>NC_132876.1:53458211-54085711 GCF_048164855.1 Canis lupus baileyi | reverse complement strand
AACCTTCACATGCTGGACCTAGCTGTACGCAGCCATGTACCCTTGGCAGCTCTGGCATGCAGTACTCATTTACTACAGTGCATTGAGGGATTCAGCATAGGACTAGCAACTCAACACAAATTTGCTATTACTGCTACCTCACTTCCTAGTTCTGTAACAGGCACACCCCACAGAGCTGGCTGGCATTAGTCCTACTAACACCACAGGGAGAAGAAAAGCCCACAACAAGTGGGCTCAGTGCTCAGTACTCAGTGCTGATCACTGCCCTGAAAGGAAAAGTGACTCAGACACAAGAGAGTAGGGCATAAGCAAAACACATAGGATACTCTCCTGAAGTGTCAGGTTCTGGTGAATGGGGGTACACTGCACTGCATGGCACCCAAGGACCTTTCCTTCATAAAATCACTACTTTCATGTGCAGAAGATACAATTAACTTTCTTAACACAGCAACAGTCACAGAGAAGCAGAAAAAAAATGGAAGTAGAGAAATTTATCCCAAATGAAAGAACAGGTCAAAGCTACTGCCAGAGAGGTAAATGAAACAGAAATAAGTGATATGCCTGGGAGAGAATATATAGTAATAATCATAAGGATACTCACTGGACTTGAGAAAAGAGTTGAAAACATAAGTGACACCCTTAACACAGAGATAAGGAATAACAGAGCAGAGATAAAGGACACAATAAATGAAATGAGAAACATTCTTGATGGAATGTCAGGATGGAAGAGGGAACAAAAGGAATTACTGACTTGGAAAACAGAGTAATTGAAAGTAATCAAGCTGAACAAAAGAGAAATGAATTATTCAAAATGAGAATAAACTTAGGGGATGCTGACTCCATCAAGTGTACTAACATTTGTATTATAGGAGTCCACAAGAAGAAGAAGAGAGAGAAAAGGTGGAAAAAAAATTATCTGAGGAAATAATAGCTGAAAATTTCACTGTTCTGGGGAATGAAACAGATATCTAGATCTAGGAGCTACAGAGAACCCCCAAGAAAATCTACAAAGGTGGATTCACAGTAAGAAGTATTATACTTAACTTGGCAAAATATCATGATACACGTCTTAATAGCAGCAAGGCAAAAGAAGTCAGTAATATGCAAGGGAAAACCCATACGATTAGCAGGAGAGTTTTCAACAGAAACATTTCAACTCTGGAGGGAGTGGCATGATGTATTCAAAGTGCTGAATGGGAAAAATTTGCAGCCAAGAATACTCTGTCTAGCAAGGCTATCTTTCAGATTAGAAGGAGAGAGAAAAGAGTTTCCCAGATAAACAAAAATGAAAGGAGTTCATGACCACTCAACCAGCTCTGCAAGAAATATTAAAAGGGACACTTTGAGTGGAATGGAGACAACCAACCATGACACTTTTGAGGTGTGAAACACAAAAATCAGAAAAAAATGAATATTTTTGTAAAAAAACAATGAACAAACAATAATAGGATGTAAAAACCTAATAACATATACTTAGAACATGGGGAGGATAGAAGAAAAAATACACTCAAACTTAAATGGCTATCAACTTAATATGGATAGATATATACAGAGGAGGTTTTATACAAACCCTAAGGTAACCAAAAACCATTAATAAATGTGCAGAGGAGGGGATTCCTGGGTGGCGCAGCGGTTTAGCGTCTGCCTTTGGCCCAGGGCGCGATCCTGGAGACCCGGGATCGAGTCCCGCGTCGGGCTCCCGGTGCATGGAGCCTGCTTCTCTCTCTCCCTCTGCCTATGTCTCTGCGTCTCTCTCTCTCTCTCTCTGCGACTATCATAAATAAATAAAAAAAAAAAAAAAATTAAAAAAAAAAATAAATGTGCAGAGGAAAAAGAGAAAGCCAAATATATCACCATAAAAATCAGCAAAACATGAAAGATCAAAATCTTCAGAAACAACTACAAAACATAAAATGGCAATAAATAAATATCAGTAATTATTTTGAGGGTAAATCAACTAAACATTCCAATCAAAAGACATAGGGTGTCAGAATGAATTTAAAAAAAATAAGACGCATCTATATGCTGCCTACAAGAGACCCATTTTAGACATAAAGACACCTAGAGATTGAAAATGAGAGGATGGAGAAAAATCTATCATGCAAATGGGTATCAAAGAAAGCCAGAGTAGCAATACTTACATCCAAAAAAGTAGACTTTAAAACAAAGACTGTAACGAGACAAAGATGGACACTATATAATAATAAAAGGGACAAGAAAAAACAATTGTAAATATTTATGACCCAATCTGGGAGCACCCAAATACATAGTATTTTAAGTCCTAGTCACAGAAATCAGACAACAAAAATAAGTAAAATGGGGGACACCTGGGGGGCTCAGTCAGTTAAGCATCTGCCCTTGGTTCAGGTCATGATCTCAGAGTCCTGGGATCAGGCCCCACATTGGGCTCCCTGCTCAGCAGCGAGTCTGCTTCTCCCTCTTCTTCTTCCTCTGTGATCTCTCTCACTCTCACTCTCACTCTCTTTCAAACAAATAAATAAAATATTAAAGGGAAATGTATCCAAATGGGTAAGGAAGTAGAACTTTCAGTATTCATTTCTATACACCAGTGATGAAGTAGCAGAAAGAAAAATTTAAAAAACAATCCTATTTACAATTGCACTTAAAGTATTAGGATTTCTAGCACTAAACCAAACCAAAAAGATGAAAGAAATAATCTTTTAGTATCATTTATTATTATTTCTTTAGCTCTTTTAGCAGTAAAGTGAGGTTATTTGATATTTTTCTTACTTCTTGAGGTAGGCTTATAGTGCTATATACTTCCCTCCTAGGGCTTCTTTTGCTGCATTCCAAAGGTTTTGGACCATTGTATATTCATTTTCATTTGTTTCCGTGTATTTCTTTTCTATTAAAGGTTTTATATTAAAGATTAGAACAGAAATAAATGATATAGAAATGAAACCCAATAACAACAGAATAGCTCAATGAAAGCAGGAGCTGGTTCTTTGCAAAAATTAGTAAAATTGAGAAACCCTTAGTCAGACTTATCAATAGGAAAAGAGAAAGGATCCAAATAAATAGAATCATGAATGAAAGATATCACAATCAACACCGAAGTAATACAAACAATTATATGAGAAACTATATGCCAACAAATTATCCAATCTGGAAGAAATGGATGCATTCCTGGAAACATATAAACTACTGAAATTGAAAGAGGAAGAAATAGAAAACCAGAACAGATGCATAACCAGCAAAGAAATTGAATCAATACTAAACGATTTCCAACAAATAAAAGTCAGGGCCAGATGGCTTCCCAGGTAAATTATACCCAACATTTAAGGAAGAGTTAATACCTATTCTTTTCAGACTATTCAAAAACATAGAAAAGGAAGGAAAACTTCCAAATCCTTCCATTCTGTGTGGCCAGCATAACCCTTATAACGATAGTTAGTGGAGACTCCACTAAAAAAGAGAACTACGGGTGAATATCCTAATGTACATGGATAAAAATTTTTAATGACATCCTAGCAAACAATTCAACAATACATTATAAAATCATTTACTGTGACCAAATGGGATTTATTCCTGCATTGTATATGTGGTTCAATCTTTGCAAATCAATGGTTATATGCCACATTAATAAAGGATGAGGACAATATGATTACTTTAATAGATGTAGAAGAAGGATTTGACATAGTACAGCATTCATTTATGATAAAAGCCCTCAACATGATAGGTTTAAAGGGAACGTACCTCAGCATAATAAAGACCATATATGACAAATGCACATCTAATATCATCCTCAATGGGGGAAAACTGAGAACTTTCCTCCATGGTCAAGAATAAGACAGGGATGTACACTCTTACCACTTAACAGAGTACTGGAAGTCCTAGCCACAGCAATAAGACAAGCAAAAGAAATAAAGGTATCTGAATCATCAAGGAAGAAATAAAATTTTTACTATTTGTAGGTGACATGATACTCTATATAGAGAAATGTAAAGATATCACCAAAAAAACTGCTGGATCTGATATACAAATTCAGTTCAATCACTGGATACAGAATCAACCTAAAGAAATCTGTTGCATTATAATATACCCATAATGAATCAGCAGAAAGAGAAAATAAGGAATCAATCCCGTTTATAATTGTACCAAAAACAATAAGTACCTAGTAATAAACCTAACCAAAAAGTTGAATGACCTGTATTCTGAAAATTTTAAAACACTGATGAAAGAAATTGAATAATGAGAACTACTGATTGGTTCAGATGGTTAAGCGTTGGATTCTTGATTTCAGGTCAGGCCATGTTTTCAGGGTCATGAGATCAAGCTCTATGTTGGACTCTATGCTGAGTGTGGAGCCTGCTTAAGATGGTCTCCCTCCCTCTGCCCTCCCACCCCCATGCTTGATCTCTCTAAAAAAAAGAAAATACAAAGAAATATACTACACAATGAAATGAAAGGACAGTCCATACTTATGAACTAGAAGAACAAAGATGTTAAAATGTCTGTTACCCAAAATTATGTTCATATTTACAGCAATCCCTATCAAAATACCAACAGCATTTTTCACAGAGCTAGAACAAAAAATCCTAAAGTTTGCATGGAATCACAAAACACCTGGCATAGTTAATGCAACTTTGAAAAAGAAAAGTTAGAGGCATCATAATTCCTCACTTTAAATTATATTACAAAATTCTAGTGATCAAAATTGTCATAAAAATAGATACATCTTTGAAACAGGATAGAAAATCGAGAGATTTTTTCCTCAACGCTATGGTCAATTAATGTTGGATCAAACAAGAAAGACTATTCAATGGGAAAAAGACTGTGTCTTCAAGAAATGGTGTTTGGAAAACTGGATAGCAACTTGGAAAATAATGAAACTGGACCACTTTCTTATACCATACACAAATAGAAATTCAAAATGGATTAAATCTCTACTTGTGAGATCTGTAAGCATCAAATTTCTAGAGGAGAAGATAGGTAGCAACCTCTTTGATATTGGCTGTAGCATCTTTTTTCTTGATCTATCTCCTGTGGCAAGGGAAACAAAAGTAAAATTCTTGGGACTACATCAAAATAAAAAGCTTATGCATAGCAAAGGAAATAATAAAAAAAATAAAATGTAACCTACAGGATATAAGAACATACATACAAATCATGTATCTGACAAAGGGTCAGTATCTGAAACTATAAAGAATTTATGAATCTCAATACCCAAAAATCAAATAATTCAGTTAAAAAAATCTTAGAAGACTTGAATAGACATTTCTATATAAAAGGCTTACAGATGGCCAAGAGAACTGTGAAAATATCCTCAACATCCCCTACCACCAGGGAAATACAAATCAAAACTACAATGAGCTATCATTTCACATCTGTATGATTGGCTAAAATAAACATCACAAGAAATAGGAGGTATTGAGAAGATGGGGAGAGAGGGAACTCCTTTTATACTGTTGGTAGTAATGCAAACTGATATAGTCACTATGGAAAACAGAATGGAGTTTCGTCCAAAAGTTAGAAATAGAACTACACTATGATCCAATATTGTCACTACTAGATATTTACCCCCAAAGTTAAAAAATACTCAAATGTATACATGCACCTCTATGTTTAGAGTATCATTATCAAAAATAGTCAAATTTCAAATAGTCCATCACCTGAGGAATGGTTAAAAAAGTTGTGGTATATACAATGAACAATTACTCAGCCATAAAAAAAGAATGAAATCTTGTCATTTACAATGACATGAATGGAACTACATAGTATTATTCTAAGTGAAAGACATCCATCAAAGAAGGACAAATATAAAATTTCACTTGTGGAATTTAATGAAGCAATGGAAACAAGTACTAGGGAACAAATAAGACACACACACACACCAATCAAGAAATGGACTTTTATTTAAGGAGAAGAAAGGATGGTTACCAGAGAAGTTGTAAATGAGGTGAAAGGAGGGTGGATTACATAGGTCGGTCATGGTGATTAAGGAGTGCACTTGTGTTGAGTACTGGGTGTTGTATTTAAAAGTTGAATTACCATGTTGCATGTGAAAGTAATGGAACATATGTTTTCTAATTAGAATTAAAGTAAAACTAAATTTAAAAAATAATGATATGAGAAGTAGTATCTCCAATGCAAACCTAAAATGTTCTTTTAAGAGTATTATTTAATTGATTTTAATACTAACATTTCATGTCAGAATTAAGGGTATGTAAACATTAAACTGGCCCAAAATATCTTTTGTTTTTTTGTGTAGTATCCTAGTGTAATATAGGCACAGTCACAGTGACAAGTATCTCTGTCCTAATGATTTTCAAATTAAGGAATTGCTTCAAATTAGGAAAGCTTTTTGTTAACCTAGCTTTGGAATGGCATGATATATGCTAATTGCTAACTTTGTCTGCATTGTTTTTTAAAGATCAAATGGGCACAGTGGTAGTTTTCATTAATCTCATACAGAGCAGCTAATTAAAATTTTCATTATTATCTCTCCATTATCTAGTTGTTTCCTTTGTTCAGTATCAGAACAGGATGTTAATAATAAGTCATTCTTGGATTATAGACCTATTAAATATAGTGAGAATTAGTTTATTGCACTGTTTAGTTTTTACATGATTTCTTTAACATTTTATTGCAGCATATTGATTGTGCTGAAGATATTTTGTCATTTGGAATAGAGATTTTATAATTCAATACTTAGTGCTTTAATTTTTTATACAATATTGGGAGAAAGGGACATATGGTGGAAAAAACAAATAACCAGAGTACCAGAATATTAGTGTTTTATTCTTGAAACCTCACTAATTAAGGGAACTTGGACTGTCACCATGATTTTCTATTTCTGTAATGATGCTATTAGATGAGCTGATATATAACAGTCAGCTCATCCTTTGTGTACTATTGTTTTCATAATCTTCAATTATGAACTTACATTAAAACCCTTGAAAGCTTGGTAAAAGTTATTTGTTTTACAAGGTTATATATTTTTTATATTGCTCCATTTTATTGCTACCAGTCCTTATAACCGCAGGGTATCATAAATTACATAATTTAAGCCTGTTTATAAGAGTTGAGGGAGTAGGGAGTCCCAAGGTATTAGGCTGGCCCAGTTGTTCCATGAGAAATAAATATCTCAGCTATGACTAGATAGAAGAAGGAAACAAACATTTCTGAGTAACTTACTGTGTTTATGAGATAACACATAGGAAATGCCTGTTTTAACTCTTTATATGCATTGTCTTAATCCTTTTAATAAACATGAGGGTAGGTTTATAATAAATATGATCCCCTATATCATGAATATGCAAACAGGTTTATAGGGATTAGTTGAATAGTCTGCTCAATAATTACCTAGAAGATAAGTGAAGTGGTCACAATTAAAACTCAGTGACACTTTGAGCTCTTCCTAGGATGCCTGCCATACATTGTCTCAATTTACCTGTTCTACACTAGCATTTCTGAATATATGGTAATGGAATATCTCAGAACCATAATATTGTGAGGTAAAACTAACCTGAGTTTTGAAGCTTCAGCATGTTGAAACTCATGAGACATTCACCTATTTGTTTATTCACGATCAGTTCATCTATCCATTCATTCAAGAAGTGTTTTGAGGGGCACTTGAGTGGCTCACTTGGTTAAACATCCAACTCTTGATTTCAGCTCAGGTCTTGATCTCAGGATTGTGAATTCAAGCTCCATGTTCAAGCCCTCAGCATGGAGCCTACTTTAAAAAAAAAAAAAAGAAATATGCTTTGAGTACTTACTGTGTGCCAAGCATTGTGTTAATATCTAGAGATACAGTGGTGAACAAGGTTGACAAGATTCCTGCCTCATAGAGTTTATGTTTTAATGAGGAAGACACAGTAAACAAGTAAAGTACTAAACAATATAAGGTTACATAGACCTAATACTATAATTGAAATTTAAAATGCTGAGATGATGCATGTGGTGGGTTGAGGACTATTGGGCTGAGACTTAGATGATGAGTTAGTAATGGAGATGTCAGGAGTAAGAATCCTTCAGGCAGAAAAAACAGCAAATATAAAGGTTTATATTCTACAGTAATAAACTCATGTACAAGCCTCCAGGGAAGAGTCAATAGGGCCTTGTTATCCATTAAGAGAATGAGTTTGAGGGTCATATGAAAGTGGCCTATGACTGCAGACTCGCAACATTTTATACTCTAAATGTTTACTTGCTATCATTCTTTGTGGATCTACAGTCTTAAGAGTTGAGTAAATAAGTTATAGAAATGTGGAAAGGATTTCATGGTGATATTTTTACTTTGCCATGTAATGATCCATTCAGTAGAAGTCTTGAACATCTGTAAATCCTAACAAACCAAGAAAAATAAAGTTGTGTACATTACAGAAAATATGGGAGCTAACTATGAAATTGTATTCCTTGTTCTGTAATTGTTATGGTTAGATTCAATAATAGCACACTTCCTTTGAGGCTCACTAAAGCAAGTCATTGTGTTAGATACTTCGCATATATGGAGTTACAAGTCTAGAAGAGTGATAGAAGCAAATAATGACCCCTACCCCAATGTCTTAAGTGTTGTAATAGTGATAGTGCTACAGCACTATAAGGGAACACAATTCCCCTACAGAAGACGTTATCAGACTTCAAACATTTACTTACTATTCAATGGAATTTTAAAATAAATTAGACATTGAGAATGATTGACAATTTCTATATTGAGGATGTCTTCTCAATAAAAGTCAAACACGATGAAACCTTATGGAATCCATTTCTCATTATCAACACATTTTTTTTTGTAATTCTGTATCCTCTAATGATATGCCTTCTACCAAATTGAAAAAAAAATGCTTTCCTTATTCTATCTTGGGTACTTACAGAAACTAAGTGTGTTTAGTATGAACTTTGAAAATACGACTCAAACTAGAATTTTAATTCAGAGGAATATATTTGTAATATAGGAATGGGGCAGTTATGATTATACATATCTAGAATGTGATACTGAATTATTAGTATAATGAATGTGTTGATGATGTTTTCCTCTCAGTCTTTTCCCCAAACTACTTGTGTAGTTATGGCAATGTGATGAAGCTAAGGAGCTGTGATGAGATAATAAATTCTAGAAATAACTATGTATTTTATAAATTGAGCTAAATACTAGTCATTATCAGATAAATGCATTTAATGGCTTTTTAAGATTAATCTACAACATGGGAGTAACATAGGAAGGAATAGTTGGGAATTAGTGAATAGATTAACATGCTAAGTCGAGACTGTATTGTTTTTCATTTTAATAACTTTTCACTTGTTTTTAGAGGTAAGCTAATTCTCTGATATATTTCAATAGTTTTGGAACATGATAAGGTTTTATATTAAGTTTTGGTCACTGTATTTTTTCAAATAGAATATAAGGATCTTAACTAGGTAAATTAACATGATTTGTAAATGTTCATCCTGTGGGTTTAGTAGTACCAGGTAATGTTAATGCCAGTGTCTGGATTATAAATTTAGGCATCCCTGTCAGTGACACTTAATCTCAAGTACATAGTCTGTTTAGAATATGAGCACTAGAAGTGCAATTTCCTTTTAAATGAGGATGAGGAGAGTGTTGGGATATATATAACATGATTTTACCACATCAATTCTATGACCAGGAATTTTTAAGTGCATAGCACTCTGCTCATCTTTTTCTACAGTAAAATATGTACTTATTCATGCATTGTTTTATGTTCAAAGTTGTTTTAAAGCCTGTTGTTTATATAAAATGATATTTTTTTATAGGGAGGTCTGAAAAACAGCAAACATGAATGCACCTTGTCTTCACAAGAATATGTTCACGAATTACGATCTGGTATTTCAGATGAGAAACTTCTTAATTGCCTTGAATCTCTGCGTGTTTCTTTAACCAGCAATCCTGTCAGGTAGGTCATTCTTATTACTTTTATATGATTCATTCAGTTTATACTGTATGTAGTTTTTAGAAATACAATCATTTACATCATTTTAACCTCACGATTTTCTGACTAGCATTCTGATATTAGCTAAGAAAACAGCAATGTCTGATTATAAGTTTGCAAACATTTAAAAGATAGTTAATCTAATATCTTAATAATGTGTAATTTAAGAATACAAATATTACTTGTATGTTTAATTCCTCATTCATTATATAAAACATGGACCCAGAAGTTAAATATCTACATTTATTTGGCAATCTGTATGCTCAGATAACAATCAGTGTGTATTTATTTGTAAAACAAATTAAGTATTATGGCTCTGATATTATTTATTTTTAACCTGAGAAATAAATACAGTTTTTTATTTTACAAGTTTTAGATATACTATTCATATGTTTTTGTATTTTGAGATAGCAAAATTATTTTAACCAGTAAAATAAATGAGAGAAGGTACTAATGAACTCAAAGCTCTATACATTTAGGCTGTTTTTTAACCACAAAGGGTTTTTTAAGGAGTTCTTTACCAGTGGTGGATTCCACTAAGTGATGTCCTTCATTCATCATAACAAAAACTTTAAGTTAATTTTAACCAAAATAAAATGTTTTATGAGGAAAAATACGTTTTCAATGTAATATGAAATCATTCTGGGATATATTCTTATAAATTGCTACAACCCAAAGTTCAGAAAATACTGCATAAAAATATACAGAAATGGTATTTTGATTTTAGTCACGTTTTTCTTAATATATAATGGAGCCCGCATTTTGTATTTCTCTCTGACCTATTAATAGAACCTTGACAATAATATAGAGTTTATTTGTATTGATGTAGAAGTTCAAAATATATGATATTATTTATTTTTACCTATAGACATTTGTCAGAATAACTGGAAAATTATAATTCTGTAATAAAAAAATTAAAAAGGCAATGGTAAGATGTGACTCATTTTGAGTATGATGATCATTCCAAGATGACTGTCTTGTCATTTCTTCTAGAATGCTTTTAGTCTTAATGATTTGAACAAGAATATGAATTCTTTGAGAACCATAACCATTTTTGGAACCCCTGCCATGTAAACCTACAGCTCTTTACCATAGTGCACTGTGTGCTCTGAAATTTTCTATTGAAATTTTCTGGTTGATTAAATGGGTGAATAAATGAATATTTAAGAAGTAAGTATAGAAGAAGTTGCACTTAGGAATGAAGGAGAGGGGTACCTACTAAAAATGCATTTTTATAAAGATAGCAAGAAAGGCTTGAAACTACATGCAGGGCCTTTAAAATATAGCACAGCAACTACCAGACAACTCCAAAGAATTATGGGACCAGGTGAGAAGCTGGTAGGTCCTGATTGGCTGGAAGCAGCAGTGTTCTGGTAGGTGATTAGCTCCACAGGTCACATGAGGCTCTTTGTATCAAAACACGTCAAAGCTTTTGATTATAGCCTTCTGAAGAGGTTAAAGCACACTTGAGGAACTCACTGACTAGAGCCAAAACCTATCTCCTAATCTGTCTGAGCTCTCCTTAAGATTAATAAGAGTGGGGTTGTTACCTATGCCAGCACCTCTGCTGTGGGTGGAGCTTTTGGAAGCAATGAATGGTCATTTAAGGGTGGTGCAGCTACTGCTACTAAGGCCTCACGATCCAGGATGTGAATCTAGGATATTGTTGTGTAAACCAAATGCTCACCTCCACCCTGGTTGACAATGTCTCTATTCTGGGGATAATCAGGAACGCAGATAGGGCTTCAAACTACATTTTTAAAATAGAATTGATGATGTGACCACCAAGCTTATTGAGGTCCACCAGTGGCTGGGAAGAAATAAAGCAAAATGGGGGATGTTGCTTCTTCCAGTAGGAGTATATATCAAAGTGATTGGTGTTCTCAAATATTTTAAAGAAGTAAAGGGTCTTGAGGTATTGAACATCCGTGTTTTGGAGGACATGAATGAGTCCACCACGCATATTCTGGAAATGGTCAATGCACATATGATACTGGATAAAGCCCACCAAGTGGCCTCTGGGCCCAGTTGGCCTGTTGTCCCATCAAACATAGATGAGGTCCAGAATTATGGCGAGTACCACAATCTCCACTTCATCTACAAGGAAGTCCTGCATTTAGAATCTTGAATGTCCTCAATAGGAAGGCAACAGTGTGCATGAGCTCCAGACTCAGCTTCACAGCATGAGTGACAGGGCCATCAAGCAAGCCCTTGATTATCTCACCAATGAGGGCTACATCTACCCCACTGTGGATGAGGAGCATTTTAAATCTGCTGATTGAAGCAGGAAAAAGATTTTTCATTTTCTGAAGATCCTTGCCTCCATCTGTGAGTGAGTTTAATCTGTTGACTTTTAGGAAGTAGATTTTTTTTGCAACAAAACATCTCAACTGGCATCCTTTTGAAGCTCACTGCTTTTCCAAATGCTTTGAACTTTTCTGTTTTTCTAACTGTATTTGAAGCTCAGAAGGAGATGGTAATGGATAAATTGACTGGACTTTTTGTTGGATTTATCAGCAAGCAAATGAAAACAGTCCTGTATGAATGGATTTGGGAGAAAAAAGGTTCAGAAGAAAATTAAAAATTATTTGTTGTGTGGGAGCTTCTTTTTCTGAAATGTCCATATATTAGGAGACTATAGATGCAGTCAGGGAACCAGTTAAGAGACAAAAACAAAAATTCTGTTGTTTTTACATTAGACTTTCTGTGTTTGGATTTATAGTCCTATTATCTCTTGCTAAATATAGTAACTGACTAATTTGTGCTGAAGAGAACAATTTATGAATTCAGATGCTGAGTTCAATATTTATTGAGTGATTTGCTCTTATCATAGATATATGTTTTTAAAAAATAAAATTATGTTTAACAACTCTTATTACCACAGGTTTATGTTTTATAACAATAAGATTTTACTACCTTTAAATACCAGATCTTATTAATATAAGTTTATGTTTAAAAATAAGATTATAACTAAAATAACAGCAAACATAGGTTATGCTATGTTTAAGTGCACTTTTTAAAGAATAAGATTATACTATGTTTGAAAAATGTTTTCTTAAAATGTTATTAAGTTTAGTAATTACTTCAAATATAATGTGGTGATATTTGGATTAAATTGTAGTCTGTTGTAGTTACATGGTTCATGGACCAGACTTTCTGTAAGTTTGATGTTCTGATGTATTCTGTAGAGTACTAAATGCTCAATTTTATATATAACAAAGTTTTATTCTTACAGGTTAAGCAAACAAATAAAACTAATCATATGAATATTAAGCTTAGTTAATAACTTATATTTTATTTGAACATTTTATTTAAAATACTTTTTCAAAAATACTTTCCTTTGTGATTTTTTTTCTAATTTCACTTGAAAAGCCTTTTGTTTTGTTTTTGAAGATCAATACTTTTAATTAATCAGAATAAATTTTTCTCCTCAATATAATAACACATCCTAGTCATAATAAATAGTACATACTAGTATTTATTAAATTATGTGATACCTTTAAATAATGGAATAAAGTAAGTCCTCAGTTATATACATAAAGATGATACCTTTTAAGATACTAATTTTGTTATATTAGTAGAGATTTGGACAGGTAGAAGAGAAAATCATCAATTGTCTTAGCTGCATTCACAAAAATGAAGTGTAAAACATTGAAAATCCTTTAAGTGCAGCATTGACAGTAATCCATACTGTCAGGAAAACTATCAGAATATGGTCTTTTTTGCCAAACCTTATGAAAACTTGCTATCAATACTTGTTTAAGCTTTCTGAGGCATAAAATTAACTTTTCCTCCTCTCAGAAACAGAAAATTCATAAATGACAATTTTTCAGAAACAACAAATAGTTAATATATCTATTTTTTATTGAAGTCATCAGACGTCTCTGCAAATTCTAGTCTTTATAAACATAAGAAATTCTGAACTACTCTTGAAAGTTTGCCTGCCTTGAGGAAAACCACATTGGAGGAGAAGCAATGAGGGGTGTATTTCTTCCTTAGAATTTCAGTGTGGAAAGATACAGTCTAGGAGATGTGTGAGTGTGAGTGTGAGAGTGTGTGTGTGTGTGTGTGTGTGTGTGTGTGTATCTGTGATATCACACAATTGCAGAAACCCTGAGATCACAGTCTGATATTTTATGACCTTGTAGGTCACTCTCAGAATTGTCTGAGTTGGTTCAAGTGGCCATTGGATGGGTAGCTACTTTTTCCTCACTCTTGGAATATTCCTCCAGAACTAGGGAAATTGTAACCAGAAAAGCCCTTTTTGGCTGTGTTTGTGCCTGGAAACTGATTGATATGTTATGATGTGTACACCAAAATTAAGGGAGGACCAATCTCTCTCCTTCTGCTATTATCTGGCGATAACTGTCCTTTTTCTCTGTTCCTTGGGGTTCTTTCTAGCTTTATCAATTACCTTTCAGCTCCTCTTATTCTTCTGATTGAAATCATGTGCTTTACTGGAATTCTACTGCAAGTAAGAGACTCCAGTGGAAGAATAGTAAGTACATCTGCCTATAAAATGAATAGAAATCAACAAACTTTTTTAGGTTGGGTTATCTTATACATGCATATTTCGGTGGCAGATTTTTAAAATGCATTTTAAACCTTCCACCAACATTCATACTTCCTTTTTAGTTTTGTTTAGAAGGTGAATGACTTGGATAGTGCTCCCCTTCCTCTCCAGTCTTGCCTTGTATATGAGCCAAACTTTTGAGGATAATATAACAATCCTTGGGAAATACTATCTACTATTTTGGGCAAAGACATGTAAGCCTGAGGAAACTGAAGAATATGATTGATAATTATAATACACTTAGGGTTGTTTTTCTATGGCTTGTAGGCATATAAGATGTATCATTTATATTGAAATTGATTCTAAATTAACTGAATAAGTAAATTTGAAAATGTTTTCAAATCAAAGCTAATATTATTACTGTTGTTATTAACTGTTAGTAATCATCTTATTTTACCTACTAAATTCAGATTCATCTTT
Organism: Canis lupus baileyi; assembly: GCF_048164855.1. Classification (NCBI taxonomy): domain Eukaryota; kingdom Metazoa; phylum Chordata; class Mammalia; order Carnivora; family Canidae; genus Canis; species Canis lupus. The sequence continues at coordinate 54,070,801 of NC_132876.1, read as the reverse complement.
TGAGTATAATCTGAGAAATATAAATTCTTATATTTTTTAAATTTCTATTTTCTTTTTAAAATGATGAATCAAAAAGGTTAGTTACCACCTCAAGACAGTGTGGTACTGGCACAAAAACAGACACATTGATCAGCAGAACAGAATAGAAAATCCAGAAATGGACCCGTAACTATATGGGTCAGTTAATATTCAACAAAGCAGGAAAAAAATATCCAATGAAAAAAAACAGTCTCTTTAACAAATTGTGTTGGGAAAACTGGAAAGAAACATGCAGAAGAATGAAACTGGACCATTCTCTTACACCATACACAAAAATAAATTCAAAATGGATTGAAGACCTAAATGTGAGGCAGGAAACCATTAAAATCCTAAAGGACAACATAGACAGTAACCTCTTTATTATCAGCCATAGCAGCTTTTTACTAGATATGTCTCCTGAAGCAAGGAGAACAAAAGCAAAAACGAACTATTTGGAATTCATCAAGATCAAGAGCTTCTGCACACCAGAAGAAACAACAAAACTGGAATGCCCATGTGGCTTAGCGGTTTGGTGCCTACCTTCAGTCCAGGGCATGATCCCGGAGACCAGGGATCAAGTCCCACATTGGGCTCCTTGCATGGAGCCTGCTTCTGTCTCTGCCTTCTTGTCTGCCTCTCTCTCTCTGTCTCTCATGAATAAATAAATAAAATCTTAAAAAAAAAGAAACAACAAAACTAAAGGGCAACCAATGGAGTGGGAGAAGATATTTGCAAATGATGTATCTCATAAAGGGTTAGTATTCAAAATCTATAAAGAACTTATCAAACTCAACATCTGATAACCAAATAATCCAGTTAAAAAAATCAGATGACATGAATAGACATTTTTCCAAGAAGACATACAGATGAAGGACAGACACATGAAAAGATACTCAATATCATTCACCAGGGAAATACAAATCAAAACTATAATGAGATATCAGCTCACACCTGTCAGAATGGCTATAATGAACAACACAGGAAACAGGTGTTCCTGAGGATGCAGAGAAAGGGAAACCCTCTTACACTTTTGGTGGGAATTGCAAAGTTGCACAGCCACTGTAACAAACAGTATGGAGGTACCTCAAAAAGTTAAAAATAGAACTACCCTATGATCCAGCAATTGTCTTACTAGGTATTTACCCAAAGAATACAAAAATACTAATTGAAAGGACACATGCATCCCGATGTTTGTATAAGCATCATCAACGATATACAAAATTATGGAAAAAGCCCAAGTCTCCACGAACTGATGAATGGATAAAGAATTTTTAAAATGGAGTATAGTATTCCTCATCCATCAAAAATAATGAAATCTTGCCATTTGCAATGACATGGATAAAGCTAAGGAGTATTATACTAACTGAAATAAGTCAGTAAGGGAAAGACAAATACCATATGATTTCACTAATATATGGAGTTAAGAAACAAAACAAACACAGGGGGAAAAAATGAGAGTCAAACCAAGAAACAGACTCTTGACTATAGAGAACAAACTGATGGTTTACCAGATGGGAGCTTGGTGGGTTGGGGGATGAGTTAAATAGGTGATCAAAATTAAGGAGGTCACTAGTGATGAGCACAGGGTGTTGTATGTAAGCATTAAGTCGCTAAATTCTACACTTAAAATTAATTTAAACTGTATTAGCTACCTGGAATTTAAATAAACACTTGAAAGAAAGGAAATGATTCATTGAGGGGGAAAAAAAAAACCAGGGACAAGGAAAAGATACCTGACAATTCATAAATATCATTTCCTACATGAACTCAGCAAGTCTTGAACTTTTAAGGCCATATCCTGTCTATGTGTGACATTTCAGGGAATATCTTTTGTTAAATCTCTTGTCACCTAAGTTATTTCTTTTATATCTAGAAAATGTTTCCAATTTGATGAAATCATTGACCAAAAGTTTCTTGTGTATTTTCCCAAAAATGATTAACATAGGAAATGTGTTGTGGAGGGAAAATAAGGAATAAATTGTGGTAGTTGGATTAATAGAGGCATAGCTTCATTTCATGGATATGCTAATTTTGTTTTATTTTTTAGGTAGTAATCAAACTCTGAAAACCTAAAAAAAATTTAACAAGCCAATATGTAAATGTAATACATAATGATTTTGTATTTGTCTTGTAAAATAATACTACCAAAAAGTATATGTGATTGTCAAGCAAGTATTTCTGGATTCCTCACAAATGTTTATGTAAAGAATAAAATATTTATTTTACCTTTGGGTATATAATAAACTATTAAAAACCACTTAAAAAAAGGTTACCAGAAAGAATTATAAAAATAATTCTTTAAAAATATTCATTAAATCTTTAGTAAGCTCGTACTATATGCATTTAAGTGTCAACTTGATTTTAATAAGCTTAAATTCAATTAACTTCTGAAATGCTCACTAAAAATAGTAGTAGTTAACATTCTAACATTTATATGGTACATATTATTTCCTAGGCAATATTCTGAGATTGAGTGTGTGTATGTCTCTTTGATGCCTAAATTTATATTTCCACCTCAGACCTCTCTTGAGATTCAGACTTTCTCCATTTGTATTTATAGGTGCCTCATAGGCATCTTTAAAAACATTTAAAAATAATAAGAAATTTATAAAGTTAGCATTTACTATCATCTAGGAAATATTCTAAGATTTCGAAATATACACATGCAATTAGTGTATCTTTATTAGTAGTGTCAGCATTGTTTGTTTGCATTTTATCAATGAGGAGCTTGAGGCTCAGAAAGGTTAAGTAGTTTGCTACATTTTATTTTTTTATGTTTTATTTTTTTAAATCAGCTGAGTACAAGTTTCCTTTTTTTTTTTTTTTTTTAAATTTCATTTATTTATTCATGAGAGACAGAGAGAGAGAGGCAGACACACAGGCAGAGGGAGAAGCAGGCTCCATTCAGGGAGGAGCCTGACGTGGGAGTCGATCTGGGGTCTCCAGGATCACGCCCTGGGTTGAAAGCAGGCACTAAACCACTGTGCCACCCGGGCTGCCCAGTTTGCTACATTTTACTTACTTACTTACTTACTTACTTACTTACTTACTTATTTATTTATTTATTTATTTATTTATTTATTTATTTTTTAAAAGATTTTTTTTTTTTTTTTAATTCATAGAGACAGAGAGAGAGAGAGAGAAGCAGAGACACAGGCAGAGGGAGAAGCAGGCGTCATACAGAGAGCCTGATGTGGGACTCGATCCAGGGTCTCCAGGATCACGCCCTGGGCTGCAGGCGGCGCTAAACCGCTGTGCCACTGGGGCTGCCCAGTTTGCTACATTTTAATGCTACATGGCTAGTGTCAGAGCAGATTCCATTCAGGCTGTGTGACTCCAGAACCTAGGCCCTTAACCAGTTCTTTGTACTACTTTACAGTAAGTAAAGTTACTTGGCCTCTTCCAGGAATGTCAGAAGCCATTGTCCCTGGAGGCAGAGTGAAGAGTCTTGGAAGAGTTAATTTTTACTCTGACTGAGCTAGGAAGATGCTAGAGGGTTTTGAGGAAAGGAATGGTATGACCTGTCTGTGTTTTTAAACACAAGCATGAAGCAGGGAGACCAAATGACATGTTTCAGTAAGGGAGCTCGAAATCTCACAGGAATTTTCGGGACATCAGTATAACTATGCCTCATGGAGGCTGATATGGAAGGTCACTTAATGCCCCATAGTCATCCTAGAGCCATCCATGGTTATTTTTGTTGTAAACCTCCCTTAACTTAGCAGAAATTCATGACACATTTACTTGATTTGTTTTGTTAACATGGGTTCTCCCTGAGTCAGTATCTTTTCTTGATATTAACTGCCTGGCCATCTCTGTATTATCCAAATTCATAATGGGGAGACACTGGCCCTCTTTTGTTTCTGTTCAGGCAAAGGTTTTCTTGTCAGGCCACCTCAGTCTGCATGCCAGACCATACTATGATCAGGTCATCCTCTCTAATTATATAAGTTTGCCCATGGTAAAGGAGAGGGGGGTGGGGTGATATGGTCCAGAATTTGCTTACCTAGGACTATTATCTCAGAAGGTAGCTGTGGGGAGTGTTCCCTAAGAAGGGGATATGAGTTTGTTAAGCACCAGCCAGTATAGGAACTTTTATAATTTGAGAAGAAAAGTTACTGCATGGAGTTCTCCAGAAGATCACGAGTTGTATTTTATTCATCCTTTATGTTCAGCATTTTAGCATTATTCCTTGTGGCATTACAAATTGTGTAAAAGAGGAAAAGTAACACACTGCTTCCAGGAAGAGCCTCTGGTGTTCCTATGTGTGTATCGTGGGTTTTAGAGAGAGGGGAAGGAAACAAAGAACATCATTATCTTACTTTTCCTTTGAGTGTCCTGAGAATTGTTAGCAAATCTGGTGAGCCACCCCTAAGCAGTGGTCTCTTTGGACTTTTTTTAATCTACTATTTGACTGTGGTCCAAAAATCTTTCTTCTTTCCGATAAGAGATACTATCCTCAACCTTTTCCTCAACTCCAAAAGTGGTGGTGGTGGGATATGTGTCTACATCACATGCTTAAATTCATTCTGGGAGTGCAGTGTAATATTTTCCCTTCTTGGGAACTCATGGTGAATATTAGCATTGTTTTTAGAAAAGCTTTTTACATTGTTTCAGGAGAGAGACTTGTTTTACTTTATTAACCCAGAGTTTTGAGATTTTTTTTTTATAAAAAGTCTTCTATTATTCCCTAGAAATGCTTATAACCATTAAATAGTATAAATCATAACTTCTATTTCAACCAGATTTAAACCTACCAACAGCCATGAGGTTTTATTTGATCATCCCCTACTTTAGAATCTCTCTGGCAGAAACCAATAAGTAACCAATACAGCAAACAGATAATTAGTTTTCCTACTGGACATTAACAAATGAGCAAACAAGAGCAATGAAAGAACAACAAAATCAGAAAAGGAAAGAACGAAATGTAAGAATAAACCCAAGAATGAGAATAATTTGTATAAGAGGAATTTACATGGAAAACAAAGAGAAATAGTTTATAAAAGGCTAAATCCCTTGAGTGTCTTATATAACAGTAAAAGAATGCTTAAAGTTAAACAAGAATCATTTAATACTATTACTTTAGTTTCCTAGGGCTTCTGTAACAATCATCAAAAACTGGGTGACTTTAAAACAACAGAAATTTATTCCCTCACAATTCAGGTGGCCAGATGTCTGAGACCAAGGTATTGGATGGGAGGACCCTCCTGAGTCTCTAGGGGAGGATCTTTTCCTTGCTCTTTCCAGCTTCTGTCATTCCTTAGTTTTTGGTGGTATAATCCCAATCTCTGCCTCTGTAGTTACATGGCTTTCTCTATGTCTCTGAGTGTTTTTTTCTGTGTTTCTTATGAGGATATTCTAACTGGATTTGAGGCCTACTCTGATCCAGTATCTTTTTATCTTTATCCTTACCTTAATTATATCTACAACACCCTATTTCCAAATAAGGTCATATTGTGAGGTTCTGGATAGATTATATTCCAAAATTTATTTCTAAGATTATGCAAAGGAGAATTATCCATAAAACCATTGAAATAACAGGTTAGCTAAATTCTGTTTAGGTAAAAACCTTAGCTAGTTTAGAAGATCTGAAAAGGTAGAACTATGTACTACTTATAGAACTCTCCTTAATGAAATTAAACTTTATTGGCCTTGTTACCATTATAAAGAAACTTTTTCGACAATACTAAATTCTGAGAGTGTGTTATTTGATAGAGTCACACTACAATTCCAGTCATGAGATCTGTATTTCTAGCCCTTGATCTCTCACTCTCTGTGACTATAGTGCAATCAGTAACCTCTTTTGGCTTCAGGTTTTCCCTGTATAAATGATTTTGGAGCTGTCTAGATCTAAGCTTCTATGTTCTATGTTCTTGTTTGCTTACTTCTAATCCTATTTTATCTTTGCTATTGGAACTAGATTAGTGTTTATAAATGATTTTGAAGAGAAAAATGTTCTTCCATTAGACTGAATGATTTCTTAGCATTTTATTTTTTTGCATTTACAAATATTGTTTAATTAAATACAGACAGGGATTTATAATTCCTTTTAAAATATTGAAGAGAGCAGTTTCTAAATCTTTGTTACATAACTATTTTTCAAACCTGGTGTTCATTAGAATCTGGGCATTTGCCCACTTATGGCTGATTTCTTTCCTTACCACAGTTTGAACTGGTTTCTTTTTGTTAAACCCAGTAAATATATAAACACATACACTAATAGCTTTACAAACATTCTCAAAGTACAGTCATTTCAGAATATTAAATTGAGTCAGAAATTTCAAATTCATGTTATTTAATCATTCAGATGATAAACTCTTAAAGTCATTTCCTTATATTATTTTCTGCCAAAGGCAAATGTTTAAAAATGCATTTTATGAACCATCATTAACTATATCCCCAAATCATTCCCTCACTATGTATTCCCTCAACATATATTTTTTGCTGTTTATGTTCACCTGCACCTGCTTATGCTCTGTAATAGTTACATGCATGTATGTCTGCTTTTCTCATTTATATTTCAGACTCCTATGGAGAAGGGGCCCTCTTGCCCTTTTATTTGTTTCTTGATGGCTGATACAGTGTAATTTACATATAGTATTGTATGAATTGATGTGCATATTGACCTGCCATCAATAATAACTTATGCTTCTCCAGCAGTGAGGATGAATTTTGATTAATCTGGCACTATTTTGTATCCATAAATTTTTAGGTGTAATCAGAGAAAAGGAATGAAGTTTTTCTTCCACTTTGGAATGAAACCTATTGGATTGATTTGAACCATATTCATAAGCTACACACAATACAGTGTGCTTTACACAATGGTCTTTTTATGGTTGCCTATTGAATTAATGGACTTGAATGTTTACAACTCTACCATCCTAAAAAGTCTGTGAGTTTGACTGTGAAATAAAGCCTGATCTGCCATTACAAATTTCATTAAACTTTGCATATGCTATGATCTGTGTGTTTCAGAATGAGAAGTATAATATTACACATTTTTGAGCATATTCCTTTGATAAAGTTTGTGAAAAGAAACAGTGACTGCTAAGAAATAACCAATGAGTTTGAAAAATTTTATTCCCACCCAACCTGTTACAGGATGTACAGGTATATAGCAATACATTTTATGAAGATCCAAAGGAATGCATAGCAATAAATCATTGTCACTGAGTTTTCTTACCACATGACAAAACAGCAAATACTGGTTTGAAGAATAGTGTCAGAGAATTGTGATTGTGTAGAATTCTTTTCATAGTTGTTGCTGAAATTGCCCTGTAGCTTAAGGGGTAGTTTATCCTAGTAGGAAACTGGCTTTTTTTTTTTTTCTATTTTGCTTATTTTAGATATCTGCCTATCTGATGGCATAGTGTCTATATTCACTTTCTGTGATGTTAGCCTCCTCAAGCCAGTGTTTGCAAGCATGTGAAAACAGATAAAGTATCTTTTAGGGTTTTTTTATGTGCAGTTATTTGCATTACCTTTGGAACATTTGTTTTTACTTGTTATTTTCTAACTTCTCTTTAGACTTAAACATACTTTTCAAACATATTAACAACGTTCATATTAATATAATCATAGTAATGAAAATAGTGGACTCTTGACAGTAACACAAATTAGGAATAGAAAGCACTTTCTGAATTTTGGGTGTTAATAACTATTTAAGCAGCCTTTATTTCACTTATTAAAAGCTTGGCAAAACAGCCAACACTACATAGAAAATTAATATAAAAGTGAATGTAGATCAATACTTTTAAAATGTTTTGCATTGGACGCCCTATGAAAAATGAAATAAAGAGGACAATTTTTTATGATGCAGAAATGTGAACCGGACTTAAAATTGTGAACATGTATCATAATCCAGCATATGGGTAATGTTACTAAAGCAAGGTTGTTTAATATTGGTATTTTAAATTTGTTTGCTTTAACTTTCAAATGAATAAATTATTTAAGAAGACCCTAGTACATTTTACATAGAATAGAAAATAGTAAATTTAGTGATGTCCATTTTATGTTTTCTTTTACAATCTTGGTCAGCGATTTGAATTAACAGCAACCATATCCAATCATATTGAAGCTCATTGTGTTGGTATTATAAATATTAAGTGATGTTGAATTTTTAATTATATGATAACTTTACAACATAATATTAACTTAAGGTAGGTCCAGTATTATATCTCATAATAGGGGCAAACGGTCTAAAAATAAAAAAAATATATTATTTTTAAAAACAAAAATATAGCAGTAAATACTCAAGTTTCTGAAATGTTGTTTTATTTGAAGAAAATATTATAGGCATGAAGGTGGAATAAATGAGGTCTCTTATGTTGGCCTTTTATTTTATTATTATATGACACATGAAACTCCTTCAGGGCAAAGGATTTTCTCATTTAAATGTGTTTTAAATTATAAACCCAATGTATATATAAAATAATTAAAAATTGCTGCTTGGCATATGGTTGTAAAATATATAAAATCTAGCAACATAGTCTGGGTACATGAATAAATGGTATTTTTTAATAGAAAACTAACCTCCTTCTATTTTAAAGCATTTTTTAAATGATTTGAGAGAGAGAGCATGACTGGTGGGTGAGGAGCAGAGAGAGAGGGAGAAGCAAGCTCCAGACATGGGGCTTGATACCAGTACCCTGAAATCATGACCTGAGCTGAAGGCAGACACTTAACCAAATGAGCCACCTAGGCATCCCTATTTTAAAACATTTTACATACAATTTGTATTTTCTATATGTTTAAAATAGTCTTGAAGAAAATGCATATAAATATTTGTCATTTTAAAACAACTTAAATGTCCATTATCAGAGGAATGAATAAATAAATGTGATATATCCATAAAATGGAATAATAAAATGGAATATTATTTGGCAATAAAAAATAATGAAGTATTGTTATATGTTGCAACATGTATAAAACTTGAAAACATGACAAGTGAAAAAAGTCAGTTCAAATATGAGATAATATATATAGTGATTCCATTAATATGAAACATCCAAAAGAAGTAAATCCATAGAGACAAAAAATAGATGAGTGCTTTTATAGGGTTAAGGGAGGGTTTAGGAGAAAATAGAAGGGACTGCTAATAGGTAGCAAGTTTCTTTTGGAGATGATGACTATATTCTAAAATTGATTGTGGTGATGGTTGCACAACTCTGAATACCCTTAAAATACTTAAGTAGTTCTTAAGTGTGTTAACTATATTGACTATGAATGAGTAACTCTGTAAAGCCCTTTAATATTCACTTGAGAATTTTTCTTTTCTTAATTTTCAAAATCTTTTCAGCAATGCCACAAATTTACAGTGGGTTTTGCTACAGAAATCTTTTCAAAATGAAAAAATATATGTATTCATAAAATAAAGACTGTTTTGATGAAAATTAAAAAAATAAATAAATATTTGTCATTTGACATATTTTTTATTTTGATTTATACAAATTAACTTAAAGGTCTTAGATACATATTAGAATTTTATATACTTCTCTTATTATTATGGGATTATTACTAAAGCAATTGCAACTTACCATGAAAGATGCAAGTATGTCACTACCATTAAGATGAGAGTAAGAATACAAATCCCAAGTAAGCAAGGAGAGAAGGTAATATTTTTCAAAAAGCCAACGACAATGCCAGATAATAACATGAGTATAAAATAGTTCCAATTTTCCTTGTAGCCAAGGGGGGTAAAAAGTATTCAGAGACATAGCTGTTATCTGATAAAGGATAGTGCATCCATTTTTTCAGGGAATTCATTCTTCATAGTCTGAACTCAGATTTTTATTTTGTATTTATTTTATTTTGTATTTATTTTGTATTTCGTTAAATGAGGGATACTGAACAACACAGTAGAGTGAGTCTTCTATAATGTAGACAGGATTTCTATGTGCATTTCCTACTTAGGGCCTTGAGTTAAAAAAAATAAGATGTTTCTCCAAAGACCCAGTAATAATACTGGTTATGTAGCTTTCCAGTAAACTAAACTGCTACCAAGATGTACTTGAGAAATGTCCATGAAGCTCTCCCTCAGGAATATCTATCATCTCAGCTAGACTATTGATAGAGGTAGGTAGCTAAGAATTCACAATTAAGATGCCAGCTAGCACCTGGAGTGCAGGTATTTTGTGTGATTGGTTCAATGTAGATATGTATGCTCTAAATAACAGTGTTGCTCTATTACCCCAACTCTTCAAATGATGTTCGATAATGGACAGCTAATTTGGGGAGATGTCCCACCTTGTCAGCAAAGCTATAGGTGCATAGGCTCTCACATCAGGCAATTTAAACCTGAAAATGTTCTCTTGAGATGGAATCCATAAAGGCAGAATATAGAAGGCACTATAATATTACAGTATACTTTGAAAAACTAAATCGGCTTCAGGTGAGATAATTTAGTGATCTGTCACACGAATATGAAACTCAAAATGTTATATATGCAGGATCAACTAATTTCTATTTGTTCTGCAGCATTACAGAGAATAAGAGGATTGAGTCCAATTCTATTTTGGGTGATACTACCTGTGTACTGAGGACTGCTCTAGGTTTTTTTATGAGGCAAGTTGCCATACCACCCTTAATGTGAGCTTTCAAGAACAGTTCTGAGACATCATTTCTTAAATCGGTCCAGTCGACATTGATTCATCAAGAAGTATTGAAGACTAAGTATTGAACTAGAATGTTAAATGGATTTTTTTAAAAATTAGGTTATAATGAATTTGCATATGTGAAATAGTAATTGTCAAATTACCCTTATTCAGGAAAGAATACCCTGAAATGGCTCTAGCCCTAAAATTTATTAAGCATCAATGAATTTTTGCTTGATATAGAAAATGCCTAGGTATTTTGTAGTGTTGTTGAGGTCTGCATTATAAACATCAGTATGAATGACATTTTTTTTTTTACAGAGGAATGGGAAAGAATGGTAGGGAGGGCAGAAGTGGAGGGACAGTATCTTAAGCAAGCTCCATGCCTATCGTCAAGACTAATGTCACGCCCGAGATCATACCTGAACTAAAATTAATAGTCAGATGCTTAACTGTGCTACCCAGGCACCCCAAAATGAAAGAAATCTTTTAAATGTAGGTGATGTAGGACATTGACCTGTGGATATTATCTGACCTTATGGCATATTTTGTACCTGAAAACTGAAAACATCTTTTTCAGTTTATTTACTCATCATTATTTTCTCCTATGAACAGAATGCAGGATATGCTGTGCTGGAGTTGTTATCATGTGTGCTTTTTGTTAATTTTAATTTCTGCTATTTTTAAATTGTATAAATTGCAGTAATGGATTTACATATTGAAATCATTTGTCTAACTTTGTTGATGGCAAAAGTTTTTTTTTTAAATTTTTTATTGGGGTTTAATTTGCCAACATTTAGCATAACACCCAGAGCTCATCCCACCAAGTGACTCCCTCAGTGCCCATCACCCAGTCACCCCAACCCCTGCCCACCTCCCTTTCCACTACCTCTTGTCCGTTTCCTAGAGTTAGGTGTCTCTCATATTTTGTCACCCTCACTGATATTTTCACTCATTTTCTCTCCTTTCCCTTCATTCCCTTTCACTAATTTTTATATTCCCCAAATGAATGAGACCATATAATGTTTGTTCTTTTCCGATTGACTTATTTCACTCAGCATAATACCCTCCAGTTCCATCCACGTTGAAGAAAATGCTGGGTATTTGTCATTTCTAATGGCTAAGTAATATTCCATTGTATACATAGACCACATCTTCTTTACCCATTCATCTTTCGGTGGACACCGAGGCTATTGTGGTCATTGCTGCTAGAAACATCGGGGTGCAATTGTCCCAGCGTTTCACTGCATCTGTATCTTTGGGGTAAATCCCCAGCAGTGCAATTGCTGGGTCGTAGGGCAGATCTATTGTTAACTCTTTGAGGAACCTCCACATAATATTCCAGAATGGCTGCACCAGTTCACATTCCCACCACAGTGCAAGAGGGTTCCCCTTTCTCCACAGCCTCTCCAACATTTGTTGTTTCCTGTCTTGTTAATGTTCACCATTCTCAGTGGTGTGAGGGGGTATCTCATTGTGGTTTTGACTTTTATTTCCCTGATGGCCAGTGATGCCGAACATTTTCTCATGTGCTTGTTGGCCATGTCTATGTCTTCATCTGTGAAATTTCTGTTCATATCTTTTGCTCATTACATGATTGGATTGTTTCTTGGGTGTGGAGTTTAATAAGTTCTTTATAGATCTTGGATACTAGCCCTTTATCTGATACATCATTTGCAAATACCTTCTCCCATTCTGTAGTTTGTCTTTTAGTTTTGTTGACTGTTTCTTTTGCTGTGCAGAAGCTTTTTATCCTGAAGTCCCAATAATTCATTTTTGCTTTTGTTTCTCTTGCCTTCATGGATGTATCTTGCAAGAAGCTGCTGTGGCGAAGTTCAAAAAGGGTGTTGCCTGTGTTCTCCTCTCGGATTTTGATGGAATCTTGTCTCACAGTTAGATCTTTCATCCATTTTGAGTTTATCTATATGTATGGTGTAAGAGAATGGTCCAGTTTCATTCTTCTGCATGTGGATGTCCAATTTTCTTAGCATGATCTATTGAAGAGACTGTTTTATTTCAAGTGGATAGTCTTTCCTGCTTTGTCGAACATTAGTTGACCAGAAAGTTGAGGGTCCACTTCTGGATTTTCTGTTCCATTGATCGATGTGTCTGTTTTTGTGCCAGTACCACAGTGTCTTGATGACCACAGCTTTGTAGTACAACCTGAAATCCAGCATTGTGATGCCCGCAGCTATGGTTTTCTTTTTATAATATTCCCTTGGCTCTTTGGGGTCTTCTCTGATTCCATATAAATCTTAAGATGATTTGTTCCAACTCTCTGAAGAAAGTCCATGCTATTTTGAGAGGGATTGCATTAAATGTGTAAATTGCCCTGGGTAACATTGACATTTTAAAAGTATTACTTCTTCCAATCCATGCCCATGGAATATTTTTCCATCTCTGTGTCTTCCTCAATTTCTTTCAGAAGTGTTCTGTAGTTTTTAGGATATAGATCCTTTACCTTTTTGGTTAGTTTTATTCCTAGGTATCTTCTGCTTTTGGGTGCAATTGTAAATGGGATTGACTCCTTAATTTCCCTTTTTTCAATTTAATTGTTAGTGTATAGAAATGCCACTGATTTCTGGGCATTGATTTTGTATCCTGCCACACTGCTGACTTGCTGTATGAGTTCTAGCAATCTTGGGGTGGAGCATTTTGGGTTTTCTATAGACAGCATCATGCCATCTGCGATGAGGGAGAGTTTGACTTCTTCTTTGCCCATTTGAATGCCTTTTATTTCTTTTTGTTGCATGATTGCTGAGGCTAGGACATCAAATACTAAGTTGAATAGCAGTGGTGAGAGTGGACATCCCTGTCGTGTTCCTGATCTTAGCGGAAAGGCTCCCAGTGTTTCCCCATTGAGAATGGTATTTGCTGTGGGCTTTCCGTAGATGGCTTTGAAGATGCTGAGGAATGTTCCCTCTATCCCTACATCTGAAGAGTTTTGGTCAGGAATGGATGCTGTTTTTGTCAAGTGCATTCTCTGCATTTATTGAGAGGATCCTATGGTTCTTGTTTTTTCTCTTGCTGATATGATCAATCACATTGATTGCTTTACGTGTGTTGAACCAGCCTTGCATCCCAGGGATACATCCCACTTGGTCATGGTGAATAATCTTCTTAATGTATTGTTGGATCCTTTTGGCTAGTACCTTGTTGAGAATTTTTGCATCTGTGTTCATCAGGGATATTGGTCTATAATTCTTTTTCTTGGTGGGGTCTTTGTCTGTTTTTGGAATTAAGGTGATGCTGGACTCATAGATCGAGTTTGGAAGTGCTCCATCTCTTTCTATCTTTCCGAACAGCTTTAGTAGAACAGGTATGGTTTCTTCTTTAAATGTTTGATAGAATTCCCCTGGGTAGCCATCTGGCCCTAGACTTTTATGTCTTGGGAGGTTTTTATGCCTGCTTAATTTCCTCCCTGGTTATTGGCCTGTTCAGGTTTTCTTTTTCTTCCTGTTCCAGTTTTGTGAGTTTCTGGTTTTCCAGAAATGGGTCCATTTCTTCTAGATTGCCTAATTTATTTGCATATAGCTGCTTGTAATAAGTTTTTAAGATCATTTGTATTTCCTTGGTGTTGGTGGTGACCTCTCTTTTCTCATTCATGATTTTATTCATTTGAGTCTTTTCTCTCTTTTTAATAAGGCTGGCTAATGGTTTACCTATGTTATTAATTCTTTCAAAGAACCAACTCGTGGTTTTGTTGATCTGTTCCACAGTTCTTCTGGTCTCTATTTCATTGAATTCTGCTCGAATCTTTATTAACTCTCTTCTGCTGGGTGAGGGTTTCATTTGCTGTTCCTTCTCCAGGTCCTTTCGGTGCAAGGTCAACTTTTGTATTTGAGTTCTTTCCAGTTTTTGGATGGCTGCTTGTATTGCGATGTATTTCCCCCTCAGGACTGCTTTTGGTGTATCCCAAAGATTTTGAATGGTTGTATCTTCATTCTCATTAGTTTCCATGAATCTTTTTAATTCTCCTCTAATTTCCCAGCTGACCCTTTCGTCTTTTAGCAGGATGGTCCTTAACCTCCACATGTTTGAAATCCTTCCAAACTTCTTCTTGTGGTTTAGTTCTAGTTTCAAAACATTACAGTCTGAAAATATCCAGGAGACAATCCAAATCTTTTGTTATCGGTTAAGAGCTGAATTGTGACCCAGTATGTGGTCTATTCTGGAGAAAGTTCCATGTGCACTTGAGAAGAATGTGTATTCAGTTGAGTTTGGATGTAACTTCTCTCGATATCTGTGAAATCCATCTGGTCCAGTGTATCATTTAAAGCTCTTGTTTCTTTGGAGATGTTGTGCTTAGAAGATCTATCAATTGTAGAAAGCGCTGTATTCAACAGCCCGGGTGGCTCAGTGGTTTAGCGCCACCTTCAGCCCAGGGCATGATCCTGGAGACCCGGGATCGAGTCCCACATCGGGCTTCCTGCATGGAGGCTGCTTCTCCCTCTGCCTGTGTCTCTCCCTCTATCTCTCTCCTCTCCGTGTATTTTCATGAATAAATAAATAAAATCTTAAAAAAAAAAAGCGCCGTAATCAAGTCTCTAAGTAAGAGTGTATTATTATCTAAGTATGTCTTAACTTTGGTTATTAATTGATTGATATACTTGGGAGCTCCCGCATTCAGGGCATAAATATTTATGACTGTTAGATCCTCTTGTTGGATCGATCCTTGAAGTATGATATACTGTCCCTCTTCATCTCTTACTACAGTCTTTGGGGTAAACTTTATCTGATATGAGGATGGCTACCCCTGCTTTCTTTTGAGGACCATTTGAATGGTAAATGGTTCTCCAACCTTTTATTTCCAGCCTTTAGGTGTCCTTAGGTCTAAAATGAGTCTCCTGTGGACATCAAATAGATGGGTCTTGCTTTTTTATCCAGCCTGAAACCCTGCCCCTTTTGATGGGGTCATTAAGCCCAGTCACGTTCAGAGTTACTATTGAAAGATATGAATTTAGTGTTATCATGATACTATTCAGTCCCTGTTTTTGTGTATTATTTCCTTGTACTTCCTCTTTTTTTTACAGAGTCCCCCTTATTATTTCTTGCAGAGCCAGTTTGGTGGTCACATAATCTTTCAGTTTTTGCCTATCTTGGAACCTCTTTATCTCTCCTTGTATTCTGAATGAGAGCTTCGCTGGATAAAGTATTCTTGGCTGCATGTTCTTCTCATTTAGGACCCTGAATATATCCTGCCAGCCCTTTCTGGCCTGTCTTGTCTCTGTGGAGAGATCTGCTGTTATTCTAATACTTCTCCTCATAAATGTTAGGGATCTTGTCTCTTGCTGCTTTAAGGGTCTTCTCTTTATCTTTGAAATTTGCAAGTTTCACTATGAAATATTGGAGTGTTGAATGGTTTTTATTCATTATAGGGGGAATCTCTCTGTCTCCTGGATCTGAATGCCTGTTTGCCTTCCCATGTTAGGTAAATTCTCAGCTATGATTTGTTCAAATACACTTTTTAGTCCTCTGTCCCTTTCAGCGCCCTTGGGAACCCCAATTAAACATAGATTTTTCCTTCTGAGGCTGTCATTTATTTCCCTTAACCCATCCTCATCTTTTGTTTTTCTCTCTTTTCCTCAGCTTCCTTCCTTACCATCAACTTGTCTTCTGTGTCATTCACTTGTTCTTCTACCTTGTTAACCTTCATTGTTATTACCTCCAGTTTGGATTGCATCTCATTTAATTAAGGTTTATTTCGTCCTGATTAGATCTAAATTCTGTAGTCATGAAGTCTCTTGAATCCTTCATGCTTTTTTCTAGAGCCACCAGTAGCTTTATAAGTGTGCTTCTGAATTGGCTTTCTGACATTGAATTGTAATCTAAATTCTGTAACTCTGTGGGAGAGAGGAGTGTTTCTCATTCTTTCTTTTGGGGAGATTTTTTTCCTTCTAGTCATTTTGCTCAGTGCAGAGTGGCTAAAAACAAGTTGTACTGGAAAAAGGAGAAAAAGCGAGAGAAAAAAAAAAGGGGTGGGGGAAAAACAAAGAACAAGGAGGGGTATACTCTGATGCTATATACTGTAAGTCCCTCGACTTCCCCTGGCACTTTCCAGCGTTGCTTGGTCCAGAACTAGCTCTTCCCCTGTCCTTCCAGCTGGTCTTCTATGTGAGGGGCTTGCTGAATCTCTGGTGCTTGCACCTGTGGGAGCTGCCCCGCCCCCCCCTGCCAGGTGTAAGGCTCAGTGGGAGCTCTTTATCCTGTGAGGCCCCTCCTCCTTGCTGGCCCTGCTCAGTCCCAGGTACAAGGTGACACCAGGAGGAACAACAATAATGTCAGTGGCCAATTCTCCAGCTCTGGAGTTAACTCCCGCAGTAACTACCGCAGTCTCCTAGTCTACAGGGGCCTGGATGCTCCGGGGGCTGGGGGTGCTGATCTGCACAGCTCTGGGCCCCGCGGTGGTAGGAGCGTCCTTGGTGTCCTGTGTCTTCCCTGCCTCTGCCTGTCTCTGGGGGAGTGCAAAATCTTGGGCTGTGTCCCCTGGGGCTCTGTGCTCCAGGGCTGCTCTGCTGGAATCGCGTTCCCCTGCCCATGCAGCCGATAACAAAAGTTTGATGCAGGCACTTACTTTAATGCATTTATCAAGTCTTTCAAATGATCTTGGAGTAATAAAAGATAAGAATAAACAGCTATAGAGAAGTTAATTTTGACTTGCAGGAACACATATATTATGTATATTGATTTTTCAAATATGCTGGGGCTTTCTGTAACATACTGTTATGAGATATCTAGATAAATATGAATTATCAAAGAGTAATGTGGAGATATGCCAGCATACTGGGCATATACTGTGGAACTATTTATAATCATGATGCTGGATGTTTTTGTTTGTGATCTCAGTAGAGATTTGAGACTCCATGATCAAGTATTTTGTAATTCTTTGTATTAAGTCAACATCTAGTCAAGGCTTTTGGCTCTGATCCTTGCGTGTATAATTTGGAGTTATCTTTGACATTCCTTTTTCATCATATTTTTCCATTTTCTTTTTTTTTTTCAAAATTTATTTATTTCAGAGAGAAAGCAAGCAAGCAAGTGAACACACAAGTGGGTAGGGCAGAGAGAGAGGGGAGAGAATCTCATGCAGGCTCTATGCTGAGTGCAGAACACTCAGGAGTCAATCCCAGTAGCATGAGATCCTGACTTGAGCTGAAACCAAGAGTCACATGCTAAACTGACTGCACCACAAAGGTGCCCTTGTCTATTTTCTTATTTACAACATCTCTTGTGTAGTTTTATTCTTTCTAAAGTTTTTATTTGAATTCCAGTTAGTTAACATACAGAATAATCTTAGTTTCAGCTGAATAATATGTCCTTCTCTGATGGATTTCTATCCCTTAGCATAATATTCTGCTTCCATCCATGTCATTGTAAATGGCAAAATTTCATTCTATTTGATGGTTGTGTAATATTCCATTGTTTATATATACCACATCTTCCTTATCCATTCATCAGTTGGTGGACACTTGGTCTCTTTCCATAATTTGGCTCTTGTTGATAGTGCTGTTATAAATATTGGGGCACATGTACCCCTTTAAATCTGTATTTTTATATCCCTTGGATAAATACCTAGTAGTAAAATTACTGGATTATAGGGTAGTTTTATTTTAATCTTCAGTTGAATCTCATACTTTTTTCCAGAGAGTCTACGCTAGTTTGCATTTTTACGAACGGTATAAGATGGTTCTCCTTTTCTTCATCCTCGCCAACATCTCTTGTTTCCTGTGTTAATTTTAGCTGTTCTGACAGGTGTGAGGTGATATCTCACTGTGGTTTTGATTTGTATTTCCCTGATGATGAGGGATGTTGAGCTACTTTTCATTTGTGTTTTGGTCCTCTGTATGTTTTCTTTGGAAAATGTCTATTCATAATTGCTACCCATTTCTCTACTGAATTATTTGCTCTTTGGTTGTTGAATTTGGTAATTTCTTTATAGATTTTGCATACTAACCCTATATCATATATGTCATCTGGAAATATTTTATCCCTTTTTGTAGGCTGCCTTTTTGTTTTGTTGATTGTTTCCTCTACTGTGGAGAGACTTTTTGTCTTGATGAAATCATGGTAGTTCATTTTTGCTTTTGTTTCCCCTTCCTCCAGATATGTGTCCAGTACGAAATTGTTACATCTGAGGTTGGAGAGGTTGCTACCTGTCTTCTCCTCTAGAATTCTGATGGTTTCCTGTTTCACGATTAGTTGTTTCAACCATTTTGGATTTATTTTGTGTATGGTGTATAAAAGTGTTCTAGAATCCTTGTTCTGCATACTGTTGTCCAGCTTTCCCAACATCATTTGTTGTAGATACTTTTTTTCCATTGAACATTATTCCTAGTGTTTATTTTTGAGGTGACCATATATTTGTAGGTCTATTTCTGAGTTTTCTGCTCTGTTCTATTGATGTAGGTGTCTGTTTTTGTGCAAGTACTATACTGTCTTCATGACTAAACTTTTGTAATATAGCTTGAAATCCAGAATCATGATGCCTCCAGTTCTACTTTTCTTTTTTAGGATTACTCAGGCTATTCCAAGACTTTGTGGTTCCATGCAAATTGTAGGATTGTTTATTGTAGATCTTTGAAAAATACTGGTGTTATTTTGACAGAGATTGCATTAAATGTGTATATTACTTTCTATAGTAAAGCTATTTGTTCTTTGAATCTCTGAGCATAGAATGTTTTCCCATTCTTTCTGTCCTCTTCAATTTCTTTTGTAAGTGTTCTATCGTTTTCAGAATACAGATCTTTTACTTTTTCATTTAGGTTTATTCGTAAGTATCTTATGGTTTCTTGTGCCATTGTAAATGGGATGTATTCCTTGATTTCCCTCTGCTGCTTCATTATTGGTGTATAGAAATGCAACAGATTTCTGTATATTGATTTTGTATCCTGTGTCTTTGCTCGATTCATGTATAAGGTTTAGCAATTTTTTGGTGGAGTCCTTTGGATTTTCTACATAGAGTATCATGTCATCTGTTTATAGAGAAAGTTTGACTTATTCCTTGTGATTTGGATGTCTCTTATTTCTTATTTTGTCTGATTGCTGAGGCTAAGACTTCCAGTATCATGTTAAATATTAGTGGTGAGAGTTGACCTCTGTATCTTGTCCCTGATCATAGAGAAAAAGGTCTCAGTTTCTCCCCACTGAATATGATATTACCTCTGGGTCATTTATATTTGGCTTTCATGATTTTGAGTTATGTTCTACTTTGTTGAGAGTTGTTATCAAGATTGGATGCTATATTTTGTCATTTCCTGTATCTATTTAGAGGATCATATGGTTCTCATACTATTTTAATGTTGTGTATCATGTTGATTGATTTGCAGGTATTGAATCACCCCTATAGCCCAGGAATAAATCCCAGTTGATTCTGATGAATGATTTTTTTAATGTACAGTTGAATTCATTTTGCTGGTATGCTGAGAATTTTTGCATCCATGTTTATCAGGGATATTGGTCTGTAATTCTCTTTTTTAGTAGGGTCTTTTTCTCATTTAATATGAAGGTACTGATTGATTCATAGAATGAGTATTTTTTTCTTTTTTTAAAATAATCTTGCTTTTTTAGATTAGTTTTAGGCTTACAGAAAAACTGAGAAGTACCCTGATTCCTCATATACCCACTTTCCCCTATTACTGACATCTTACATTAAAGTTTTCCTTCCATTTCTATTTTTTGAACTCTTTGAGAAGAATAATTATCAACTCTTCTTTAAATGTCTGGTAGAATTATCCTGGGAAGCCATGTAGCCCTGGAGTTTTGTTTCTTGGGAGATTTTTTTTTATTACTGCTTCACTTTCTGTGCTAGTTATGGGTCTTTTCAAAAATTTTTTTTTAAGTTGTTTATTCATTTGAGAGACAGAGAGAGAGAACATGAGCAGGGGGGAAGGTCAGAGGGAGAGGGTGGAGCTAACTCCTTGCTGAGTAGGGAAGCCTGTTGTGGGGCTCAATCCCAGGAATCCAAGTTCATGACCTGTGCTTAAGTCAGATGCCTAATCTACTATGCCACTCAGGTGTCCACTGTTCAAATTTTCTATCTCTGCGTGTTTAAGTTTTGGTTATTTGTATGTTTCTAGGAATTTGTACATTTCTTTCAGATTGTGCATTTTGTTGGTATATAATTTTTCATAATATTCTTATAATTGTATTTCTCGTGTTCGTTGTGATCTCTTCTTTTTCATTCATGATGTGATTTATTTGTTGTTTTTTCATGATGTTATTCTCTTCTTTTTGATAAGTCTGCCTAGGGTTTTATTAGCGTTATTCATTTTTTCAAAGAATGTATCTCAGCTTTTAATTTCGTTGATCCGTTCTGTGATTGTTTCTTTCTGTATCATTTATTTCTGCTCTAATCTTTATTATTTCCCTTCTTCTGCTGGATTTAGTTTTCATTTGTTCATTTTTTTTTTTTGATCCTTTAGGTATAAGGTTAGGTTGGAGAGCTATCTTGCTGAGGTAGGCTTATATTGCAGTTTACTTCCCTCTTAGGACTGCATTTGCTGCATCTGAAAGATTTTGGACTGCCTTGGTTCATTTTCATTTGCTTCCATATGTATTTTTTACTTTTTAAATTTCCTGGTTAAGCCATTCATATTTTCATAGGTTGTTCTTTAATTTCCATGTAATTTGGTCTTTCAAAATTTTTTATGGTGTTTGAGTTCAAGTTTCCTAGGGTGGTCTGAAAATATGCATGGTGTGATCTCAATCCTTTTGTACCTGTTGAGGGCTGATTTGTGGCCCAGTATGTGATCTGTTCTGGAGAATGTTCCATGTACACTCAAAAAAAATGTATATTCTGCCTCTTTTCTGTGAAATGTTCTGAATATATCTGTTAAGTCCATCTGGTCCAGTGTGTCATTCAAAGCCATTGTTTCCTTGTATTTCTTCTGCCTAGATGAATTATGTATTATTGTAAGTGGGGTGACAGTCCTGTAACTATTATTGTATTATTGTCAATGAGTTTCATCCTGTTTGTTATTAATTGATACCTATATTTAGATCCTCCCAAGTTGGGTGCATAAATACTTAAAATTGTTAGATCTTACTGGTGGATAGACCCCTTAATTTTGATATAATGCCTTCTTCATCTCTTGTTACAGTCTTTGGTTTAAAATCTAGTTCGTTTTAAAAAAGGAAAAATCTAGATCGTTTTATCGAAGTATAGCTACTCCAGCATTCTTTTAGCATCCAATACCATGATACATGTTTCTCCATTCTTTCACTTTCATTTTGCAGGTGTCTTTAGGTCTAAAATGAGTCTCTTGTAATCTTCATATATATAAGTCTTGTTTTTGTTTTTAATCCATTTTGATACCCTATGTCTTTTGATTGGAGCATTAAGGTCATTTGCATTCAGAGTGATTCTTGACATATAAATTTAGTGTCAATGTGTTACCTATAAAGTTGCCTTTTCTGGTGATGTTTTCTGCTCCTTTCTAGAATTTGTTGCTTTTGGTCTTTTTTCCCCCACAGATTTCCCTTATGATTTTCTTGCAGGACTGGTTTAGTGGTCATGATTCTCTTTAGTATTTGTTTTTCTGGGAACCTCTCCTTGCATTCTGTGTGACAGCCTTGCTGAATAATGTATTCTTGGCTGCGTATTTTTTTACTTCATCCTGCCGAATATTTCATGACACTTTTTTCTGGCCTGCCACATTTCTGTGGACAGATCTGCTGCCCACCTGATCTGTCTTTCATTGTAGGTTAAGGCCTTTTTACCTTAGTGCTTTTCAGATTCTTTCCTTGTCTATTTTATAAATTTGACTTTAATATGTCTTTGGTGATGGCTGAATTTTGTTGAATTAAAGGAAGTTCTCTGTATCTCTTGGATTTCAGTTCTCTTTCCTTCATCCGGTTTAGGGAAGTTTTCAGCCATTGTTTGCTGAAATGAATGTTGTGTTCCTTTTTCCCTGCTTTTTCTGGAACTCCTATGATATGAATGTTAGTATACTTTAAGGAGTCACTGGTTTCCCTATGTCTACATTTGTGATTCAGTACCTTTCTTTCCCTCTTTTTTTCAGCTTCATTATTTTCCACAATTTTATCTTATATGTTATTGATTCATTTTTGCATCATATATCCTCATTAGCATTGCATGCAGTAAGTTTTGCATCTTACTTATAGCATTTTTTATTTCATCCTTTCTGGTTTTTATTTTTAAAGATTTTATTCATTCATTCATTCGTTCATTCATTCATGAGAAACACAGAGAGAAGCAGAGACATAGGCAGAAGAAGAAGCAGGCTCCCTGTTGGGACCCTGATGTAGGACTTTATCCCAGGATTCAGGATCATGCCTGCACCGAAGGCAGATGTTCAACTGCTGAGTTACCCAGGTATCCCCATCCTGACTAGTTTTTAGTTCTTGTATCTCTGCAATAAGGGATTGTCTAGCATCTTCTATGCTTTTTCTCATACCCAGCTAGTAATGCTATGATTATTGTTTTAAAAGTCTGATTATTGTTCAGACATCTTAGTCTTATCTGTATTGAAAAAGTCCTTAGCTGTGACTTCTTCCTGTTCCTTCTTTTCCAGTGAATTCCCTAGTCTTGTCATTTTTTCCGAGTCATTGTTTTTTTATGTGGGATTGTTACAATATCCTGTTGTATTTTTGCTCCTGAGAGTAATGGCTATATTAAGAAGAGGTCCAGGGGAAAAAAAGGGGGAACCTAGATCCTCTTTTGTTTTGCTCTGCTTATTAAAGATGAGCACTTGCTGTTATACTATATGTAGGCAAAATGAATTTAAATAACATTAGAAATTATAAAAATTAAAGGCCAAAACAAGCCAGATTCATTAAAAAAAAAGTAAAAAAAAAAAAACAAAGCTAGATCTTATTTCCCTTAGAGATGATGGTTTGCAGTATCTTTTGATAAATATACTTGATACATTAGAGAGGTTTGTGCTAGTATTGTTTTTTTAAAATATATTATTTATTTATTCCTGAGAAACACACATAGAGAGACAAGCAGAGACACAGGCAGAGGGAGAAGCAGGCTCCATGCAGAAAGCCCGATGTGGGACTTGATCCTGGAAATCTGGAATAACTCCTTGAGCCAAAGGCAGATGCTCAACTCCTGAGCTACCCAGGCGTCCCTCTGTGCTAGTCCTTTGGGGGTGGGGTTTGCTGTGCTGATTCTCTGGTGGACTTTCCCTGGTGGAGTTGTACCTACAGGGCACAACTGTTGTTGTATATGGCTCTGGCCTCATAACACATATGCCCACCCAGAAGTGTCACTGATTTCCTCAGTGTTAGTGTTGATGTGGAGTGGAGGAGGGTACAGAATGGCATTGCTCTGCTCTGTCACCACCAGTGCTGGAATTTCCTGCCCACAACTACTCAGGAAGCCCTCACAGAAGAGCTAACAATTATGCCTCTTTTGTTCCTGGTCTCCAACAGATCCCTGCCTTCATTTGCCTGTATCCAAGCTGTCTGCTTGTCTGTGGCAATACTCTTTTGTGTTTTATTCCAGGCATGTGGCTGGGTTTCAAAACTCTAAATGTTAGAGATCCATGTGGCAAGGAACCTCATTGATCATCTTGGGGAGGGTTTTACTGTGCTGTGTCCGATGTTGGTTTGTCCCAGAAATCACTCACACAACCATGTAGTGGTTTGGAGTCTTTAGTAAAGTACAGCAGAAAGTTTGCTGCACTCAGCTCAAGTCTCTGTTCCTATTCTCGGAACATATTTATTAAATATGTTTTTTCTCCTTTGATCATGATGATTAATATAAATGGGACCTTTAAAAACAAGAACCTCTGAAGTTGTGAAGGCTTGAGATAGACTTCTCTTTTAAAAATTTAATGTATTCTGGGACACCTGGGTGGTTCAGCAGTTAAGCATCTGCCTTTGACTCAGGGCGTGATCCTGGAGTCCCAGGATCGAGTTCCACATTGGGCTCCCTGTATAGAGCCTGCTTCTCTCTCTGCCTATGACTCTGCCTCTCTCTCTCTGTGTCTCTCATGAATAAATAAATAAAATATTTAAAAAAATAAAATCTTAATATATTTTGATATAATTCATTTTTAGGATTATGTATGATCTATAAACAGACTCACTCTCTCCACACTTCCTTTTCTCTTACCATTGTAATTTCCATGTCCATTCCAGTGTGAATTAGCCAGCAGTAAATATAATGGAAAATAAATATATGCAATGTTGAATAGTAACAAGTCAAACATATGAGGTAACATGGGTATCAAATATTTATGTATTTATTTAAAATAAAAAAAACATATAATCTCCACACCAAACATGGGGCTCAAACTAATGACCCTGATATCAAGAGTTGCCAGCCAGGCACCGTATCAAATATTTAATTTATGAAATCTTTTTTTAAAAAAATACATCAATGGAAAAACCTACTGTCTGTTTAGATTCCTCTGCATATTTCATAGCAATTAAACTGCTTTTCAATAAATGATGAAATGTTATTTTTTATTTTATTGAAATGGAGTCTTTATGCTTAAAATTCGTATTGTAATTTGGACTCGAACATTCAGAAATCAATGAAGTTTTTGGTTTTTAACACGTTCAAAAGTTTAATACAGGCTTCACAATCCTGTTTCACTTACATTATTTGACTTAATAGTCACAAAGAATCAGTCTAGGTAGTATTTTCATCCCCATTTTGACGATAACAAACATGCTCAGAGAGTTCAAGTAGTTGATCAAAAATAACACAACTAGAATATGGTAGAGATGGGATTGAACCCTAGATCTTTTTTTTTTTTTTTCTAAAAGTTACGTATTTGAACATGCCACTGTGTGAGCTTACAGCATGTTCCATTGATAGGTGATGGGATATTTTCCTGATCTTTGAGTAAGCTTGTGGAAGGATTTTTAACTTTTAACTTCTTGAGCATTGGACCAGATGTTGGACTCCTTGATGGATATAGCCAAGCCTTTTATACTTAAGTTTAAGTATAAACTTATTGTGTATAAGCCCTATTGTGGGTTTGTTCTCTTGCTCCCTAGATAATCTTCCTGGTGTCTTTTTCATTCTTCAGATATAATCCTGGCCTCTTGCTCACTTACAAATGAATAGTCCTGACTTATCTTTATACTCTTTTTGTTTGGTGATTTATTTGTTATACCTGGCATCCTCACAACTAATGGCCACAAGTATCATTTTAGTTGTGTAGCATGTCAGGATAACTCTTTGACTTGGGTAACTTAATAACAAAAAATCACCAATATGTTAACACCTAAAATGTGAGATTGTAAAATATATAGTCCATCCAAAAAAATAAACAGTATAAGCTACATTCTGGCCTTATTCTTTTCAGTAAGCTGCCTTATCTAAATCTTATTGGAAGTTTTTGTTGGAGTCTTAAGACATCTTTCCTTAACAGTATTTAGTATATTTCTTATAAAGCTTAAGACTTTAAGAGACAGTAAAAGCTTAGGCTGAAAATACTTACCATTTCTAAATGAGAAGTAAGTTGTTAAATAAAGCAGAGCATATATTTGTGTGTCTACACATAGATGTAATATAAGATACATAGAGATGTAAAATACATATATAGAAAAAAAGATATATATATAGATATAAACTCAGTGCAGTTCTGGAACTAAACACTAATTCTATAGTGTGATATTGGTGAAGCCATAAGCAGAGGTTGTTATAGAAAAATCAAGTTCTGGTCCTATTAATAATTTCTAGTGGTATGGTTGAAATAAACATGAGTTTTGGAGTTAGACATGGGTACGAGCCCTAGAACTGATACTTACTTATTGAGTGATGTTTGGCAGATTTCTTAACTACTTTGCTTCTCAGTTTCTTTATGTGAAAACAATTTTCAGAGTGGCTGAATTTAAAAATTATTTGACAGTGTGAAGGTGTTTGGGTGGCTCAGTTGGTTAAGAATCTGACTCTTGATTTTGGCTTAGGTCATGATCTCAGGGTCATGACATCTAGCGCCACATTGGATTCTGTGCTGGGCATGGAGCCTACTTAAGATTCTCTTTCCCTTTTTTGCCCCTCCCCCCACTCATGTGCACACACACATTCTCTCTCTTTTTCTCTCTCTCTCTGTTAAAAAAAATTGACAGTTTGAAATGTTGGGAAGGATTTGTATAAAATGAAGCTGTTAAAATGGAAGGAATTCCAAATAGGATAGCCACTTAGGAAAGCAGTTTCTTAGAAAGTGAAACATACTTACCATGAGACCCTGCAGTTCTACCCCTAGTTATTTTCCCAAGAAAAATGATATTATATACTTGCACAAATACATGTGAATATTTATAGTAGTTTTATTTCATAATCATCAAAGCCTAGAAAGAACTGAGATATTCATCAACTGATGAATGGTTAAAAAAAACAACTGTGGTATATCCATACAATTAGAAGGAATAGACTACTGATGTATGCAACAAAATGGCTGAAAATCATATTTATGCTAAGTGAAAGAGCTAGACACAAAACCTGCATACTGTATGTACTGTATGATTCCATTTCTAAAGACATTGTAGAAAAAGCAGAGCTAGTGTCACACATTAGATAAATATTGCCCAGGTGCTGGGAGTATAGAATGGGGATTGACTGTAAAAAGAAATGAGGGAATATTTTGGAATGATGGAAATCTTGCATATCTTTTTTATATTGGAGGTTGCAGTAGTATACGTTTATCAAAATGATGAATTTTCTATATGTAAATATTATTTCAATAAAAAGGAAAGGAAAATACCTTATGTTTCAGAGTGGTTATGAGAATAATAAGAGATCATCCTCCTTCCCAGTTTTTTATTCTCTTTGGTTCTTTATTGTCTTCTGCTGCTTCTATGTCTCTTTTAGAGTCCATGATAAATTGCAATTTCTTATTTCAGGGATGAGATACTACAGGAAATTTATATCTTTATTTGTCTTTATTTCCAATTTCTGGAGATTTTTTAAAATTTATTATTAATTATATATATATTATATATATTTAATTATTTATTTTTTATTTACTCATGATACACACACACACACACACACACACACACACACAGAGAAAGAGAGAGGCAGAGACACAGGCAGAGGGAGAAGCAGGCCCCACACAGAGACCCTGATGTGGGACTCGATCCTGGGTCTCCAGGATCAGGCCCTGAGCTGAAGGCGGCACTAAACTGCTGAGCCACCCGGGCTGCCCAGAGCAGATTTTCAATCGACTAGTCAACTGTGAACTTATACCTCTAGATATTCCAATTAGTACAAATTACTCAGAGTTGGAATTTGTACTCTGTAAAATATACCAAATATGCTTGCTTGGGTTGAATTCCTCATCTCTGTCCTGTGGCAGTGGGAGTTCACAGTATGGTTGAAAGGGTGTATAAAGGAATCTTGAATTTTTAGCCTGAGTCCTGCCTGAGAACGATAGTGTTCTATGTAAGCGGTTCTCAAACATGATTAGAATCACCTAGAGGTCTTGTTAAAACACAAATTGTTGGGCCTCATCTCCAGAGTTACTGCTTCAGTAGGTCTGGGGTGGGGCCCAAGCATTTGTACTTCTGACAAGTTCCCAGCTGATGTTGATGTTGCTGATGCTGCTGTTTTAGGGCACAGACCTCAACAATCACTGATTTATGCTTGCCTCAGGTGTTGTAGTATCAGAATTCTTACATATACAGTAGCCAACATTTTGTTTTTAAACTGCTTCATTATTTTATGGCCACTTTTGTGGCCTCCTTTGCCCACTGGCCTAAAATATTCTGTTAAGACTTTTCACTACCTAATTTTTAATAAATAAGGTCTGCCTTCTCATGCTTAGGTTTCATGATATTATCCTTATTTTTTTCAGACCAATAGTAATTTTCACTCAGTGAAACTAAAGTATCATAATTTGAAGAAGTCTGGGGTATGTGGTTGACTAATTTTAAGTGAACAAATAGAAGTCATGTTCTTGTATCACTTTCCTAGACCCAGAAAGAAATAACTCTAATAATTTTAATATCACTGGGTGTAAAAGGAAGACAAAGTTTAGGATCTTAGAAAACAATTTATAAGTATTAAATTTAAGGAAATCATATTTTATCTTCCTAAATGCCAAAGAAGATACCAAGAGCTGTTGATACCAATTTGTTCAGAATTCTCATTATTTTAATGTTATTGTAAAGGAATATTGTCCTGTACTGATTGATATCTGCTGACATACTTAGAACTGATGTCCTTTTTTTCTTTCACCACCATGCCACTGATTATGGAGAGTCTTTAGAGAAAATAGCACATTGTACTGGTTGATTACATGCCTCAATTGAATAGTAGCTTGCTGCCAATTATTACAATGCCATGTTGATTTTTTTTCTCATTTCTACTATGGAAATTAAAGCAGAATTTGTTTAAAATAAGGTTCCAAATATATTGTGTATGGGGTTGATTCTGAATATTTGTGTTATTTTTTAAATAGTTGTAAAGATAGGTTTGAGGCTAGATCAGAATATTTGGTTGAGGGACTTGAAATGTGTTAAGTAGCCTAAAGGAAATTTTTGGACATATGACTAGTTAAGTGCAAATTTATCCACCCTTTTGTAACATGAATAAAAGAAAAGAATGAAACTGTAGAGACCCTAGTTGGGAGACTCCTGTCACATTAAAGAAATGGTCACTAGGGGTAAACTAGAATGTCAGCAGAATAAATGAAAAAGAGGGGAGGGGAAATGTGTGAGAGTCATTTTAGAAGTAGAATATTTATGGCTGGATGACAAAGTCAAACCAAGCTCTACATGATTAGTCTTCCAGCCTTTTAGCACACATGGGACTTAATTTCCAGCCATTCTTCCAAGCCTGCTTATTCAGCTGCAGCCACAAGGGCTCCTTACAGTTTTTGGAATATTTCAAGCCATACTAGCTGCCACTTCAGTATTTGATTTGTCTCTAATCCTTCTAGTATGAAAGCCCTCATTTCTTGGAAGGCTCTGCTCAAATGCCACCTTAACAAACAATCTTCCCTGACTACACATTAAAAAATCACATCCTGGCATTCATTATTCCATTTACCAAAGTTGAATTTTCTTCATAGCACCAAAGCACCGACATTTTATTATGTACTTGTTTGTTTATGATATGTCTCCCTCTTTTTAGATAGTAAGCTACATGAAAGTAAAGACTTAGTTTTGTTGCCTATTATATTTCTATCACCTAGAACATGGCTGATACTTAGTAGGTACTCAATAAATATTTGTTGAATGAATGAACAGAATGTGAAAGTGGTGGGGATGAAAAATAATGCCAGTAATTCAAGTCTGAAGTATTCAAAAAATAGTGGTATTATTAACAGGGTATGGAAGAGTGGAAGAAGAGTTGATTTAGAATAACAGAGACACAGGGAAAGATAAATTTGGCTTATATATATCAGCTTAAGTATTTGATGCTGGTGAAACAACCAAAGAAGTACTACAGAATGGGCAATCTAAAATGTGAGAAGTCTGGCATTGAGGTAAAAATGATCTTTGAGTCATATTCATAGAATCAATACTTAAAGCAATGGAAGAGGAAAAAATGACAAATGATAAAAAGACAGGAATATCAGATTTGAAAATCAAAATTTCATTTTGTGTATTGAATGTTTTAAATATACAGACTTATTTATATATATTTTTTGTTTATTTCATAGCTGGGTTAACAACTTTGGACATGAAGGTCTTGGACTCTTATTGGATGTGCTGGAAAAGCTTCTGGACAAGAAACAGTAAGAACAAACAGTAAAAAAAAAAAATCACCAAAGGGGATATTTTTAAGCACAACATAACATGTTTATTTCCTCTTTATTCAGGCAAGAAAATATAGACAAGAAGAATCAGTATAAACTTATTCAGTGCCTCAAAGCATTTATGAATAATAAGGTAAGTAGTATTTATTTCTGCCTGTCATAAATGTGAGAGCTTGTCCAACAGTGTATGAAAGTATGAAACAGACAGCATTGTAAGTGCTTATTTGGTTTTCAAAGGTTCTTTATGATACAAATCATCATCAGCTTCATTGAAATATTTTTAAGAATATACTTTGCTTCACAATATATTTATTTGTAGGTTTTTACAATTATGGAAATGCATAAATATATTTCCAAATTAGATAATATTTTTCGTTTTATGGTTAAATGTTGTATGTTGAATACCATTTTTTACAGTATTCTTATTCCATTGAACAGGAAAATTCAAAGCTATTGTTTGACTTGTTTGCTAACATTATAAGGTGAAGATTTCTATTTTATGTTCAATTAATGTCAATGAGTTAATAAACATGACATTTCTGGAAAACAGAAGGGTTTTTAAAATATATATATATAGCAGCTGCAATGTGAGGGACTTTATGAATTCTAGACAAGGGTTTTTTTCTAAAAATAATCTTTGCTTAGGGTGCTTGGGTAGCTCAGTTGGTTATGTGTCTGACTCTTGATTTAGGCTCAGGTCATGATCTCAGTTCCTGAGATGGAGCCCTGCATTGTGCCTCCTGCTCAGCATGGAGTCTGTTCCTTTCCCTCCCTGCTGCCCCTCCCCCTTCCATACATGTACACAGGCATGCTTGCTCTCTCTTAAATGAATAAATAAAATCTTTAAAAACAATAAAAATAATCTGTGCTTAGCTTATGAAATTATGGTTATTTTTTATATAGACTATTTTGTTACTGTATTAGACATGATTTCCTCTATATTCCTGTAGCTAAAATAAAATTGACTAATTCACTAATTGTATAATTCTCTTTAGTGTTTTAATAATCTCAAATATTTGGTGGAAATGATTATAACAGTTGGGACGCCTGGGTGGTTCGGCAGTTAAAGCACCTGCCTTCGTCTCAGGGAGTGATCCTGGAGTCCCAGGATCAAGTCCCACATCAGGCTCCCTGCATGGAGCCTACTTCTCCCATGCCTATGTCTCTGCCTCTCTCGATCTCTCCTTGTGTCTCTCATAAATAAATAAATAAATAAATAAATAACCAAAAACTAGCCAAATGTAGTTGTTAATGTAATATGAATATATAGTTAGTAATAATGCAATTAGATTCTGTTTAAAATATAAACAGTCTCTTAAACATGGGATTATATATGATTATATATGTATATATTATGCACATGTGTATCAACAAAGAAATTTTGTCATATAGAGTGGATGCTAGCTAGTTGATGTAAAACTTTTGTATTGAGTATGCTAATTGTTCTGTTCTTGGAAGTCTCTGCCAGACAGATTTCCATCACCATTACTACAAAATTTCTCAATTTCTGTGCCCCTAGTCTATTGCAACAGAATTATGCAGAATCTTATCTTTTAACAAGAAAGCACTTAATGAACATTGTATCTCCCAAAATGAATCTTTCTTCAGTTGAGGGAAACAAAGAAATAACCTAACAGTGCAGTATTAGAAATTGGGAGATACAGTACATGCTTTACCACTAAGTGGAGTAGCCTTTGGAAAATCACTTGATGTTTCTGGCTTTTCATCCCCTCATGTGTAAAATTAGACAAAGAACCCTTTGTTTTAACTTGCATTGTCAATTCTCACAGCTTACCAGGATAATAAATATCTATAATCAAGATAGTCACTAGAGAAAGTCATAATAGTGAGATTTCCTGTAGAGCTTTTCCCTCAAGACTTAAGTTGATATGTCAATACATAATTACTTATGACTTATTTGACAGTTTTGAAGAACATGATGATTTGACTTAGATTGTTCTAAACGAAGGTTAATCTTTAGTTAGGACATGCTAATCTTTTGCATATAAGTACTCAGAATATGAATAAACTGAATATTTTAAATTATAGGCATGTGAAACAATAGGCATGAAGTATACATTCAAAATTTAAAAAAATATAGTGATATATCCACTTTATGTTGTAATAAATTGTCATAATCAAAGCATGAGACTTTTATCTGAAATGACTTAAAGTTCACATTTGTTGGCCCCAAGGAGTTTAGATTGCCTTCTTCAAAAACTCTTTTCCTTAATACAAAATGAATAATAGCATCATAATAGTTCAAAAGCAACACATTGCCTCTTAACTTTCATTGCTGTAATATTGCTCTTATATTTAGATTGATGTTTTTTCATTATTTATTTCATTTTTATTTTCAGTAGGTCCCTGTGTATTAGAAACTACTTTTAAATTATAAATGAAAATTTAAAGAATTTTACTCTCAGTGTATTTGATTTTTATTTTATTTTTTATTTTATTTTTTAAAAAGATGTTATTTATTTATTCATGAGAGTCACAGAGACAGAGAGAGAGAGAAAGAGAGAGAGAGAGAGAGAGAGGCAGAGACACAGGCAGAGGGAGAAGCAGGCTCCACGCGGGGAGCCCGATGCGGGACTCGATCCCGGGACTCCTGGATCACGCCTTGGGCTGAAGGCAGGTGCTAAACCACTGAGCCACCCAGGGATCCCCCATCTATTTGATTTTTAAAACTCTTATTTTAAGTTTGGTAACTGCATGGTAAGCCTCTCTTAGTTTTACACAAGCATTTTTCACTTCTTTTCCTTACTATTTAGTATCTACTGGCTGCCTTCATACATACTTACCTATTCTTTTTTCTTTCCTTCTTTTTTATCTTGTTTCTTCAATTTTTTTCTACCTTGTCTCTGTATATATTATTTATTATGACCTCTGGTAAAGTTACATTTAAGAGCTTTAGTTGTGTTTCCCTTCTCCCCCCAAATTCTTTTGGAAGTTAAATTAAGCACCATGAAAATATTCAATAATTTGGTAATTAACTAAACATTAATCTTGAAATAACAATTTTGATCTGATGAAATGTTGTTGTATTTTTACTGTTAAACTGTTAAAAGAAGCAAGCATTTCATAAGAAATTTGAAAAATACTTTGTGGGACAAAGGTCAAAGAAAATACCTTCTAAATGTAGTGAAAAAATTCAAGTTTTAGCCTTTTTAAACATTTACTTACCTATTCGTTCTTATAATGCACACTTGTGTTTTCAAGCCTAGAAAACAAATGAAAATGGTGTCTCCTTTGCCAAGTTGACTGTGACACTTACTAAAACCTAGGCACCATTTCCTTGGGTTCATAGCTTTTGTAATGCAGCACAGCTTCCTCTAAGAGGAAGGTTAACAGATGGTATGGGAGAACTAATATAGAGGTTTATTGCTTCTTTAACTGGCATTTAGTATACAAAAAAGCTTTGCAACATTTTACCCTTCTTATTCAGTTTAATTTTCCATACAAACATCTTAGAGAATTTAATTATGAATTCCATGCATCCCCAGGGAGACCCAATGACATAGGTAGAATTACTTCAGAAAATCATATGAGTATGTACTTTACATGTTTTCCTTTGTTGAAGAAATACTGATTGTTCACATATTTCTCCCAAATCTTTATGGAGTTTTTAGGCAGACTAATGGAGATCATATCTGATCATGGGGAAAAAACTCCAAGATATAGTTATTTGAAATAAAAAGTAGAAACAACTCCAAGCACTGAGGGGGCACTTGACGGGATGAGCACTGGGTGTTATTCTGTATGTTGGTAAATTGAACACCAATAAAAAATAAATTTATTATTAAAAAAAAATTAAACAACTCCAAGATATAGGTATTTAAAATAATAAAAAAAAGTAACTGCATTTGAAAAACATTCATGTAATTTGGTAGAACCTCATTGTAGAGGTGTTGGTTTTTAGAAGACCAATGTAAGTTGCTTTTTAAATTAAAGATGTGGGGATCCCTGGGTGGCGCAGCGGTTTGGCACCTGCCTTTGGCCCAGGGTGCGGTCCTGGAGACCCGGGATTGAATCCCACTTCGGGCTCCAGGTGCATGGAGCCTGCTTCTCCCTCTGCCTGTGTCTCTGCCTCTCTCTCTCTCTCTCTCTGTGCGACTATCATAAACAAAAAAAAAAAAAAAAGAATTTAAATTAAAGATGTGTTACAAAGACATTTTGAATGAAGGTTCTTTTTCTTTTTCTTTAGTTTGGATTGCAAAGGATTCTAGGCGATGAAAGGAGTCTTTTGCTATTGGCAAGAGCAATTGATCCCAAACAACCCAACATGATGACTGAAATAGTAAAAATACT
Organism: Canis lupus baileyi; assembly: GCF_048164855.1. NCBI lineage: Eukaryota > Metazoa > Chordata > Mammalia > Carnivora > Canidae > Canis > Canis lupus. The sequence continues at coordinate 54,036,192 of NC_132876.1, read as the reverse complement.
TTCTGCTATTTGCATTGTTGGAGAAGAGAACATGTAAGCATTGCCATATTATTATATTAACAGCATGGAAAATGGCACTTAGATTAACAAGTCCATATTTTGTGCTTTTCATTTGATAACTTGCATGAAAATTCTATTACATTTTAGAGAATAATTTATTGGCATTTTATCTTATCTATTTACAGTTCTTAAAAAATTTTTTGAAACAAATAGATTTAAACAGATAGAATCCTAATGGGAAATTCTTCAAAGTTGGATTCAAAATGAATGAATAGAATTTTATCTAGTTGATGGTAAAGAAATTATTAGAAAAATGGGCTAAATACACACACATACACATATATCTCTCACATATGCACTTCACAAAATTTTACTTATTTAACTCACTGAATTGACTGGATGCTTTTTTGTGTGCTGTTATTTTATTTAAAGCAGTTATTTTACTTTATTTACCTATGAGAAGTGAAAAAATGAAGTAATTACGCATACAGTGAAGTAAACTAATCTGTTAAAAAGAACAAAAAGACTCTGCATTTATTCAGAGTCCATGTATCCATTAATTTTAACAAATTGTTGAATGTACAGTAGTTCATACCTTCTTATGGAAATAATATTGACTGAGCAGCAAAACTTCACATATGGTGTCATTAATATGCCCAGTTAGTAGGAACCATTGTGATAACAAATGAAATATCTGCTAAGTACATGAATTAAAATATTTCTTCTGAAATTTTGTGTGATAGTAATAATTTCAATTTGAATTAGAACAGGGCCATGCAAAGATTTAATATGCTAATATGTTGAGTTTTCCATACCTCACAGAATAAAATGAGATCTTGCTTAATGATGCTTAGTGTCCTTACAGACCAAAAGCCAAACACTACACAAAAATATTATCAGAGAGCATTAATTCTTATCTCTGTGAGAAAAAGGAATAAAATAACATGTGAAAAAGTAAGATTTCCCTAGGTTTTATAGAAAATCAGTTGATACATGAGTAAAAAATATTTTTCTTGTCAACTGGAATTTCAATATTTAATTCATATAATATAATCTATTCTGATGTATTTGTTATAATTGTAGCTTTAGTTTGATAAGCACATATACTACATAGAGTTTAATTTGATTTCAGACACTTTATAGCAATAGTTTCCAATATTTTTGTTCATTTTAAATAGTTTTCTTATGTAGGTAATTATAGATGCTTCTCTAATTACTAGACTTACAGTTTTTCTTGTTCCGTTTTCAAAGAATGTCGTTTTTTTTAAGTTCTTTCAAATGTATTTGCTCTTTCTAGCACTTTAAGATTAGTCTGTTTACATGTGAATAAAATTTTAATAATTGTCATATTATGCTTAATTATTATTAATATTTATGTTAACACATGAAATACCAAACCTGGAATTTTAAATTTCAATATTTAGTAACTAAGTATCTTTTAAAAAATATTACCCAGAGCTGAGTGAAGTAAGTCAGTCGGAGAAGGACAAACATTATATGTTCTCATTCATTTGGGGAATATAAATAATAGTGAAAGGGAAAATAAGGGAAGGGAGAAGAAATGTGTGGGAAATATCAGAAATGGAGACAGAACGTAAAGACTGCTAACTCTGGGAAACGAACTAGGGGTGGTAGAAGGGGAGGAGGGCGGGGGGTGGGAGTGAATGGGTGACGGGCACTGGGTGTTATTCTGTATGTTAGTAAATTGAACACCAATAAAAAAAAAAAAAAAAAAGAAAAAAAAAATATTACCCAGAAAATGTTTTTTCCTTAATGACTCATAAATATATTTATTTTCATTTTGATGACTTAAATTTATTTAAAGCTACCAATATTTGATTTGTGGAAATATGTGGCTAGGAACTCAACTCTTAAATTGTAGTGGTCTTTATAAACTTCAAATGCCAGAAAGGAAATAAAACTGAAAAAAATAGATAACCCGTATTCATAATGTGTGTGTAAGATGGATTTCTCATTTCTAATATTTCCCCCTATAGTCTAGATAAACTTTTAGGAGCTATAACTATAGCAGCAGAAAGAAATAATAAGGAACGATTTTCACCAATTGTGGAAGGATTAGAAAATCATGAGGCTTTGCAATTACAGGTGAGTGGGTTTTGTCTTAAGTTTCTTCTGGAGTTATATTTGAAGTACTCAATTTGTATGATGCCAACTCCTTTTTAGCTATCATTTAAATAGAATGGAATAAAAAAGTGCAATTCTTCCTGTTGCTTAGTCATTTCTACAAGCTAGAAGTGTTTTGTCTGTGAGAATAACAATTTGTTTAAAATTAGGAAAAGCTGAGTGAAGTAAGTCAGTCGGAGAAGGACAAACATTATATGTTCTCATTCATGTGGGGAATATAAATAACAGTGAAAGGGAATATAAGGGAAGGGAGAAGAAATGTGTGGGAAATATCAGAAAGGGAGACAGAACGTAAAGACTGCTAACTGGGAAAGGAACTAGGGGTGGTAGAAGGGGAGGAGGGCGGGGGGTGGGAGTGAATGGGTGACGGGCACTGGGGGTTATTCTGTATGTTGGTAAATTGAACACCAATAAAAAATTAATTAAAAAAAAAGAAAATCTTGCAATAAAAAATGTGAGCTAAAAAAAATAAAATAAAATTAGAAAAAGTTCTGCTGGTTACTATAAATATGGTGAATATGGTTGTGATTAATATTTGGAATAAATTTAGTAAATAACAAAATAAACCACGGAAATGAAAGCTTTAGCAATAATCAGAGCAACAGGGTAAGCAGTTCAGCCAATATTATTATCCTAACAAATGTTGATGAAGTCTTTGGGCTTATTGTAGAAATTAAGGAAAACTACTTCTTGCCATTCACACAGTGTTCAGAACCCTGACTCGCCAGAGAGGGGTGGGGACTGAATTGCAATTCTTTGGTTAGAGTCTATCTAATAGCCCTGTTTATAGCCTGCCTAAATGTCTTATTTAGAAAAGGACAAAGCTCACTATCTTTTCTTGGATGGTTTCAGGAAATGATCCATTTTATGCAAAATGGTGGTTTTATTAAGGCACAGGGGCAGGGCAGAAAGAGCTGCTGCACCAGGTTTGTGAGGGGTGACTGATTATATACTTGGAAGTTAGGGTAGGTAAGGAAATGGGAGTTTTCAAAATAATTTCATAATTTAAAGAGGACCTACAAGATACTGGAGACCTTGCCATTGTCAAGCTAAGGTTGTTTTTCCCTCTAGCAAGGCATTGACATTAAGAAAGTTGGGAGCTTCCTTGGGGAGCATTAAACTCAGCAGGCCTCAAGTACTTGTCAGTGGGTTGCAGGTTTTGAGGACATTTAATTTTACCTACATTTCCTTCTGGAAATTAGTTACTGATAAGAATGTTTTTTTATTTTAAATCACTAAGACATTTGTAAACTGAGGGAGACTCTTGTCTTGCAGGACTGTGATCTCTATTATCCCACTTGGGAGTTGGGATGGGGTTTGTGGGGTGTCAGCTTGTGCTTTGTCCTTAGTTTGCCTCCTGCTCCTTCATCAAAGAGAAGATGGTTCTACATTTAATTTTATCAAATTATTTAGTAATGAGTGTTTAAATGTTAAGATTTCTCTTCTGATGTAAAACAATTTATTTTCTCCTTTTTTTTTTGTATTATAAAGTATTAGTATTTTCTTTCCCAAAGTTTGAAACTACAGCAGATAGATGAATTGGCTTGTCCAAAGAAAATACTATAGTGTTACAAAACTATAATCTCTCTTTAAATATTTAAGGATCTTTATTAATTGTTACTTCTCCAACTATGATGATGATTTTTGATAAACTTTTATGGTGTGTCTTTTATGTCCACTGTATTGTATTTTTAATATTTGGGACATTTCCTTCTAATGTTGATATAGGAAAGATGTTAGTGTTCAAAGCCGATAGCCAAGGGCAGCCCAGTGGCTCAGCGGTTTAGCACCGCCTGCAGCCCAGGGCGTGATCCTGGAGACCCTGGATTGAGTCCCAAGTCAGGCTCTCTGCATGGTGCCTGCTTCTCCCTCTGCCTGTGTCTCTGCCTCTCTTTCTCTCTCTCTCTCTGCATTTCTATGAATAAATAAATACAATCTTAAAAAAAAAAAAAAAAACAAAGCTGATAGCCAAGAATGAATTCTTGAGATGTCTTTGGCGCAAAAAAAAAAAAAGTGGTTTTATTAAAGCAAGGGAATAGGTAGGACCCGTGGGCAGAAAGAGCTGCATTGGGGTCATGAGGGCATGGCCAATTATATATACTTTCTAGTTGGGAGGGAATTAGGAATAGCTTAAGTCTCTGAGGAATTTTGGAAGCAAGGTTTCCAGGACCTTGAATGGGCTAGCAATTGTTGGGAAAAGGTCATTTATGACTGTATAATAAAACCTGAGTCATGAGACCCTTCAGATGTATATTGGTAGGCCATATGTGTGGGAGATGATTGCCAACATGGATCTTGGGGGTTTAGAGATAAAGGAAATTTCTAAAGGAATTTTTATATGTTAAAGCAGATCTAACAGGATCCTGGGAATCAGGCTGAGATTCCCTTTAGCCTTTGGCAAAGTATTAACATGGACGCAGCTGAGTCCCTAAAAGAATGTCACTTGGCCTGTTTGAAGGACTTGTCATTGGACTGTAGGTAGTAAGGAAATTTAATAATTTTTTTTTTCTGCATTTGTTTCCCACATCAGTAAGTGTTTTAGATATATTCAGAGTTTTCATTACTTGCTCAGATGACTCACTCAAAATCACACAGCTATTGAAGGATATAGCTGTAATGTGAAGCCAGGTCTTTCCGATGCAACAGTTGTATACTGCATTTTTTGACCTTCAAAATGACATCCCTCCATAGAGTAGTTTACCCCAACCAATGAGATAGAAATGACAATTGCTAGCCTTCAAGAAATTGTACTAAATAGAATAATAAAGTGGCAAAATTGGCAGGTAGCAAATAGAATTATAAGCATCTTGCTAGATATTTAAGAAATTGTTGAATATTGATTATAGATGCAAACATATGCAAATCATTATTTGAAATTTCCTATTAATGAGCTAAAAAGTTAGTAATTTGTTATGTAGAGAGACTATTACTCTTAGAGAATTGTGAAGTGGATTTATTTGGACTATTTCATGTGATTGAAAAAACATCATCTAAAAGTTCAAAAAACATTCAGAATACAGAATGAAAAATGAAAGTTTAAATCTGTTGTTTAAAAAATATAGTTAGTGCTATATTTTAACAGAATTACTTTTTCTATTTTTGTAGTATCCTGAGACTTCTCAAAATGTTATTATAGCCTCAGGAAGTGATTCTGTTAAAATACAGCACTAATTATGTTTTTAAATAACAACTATATGCACTTACTCTTTTTTTATTTTAAAACAGATTATTAACTTCTTTTTTTTTTGATTATTAACTTCTCATAGAGGTTTTCTAGCTCATCTTTAAAGTGGAATTTTGTACCTGTGATGGGATTTTCATCATCTTCAATAGTTCAGGAAGCAGATAGACAATAAATCATATATCTTCATATGGTCTCTCTTTATTGACTTCCCTTCAGCTTAGTAGCATTCTCATTTCTCACCCATACTACAACACCTTTTGATCTTACTTATTCTTCAAACCTGCGTCTCATCTTTTTTTATAGTCCTTGTCTCAAAGAATCATCTATACTTGTTTTCTGTGTTTCCTAAGTTACCTTTTATAACTCAACATTTTCACAGTTTTTAAAAAGGTCATCAGTGATCCTCTGATTTCAAAATCCAATGGCCTTTTTCTAGTCCTCATCATTTGGCACTATTACTCACCTCCCTCCTTGAAAATTTTACTGCCTTTGGCTTTATGAACTCCATTCTCTCCTTGCTCTCTGACTACTTCTGTTTTTTCTCTTTTTCATGTGTTTCTCCTCTTCTTGGATACTTTGTTTTCTCTATCCTTGGCCCTCCTCTATTACCATTCTTGTTTAGACATACATATGTACATTTACATGTATACTTATACATATTTTATCTTTCTAATGAATATTCTCAGTTGCTTCTCTAGCTTTAACATCCAGCTATATTTTATTGATTCCCCATAATTTTAAGTCCATTTCATCTCTCTATTCAAATCTACATGTCTAAATGCTTAGCTAGATGTCTCAGAGGCATTACAAAAATAAGAAGTTAAAGATAGCATTTATAAGTCATGTACCAGTGTTCTAATTCTTTACATATGTTGCTTCATTTTAAACCTCAACTACTCAATGAGAAAGATTGTAGTATCCCTGTTTTATAGATGAATACATAGACTTGTAGAGGTTAGATAACTTTCCAAGGGGAGGCAAAAGTCTAAATTAGGCACTAGGGTATCTGGTTCCAGAGTACATGCTCTTAACCAGTACATGGTACCTCCTCTTATTATAACTAAGTAAATAGCCCTACACACCTCAGTAAGTCCTGAAGCCATCTCTTTGTTACATCATAGCTCATTAACTTACATATTTAATCATACCTTTGAGTCAGCAAGTAAACAATTATATCTAGGATATTTGGTTTAAGACTGTGGGGATTAACTAAAGAGTTCTGTGTAAAAACAAGTGTTGATGCTTACTTAGTCAAACCCTCAGATATATGGACGGATTCTTTGTAGCTTGATTTTCTCCATAGTGGTTCTCAAGTAGTGGGATTTTACTCTAAGAATACTTGTAAATTATCTATTACTGTGCTCATACCATCACATATGAGGAAGTAGCCTTGGATAAATCATTTATCATGTCATTACAGGTATATTTATAAAACAGGGAGCTGCAGCTTATGAATAAGGACAAAATTTGTGGAAAAGTAAATGAGTGTTAAATACTAAGTGTTGAATGAATATCTGATTATCGCTAGAGAAACTTGTTCTGTTTATTGACATTTTCATATTGTGACCATTTTAAAAGTAAAATTAGTATAATTGGAGGTTGTATAGGTATATATTTATATAATGTATTCATTTGTCACGTACTTAAAAAGTAACTTCTGATTTAAAGAATGATGCCTTTCATTTTATATCTATTTAAAGTTGAACAATTGCCAAATTTATCTTTTTTTTTTGTAGTGGAGGTTCACTAATGACCTCAGTAATATGAAAAGCAACACCCTTTTTAAGTTGTCATGTTGGCTTCTCCAGCACCATTTGAAACTCTTGATCATAACTAACAAAGCTCCCTCCTTCAACTTCCATGATACTAAACTCTCCTTGTTTTTCTTTTACCTATATTTTACATTTTAAATCTTCTTTCTCTTTTGTTGGCCCCTAAATATACTGCTTTCTAAGAACTTGATCCTTAGTTCTTTGGTTCGTTGCATTGATCATTCTGTACATTGCCCTTGGACAGCCACATCCATCCTTAGGACTTCCATGTAGCTCTTCTATGTGATGAATTTCTCTGAACTCTTCTTTTTCCAAATCCTTCTAACTCAGACCCCTTATATTCTGTTCTTTCATTACTGAATTTTAATTCAATATCATCCTTAATGCTACTTATCTTCCTTTTCTTCATCCTTCTTCCTACTCCAATCCCCTCTCCAATCTTAACCAATATTTCAAATCCTTTTTAACTTTAGCATTATCCAAGTTGCATAAACCAGAAATGTAATAGTCATCTTTGAATCTACTCTTTCTCCATTCAACATTCCTTCAATTACCAAATCCTGCCAATTCTACTTCCTTAGTATTCTTTCCTTCATTAGTGTGGTATCCCTTCCTTTTCACCCTTGCTGCCACATCTTTGTTTCAGTGCATTGTCATATCTCATTATTTTACCATTTTCCTGGATTCTTAAGTATCTTCTACCCATTATTCTAGCCCCCTTTAATCTTCCACAGAGTTATACTTCTGAAATGCGATTTTTGTCATACCACTTCTTAAAATCCAAGAAAGTCTTCCCATAGACTCTAGGATTGAAGTGTAGATGTAGTCTACACAAAATGCTTCATCATCTGATTGTGGTTTTCTCTGTAGCCTCATATTTCACCACTCATCTCCTTATATTTTTGGGTCTAGTCATACTGTGCTCAGTTTCCTGAATATTTTATGTTGTTTTATCCTTCTACCTCCATACCTCTTTACATGGCTTCATCCTGCTTAGAATCCTTCTCCATTTTTTTTTAAAGATTATTTATTTATTTATTCATAGAGACACAGACAGAGAGAGAGAGGCAGAGACACAGGCAGAGGGAGAAGCAGGCACTATGCAGAGAGCCTGACATGGGACTAGATCCAGGGTCTCCAGGATCACACCCTGGGCTGCAGGCGGCGCTAAACTGCTGCGCCACCAGGGCTACCTTCCTTCTCCATTTCTTGACTTAATTAGCTTAAAATGTAAGTTTGTATCGTTCTTCGTTGGTACTTATTTGACTTAAACCATCTTTTTTCCTAACTTCTTCTGGACTAAGATAAAGAAAAACCTTGTTAATGTCAACAAAGCACTTAATAAGTTATAGTGTGTGACAATATCAATAAAATTTTCAAAGCACACTTTATCACAGTTAATGGCAATATGGATAATCTGTCTGAGAATGCCCCGGAGTTGGCAATTATTGTACTCCATAGCTCTTTGAATTGTGATGAAACCGATAGATAGATGCTTGGATAGTTTTCAGAGCTGATAAGTTAAAACAAATTCTAGCATTTTCCCAATAATTTTGTGAATATATTACATGTTAAAATAGTACCCCTTTGGCAGCCTGTGTGGCTCAGCGGTTTAGTGCCGCCTTCAGCCCAGGGCCTGATCCTGGTGACCTGGGATTGAATCCCATGTCAGGTTTCCTGCATGGAACCTGCTTCTCCCTCTGCCTGTGTCTTTGCCTCTCTCTCTCTCTCATGAATAAATAAATAAAATCTTTAAAAAAAAATAGTAGCCCTACCACTTAGGTAAGAAGCTGAATACAAATCTTTTTGTATATCTCATGGCAATAAAATTTGAGATATTTAATTCCATTCACCCATTATATTTTAATCATTTTATTGAGGGCAAGTAGAAGTTACACAGAAAACCCTAAACAAATACAGAGCCTTGCCTTTAGAAAGCTTATAGTCTCTTTTGTGATACTTCACACTCTGCATCACATCCCATACCCCAGGATGAGGACAAAGCTTCCTGTGACTAAAGTATGTAGATTATTATTGTAGAAAGATAACATACTCTTCTACTAATGGAATGATCATAATGTGATAGAAAAACTTATAGTAATTCAATTTAGTATATATTTATAAATGGTACAACTTATTGGATATTTTAATCACATGCACAAAATTGGTGTTTAAATCTATGCATTTATTTGGCAGCATACACATCATGTAGAGAAAGAGATCATTGAAATGCAAATAAACAAATTGATTGTTTTTAGTTGTTAGAAATCAAAATTTTGTTCCTACCTACCATATTTATTAATAATTGAGAAGAGTCACAGACTTATTTTGAATTTTAAATTTTAATTCTCATGGAAGCTATGTTTAAAACAGATACGGCAGACCATTTTGAAACTTAAAGCTATAATAAACAAACTAAGCAAAGGAAAGAATCTGGATAATGGACTTTGTGATTTTCAATTCAAGGGCACTTGTTTTCTTTCCAGTACATTGTAGTATTGTAGAAAGAATCTAAAATCAAAAGTCATGAGACATGAATTCTAATCTAATCCTTATGACTTATCATTAGCTACATGATCTTGGACAAATCATCTAATCTTTCTAGTTTTTCAGTTTCTTTACCTTTAAAGGACCATATTGAACCATAATATTTTGTATTTTGAAGGTGTTCTCTCTGCTTTAAAATCACATGATTCTTTGTTTTCCATCTCTGGGTTAGATTTTTTTTATTTTTGAAAGCTGATTGATTTTGCTTTCTAACCAGTCATGATCTTAAAGATTTATCTACTTGGAAGTTGAATATACTAATTTTCAAGCTTTTATTATTTGGTAATGAGTTTTGTATTTCTTTAGAGCTTAGGTTTTAGATATTAAGCAAGAGGCCTTTTTCTTTAACGTTTCCTGTGTAGTGCCTTCCAATCAAACTTTATGCAGTATCCTATATTAGTGCTGTCCAATATGGTAACCAGTAGACACATGTGGCTGTTGAACATTTGAACTGTTGCCTAGTGAGAGTGAGCAACTGAATTTTTAACGTTATATAATTGTAATTAAGCTAAACTTAAATTGTGACTAGAGACTCTGTATAGAAGAGCATACCTCCTGGGTGTGTATATGTGTGTGTGTGTGTGTGTGTGTGTGTGTGTGTGTGTGTATGCATGCATGCAAATGTATGCTGAGTAGGGATTAGGTGATGGAGTGAAAGGAAGTAAAGGAGAGTGAAAGACCATTATTCTTGATGAATGGGATGCTGCTGCCCATACTTAATTGTTCATAAAGTGGAATGTAACACATTCCAGGAACTGTTTTCTACTTTTGCTCTCTCTCTTTTTTTTTTTTTTTTGCATTTCATTATGCATTTTGATAACCATTTTACTTTTTTAAAGAGGTATAAATGACATATACAATAACCGTTTTATATACTAGACAATATATTGTTAAAATTATTGTATGGTTTTCTAATTAACTTACAGTTTCATACTAGATATTTCCAGTGTATTAAACATGATGCAATAGTTAAATTTTATTATCTTACCTATCCTTAAAATCTTTTGTTTTGTGAATCTATGAATGGAGTTAATGAAGCATCTGGAATGTACTGGAAATTATCCTATATTTGGAGTAAAATGATATGATTGAGAATCTTGGGTTTTCTCCTTGCTATGTGACCTTGTATAAGTTACGTGCTTTGAGCCTCAGCTTCTATGTTTATGAAATAAGGATAATGGTAACACTTACCTTGTATAGTTTTTATGAGGATGAGATTAGATGGTAAATTATGTAAGGCCTTTAATAGTGTTTGGATAATAATAATGATTATGAAAATATTTTGGGATTCAGTATTTATGAATTCAGAATCTACATAATGGGTATTTAATGTTTAAAATTAAATAAATATATTCTGGCATTGAAACTAATTATATTTTTTAAAATTTAGTTTTGTCCTGGTAAATAGTGACAATTATTTTGGTTTTTGATTGATTTTGTATCTGTCCTCTAAAAAGGACAGTGATTATGTTGTATTATAAAGGAATGGAAATAATTAAGATGATTTTTTGTTCTCTATATTCATATAATATAAATATTTTTATAAAAGAGTATCACTTTAGGAGAAGATGTTGGAAAATGACATGATGGTATGACTATTCTGCTTATGTTATTTGTAATTAGATATCTGTTAGAATTTGATAAACAATAAATAGTACATTGGTAAACCAGTGCCAGTACCTCTTTAAATTACTGGCTTCAACATGTCTGCTAATTATTTTATACTGTAGTCAATGGATGCAATTTTTTAGCATTCAGTTATATATTCATACATCATATGTAAAGTAAGTATTTAATAGCATTGCATTTATCATATTAAATGTAAAGTTATTTTGATGTTGATACATTCATTAATTTTATTGACTTTTACTATTTTTATCATCTCCTGATCTAAATACTTTTATTTCTATAAAGCTACAACTCCAAGACTCATTAACTTGTTTCTTATGGAAATATTCTCTTGTAGGATAATAATACAAGCCATTAAGCTAGAATATCTTCTGGCAAAAACAATCCTAGCAGATGGCAACTTTTCTCTCTATTAATTTTAGATTGGATATGTACTTTGGTTTGTTTCTTCATGTCATAGTTGTAACATTGAACAAGGATCATTCAATCAAATGCAACGATAATATAGCTATGGACATGTACAGTATGCAAACTTATATTCCAGTCTATGGAGACTATATAAAGACTTAAATATTTTCTTATTCTTAATAGCAAGGTTAAATAATCCAGTAGGGTTTAAGTGTCATAGAAACTTACTTGAAATATCTTTTAAGGCAATTCACAGTCTTTGGCAAGTATTTATTCAGTTGTCTAAGTCTTTTATATTGACATTTGAGCAATCATAGGCATTGGACTACATCGTTCAGTTGTCATTTAGATATCTAATAATGTTAGAAACAGTCTTAATCATCCCTTTTAAAGCATCCAATTTTTTTTTTAATTTTTGATGCCTGGATATGAGGTAGATGGAGTAATCTTCCTAAAAGCAGCTTAGATACATAAAATAATGGATATAAAAATAAAAGGAATATACCTCTTAAACTTTTCTTTATACTTGGAAAAATAACTTTTATAATGATAGTTCTGGATAAGTCAAGTAAAACTATATTTGAAATATTTTCTTTTGCTGATGTGTTTTTTTTTATATGAAGTTTTGATTTTTTTGTGTCTCTTTCTATGTATACTTGACATCTTTACTAAATCTGGTATTTTACAGGAGTCCCCTCACAGTCAGCTCTTTGAACACTGTACAGTATACTCATTGCATACTTTAAGAATAATCAATTTAAGTGTGTAGCTCCTGACTTGAACTATTAGCTAGTTGCCTTCAACTTGAGCAGCATTTCCCAAAAATGCTATCGGGAATAATGTGTGGATCACCTGGCAATTATCATTTTGTTGATTCCCTTTTAGCTTGTAATTACTACTAGAAAATAAGTCCCCTTTTATAATAGGAACCTCCATATCAAAAGATAAGAAAAAAAACAAACGTTTTTGAGTGTGAGTATAAATAATGAATCACCTTCACTTGAAAACAAGCTATTCTATTTACTTTGTCATGCATGCACAGTAGCATTGGTGTCACAGTGCCTTCTACTTGATCTTAATTCACTTGCATTCATTTTTATACATAGTAAATTAATTCATCTTAATCATATATTTTAATACTCTGTGTTTTTTTTTTTCAAGTTCATCCCAATAATAGAATGGATACAGTATAAATCATTGTTAATTTCTCTAAGTTATCAGTATTCTCTGTTTAATATCAGGGTACTTTCTTTGACTTATTTTAGAAAAGTGTTTATAACCATATATAATTGAGGCCAAGTGCACTCTGTGGACAGCTGGATAGGAAAGATACATTTCATGATATTTTTAAAGGGCTCTGTATGCAGATTTTTGGAACTTTAAGTTTCTCAGAGTTTAATATTCTTCATATTGTTTAGCAAAGCATAGCAATATTTCCCCATCCATCATATCCCCATTAGAATTATTCTGAACATTAGAAATTTAATTGTTAATTTTGTCATTTATGCTATAAAATCATAATCATCCTTATACTTGTGTAAATATTTCCATTTCTCCTAATATTTTATAGTATATGTATGTATGCCTTCATTAATAGAAAAATAATGATCTGAATGTGTTAAGTAAATATTTCCTTAATTAAATAAATTATTTAACAAACTTTGCTTTCTAATTGCAGGTGGCCTGCATGCAGTTTATAAATGCCCTTGTCACTTCACCTTATGAACTTGATTTTAGAATACATTTAAGGAATGAATTCCTACGTTCAGGACTAAAAACAATGTTACCAGTAAGTAGAGTGTACACATTAAGTATGCTGATGAACTTTAACATATTTCTCTCTTTAGACAAAGTACTTGCAACAGAGTAGACAAATGTGCCTTGCTATATTTTCTCTTGTAAGTATTAGAGATTTTGTAAGCTTTTCTATATTACAGTAATACTAGCTTCTCTATACAACTGATGATTCAGAATTCAGCTAATGTGTCCAGAAGTGATATGGGTGTTTTTTTTTCTTGATTTGTTGTTTTCTTGAAGTGGAAAGGGAATTTCTTTGAATTTGAATACTCAGAACATAAAAGAATACAATTTTTTCTTTTTCTGCAGCTTCGAGTTTCATTTAAAAGTTTTTGCTTTCCTCTTTGATAACTTAGATTGATATTAATTAAATTCAGCATAAGTATCTATAGACTTTTGACCAGTATATTCTAGACATTTAGGAATGGTATTCTTGATATAGTGCTATAGAAAGTTTTGTAAAAAACAGTTTTATTTCTTAAATTGAATGTGAATCTATGCTCAAATTTTGATTAGAGCCACTAAAACATTTTTGAATTAACTTTATAGACTTGATCTGAGATAAAATGAGGACATGTACTCTATAAACACAAATACAGCTAATGTGACTTTATACCTTATTTAGTATGTTAACTGAAGAAGGAGTTTGTTTAAAACCATGACATTAAGAGACATATACAGTCTAATTAGTCTCTTCATCTGAGCTACTAAGAGCACACCTGAGAAAAAAGAAGCAAAGGGAGTAAAAAAAACACAAAACACAACAAAACAAAATAAATGTCAAGTGAGCATGTATATAATACTTAGAGCACTAGAAATACCAAAATCAGGGAAATTTCCTGTTGAGGAATGAGTGTGTAACATGCATCAGTAACTTGTGTTACTGTTTCTGGGAGAGTATCAATGTTTTTGGACACTTGCTGGCTATACGGGCTCTGTAGCATCTTCTGCTCATTTACTAATATGCCACATATTGTGCCTCAGTTGTTGCTATTACATTTCCATCTTTTATTTCCCTGTATCTTTATAATTGAATATTCATTTTCTGCCATACACTACTGAATGGTTGATCCAAAAATTTTACTCTCATTTTAATTTAATTAAGTTGTACTCTTCAGAAAGAAAATGAAAAGATAGCTCTTGTCCTTACCTTTATCCTTTTCTCTGGTGTATTCACCTTTTCTGGGCTCAGTGGTCTCATGGTATATTTGGTTACACTGACAGTCAAGTTTTTTTTTATCTGTGATTCTAAGCTACACTTTCCCATTGGATCTGTAACTGTATATTAAAGCTTTTGTGGCACCATGTGCTTCTTAATAAATGTTTTCTTAATATATGAATCCTGTTAGATTTTTCAGTAACTGTCACATCTCTTCAGTAAGCCCTGAGTGTACACATTAAGTATGCTTGTGTACATATATATGTGGCTAAGCCCTGATTCCCAGATGTCAGTGATTTCTCAGCAAGAGAAAAGTAGGAAGTGTCAAATGTGTGCCTCCTAAAAGTTTGGAATAAATCCTATAAGGATTCTCAATTTTTTTTCTCCCTAAGACAGTAGAATAAAATATTAAATACAGCTCTGGTTCTCAACTAAAGAGGTTGGACATGTCTCCCTAATGAGAATCTATCAAAATCTTATTGAGGGTAAGGCAGAGATGTCTGATTTGAGAAGAAAACAAATCCTTCCCAGGTACTTCCGATAAAAAAGATGAGAATCAGAATTCAGGCAAATAGTCCCAGAAGATTAGCGATTTTAATTAATACCATAGATTTCATGACTGATGTTATTCTTGTAGTTTATCACAATTTGAAACAAAGGTCAGAATGGTCAGCTTTAATGTATATTAGACTTAAATAACGTCAATTATTATCTAATGAACTCAATTTTAATGAACTATTTAATTTACTAAATATTTAAGCTTAAACCACTAGTATTCAGGTAGCATTAAACATCTGTACATATGCATGGAAGCTTAATAATATATTCATACATGAGTTTTAAAATCCTCACTTTTTTACTGTTCACTCTTATTTTTATACATTGTTCTAACAGGAGGAGATCCCTGATTTTCTAGAATCTATCATATTTAAAGCAGCAAATTAGATGTGGCTAAGGCTAATATAAATTGTTGGTACATGAATAAAAAATCAGACCTATCTTGTTGTATGGAAGCATTGAATCACTGTATTATATACCTGAAACTAATATTACACTGTATGTTAGCCAACTGGAATTTGAATAAAACTTTAGAAAGAATTACACCTATCTGGAATCATTAAGTGTTTTTGGAAAGAATCATTCTTAGGATTTCAATAACTGCTGAGACCATCGTAATAATATAGTAGAGTAAAACTTTTTTCATATAATATTCAGAGTCCTTAAAGAGAGTTATTTTAATTATATCCTATAAAAATTTATTTTCTTTTTCTTTTTTTTAAATTTTTTTATTGGAGTTCAATTTGCCAACATACAGCATAACCCAGTGATCATCCCGCCAAGGGCCCCCCTCAGTGCCCATCACCCAGTTACCCCAACCCCCCTGCCCACCTCCCACTACCCCTTGTTCATTTCCCAGAGTTAGGTGTCTCTCATGTTTTGTCACACTCACTGATATTTTCACGCATTTTCTCTCCTTTCCCTTTATTCCCTTTCACTAATTTTTATATTCCCCAAATGAATGAGACCATATAATGTTTATCCTTCTCCAATTCACTTATTTCACTCAGCATAATACCCTCCAGTTCCATCCTCGCTGAGACAAATGGTGTTTATTTGTCGTTTCTAATGGCTGAGTAATATTCCATTGTATACATAAACCACATCTTCTTTATCCATTGATTTTTCAATGGACAATGAGGCTCCTTCCACAGTTTGGCTATTGTGGACACTGCTGCTATAAACATCGGGGTGCAGGTGTCCCAGCGTTTCACTGCATCTGTATCTTTGAGGTAAATCCCCAGCAGGGCAACTGCTGGGTTGTAGGGCAGGTCTTTTTTTAACTCTTTGAGGAACCTCCACACAGTTTTCCAGAGTGGCTGCACCAGTTCACATTCCCACCAACAGTGCAAGATGGTTCCCCTTTCTCTACATCCTCTCCAACATTTGTGGTTTCCTGCCTTGTTAATGTTCCCCATTCTCACTGGTATGAGGTGGTATCTCATTGTGGTTTTGATTTGTATTTCCCTGATGGCCAGTGATGTGGAGCATTTTCTCATGTGCTTGCTGGCCATGTCTATGTCTTCCTCTATGAAATTTCTGTTCATGTCTTTTGCCCATTTCATGATTAGATTATTTGTTTCTTTGCTGTTGAGTTTAATAAGTTCTTTATAGATCTCAGAAACTAGCCCTTTGTCTGATAGGTCATTTGCAAATATCTTCTCCCATTCTGTAGGTTGTCTTTTAGTTTTGTTGACTGTTTCTTTTGCTGTGCAGAAGCTTTTTATCTTGATGAAGTCCCAATAATTCATTTTTGCTTTTGTTTCTCCTGCCTTCATGGATTTAAAATTTATTTTCAAAATTCCCCTATCTTTATTGATAAATTTTGGTTTTTAAAGGAGCTTATACTTCATTTATATGGAAAATTATTTTCATAAATTTGCATTAGTAATTTGGGATTAGTGAGTCGTTACTATCACTAATCACTATACAGTGATTTTTAAGCTTGTATTTGCTCTGATTTCTTGTGAAGTTATTTCCATCTGTCTTTTATTTATTTAAATAAATTTAGAAAATACATGTGAAGGAACAAGATAGTAAAAAATCATGTCTGTATGCAGCAAGCATGTTTATTTTAAAATACCAACAAACTTTCTTATTCTGTAGAAAAGTCAATTTTGATTGCTTGACTGGTAATCAGTCATGTACTAGAAATGGAATTTTCTTTGAAGTATGCTATATTATAGAGATTTAATTATATGTTTTAGAGACTCTGCCAAAAATGTTCCATATCCATACAGCACTTCTTTTAAAAAAATAACAAACATTTACAATATTTCATATAATACTATTGTAATTTTGTGATATTATGATATTCTACATTTTTAAATATAAAACTCTAGTGATATATTTCCATTTCCTTTTATAGGATATCATATTTGTGCTATTATATAAAAACTTTTGTTTAAAAAAAACCTTAATGTTTATTTCATCAAGAATATATGGATATATTTTTCAAAGTTTGAAATTTGACTGAAAGGAAATTATACATGTTACTGTGTATGTGTATATGTATATATATTTATTTTAATGGCAACTACTAATAAACAGTATAAGATATTGCATTTTATGTCTGTTTTCATATGTGCTATGTATGTTCACATACTATGTATATTGTATAATTAATGTGTTGTCCTAATTAAAAACAATTAGACACTTAATCAGTTATTTTCACAGAGAATATTTTAATTATGCAGATTAATTCCATGTTTTACAATGTTTTGATGCTAATTAAATGACAGTATTTAAATTAGCTTTTTCTGTTTTTCTAACATTTAAAAGTGTTCAAGTTTTGTAGTGAGTATCTAAGAAAGAGCATATTGTAACAGAAGAATAAAGAAAAGTCCATATTTTAGAATGTGTTAATAGTTGTTTCTACAATGATCAGAATATTATTTGTGTCTGGCTTCTGCTCCTGTCTTACTGGAGTTCTGAAATCATCTGATAATATGACCATCAATGGTAGATAATTTTTTGATTCACATTGATTTAAATGTGGAAAACTAAATCTAAAGCAAGTTATTACTAATAGGGAACTAAATGTAAATATATTTATTTGTCATATATTTTTTATGAAATCCTATAGAAACATTGTAATAAGTATTATCATATGTTCTGTGTGTAAATTTTTAGTAAATTATTACTTGAGTGTTAGAAGAAATCTAGAAATCACATAAATTTGCATTTGGCTTTAGTAATAGCCATTATATTTTTAATTATTCTATTCAATAAAAATAGAAACAAGAAATGAATCCTATTTTGTTTTATTGATCTAATTTCAAGTACACCCATGCTTGCATTTCCTTTTAGAATTCAAGCTCAGCTCTGAGATCCTAGTCCCACTTTCAGTATCACCCTTGATCATCCACAGTTGGGATTATCGATTTGGGTTTTGAAATCTGCAACTTAATGGACACATATTAAAAGATATTACAGGTGATATATATTAAGCCCAACAATCTCTCGTGTGGCATGCTTCCAAAGATTTTGTTCATACTGTTACTTTAAAAATTATTAGAGGTTTGTAATGCATGTGCTTATAATGTATTACAAAAACAAATCTTTGATGCCCAAGTTGCTATTTTGTGATTCAGCTAAGCAAAAATGAAAAGTGGGGGAGGAGGCTAGTCCTGCAGCTTGATAAAAAAATCCTGATGCTTTTTTGCTTCAAAATCACAAAATATCATTTAAAATAAATTTCTTTATAAAATTTCTTCGCCATACTTGGGACTGTTGTGCTTGAATATATCCTTTAATTTATTCTTCATTAATACAATTGATCTATATTTGCATTTTTTGCCAGAGGCCTATGTGAATGTTCTAACCGCATGAGTTCTTTTGTGATCTTTGATTAGTGTATTTAGTAAAAAGACAACAGTACTTAATTTGGGCTGTTAGCAATTAGTTTTTTCACCCTTAGTAAAAGTGCTTGTTAATTTTTAATTTAAATAGAAATCTGGGGCATGAAAAGAAAATGCAATGACTGCAATGTGTGACCTTTATTTTAAAATAGGAAAATACGTAGTATGTTTACTTTCTCTCAGAAAACTTAAGTGTCTGGCGATATAAAATTCCTTTTGTGTATATAAATGAATAATATTATTACCAAAGTATGGTGTTGTCAAACTGTTACTCATCTGTTAAGTTTTATGTTTATATATTAGGATCTAAAAGAAAAAGAGAATGATGAGCTTGATATTCAGCTGAAAGTATTTGATGAGAACAAAGAAGATGACCTAACTGAATTATCACACCGTCTCAGTGACATTCGAGCAGAAATGGAATATCCTTTTGACACACCACAAAAATAATTTTGCATATATTGTGAGAAAGGGATTCGTGGGTGATTTTGTGGCCCATTATTAGAATTCTTATCTGTCAGCCCAGTTTACATTCATTTATTTATATTAATACCTCACTATGATGCTATCCTTGAGATTCATGTTGAGGAATTGTCAGACTGTCCTCATGTTTTACACAAGCTCTATTGAAATCTCACAATTGCCTACTGCTGTATTATAGATATATTCAGCTCCATAGTTTTGAATAGACAAGCACCTCAGGTGTATACCTCACATATAAGAATTTGAGGGGAAAAGTTCATTGAGTTCATATGTAACTATAGGTAATATAGTTTATTAAAATATACTCAATAGTTTAGAGATACACGTCACTTTAAATAAATGCCTTATTCTCAATCCAACTATTTTGGTTCCTTAGTGAAAAAAAATGTTCGGATGTGATAGTATCTGAGTATAACAAGGCTGTTTGGTAGATGCATTTGAATCAGATACAACTAGTATATAATCTTCCTATGGCAATGATTTTATATGAACTGATTTTAGATCTAAAAGATGATTGTCACAGCATTGCTGCCTATTTGTTTCACACTCAGTAAATTTCTTATTTAGGATTGGGGGGGAATTGGGAAATAATTCAGAACTAAAATGATCTTTGAGATGGAATTTTTCCTCTATGATGGCTTCCTCCCTTTTCTTCCGTTTACCGCCAAAAAAAAAAAAAAAAAAAAAAAAAAAAGCTGGCATCTTCCTCTCCTTGAAACTGCTACAGTACTTTCTACTTTATATCTTTCTTATTTATGTACACCTCTCTGCCCTATTAAATTGAGGGCAGAAATTTTATGTTTCATCTTTTTCCTCCAATGCTACTATTTTTTTTAAATTTTTATTTATTTATGATAGTCACACAGAGAGAGAGAAAGAGAGGCAGAGACATAGGCAGAGGGAGAAGCAGGCTCCATGCACCGGGAGCCCAACGTGGGACTCGATCCCGGGTCTCCAGGATTGCGCCCTGGGCCCAAGGCAGGCGCCAAACCGCTGCGCCACCCAGGGATCCCATCCAATGCTACTATTGAAGTATTTTACACCTAAGTATTGGATAAATGTGTGTGCAATGGATAACAATGTCAGTATTAGAAAGGATCAATGCTAGTAATTTCTTATCCATCATTACTGGCTCTAGTCTACAGTAATTTCCATAATATTAAATGCTTTTTATATTAATATATATCTTGCTTCCTTACTTTGTATAGATTTCTCTTATAATCAAATTGTACCATAAAGCTATTTTGGATTACATTCTGTAACCACTTAAAAGATCTTATGAGACTTTAACACAACACTTGTATTCAGAGAAAATGTTGACATTTCAGGTTATTTTTAGAATATAGGATTACATTTCCTCTTTTACTTTTCTGTTATATTGATTTTCCAGGTCTTCACTTTTATTATAAAATAAAAGTTTTGAAATCTGTTGTCTAGTTTACTAAAAGCATCTACTCTTTTTATATCCGAAGAAAAATGTTTCAAGTTCTATTATCTATACTCTCCATTTTTATTAAATAATGAAATACAAATGAATGGAAAGAGAAAAAAATTTACATTTAGTACTCATTTTATCAGTATAATATAAAACTAGTTTGTGATATTTTAACAGTCCATAGAATGTTCCTTTACCTTCCATATTGTATGGTAATGAAAATAGAGGAGTAGTGGCTTACATGAATAATATAGGTCCACTATCACAGCCACAGGAAGATTAAGAATAAACCATTTTCTCTAATCGCGTAACTATTCCAATCATACCAGCTATCATCTGTAATTTATAATGAATAACTGATTATTTAAGGTTTTGATGATTAAATGATCCTGGAAATACTCTTTAAGTCTTTTCTCTCATTAAAAAATTAAAGTGATTCCATAGGTTAAATTTATTTCTGTAAATTTTAAAATACTGGATCATGGAGTTGAAGGTGTATAAACAGTAAGGGAAACAAAATGGTACATCATTGTTTTAAAAAATAAAACTGATTTTGTTATGAATGAAACTTTCATCAATTTTTTTCCTTTATTTATTTTTACTGATATGAATGAAGTGTATCATCTTCTATATAACATGTTGAAGGATACTGCTGCTGAAAATTACTTATTATCCATTCTACAACATTTTTTGCTCATCAGAAATGATTATTATATCAGGTAAGAGGCAGTTCTGAAAGTACTAGTATTTGTGTAATTTGAATTCCATATTTAAGAAAAACTAATAATGTACTTCATCCTAGTGTATACGAGTTTGATGACTTCAGGAAACATTTTTTAAAAGGTGTGAATTTATTAATAATTGGGCCAGAAGGGTCTATTCTTTAAACTGGGCACCCCAGTGACAGGACATTTAGTAGATAATTAACATGGCCACAAAGAAAACACTTGTGTTTTCCTTGTTTACTCAGAAAGCCCCTGACTAGACTGATTATAATCCAGTATTATCTATCCTAAAACTGAAGATGACTTGAAAAAGCCTAAGATGGGTAATATATATTACTATTTATTTTTATTCTTGGGGCTAGCCTTATAACAAAAGCAATTAGACTGTTTGGCTTTGTTTGCAAACTTTTAGTAGGTTGGCTAGTTATCAGTACAGAATCTTAAGAATATTTATGTCATTATTTTTCTATACTAGTGTTTCTGATTCTTCTCTGTTGACTTTATTAGCCACTGATAAATACTAAACTTTCCCTAAATTTTATTTTGTTTTATTTTAAGTTTTTATTTATTTATTCATGAGAGACACAGAGAGAGAGGCAGAGACATAGGTAGAGGGAGAAGCAGGATCCATGGTGGGACTTGATCCCGGGACTCCAGGATTATGCTCTGGGCTGAAGACAGGTGCTAAACCACTGAGCAACCCAGGTGTCCCTAAACTCTCCCTAAATTTTAATGCAAAAGTGCCTTTAAAATTTTTTTGAAGTATGCAAGTAGTTATTTTTAAGGCCATAATTATCTTGATAGATTACAGAATTAGAGTATGCTTAAAAGCCTTTGACATTTAGAACAAATTCAGGCTATGGCCATGCATATTAAGTGTGTATGCTTCTATGAAATGGATCTTTTAAAAAAGTGCATAAATAGGTCTTTGGAATATTGTGGGTCAGTCTAGTTTTGTAAGCTGTTATAGCTAATCTTGAGTAAAAATGGTATTGTAAATTCAAGGCATTGCCACCTAATGCGAAAATAGGATCATGCTTTACTGAACTTGAGAACTTGTAGGGGCTTAGAACCATTTCTGTATCCATGGATATAGGACTAACAGGTCATTTGTTTTCATTAACTTTAAGAACAATAACTTAAGGAAATAGATAATATTGATAAGCATCTTTGTACACAAGCATGAATCTCTACAAACTAGACTATTAAGTCAGTGTTCACAATTACGTTATAATGGGTTTTGTATTATAATGTCCAGACCATCCTTAAGTTTAGGCATATTTCTCCTAGGGGAGTTTAATTGCTAGAAAGATCTCTTCTAATGTGCTAGAAAAAGCATTCTTTTATCATGCTGTACCACTTTTTAAAAAAGATTTTATTTATTTACTTAGAGAAACAGAGAAAGACAGAGAGAGAAGGAGAGATAGCATGAGTTGGAGGAGAGACAGAGGGAGAAGGAGAGCATCTTAAGCCTACTCTGCAACTGAGCATGGAGCCCAACATGGGGTGAGGTGTGGGGGGCTGTGATCAATCTCACAACCGTGAGATCATGACCCTGACTGAGATCATAACCTGAGCTGAAATCAAGAGTTGGATGCTTAACCAACTGAGCCACCCAGGTGTCCTGAACCACTTCTTAAGAAAATTGACTTGTATAGGTAAAACAGATATTCAAGAATACTTTGTCTCTTTCAGGCCACAGTATTACAAAATAATTGAGGAGTGCATTTCACAGATAGTGCTGCACTGCAGTGGTATGGACCCAGATTTCAAGTATAGGCAAAGATTAGACATTGATTTTACACATCTGATAGGTACGTAATATTATCCTCAATGTCCTTTCTTTGTGTTTCACTCTTTTCTGTAAAATATCACATTTTGAAGGTAGTGTTCTCACTGAACTTCGTTTATTAATATCTGGAAAGTCATTGTGTCTGTGAGTATTCAATCATCATAATTGTTAATTAGGTTGATCATGAGAGTTCTGCCTGTATGATTAAAAATATTAACCTGTTAGATATGTTATAATGTTCTTGAATTCAGTTTAAAATCAGTGACCCTCACACACAGGAAAATCATATTAATAATAATAATATTATTATTATAGAATAGAGTGCTTTGCTTTTTAGAAATATGAGTCTGAAATCCTTTGATTCAGTTTATATTGGCACCTCAGTGGTTTTATAGAAATCCTATGTACAGTAGGGTCTAGTGTTCAAATTTGAGAAAGGATGCAGGCTTCAGTAACTTAAGACCTTTTAATTCTATCAAAGTAGATCAATTTATATTTTCATAGGTCTTAAATCTAGGAAAGAATTTGAGGTGATCATGTTCATCTACTTGGATCACTAAGAAAGTGAAGTTATATCATCCTAGGCTACTAGTTACCTGTACTTTCTGGAACAATCTCTGAGTGATGATGTGAAACCTCTCTTGTGAAATATGCTATGTTATATTGATTTTACAGTTAAACAGTTTTTATACCTAATAAAAATCACTTTTGCTAAGATTCATCATGCATAAGATTTGTCTTATCTTTAAAGAAAGAAAACAACAGCTGTGGAATGCCAATTTTATATTATTCTTCACTCCGTAGCACAAGGCAGACTTACAGTAATATTCAAAGATGAATTCCTTATTATTAATTATTATGTATTATTTTCTGATTTTAAAACCAATGCTCATTTATTCTAGGTAATCTAGAGGTTTATGTAAGTGACAGAAAAACCACCAATCTCACTTTTCAGCTCAGTACATTCCACCACCATTACTCACTTTTTGGCTAAGTACATTTTCTTCCCTCTCTTTTTTTTTAACCTATCTATATGCTGATTTTTCATGGGACTTTATATTATGAGACATTTTTCCGATTGAAATTGAAATGAAGATCATTAACAACCATTAACAACAGCACAACACAGATCTGCCACCTATGTCTCATCATTTACCAATTTCCTCCTTAGTTCTTTAAACACAGTTCTTTAAAAAAAACAAAAACAAAAAGACCTTTATTGAGATATACTTGATGTGAGAAAAACTATCCATTATTAAGAACATAATTTGATAGATTTTGATATTTGTATGTGTACTTAAAACCATCGTCATAGTCAAGATAATAAACATCTTTATCACTCTCTCAGGTTTCTGTGTTCTCCTTTGTAACCTCTCCTTCTAATGCCTCCACCTCTCCCCATCCTGAGATAATCACTGATCTGTTTTCTCTTTCTATAGGTTAGTTTTAGTTTCTAAAATTTCATATAACTAGGAGCATATAGGATATACTCTGTTTTTGTCTGGTTTCTTTTATGTAGTGTAACTATTTCGAGATTCATTCATGTTGTTATATTAATGTATCAATAGTTTATTTCTTTTTATAGCTGAATAGTATTCTAGTATATGGATATATTGCAGTTTATGTATACATTTACTTGTTGATAGACATTTGGGTTCTTTCTAGTTTTGGCTATTATAATTAAAGCTGCCAGGAATATTCATATACAAGGATATAGACATATGTTATCATTTCTTTTGGGTGAATAAATAGGTACAGAATGGCTAGATATGTAATAGGCTTGTCTATGTAATAATGAGAATATTACCAAAAAGAGGTTCATCAGTTATTAATGATCTGGAATATTTGATCAGACCCGAAAAACTTAATGTTTGTTTCCTTATTTACATAACACATTCTGCTCCAGATCAGAAGTTATCTAAGAAGTTATATATCTTTAAAAAACCTGAATTAGTGAATGGTATTGTGTCTCCCATTATAGTCTTATTTTAAAGGTCATTTTGAGTCTTAATAATCTTAAGAATAGATTCTTTGTCACCTCTCCACCCATAGTAAACTTCAAAAATATTTAAAGAATTATGTTGTTGTAAAAGTTGGGAAATAACTGACTACCTCTAAAATAGTGATGATTTACTGAAATACATTCTTAGATGCTTGGTTTTGTGACTCAGCAATACTATCATTGAATTCAGTTAGTATGCAAAAAAATTGTGGTGATTTACATTTTATATGTAGTGTAGGTCAATTTACCATTAATAGCAATTGACATAAAAATGATTTCCTACATAGTGGAATTATAGGCTGTCATTCATCTTTTGCCTAGATATCTGGTACAATAATTTCTGATTATTTTTTTAATATTAATAGATTCTTGTGTGAACAAGGCAAAAGTTGAAGAAAGTGAACAAAAAGCAGCAGAATTTTCAAAGAAGGTAAGGCTTATATTAACCATAATTATTAAATTAATAATTTATTCACAATACGTATTTTGTCTTATTTCTTTATGGAATGCTTTATAAATGTTATTTCAGTTATATATTACTTTATGTTTCTGGATTAAAACATGACTACAAAATATTGATTTTGTTCCTGATAAGATAAGGTTGCTACTGTTCCCTCCTCATCACCTTTAATGTATTATGGAAGAAAAGCACTAACTATATTCTACCAGAGTGATAAGTGAAATAAAATTAGTTTATTGGAAAGATATCATTTGAAGCAATCAACCAAAATATATTCCTGTCATTGCTTTCTTGCAGTTCTCACTTACAATAGGTAGCTTCCTTGGAGAACTGTGAGACGTTTAGCTAGTGTAACCTATCATGCTGTTTAAAGACAGTGCTATTAAATAGCAACAGGATTACATAAGGTTTTTTCTCTTTCTGTCTCTCTCTGCTTAGACTTTTCTTCTTTGAATTTTATTGTTACCACTTTTAAATGGTTCTGCTACTTCATGTAGGCTTGGTAAATTTGAGGTCCCCCTTTCTTTGTAGGTTAATAACTTATATAAATACAAGTATTATGGGTTATCGTATTTTATTTAGATTTCAGATGGTCTTTTCCTTGTTTTATGAAAACATAACTGCAGTTGTGAGTTTGTACCAAAAGTTCCATTTTCTTGTTCTAGACTGTATCCCTATGAAGCATTAGTATAGTATTTCTCTCCTATTGGTGCAGGGAGAAGGATTGAAGCACAACTCTAAAAACTCTCCAGTTTTCAGCCTTCTGACAGCAAGATAAAGTGCTTACATTCTGCTATCTCTTCAAAGCTATGACTTACCTTTGAGATTAGATTAGATTTTGCTATCACTTTAGAAATTAGAGTGTTATTGAAGTTACTTAAGGGCATCTGAAGAAATGTCTTTGCTCTTTCAGTTACTAGAATAGATTTTCAGAACTTGAGCATAAAATGTTTGTGTGAAGTTTTCATTTTTATTGGTTGAAGAAAATGCATGCTTTTTCATAGACCTTTATATATATAATGTTCTTGTATAAGTAGCAAATTTAGAATTCCCTTTGAAAATCTTAGAGTCTCCTTAATTTTTCACTGCCAGTTTGATTAGTCATCACAAGACTAGAGCAGATTGTGATGATCTATCTGATAAAATTTTCTGTAAGCATATAATATGGGAAATGGAGCCCTGAAAATAATTTTACAAAAAGCTTTTCAGTGTTTAGTGCTTTATTCTCATCACCAGTACTTAGAATGAAAACATATATGGTCTCCCAGTGGTTATCTGCATGCCTTCTCTTATTCTGGGTGATTTTAAGAGGCTATATAAAGTAGTAAAAAATATGTAGGGGAGCTAGAATGAGAAGCAGTAGTTATAAGATCTGATTGTAGCTTTCCACTAATTAGCTGTGACTTTAAGTAAACCACTTACTACTTACTCTCTTTGGATCTTAATTTCATCATCATTAACAGAAGAGGATAAGTTTAGTGGCCCCTTAAGAACTTTTCCAACCTGTATATTTCAGGCTTCTGTGATTCCTACTCTATGGGTTTACAGATTAAGATCACTTTAAATTACAAGCAGAAACATTGCATTCTTCTATTCAGTTTGTATCATGCTTAAAAAACACTAGAAGAAGATAAATTTGGGAGGGAGGGTAGAAATACAGAATGAGATAAAGTCTTAACTTGAATAGTAGAGTGAAGTTAAAAAGGCTGCATGTTCTCAGTGACCTAGGAAACATGGTCACTTACTGATTGTGGAAGATCTGGAGTGGGTTTGAAATTTTTAAAGATTAGAAACAATTTGGACTAACCTACGTGGAACATTAATTAATTAGCATTGCATGTTTGACCCAAACACTATTATTATCTAATTCCAACACCCACTGTTTCTTCAGACTTGTGTTTGATATTTTTTAATTTCCAAATGTTGGATTTATGAGGATGAATATTTATTAACAGTAAATATACATTTTTATTGTTCTATATACTCTAAAGACAATTGTAGACAGTAAGATATATCAATTTTAGAAACAGAAATAATGTTAATTGTATAATATGGCCTTTTAAAATGACTCAAAGTGACACTGATAATAAAAGGCATATATTCTATAGATGAACATAAGCAGTATTTACTCTATGTATGCAGGGTTGTTTGGTTCACCTTGGTGCCCTGAATGAGGTAAGGGATGGGCTGGATCCAGTAAATGGATATTCACCATTCAGATGATCTTTTCTGCTTAGTGTGCATCTGCTAGTTTCTTTTTTTTTTTTTTTTTTCACTTCTCCAACAGATATTTATTTATGATAGACATAGAGAGAGAGAGAGGCAGAGACATAGGCAGAGGGAGAAGCAGGCTCCATGCACCTGGAGCCCGAAGTGGGATTTAATCCCGGGTCTCCAGGACCGCACCCTGGGCCAAAGGCAGGTGCCAAACCGCTGCGCCACCCAGGGATCCCCATCTGCTAGTTTCTTAACATACAGCGTAAAGAGTAGAATTTAGTGACTCATCACTTACATATAACAACCAGTGGTCATCACAGGTGCCCTCCTTAATACCCATCACCCATTTAGCCCATTTCCTCCCACCTCCCCTCCAACAACCCTCAGTTTGTTCTCCATAGCTAAGAGTCTCTCATGATTTGTCTTCCCCTTTTTAAAAATATTTCTTTCCTTCACATTCATCTGTTTTGTTTCTTATATTTTACATATAAATGAAATCATATAGTATTTGTCCTTCTCTGACTGACTTAACTTGCTTAGCATAATATACTCTTGCTCCATCCATGTCCTTGCTTGTGCCAAGATTTCATCCTTTTTGATGACTGAGTAATATCAAACACACACTCACACACACACACACACCCCACATCTTCTTTATCTAGTCATCGGTCAATGGACATTTGGGTTCTTTCCGTAATTTAGCTATTGTTGATAATGCTATTATAAACAGCTGGGTGCATGTGCCCCTTTGATTCAGTATTTGTGTGTCCTTTGGATAAATACCTACTAGTGCAATTGCTGAGTTGTAGGATAAGTGTGATTTTTAACTTTTGGGGGAATCTCTAAACTGTTTTCCAGAATGACTGTACCAGTTTGCATTCCCACCAACAATATAAGAGGGTTCCCCTTTTTCTGCATCCTTGCCACCATTGCTATTCTCTGTATTGTTAATTTGAGCTGTTTTGATAGTCGTGAGGTGGTATGTCATTATAGTTTTGATTTGTATTTCCCTCACAAAGGATGATGTATAGCATTTTATATCTGTTAGCCATCTTTATGACTTCTTTGAAAAATGCCTATTCATATTCTGCCCATTTCTTACCTGGATTATTTGGTTTTTGGGTGTTGAGTTTGATAAGTTATTTATAGATTTTGGATACTAACCTTTTATTAGATATTTCATTGGCAAATACCTTCACCCATTCCAAAGTTCATCTTTTATGTTTGTTGATTATTTTTGCTATAAAGAAGCTTCTTATCTTGATGAAGTCCCAATAGTTCATTTTTGCTTCTGTTTCTTTTGCTTCTAGTAGACATATTCAGTAACAAGCTGATGTGAAAGAGACTGCTGTCTGTGTTTTCCTCTAGGATTTTGATGGCTGCCTATCTCACAATTAGGTCTTTAATCCATTTTTAATTTAGTTTTTTGTATGGTGTAGGAAAGTGGTCCAGTTTCATTCTTTTACATGATGCTACCTGGTTTCCCCAAGACCATTTGTTGAACAGACTGTCTTTTTTCCATTGTATGATCTTTCTGCCTTAACCAAAGATTATTTGACCATATAGTTGTAGGTCCATTTCTGGGTTTTCTATTCTGTTCCATTGATCAATGTATCTGTTTTTGTGCCAAGTACTAAAGTATCTTGATGACTACAGCATGTAGTATGGCTTGAAGTCCAGAATTGTGATGCCTCCATCTTTGCTTTTTCAAGATTGTTTTGTCTATTCAGGTTTTTATGTGGTTCCATACAAATTTTACAATTGCTTATTTTACCTCTGTGAAAAATGCTAGTGGTATTTTGACAGGGATTGCTTTAAATGTGTAGACTGCTTTACATAGTATAGACATTTTAACAATATTTGTTTTTCCAATTTGCTAACATGGAATATTTTTGCATTTCATTGAATTAGCTTCAATTTCTTTCAGAAGTGTTCAATTGTTTTCAGAACACAGATCTTTTACCTGTTTGGCTAGGTTTATTCTCAGGAATCTTATGGCTTTTGGAACAATTGTAAATGGGATCATTTTCTTGATTTCTGTTTCTGCTCCTTCATTATTGGTGTATAGAAATGCAGCAGATTTGTGTATATTGATTTTGTATCCTGTGATTTTACTGAAGTCATGTATCTGTACTGGCATTTTTTTAGGTGGAATCTTTTGGCTTTTTACATAATAAATGTCATCTACAAAGAGTGAAAGTTTGACTTCTTCCTTGCTGATTTGGATACCTTTTATTTCTGTTTTATTATTGCTGAGGCTAGGACTTTCAGCAGTATGTTGAACAAATGGTGAGAAGAGACATTCCTATCGTGTTCCTGACCTTAGGGGGAAAGCTTTCAGTTTTTTTTTGTCATTGGAATGATATTAGCTGTAAGTCCTTCATCTATAGTCTTTATGATAGTGAAGTATATTCTGTCTATCCCTATTTTGTTGAGGGTTTTTATCAAGAATGTATTCTGTACTTTGTCAAATGCTTTTTCTGCAACTAATGAGAGGATCATATGGTTGTTATCCTTTCTTTAATTAATGTGGTGTATTACGTTGATTTATTTGTGAATCTTATGGAACCACCCTTGCATTCCAGGAATAAATCCCACTGGTGTGGTGAATGATTCTTTTAATGTACTTTTGGATTTGATTTCCCAGTATTTTGATAACCATGTTTGCATCCATGTTCATAAGGAATATTGGCTTTTATTCTCTTTTTTAGGGGGGTCTTTGTCTAGTTTTGGAATTAAGATAATTCTGGCCTCATAGAATGAGTTTGGAAGTTTTCCTTTCATTTCTATTTTTTCTAACAGTTTGGGAAGAATAAGTATTAACTCTTCTTTAAATGTCTGTTAGAATTCCCTGGAAAACATTTGGTCCAGGTGTCTTGTTCATTGAGTGCTTTTTGATTTCTGATTCAATTTCTTCATTGCTTATCAGTCTTTTTAAGTTTTCTATT
The DNA here is from genome assembly GCF_048164855.1 of Canis lupus baileyi. NCBI lineage: Eukaryota > Metazoa > Chordata > Mammalia > Carnivora > Canidae > Canis > Canis lupus. The sequence goes on along the minus strand of NC_132876.1, from coordinate 54,005,071 downwards.
TCTTCCTATTTCAGTTTTGTTAGTTTATATATGTCTACAAATTTATCTATTTCTTCTAGACTGCCCAATTTTTGTCATACAATTTTTATACTATTCCTTTCTAATTTTTGTGTTTCTACAGTGGTGGTTGTGAACTCTCCTATAAATTGTGATTTTATTTATTTCATTTAGACAAGTCTGGCTAGTGGTTTAACCATTTTGTTAATTCTTTCAAGGACCAGTTCCTAGTTTCTTTGATATGTCATACTCGTTTTTTGTTCTTGTTGTTTGTTTCTATATTATTAATTTCTTCTCTATTCTTTATTATTTCCCTTCTTCTGCTGGCTTTAGGCTTTATTTTGTTCCTTTTCTAGCTCCTTTGGGTGTAAGGTTAGGTTGTGTATTTGAGATGTCTTTTGCTTCTTCAAGTAGGCCTCTATTGCTTTCTTATTATGACCACTTTTACTGCATCTTAAAGGTTTTAGAACATCATATTTTTAATCCATTCTTTTACCCTACGTATTTTGTTTGGAGCATTTATTCCTTTGACATTCAGAATAATTATCGATAGATATGATTTTTTTCCCATTGTATTGTAAAGTCATTGTTACTGGAGATTTTCTCTGTTCCTTTCCAGTCTTTGTCATTTTTGGCCTATCTTTGTTATTAAAAGCATCATCTTTAATATTTCTTGCTGAGTTGTATTGGTGGTTACAAACTGTTTGTTTTGTTTTTTTTTCCCCCTGGGAAACTCTTTATCTCCCCTTCTATTCTGAATGTTAGCCTAGAATATTCTTAGATGCATACTTTTTGTACTTTGCATGTTGAATATATCATGCCACTTTCTTCTGGTTTGTCAAGTTTCTGTGGATAAGTCTGTTGTTAACCTTATTTGTCTTTCCTTCTAAGTTATAGATTTATATTTCCTTTCAGCTTTTACAATTTTTTTATCTATCTCTTTATTTTTCAAATTTGACTAGAATTTCTCTTGGTGTTTGCCTGCTTTTGTTGATTTTGATGGCTGTACTCTTGCCTCCTGGATTTGGATATCTGTTTTGTTCCCCAGATTAGTGAATTTTTCAACTAGTATTTCTTTAATTAAATTTTCTACCCCATTTTCTCTATTCTCTTCTTCTGGGACTCCTATAAAACAAATGTTATTATGGTTGATGGAATCTGCTAATTTCCCTAAGTCTACATTCACTATTGAAAATTTTTCTTGGTGGAGGCAGGGCAAGATGACAGAAGAGTAGGGTCCCAAAGTCACCAGTCCCCACCAATTTACCTAGATAACTTTCAAATCATCCTGAAAACCTACGAATTTGGAATGCTACAGTGAGAAGAGTTTGCACTTCTATCAAGGTAGGAAGACGAAAAAAATAAATAAAAAAGCATCCAAGGGGGAGGGGCCCCCATGAGAAATCAGGCCAAGGCTGTGGAGCTGGTGCGCCCATGACAGGAAATCCCAGGACTGGAGAAGCAGGACCTTTACCAATCTTCCCAGAGGGAAAGGCGCTCCCAGGGAGCTCGAGCAGGATCCCAGGAGGAGCAGGGATGCCCTCAGGCTCCCAGGGGCACTAACAGAGGAACTGTGACCCAAGGGAGAGCGTGCCACACACTGCGGGCCAAGCTCCCTAAAGGGCTGGAGTGCACGCCCCTGGGGCGGGATCAGCTCGGGCAGCAGCTCAGGCTCCGCGTGGCTGGGAGCGCCATGCCAGCAGTGCAGGCCCCGGAGCAAAGGGCGCTGGGGGACACAGCCCAGGATCCAGGGCTCCCCCTGGGACAGGCGAAGGACTGGAGGGCCCAGGACACCGAGGACGCTCCTGCTGCTCGGCAGTCCTGAGCTGTGCAAATCAGTGACCCCTGCCCTTGGAGCATCCAGTCCCCTGCAGACTGGGAGCTGAGGTAGTGACTGCGGGAGCTGACTCCAGAGCTGGAGAGCTGGATGCCGCCACTGTTGTTCCTCCTCCTGGTGTCGCCTTGTACCTGGGACTGAGCAAGGTCCTCACAGGATAAACACCTAACACTGAGCTGTGCACCTGGCAGGGGCCTGGGCAGCTCCCCCAGGTACACACACCTAAGAATCAGCACAGCAAGCCCCTCCCCCCAGAAGACCCTCTAGAAGGATAGGGGAAAAGAATATTATTGGCCAAAGAGCAGTGGGAAGTTCCAGGGGAAGTCAAGGGATTTACAGTATTCAGAGTCAGAGGATACTCCACATTGTTTTTTGTTTTTGTTGGTCCCGCCCCCCTTTTTTTCCTCTCTCTTTTTCTCCTTTTTTCAGTACAACTTGTTTTTGGCCACTTTGCACTGAGCAAAATAACTAGAAGGAGAAGCTCACCACAAAATAAAGAATCAAAAACAGTACACTCTCCCACAGAGTTACAAAATTTGGATTACAATTCAATATCCAAAAGCCAATTCAGAAGCACAATTATAATGCTACTGGTGGCTCTAGAAATAAGCATAAAAGATTCAAGAGACTTCATGAATGCAGAATTTAGATCTACTAAGGCTGAAATTAAAAATCAATTAAATGAGATGCAATCCAAACTGGAGGTCCTAACAACGAGGGTTAACGAGTGAAGAATGAGTGAGTGACACAGAAAACAAGTTGATGGCAAGGAAGGAAGCTGAGGAAAAAAGAGAAAAACAATTAAAAGACGATGATGATAGGCTAAAGGAAATAAATGACAGCCTCAGAAGGAAAAATCTACATTTAATTGGGGTACCAGAGGGCGCTGAAAGGGACAAAGGACCAGAAAGTGTATTTTAACAAATCAGAGCTGAGAACTTCCCTAACTTGGAAGGAAGGCAGGCAGGCATTCAGATCCAGGAGACAGAGAGATCCCCCCCTCCCCTAAAATCAATAAAAACCGCTCAACACTTCGACATTTAATAGTGAAACTTGCAAATTCCAAAGATAAAGAGAAGATCCTTAAAGCAGAAAGAGACAAGAGATCCCTAACCTTTATGGGGAGAACTATTAGAGTAACAGCAGATCTCTCCACAGAAAGCTGGCAGGCCAGAAAGGGCTGGCAAGACATATTCAGGGTCCTAAATGAGAAGAACATGCAGCCAAGAATACTTTATCCAGAAAGGTTCTCTTTCAGTATTGACTCTGAGCGTGAATGGGCTTAATGACCGCATCAAAAGGCACAGGGTTTCAGACTGGCTAAACATGCAAGACCCAGACAGATTTGCTGTCTAAAAGAGACTCATTTTAGACAGAAGGAAACCTACAGCCTGAAAATAAAAAGTCGGAGAAGCATTTACCATTCAAATGGTCCTTAAAAGAATTCAGGTGTAGCCATCCTTATATTAGATAAAGTTTATCCCAAAGACTGTAGTAAGAGATAAAGAGGGACACTCTATCATACTTAAAGGATCCATTCAACAAGAGGATCTAACAAACATGAATGTTTATTTACCAAATGTGGGAGCTACCAACTATATCAATCAATTAATAAACAAAGACAAGACATACTTAGATAATAATACACTTGGAGATTTGAATATTGCACTTTCTACAGTTGATAGATCTTCTAAACACAACATCTCCAAAGAAACAAGAGCATTAAATGAAGCACTGAACCAGATGGATTTCACAGATATTTACAGAACTTTACATCCAAAAGCAACTGAATACACATTCTTCTCAAGTGCACATGGAAACTTCTGCACAATAGACCACATACTGAGTCACAAATCAGATCTTAACCAATACGAAAAGATTGGGATCGTCCCCTGCATATTTTCAGACCATAATGCTTTGAAACTAGAACTAAACCACAAGAAGAATTTTGGAAGGATTTTGAACACTTAGAGGTTAAGGACCATCCTGCTAAAAGATGAAAGGGTCAAGCAGGAAATTAAAGAAGAATTAAAGGTTTCATGGAAACTAATGAGAATGAAGATACAACCATTCAAAATCTTTGGGATACAATAAAAGCAGTCCTGAGGGGGAAATACATCGCAATACAAGCATCCATCCAAAAACTGGCACGAACTCAAATGCAAAAGCTAACCTTGCACCTAAAGGAGCTGGAGAAGGAACAGCAAATGAAACCCTCACCCAGCAGAAGATGAGAGTTAATAAAAATTCGAGCAGAACTCAATGAAATAGAGACAGAAGAACGGTAGAACAGATCAACAAAACCAGGAGTTGGTTCTTTGAAAGAATTAATAAGATAGATAAACCATTAGCTAGCCTTATTAAAAAGAAGAAAGACTCAAATGAATAAATTCATGAATGAGAAAGAAGAGATCACCACCAATACCAAGGAAATACAAACGATCTTAAAAACTTATTATGAGCAGCTTTACACCAATAAATTAGGCAATCTAGAAGAAATGGACGCATTACCACGGAGGAAATTGAAGCAGTCATCCAAAACCTCCCAAGACACAAAAGTCCAGGGCGAGATGGCTTCCCAGGGGAATTCTATCAAACGTTTAAAGAAGAAACCATACCTATTCTACTAAAGCTGTTCGGAAAGACAGACAGAGATGGAATACTTCCAAACTCGTTCTATGAGGCCAGCATCACCTTAATTCCAAAACCAGACACAGACCCCACCAAAAAGGAAAATTATACTCCATTATCCCTGATGAACATGGATGCAAAAATTCTCAACAAGATACTAGCCAATAGGACCCAACAATACATTAAGAAGATTACTCACCATGATCAAGTGGGATTTATCCCCGAGATACAAGGCTGGTTCAACAGTTGTAAAGAAATCAATGTGATTGATCATATCAACAAGAGAAAAAACAAGAACCATATGATCGTCTCAATAGATGCAGAGAAAGCATTCGATAAAATACAGCATCCATTCCGTATCAGAACTCTTCAGACTGTAGGGATAGAGGAAACATTCCTCAACATCTTAAACACCATCTATGAAAAGCCCACAGCAAATATAATTCTCAATGGGGAAACATTGGGAGCCTTTTCCCTAAGATCAGGAACAAGACAGGGATGTCTACTCTCACCACTGCTATTCAACATAGTAGTTGAAGTCCTCGCCTCAGCAATCAGGCAACACAAAGAAATAAAAGGCATTCAAATTGGCAAAGAGCAGTCAAACTCTCCTTCTTCACAGATGGCATGATACTGTACATAGAAAACCCAAAAGGCTCCACCCCAAAATTCCTAGAACTCACACAGCAATTTGGCAGTGTGGCAGGATATAAAATCAATGGCCAGAACTCAGTGGCATTTCTATACACTAACAATGAGACTGAAGAAAGAGCAATTAAGGAGTCAATCCCATTTACAATGGCACCCAAAAGCAGAAGATACCTGGGAATAAACTTAACCAAAGAGGTAAAATATCTACACCCTAAAAACTACAGAACACTTCTGAAAGAAATGGAGGAAGACACAAAGAGATGGAAAAATATTCCATGCTCATGGATTGGGAGAATTAATATTGTGAAAATGTCAATGTTACCCAGGGCAATTCACACGTTTAATACGATTCCTATCAAAATACCCTGGACTTTCTTCAGAGAGTTAGAACAAATCATCTTAAGATTTGTGTGGAATCAGAAAAGACCCTGAATAGCCAGGGGAATATTAAAAAAGAAAACCATAGCTGGGGGAATCACAATGCCAGATTTCAGGTTGTACTACAAAGCTGTGGTCATCAAGACAGTAGGGTACTGGGGCAAAAACAGACATATAGATCAATGGAACAGAATAGAGAATGCAGAAGTGGACCCTCAACTTTATGGTCAACTAATATTCAACAAAGGAGGAAAGACTATCCACTGAAAAAAAAATACAGTCTCTTCAATAAATGGTGCTGGGAAAATTGGACATCCACATGCAGAAGAATGATACTAGACCACTCTCTTATAGCATACACAAAGATAAACTCAAAATGGATGAAAGATCTAAAAGTCAGACAAGATTCCATCAAAATCCTAGAGGAGAACCCAGGCAACACCCTTTTTGAACTCGGCCACAGTAACTTCTTGCAAGATACATCCATGAAGGCAAGAGGAACAAAAGCAAAAATGAACTCTTGGGACTTCATCAAGATAAGAATCTTTTTGCACAGCAAAAGACACAGTCAACCAAACTAAAAGACAACCTACAGAATGGGAGAAGATATTTGCAAATGACCTATCAGATAAAGGGCTAATATCCAAGATCTATAAAGAACTTATTAAACTCAACAGCAAAGAAACAAACAGTCCCATCATGAAACGGGCAAAAGACATGAAGAGAAATCTCACAGAGGAAGACCTAGACATGGCCAACAAGCACATGAGAAAATGCTCCGCATCACTTGCCATCAGGGAAATACAAATCAAAACCACAATGAGATACCACCTCACACCAGTGAGAATGGGGAACATTAACAAGGCAGGAAACCACAAATGTCGGAGAGGATGTGGAGAAAGGGAAACCCTCCTGCTGTGTTTTTGGGAATGTGAACTGGTGAAGCCCCTCTGGGTAACTGTGTGGAGGTTCCTCAAAGAGTTAAAAATAGATCTGCCCTATGACCCAGCAATTGCACTGCTGGGGATTTTTCCCAAAGATACAGATGCAATGAAATGCTGGGACACCTGCACCCCAATGTTTATAGCAGCAATGTCCATGATAGCCAAACTGTGGAAAGAGCCTCGGTGTCCATCGAAAGATGAATGGATAAAGAAGATGTGGTTTATGTATACAATGGAATATTACTCAGCCATTAGAAATGATAAATATCCACCATTTGCTTTGCCGTGGATGGAACTGGAGGGTATTATTCTGAGTGAAATAGGTCAATCGGAGAAGGACAAACATTATATAGTGTCATTCATTTGAGGAACATAAAAAATAGTGAAAGGGAATAAAGGGGAAAGGAGAAAAATGCGTGGGAAATATCAGAAAGGGATACAGAACATGAGAGACTCATAATTCTGGGAAATGAACTAGTGAGGGTTGAAGCAGAGGTGGTTGGGCATGGGTGACTGGGTGATGGGCACTGGGGGGGGATACTTGATGGGATGAGCACTGGGCGTTATGCTATATGTTGGCAAATTGAACTCCAATAAAAAATTGAAAAAAATTTTCTTTCCTTCTTAACACTATTATTTTCCCTAGTTTTATCTTATATATTATTTATTTGTTCCCATAGTTCTTTTGTTTTTCTGTGTCATTACGTCCAATCAGTTTCACATTCGGTTATAGTAGTTTTTATTGTGGCCTGACTAGTGTTTTAGTCTGAGTGACCACCTGGTATCCTTTGTGTTTTTCTCAAGCCGAGATAGACTCCTTATGTTAGTTCTCTTAAGTTCTTTATCAGGAATATTACTTATATCTGTTTATAGTAGATCTCGGACCATGACCTTTTCTTGGTCTTTCTTTTTGGATAAATTTTCCTTTTTGGTATTTTATCTATGTCTCTGTCTTCTTCTGTATGTTAGGAAAGCGTGTTATATTTCCTGTTCCTTAGAGTAATAGATTTATTAAGAAGAGGTTGTATAATTTTTGGGGCCTAGTACTTTAGGAGTTCTGGTCTGCTTGTCAAGAGTCCTCATTCTCTTTCCAGTAGAGCTGAAGCTTTGTAGCACTCTATGGTCAGTAGAATTAGTGCATGTTGGGGTTTGTTCTGCTCCTCTGGAGGTGAGCCTCACTGCACTGATTCTCAGGCATACTTGCCCTAGTGAAGAAGCACTTGCAGAGCACAGTAGAATAGGGCTTGATGTAGGTGCCTCTGGCCTCCACTGTGAGCAATATGCTGCTCTCTGAAGTCAGTCCTTGCTGATAAGGGAGTAGAGAAAAATGGTACCTGTCCTCTTTCTTGTCCCTGACATAGACAGTTTGTACTTGCTAGTGTCTGGGATTCCCTCACAAAGGAGCGAAATGTCTCCTTTTATGTGTTCCAAACTTCTCTCAGATCCTTGCATTCACCCTGTATATGTCCAGGCCACCTACCTGCCCAGCAGTGCAGTGCACCTGTGGTTTATCTCAGGCACATCAACTACATTGCAAAACTCCTCTAACTTTGGGTTTCCAGTGAGTGTGGAGCCATTCTGATCCTCTGAGGGAGTGTTGTGCCATACTAGTCCTGGTACCACTTTGTCCCATATATGCAGTTGCACCAACATGGAGTTTACAGTAAAGTGCAGCAAAAAGCCAACATCCAGGTAAGCTGCTCTAACCAGCTGAGACCCCTCCCTTTATGCTAAGGAATTGGGCAGCACAGTGCCACCCACTGGTCCTTTTGTTCCCACATATCCACTGCCTCTTCTAGCAGATGCACTCCAAGCAGGGAGAACTTTCTCTTCAAGTGCATTCCAGAGGATATTCAGATTGTTCGATCTGCCGCCTCTACTGGTGTACCACTACATCCCCCGGGCTCCATATTGGCCATGGTGCAGACTTCTAAAACTTAAGTCTTGTATCTCTGCTAGTTGTATAAACTCCTGATAAGATGCCTGTCTCATATTTCCAGTGAATGGTTTTGGGCAAGTGTTTTTGTTGTGCAATCCCCTGTATACTGCAATTCTTTGTCTCTTTCATTCTCTCGCTCTCTTTCCTCCCCGCCCTCCCACCAGCATCTGCAATTTTCTTCATCCCTAAATCACATCTCTCCATCTCCTACCTTCCATGACCTGGCTCATCTCTCCTCTAGTTGTGGAGTTTGGTCTCTCAGTCCTCATAATAATTTCTTGACTTCAGAATGATTTTATATTTATGTAGTATTTGAAGGATGAGGCAAGCATTGGTTCCCCCTAATCCTCTGCCATCCTAACTTCTCCCCAAAACACATTATAATTTAACCTTTCATTTTCTTTCTTTTAGTATATTATGCAAGTGTTTTGGTTAACTATCTGAAGGAGCATTCCATTAGGCTCAATGTATCGTTTTGTCAGATTTTGTGGAATACCACTTTTTGGATCCTAGGCAATTAAAATTGTAATAGAAATATAATTTGTATTAATGTAGAATCATTTGATCATTCTAAAAGTACAACCTCTTTTCAAGTTTAAATGAGGTTACAGAGTTGAACTGCTTTATATTGAAGTTTTAAGTTTCATTTTTCCAATTCAGTAAAGTTAAATGTATGGGATGAAACATTAAAGAAAATAATTCTGAAACCTATTTTTCAATAACATAACAATGTAAATGTCCATTATATGTGATGAGAAACTTTTCCTTCCACCCTTTTAAAATTTTGTTTTGGGGGGGGCACCTGGGCAAATTCTGTGTCCCAATTTGTTAAGTTTCCCACTCGTGGTTTCAGCTCAGGTTATGATCGTATGTGTGGTGAGATGGAGTCCCAAGTCTGGCTCCATATGCAGTGGGAAGTATGCTTAAAGATTCTTTCCCTCTGCCCCTCCCCACACTCACTCTGTCTGTCTGTCTCTCTCTTTTCTTGCTCACTAAAATAAATAAATCTTTGGGCAGCCCCGTTGGCTCAGTGGTTTAGTGCTGCCTTCAGCCAAGGGGGTGATCCTGGATACCTGAGATCGAGTCCTAATTCGGGCTCCCTGCATGGAGCCTGTTTCTCCCTCTACCTGTGTCTCTGCCTCTCTCTGTGTCTCTCATGAATAAATAAATAAATTCTTAAAAAAAGAAAAAATGAATAAATCTTTAAAAATAAAATTTTATTCCTTTCTGTGTGCGTGTGTGTGTGTGTGTGTGTAAATGTTTTTTTAACTTGAGTTGTGGCCATATTTCTTCCTTTTTAAAATTAATTTATTTTTTATTGGAGTTCTTTTTTTAAAAATTTTTTGTTTATTTACTTTTTATTGGAGTTCAATTTGCAAACATATAGCATAACACCCAGCGCTCATCCCATCAAGTGCCAACCTCAGTGCCCATCACCCATTCATCCAGCACCCCACCCACCTCCCTTTCTACCAACGCTTGTTCGTTTACCAGAGTTATGAGTCTCTCATTTTCTGTCTCCCTTTCTGATATTTCCCACTAATTTGTTCTCCTTTCCCCTTTATTCCCTCTCACTATTTTTTATATTCCCCAAATTAATGAGACCATATAATGTTTCTCCTTCTCCAATTCCCTTATTTCACTCAGCATAATACCCTCCACTTCCATCCACGCTGAGACAAATGGTGGGTATTTATCGTTTCTAATGGCTGAGTACTATTTCATTGTATACAAGACTACATCTTCTTTATCCATTCATCTTTCGATGGACACCGAGGCTCCTTCCACAGTGTGGCTATTGTGGACATTGCTGCTATAAACATCGGGGTGCAGGTGTCCTGGTGTTTCACTGCATCTGTATCTTTGGGGTAAATCCCCAGCAATGCAATTGCTGGGTCGTAGGGCAGATTTATTTTTAACTCTTTGAGGAACCTCCACACAGTTTGATGCCTTTTTTCTTTTTTGTTGTCTGATTGCTGAGGCTAGGACTTCTAGTACTACGTTGAATAGCAGTGATGAGAGTGGACATCCCTGTCTTGTTCCTGATCTTAGGGGAAAGGCTCCCAGTGTTTCTCCATTGAGAATTATATTTGCTGTGGGCTTTCCGTAGATGGCTTTTAAAATGCTGAGGAATGTTCCCTCTATCCCTACACTCTGAAGTGTTTTGATCAGGAATGGATGCTGTATTTTGTCCAATGGTTTCTTTCTATCTATTGAGAGGATCATATGGTTCTTGTTTTTTCTCTTGCTGATATGATGAATCACATTGATTGCTCTAGGACTGTTGAATCAGCCTTGCATCACGGGGATAAATCCCACTTGATCATGGTGAATAATATTCTTAATGTATTGTTTAATCCTATTGGCTAGTATCTTGTTGAGAATTTTTGCATCCATGTTCATCAGGGATATTGGTCTATAATTCACCTTTTTGGTGGGGTCTTTGTGTGGTTTTGGAATTAAGGTGATACTGACCTCATAGAATGGGTTTGGAATTATTCCATCTCTTTCCGTCTTTCTGAAGAGCTTCAGTAGAATAGGTATGGTTTCTTCTTTAAACGTTTGATAGAATTCCCCTGGGAAGCCATCTGGCCCTGGACTTTTGTGTCTTTGGAGGTTTTGGATGACTGCTTCATTTTCCTCCCTGGTTATCAGCCTGTTCAGGTTTTCTATTTCTTCCTGATCCAGTTTTGGTAGTTTGTGGTTTTCCAGAAATGAGTTGATTTTTTCTAGATTGCCTAATTTATTGGTGTAAAGCTACTCATAATGTTTTTAAAATCGTTTGTATTTCCTTGGTATTGGTGGTGATCTCTACTTTCTTATTCATGATTTTATTAATTCGAGTCTTTTCTCTCTTCTTTATAATAAGGCTGGCTAATGGTTTATCTATCTTATTCATTCTTTCAAAGAACCAACCCCTGGTTTTGTTGATCTGTTCCACAGTGCTTCTGGTCTCTATTTCATTGAGTTCTGCTCGAATCTTTATTAACTCATTTTTTTGCTGGGTGTAGGTTCTACGTGCTGGTTTTTCTCCAGTCCTTTAGGTGCAAGGTTAGCTTTTGTATTTGAGTTCTTTCCAGTTCTTTGATGGATGCTTGTATTGCGATGTATTTCCCCCTCAGGACTGCTTTTGCTGTATCCCAAAGATTTTGAATGGTTGTATCTTCATTCTCATTAGTTTCCATGAATCATTTTTAATACTTCTCTAATTTCCTGGCTGATCCTTTCATCTTTAGCAGGATGGTCCTTAACCTCTACGTGTTTGAAATATTTCCAAACTTCTTGTGATTTAGTTCTAATTTCAATGCATTATGGTCTGAATATATGCAATGGACGACCCGAATCGTTTGTTATCAGTTTAGACCTGATTTTTGACCCAGTATATGGTCTCTTCTGGAGAAAGTTCCATGTGCACTTCAGAAGAATGTGTATTCAGTTGCGTTTCGATGTAAAGTTCTGCAAATATTTGTGAAATATATCTGATCCAGTGTATCGTTTAAAGCTCTTGTTTCTTTGGAGATGTTGTGCTTATAAAACCTGTCGATTGTAGAAAGCACCATATTTAATTCTACAAGTATAAGTGTATTATTTTCTGTGTATGGCTTAACTTTGGTTATTAGTTGATTGATATACTCGGTAGCTCCCACATTCGTGTCATAAATATTGATGATTGTTAAGTCCTCTTGTTGGATAGATCCTTTAAGTATGATATAGTGTCCCTCTTCATCTCTCACTCCATTCTTAGGGATAATCTTTAGTTTATCTGATATAAGATGGCTCCCTCTGCTTTCTTTTGAGGACCATTTGAATGGTACATGGTTCTCCAACCTTTTATTTTCAGGCTGTAGGTGTCCTTAGGTCTAAAATGAGTCTCTTGTAGACAGCAAACAGATGGGTCTTCTTTTTTTATTCAGTCTGAAACCCTAGCATGCCTTTTGATGGGGTCATTAAGTCCATTCACTTTCAGAGTTACTATTGAAAGATATGAAGGTAGTGTCATCATGATACCTATTCAGTCCCTGTTTTTGTGGATTTTTCCCTTGCACTTTCTCTATTACAGAATCTCCCTTAATATTTCTTGCAGAGGTGGTTTGGTGGCCATGTTTTCTTTCAGTTTCTGCCTATCTTGGAAGCTCTTTATCTCTCCTTCTCTTCTGAATGAGAGCCTTGCTGGATAAAGTATTTTTGGCTGCATGTTCTTCTCATTTAGGACCCTGAATATATCCTACAAGCCCTTTCTGGCCTGCCAGGTCTCTGTGGAGAGGTCTGCGGTTAACCTAATAGTTCTTCCCATAAAAGTTAGAGATTTCTTGTCTATTGCTGCTTTAAAGATCTTCTCTTTATCTTTGTAATTTGCAAGTTTTAGTATTAAATGTCGGGGTGATGAGCGTTTTTTATTTAGGGGGGCAATCTCTCTATTTTCTGAATCTGAATGCTGGTTTCCCTTCCCAGATTAGGAAAGTTTTCAGCTATGATTTGTTCAAATACATATTCTGGACCTCTGTCCCTTTTGTCGCCCTGGGTAACCCCAATTAAATGTAGATTTTTCCTTCTGAGGCTTTTATTTCCCTTACCCTATGCTCATGATCTTTTTATTGTTTGTCTGTTTTTTCCTCAGTTTCCCTCCTTGCCATCAACTTGCCTTCCATGTCACTCACTTGTTCTTCTACCTCTTTAACCTCGTCATTAGGACCTCCAGTTTGGATTACATCTCATTTAATTGATTTTTAATTTCTGCCTGATTAGATCTAAATTCTGCAATCATGAAGTCTCTTGAGTACTTTATGCTTTTTTCTAGAGCCACCAGTAGCTTTATAATTGTGCTTCTGACTTGGCTTTCTGACACTGAATTGTAATCCAAATTTTGTAACTCTGTGCGAGAGAGGGGTGTTTCTCATTCTTTCTTTTGAGGTGAGTTTTTCCTTCTAGTCATTTTGCTTAGTGTAGGGTGGTCAGAAACAAGTTGTGTTGGGACAAGGAGAAACAGAGAGAAGAGACAAAGGAAAAGAAAAATGAAAAAAAAGAAAAGAAGGAGAAAAAAGAGAAGAAAAGAAAAAAAGGGGGGGGAAGCAAACAAAAGAAAAAACAATGGGGAGTATCCTCTGATTGTATATACTGTAACTTTCTCGACTTCCCCTGGAACTTTCCAGTGCTGCTTGTTCAATAATTTGTTTTTCCCCTGTCCCTCTAGCTGGTGTTCTCGGGGAGGGGTATTCTGTGCTGATTCTCATGTGTGTGCACCTGGGGGGAGCTGCTCAGCCCCCTGCCTCTGCACTGCTCAGTGGAAGTTGTTTATCCTGTTTCTCCTGTGAGGCCACTGTGAGGCTCAGTGGGAGTTGTTTATCCTGTGAGGCCCCAGGGGGAACAACAGCAGTGGTGGTGGCCAGTTCTCCAGCCTTGGAGTCAGCTCCCGCAGTACCTACCGGACCTCTCAGTCTGCAGGGGTTCGGATGCTCCGGGGGCGGGGCCGCTGATCTGCACAGCTCAGCTGCCCAGCAGCAGTAGCGTCCTCACTGTCCTGTGTCCTTCTGGCCTCTGCCTGTCCTGGGGGGAGCACCGGATCCTTTGCTGTGTCCCCCGGCCCCCTGCGCTCCAGGGCCTGTGCTGCTTGAATCACAGTCCTGGGCGGTGCAGTCCCCTCCCCGTAGAGCTGCTGCCCCAGCCTCCACCAAGCTGCTCCTGGGACCCACCGGACGCCCGCTGCAGCCCTTTTGGGAACTCGGCTCTGGGGTGTGGTGCATTCTCCCCAGTGGCGCAGGTCCTCTGTTAGTGTCCCGGGAGCCTGAGGGCATCCCCTCCCCTCTGAGATCCTGCCTCAACTCATTGCAAGCACCTTTTTGTATGGGATATTGGTGAAGCTCCTGCTTTTCCCAGACGGGCTTTCCTGTCTTAGGGGCATTCGCGGGGTTGCCTTAGCTCACTCCTCATGGGGGCCCTTCCCCTTGGATGCCTTTTTTTTCTTTAATTTTTTTTTCCATCTTCCTACCTTGATAGAAGCACGAACTCTTCTCACTGTAGCATTCCAGCTATTGTCTCTAAATCTTAAGCCGAATTTGTAGGTTTTCAGGATGATTTGAAAATTGTCTAAGTAATTTGGTGGGTACAGGTGACTTGGGGACCCTACTTCTCCACCATCTTGCCCCCTCCGACCATATTTCTTCCTACACCATAATCCTGACCCTAGTGTTATGACAATAATCTGGAGCTTTTGATTTCCTGAATGACCTGGGAAGTCAAAGAAGCAAATGACATTCCACTTATTTAATACATGAATTTGTTTAAAACTTTCTCATAGCTATGTTATTAAATGTATATTTATGATGGTAATCATTGCAGTTTGATGAAGAATTCACAGCTCGACAGGAAGCTCAAGCTGAGCTTCAAAAAAGAGAAGAAAAAATTAAAGAGCTTGAATCAGAAATCCAGCAACTTCGAACCCAGGTAATGATAGAAGATATAGACTTTATGTCATGTAACAGTGAGTTTCCTGGTAGAAAATTGTCTTGTTAGATGGACGGAAAAATTTCCCCAGAAGCAGACTTTTTGGGAGTTTTGCATTTTAGATGAAATAACTCTACAGATTTGATTTTCTAGGACAATAAATAATTTTACTGTTTTTGGATAAAAATAAGGCATTAGTTACCTAAACTTCCTTGAATATTTTAATGTAATATATTACACAAAGAAGACTGTTCAGGAAATGAAGGTTTCATGATGATTTGAAATATTGAATGCATAATTTCAAAACCTAGAAACTTTGTATTTCCAGCTGCATCACCTATGATGGAAAGCACTCATATACTCTCAAGGTCCTAGTTATGGTGTCTAAACTTTACAACCAATTTAATCCTCTCAGTACTTTTTAATTTATTTTTATTTCTTTAAAATACCCTCAGCAGTTTTTATGTTTTAAGTGGTTATTAATAAATGGAAGATTACTATTGTTGGTGAGAAAAAATGTCCTTTCTCTATGTATGCATTTCCTTTTTAATTTTTACTGCACATTGTAACATATAAAGCCCATTAGTGGAAACAATGATTGAGAGAAAAATGGAAGATAAAAATGTTCATTAAACCACAAAATTAAACCACATAAATTTTGAAGGTCTAATTGGGTTTATTAAATGATTTATGAATTTGTATCATTCCACTTAGTCAGCATTCGGGAACTATACGGAATTGTACAAAATGAAAGATTTTTATGGAAAGGAGGTGGGGCAACAATATTATTAGGAAAGGAAAGGATCAACTAGCACAGTTATCATGGTTGCCATCCTGAAGATATCTTCTGCTACAGGGAAGAAAAAAGCCTTATCCATGTGCTCCTCCCACCTGACAGCCATCATCATTTTCTATGCAGTCCTTTCATACATGTACTTACAGCCTCAGGCTAATAATTCCCAAGAGGATATGAAAGTGTCTTCTGTATTTTACGGCATTGTGATTTCTCTTTTGAACCCTCTGATCTATAGTTTGAGAAAAAAGGAGGTAAAAGAAGCTCTAAAAACGATGAGGAAGAAGTTCTTCTAGGTTGGACCCAAGTTTTTAAAATTCAGCACATTCAAGCATCAAGTAGGGATGTTTGACCAACGTGTAATGTTTCTGAAGCTGGGAACATGTTCACGTCTTAAGCCAATGCTATCTCTTTTTTAATGGATGAGTTCTTAAAATGCAAGAAATATAGTAACATCTCATGGGCCTAATTTTGCCCTGAATATAGTTTGAAATATATGTCTCATACTGTCTTTACTTTATTGAGATTATTTAAATATTAGAAATCATGTACAGACTTCACAAAGTATTAGTTGCTTCTAAAATGTTTCAGACATGTTCTTAAAGAATAGAAAACCTCAATTTTGTATATAATCAATGTTAAAATTGAAGTTCATTATTATCTCTTCACTTATACGATATCCCTAAATTGTCTACAAAGAAACTCTTCATATGTTCTGTTCCAATTATTGCACAAGCCTGAATGTAAAATAATGTACTGACTTGAGAAAAAAAAAAAAAAAAAAAAGGAAAGGATCTTTTCAGACCCTGCCACTTTCCTTCGGGGGAAAAGCAGGAGGTCTTATGAAGTTTACCTTATTTTCCTTTAGGGATGGAGAGAACTTTTGTGGCAGACTTTTTGGCTGCTGATATAAGTTCCCAACTCACCTATCAAGATAGCATTTCTTGGGGATGTTAAAATAATTAGATTATATATTAAGCTATGGTTTGGGGACTCAGTCTAACATGCCTTTGGGGGGCCTCTGGTTTTCTTTCTAACACCTCTTGACATAGCGGATGCTCAGTAGATGTTTATTGATTGTGTAGATATGTATCTGAAAAATGATTTAAAAGGTCACTGATAAAAAAAAGTCATGGATGAACTCAAAATTATTCAGTGCAGGGCCTTCTCCTGCCCTTTCACTTATCTATAATATTTGATAATTTCTTTCATTAAATCTTTCACTTTTTTGGTATCATCTGACTTCTCTTTTCACATCTCTGAGAACTCAGTTTCTTTTTGTTTTTGCCCCCCACCCAAGATTGTGACATTCCTCAATTTCACCCCGGCACAAGGCATTTCTATTTAGTGAGCAGTTGTTTATGTATTATTAAATTAACTGATGTGTAAAAATGCAGAGTCACACAGTCCTTTCTAGTGTACCTCAAATTGTGCCAAATACTAAATCATTCATTAGCTATTTTCAATTCTCAATACTCTATTGTAGCCTAATTTAATTGTTGCATTCTTAATTGTTCATGAAAGGGAAGAGAAAGGCCGATATGATTTGATTTTTAAAGACTGGTGGCATTTATTTGAGATTCTTTATTAAATTTGTGAAGCATGTGTTTAACTTGAGGAAAATCGTCTGTTAAAAGTGATAACATTTTTATGGCTCCACAAGTCTCATATAATAGATATGATCCAATAGAGTAAAAAAATAAATTTGATGCTAACAAATATAATTGGATAAAAATTAATTTTTACTAAAAAAACTGGATATATATTTTTATTTTTCAAAGTATTCAACAAATCCATTTATATATAAAACTTATAGGGTAAATTACTAATTTCTTAAAACTTCTCAGAAAAAAATTTATTTTCTCCATAATTTCTTTGATCTCAATCAAAATTGTAAAAATTTCACTGTTTTCTAAGATTTTGTTGCATTAAAAGTAAAATGAAAATAATTTTGTATATTTTAATTCTTACTAATTCATGAGAGGATTGCATTACAGGGGAGAATTGTCATTTGTTGAGTGTATAGATAGTTTATTTGCATGTATGTGTATACACACATAAACATCATATATATGAATAAAATATTTAGACTGCATATTAAATATTATGAAAACATTTCTATGATTTTGTTATTATTAATTTTAATATTCTTACAAATAGGGCAGTTTTTAAAATTGTTCTTAAAATATGCTTCAACTTATTTGTTTTGTTAAAGTATTTTAAAGTTTAGTTGGTACAATTAAGTACTCCATCTTGGAAATTCATATTAATAAAGTTAAGAAGACTTTCTTTTGAAATAAAAATAACACTATGCCAAGAATTTTTATTAATTTTAAACTTTTCATTCAATTCATCTAATGTCATATCTTCGTTACAAATACATCTGTTCATTGGTAAGCTTATCTTGGGAATGTTTATAATAACCAACTTTACTTTCATATTCATTTATTTTAGAAGTGAACCATTGCGATCAACAATGGTTTAAATAAACAGGTACAGATTAATTTAAAAAGTAGACAATTTGGAATGAGGTACTGTCCTTCATTTGTTATCCATTATCATTAGAGAATGAGGTTGAAGCTACTTTCTGGTGGTAAAAGTAAGTTATACTATCCTCATAATCCAATCTGTGTGAATTAAATCTTTTCATGGCAGGTGATTCCATGAGGAAATAGTCTGGTATAGTGGAAAGAGGACTACATTAGGTATAAGAACAACCACATTTAAACCTTAAGAACATTTCAGACTATGACCTTTGATTAATAATTTAACCTTGTTGTAGTTACTATTTTCTCATCTATTAGCAGTGAGATAAAATTGAGTTAAAAATACCCTACCTATATTACAGGCTTGTAAAGACAATGAAGAGAAATAATAGATATAAAACCATTGACAAACATATTACCATGCAAATGGATGTTACTTGGTATTAATTATTGATATTTGAAAACTGCTAAGTTACTGGTACCATGAGATAGACTCTGTGTAAAGCTAATTGGCTGTAAGGGAATCAGATCTTTGATTGTATTAATTATCGCATATTCAAAACAACTAGTCTAATAGGCTAAAGCCATTCCAGTACTTTGCATATATTTATAATGAAAGGTAACTTTTTCATTATTTTTCAGAAGTGTTTCACAAAATCTTGAGGATGCCAACTTTTATTGTGTGTTAGTAGAAGTAGTCATTATCCAGAGTTTATAATGCTTATCAAAAATCTATGGGACACTGGGTGTTATGCTATATGTGGCAAATTGAACTCCAATAAAAAAAATTTAAAAAAATCTATGGGAATCTTTTTCATTTGCTTTTAAGCCCTATGATATTACTAAACTAAATAAAGTGTATATAATATTAAACAAACCACAAATGTCTACTGATAAGTTTTCTTTGTTGTTATATTTTATTGTAAGCATTTAAACCTTGTATTACATTATGTTTCAGGGACATGGATTCTTAGGTTCATCAGGAATTCCAGGCCCTCCTCCACCACCTCCATTGCCAGGTGGTGGGACATCCCCACCCCCACCACCTCCACCAGCACCACCTTTACCTGGCGGACCTCTCCCTCCTCCTCCACCTCCTTTACCTGGAATAATTGGTATACCACCACCACCACCACCACCTTTGTTTGGGGGACCTCCTCCACCACTTCCCCCTGGAGGAGGAATTCCTCCTTTTCCAGGAGAACCACTTGATCTGCCTTATGGGATGAAGCAGAAAAAAATATATAAACCTGAGGTGCCCATGAAGAGAATCAATTGGTTAAAGGTGATTATGACTATGACTAGACTAGATTATTTGACCAGCTATTTTTATGACTAGATTATTTTTGGCTTTGTCCAGCCATAGTTGATATAATTAATATATGATTAACTATTGCTGCATATAAGTATTGTATAATGCTTGAGTCTGTGACTGCTGATGCTTGCTTTCCTTTGTGAGTTTACCATCTTATGTTTATCTTTCAGTCTAGTACCCTGAGAATTGGAAACTCCACAGATAATTTGAAATTAATGTAGAAGTCAAAAGGAAAGCTGAAGTGAAAATTGTGCTAGAAAATAATATATAAAATATATATCACCAAATGAAACATTTTAATTCTGGTACTGCTGTTAAGTACTACAACATTCTTAAATATAATCTTTATTATTATTAAGCCTTTCTCTATTAGTTATTTTTGTTCTTAGGGAATGGTTTTTTTGTTTTTGTTTTTTATTTATCAGAGAGAGAGAGAGAGAGAGAGCACACAAGCAAAGGAAGGTTCAGAGGGAGAGGGAGAAGCAGACTCCCACTGAGCATGACCTGAGAGAAAGTCAGATACTTAACCAACTGAGCAACCTAGGTGCCCCTTTTTTGTTTTAGCTTTAAATATTTAGATTGTATGGAATAGGTGACAGCATTCAGTAGTGACGTAACCTAATTACTTTCTTATGTAATGTATGAAATGTTCTTGTTTCTTTTGAATATTATTTCCTTTTTTTTTGGAGACGGAGAGAAAGGGTGAGAGAAAGAGTACAAGGTGGGAGAGAGGCAGAGGGAAAAGAAGGAAAGAGAGAGAATCTTAATCAGGTTCCATGCCTGAGCCCAACACGGGGCTTGATCTCAAGACCCTGAGATCATAACCTGAGCTGAAATAAAGAGATAGACACTTTACTGACTGAGCCACACAGGCACTCCTATTTTGCTTTACTTTTATTAGAATATATCTCGTGAAAAGCTTATTAACAAGATTGACACAGTCATTATTAGGAACTAATCTTCTAATGAAAATACAATTACCCAGACCACCATTTGAGGAAATGACTCATCCGAGAACATACCTGGAGTGAAATATGACAGTATCTACATAGTAAATTAGTTTGACCAGAATCATGATTAAACCAGTTTTTACATTGAGAATATAGTTCTGCTTTGTTCATAAGAATAAATGACGTACAAATGTTTTTAAAATGTAGTTATTTTTTATAAGGTATAATTCACCAAACTATAGGATCCATATGTTGTTGGTCTAGTTATCTCTGTGTGGTAAATGTAATGATATGTTCATTTAGCATTTAAGCATATAGTAAAAGGGTATTATAACACAAAGCATCATGATGTACTGGAAAATGTACAGTTCTAATATTAGGTTTCAGTGTAGTGGTTATGAGCACAATTTTCTAGAGGAACACTGGCTGGGTTTAATTCCTATCTTTGCCATTTACTAGTTTGGACACCCAAAGATGGTTCCTCATTTTAGCATGGAGATAATAATATG
Organism: Canis lupus baileyi; assembly: GCF_048164855.1. NCBI lineage: Eukaryota > Metazoa > Chordata > Mammalia > Carnivora > Canidae > Canis > Canis lupus. Next base: position 53,984,200 of record NC_132876.1, on the reverse strand, counting down.
TCCTGCTTCAAGGGATTTTTATAAGGATTAGATTAGGTAATATATGCAAATCACTTAAAACAGCACCTGACACATTATAGGAGGTATGTATGGTTTCAGCTATTATAATTACTTCCTTCACCCTGGTCAGTAAACATGGAGAATTAATTCACTTTTATGAATTTAGTTTCCTAATTTTTAAAAATCTAGGAGCAGAAAAAAAAATGTATGTGAGTTGGGAGATTTATTAAAATGTTTTTAAGATTACTTTCATTAGATTCATTAGAATATTTAAAATCTAATTTGCTATATGGCTAATTGCTGTTGTGTATCTTTTATATACATTAATAAAATTTCCTGACTTCCTCAATGAATATTTACTTAAAAATTATTTTCATAGACCCTAAAATTGATTTAGTAGGTAGATAAATAAAGGAACTATCATTCAACCTTGGTAAAATTGAATTCTTTGAAGAATTAAATATGAAATAATAATTTAGAAGCTTGTCTTTGTTATTTTTGTTTCAGATTGAACCCAAAGAATTATCTGAGAACTGTTTCTGGTTAAAAGTTAAGGAGGACAAGTTTGAAAATCCAGATCTCTTTGCAAAATTGGCACTGAATTTTGCTACCCAGAAAAAAGGTACTTTTTCTTTTTAAAATATAAATTTCTTTTTCTGATTTATTGAATTCAGTGCTTAGCTAAAAATTTCTATTGTATACATGTATAAATTTTTCATAGTGGACAGAGTCAAACATAAATAGATTAACTTATTTCTTAAATTTTACCCATCAAGTAAAGGAGAATTGCTCATTTTCTTTTTCAAAAAATTTGTATGTATTTAAGAAAGAGTGAGAGATTGCATGAACAAACAAATTGGGGGAGGGGCAGAGGGAGAAGGAAAGGGACAAGCAGACTCCTCGCTGAGAGAGAGCTGGACATGGGGCTTAATCCCAAGACCTCAGATCCTGACCTGAGCTAAAGTCATATACTTAACCAACTGAGCCACCCCAGCACCCTTATTTTAATCTTATTTTTCATAAATGTTATTAATCATTTGAAAATGTTGGATTGTGTTTATTGTTTAATATGTGAGTTATACCCTTCTACTATAGGTATTTTTACTTAGAAGCAGAGGGAATAAATTTGTTGATTTACTATGTAAGAGAAAACAATGTAGTAGAATAGTAATGGCCCAGAAGTTTTCATGAAATTGGAATAAGATTTGGCTCATAGTGCATAAATAGCCTTTCCTCTTATATTTGTACTACTTATCAATTTATTTTCATAGGAGATTTTACAGCTTTTTCCTATAAGTGAATTTTCTGGAATAATATCAAAGTCTGGTACCTAATAAGTATATTTTACTTATGTGATAATAGAACGCGTTATGATTAGATACTTAATCTCTTGTGAATTTCACACATAATTTTGATACTATATAAGTAGGTAACTTCTCAGTCTCTCATAATCATTGGGGCTTTTAAGGTTTTGGCATTTTAACTACTGTTTTACTAATTGTTACAAAATTAATAGTTTAGATAAACATAGGATCTTTTCAGTCTGGATGAGTCTTCATAACTAAGAAATTGATAAATTCCATATGCTCATGCCCTTGGAATTGGCAGCTTTACCATTTATTTGTATGATTTGTCTCAATATGCCATAGAATGTGAGAATCTGAATTTTCTAAGATTGAGAGACAGAGGGAGACCAAGGGAGAGAGAGATGAAAAATACTCCTTTTCAGAACTTCTATCATATCTTGGACATTGGAGGTGCTTTTGTTGTATTTGTTGTTGCTTGTAGATTGAAGTTCACACACACATATACACATATAAATCAGAGGTAATTAGAAGAAATTTGAAATTTTAAAAATTCCTGGCATTAGTTCTCTTTTTTTCTTATAAGTAACCTTCAAAGTTTTTTTCAGTGACTCCAGCAACTACTATTTGTTATAAACTCTTTTTTAAATTCAAAAAGATAAAAATGTTTGTATCATGGTATTTATATAGTAAAAAAATGTAAAAAAGGATGCATGATAAGCTTATCCCTTCCATCTCAAACTTACAGCTTCTTCCTCAGAGAAAACCACTGTTAGTAATTTCTCACACAGCCTCCTAGAAATAGTACATGCTTCTAGATGCATATGTATATTTGTCATTTTTTGCTTCTTACTTCTTGCTGTTTTCACTTATATACTTGGATGTTATTCCATAATAGCTTGTTTTCATCTACTATGTTTCTTTTGCATACTCCATAGAGTTTGATGTTATGGACTTATCCTAATTTATTTAATTGGTCCCCAGTGAGTGGATATTTAATTCCAGTCTCTTTTGATATTTCAGGTAATGTTGTGATGAATATGTATCTACATATACCTTTGTGCATGTAGGATCTATTGGTAGGACAAATTCTAGAAATGCAATTCCTGGATAAAATGCTGGGTACATTAATAATTTTGATATATATTACCAAACTGCCTTCCAAATGTTTCTGTCTATACTGGCACCTAAAATATATATGATATCTGTTTCTCTGAAACCTTTGTCCATCTCAGAGGTAAAAATGGTAAACCATTCGTGTTATAATTTTGACTCCTTAAATTCAGAGTGAAGTTGAACAGCTTTTCTTACATTCAGAGGCAATTTTTATTTACTTTTCTATAAATGTTTCCCTCCAATTCTTTACACATTTAATATTGAGCAGTTGCTCTTTTACTTATCCATGTATTTGTATTGAGTCCTGGAAGAATCCGAGATTTCATGAAATTTTAGATTTAGTCTGGACCTTAGAAGTGATTTAGTCCAGACTATGTTTTACAAATGAATAAAATGGTGTTCGAGACATAGAGGTAAATATAAAATCCATTAGAGAGTTTCTAAAGATAGTGTGATATACTGGAAAGATCCAGAGGAAATGGAGTCACACTTATTTGCATTCCAGCTGTAATATTTGTAACCTCTGAGAGTGAATTTTCTCATCTATAAAATGAGTAGACTAATGTTTATCTAGTAGTGTTGTGAGAATTAAATAAGGTTATATATTTAAAGCACCGAGCACAGTGTTTAGTATAGTAGGCACTTAACAAATATTAATTCCCTTTTCCCTTTCACTTAACATGATATTGTGTGTGTGGTGTTTTTCTTTAGTTGTATACACTTAATACAGCTATTAATTCAGCAAGAGAATTCCCTGCTCTTCTGAGCAGCACTTGGTAGAGCCAATCAGTTACCAGTCAAGGTAGCCAATCAAGGTAGAAGCACTATTATTGCAGCTGCTAAAACCTAATGAAAATTATATAAAGGCTCTCATCTACTCACTGCTAAGAACACTGCATTCCAGTTCTTAGCTCTGATTCTCTGAATTTTATGTGTGATACTATTACTACTTCTACTGTCCTAATTTTGAATATTTGAATACAGATCAGGTCAGGAGCACCTTTCAGTACTATTACTTTTACTAAGATATATTTTTCAAAGGGACATTTAAAGGAACAATTAAACATCATAGCATATTCCCGACATAAATAATATAGCCAAAACAAATTTTAATGATACAAAACTCCCATTTATTTTAATGACACTTAGTAACTATTGATTGATCTTACTATAACAGCTTTAAGTTCCTTGTCACTTACAGTGTCTTAATTCATAATTTGGCCAATAGGTGGCAGGATCCGTAAGAAATCTGGAGGCTCTGGTTCCAGTGAACTCTGAACACACTTCCCTGCCATCCCTAGCTCCAGAAACCACTTTCTTTCCCATTTTGCTTTTTTTTTTTTTTTTTAAAGATTTTATTTACTCAGGTGAGACAGAAAGACAGCAGGAGCAAGTACAGAGGAAGAGGGAGAAGCAGACTCCCTGCTGAGCATAGAGCCTGATTCAGGACTTGATCCCTGGACCCTGAGATCATGCTGTAGACAGATGCCTGACTCAGCCACTCAGGCACCCCTCTCATTTTGCTTTTGTTTGCCATTCAGTCAGTTGCATTCTGGAAGGAGGAACACACTTATTGTTTCTAAGATGTATTTCCAAAGCTCTTAGATCCAGCGTTCCAAAACATCTGAGAATTTTCTTCTATTGCAAAGGGTTTGGAGAACTCAGGTCCTGTTCTCCCTAAATGCTCTGAAAGCATTACTAGTCTATGTTAAGACAATGTTTAACATAGGAGTTCAAAGTGCTTCAGATTGAGGAATAGAAAGTGCTTCAGATTGTTGAATAGAAATGTTTTAAGATTTTATTTTTTCATTTGAGATAGAGCACATGAGCAAGGGGCAGAAGGAGAGGGAGAAGCAGGCTCCTTACTTAGCATGGAGCCCAAGGAGGAGCTCCATCCCAGGACACCAGGATCATGACTCAGGCCGAAAGCAGATATTCAATGGACTGAGCCACGCAGACACTCCAAGAAGTTTTTTGTTGTTTTTCTTTAAGATTTATTTATTTGAAAGAGAGAGAGAGAGAGCGCACTCAAGTGGGAAGGAAAGAGAGAGAGAGAGAAAGAGAATCTGCAAGCAGATTCCCTACTGAGCTGGAGCCCCACATGGGGTTCAATCTCAGGACCCTGAGATCATGACCTGAGCTGAAATCAAGAGCCAGTGCTTAACCTACTGAGATAACTAGGCACCCTGAAAAAAGTTTTAAAATCCCTCCAATTCCTGTAATATTTAAGTGTATAAATATTTAACATGTGAAATTACTATCAAATTCTACTTTTGATTGAATTACTTACAGTTAGAGAAAGCATTTTTAACTTTTCTATTAATAAACCAAATTATTTCTAATTTAAGAGAAAATGGAGTTCTCATTTAATTTAATTTATATTTGTAAAGTGCTGAGTATATGCAAGGTAATATACTCGGTGGGAGAGAGAGGATTGAATAAGATCTTGTTCTTCCTACACCAGGGAACTTACCATCTAGAGAGGGAGAGAGGAAGATGTATGCTACATTTAGTCAAGTTGTATTAAATGTTAGCATAGATATATTTTTTTTAATTAAGGATTTTTAAAAATATTTTATTTATTTATTCATGATAGACATAGAGAGAGGCAGAGACACAGGCAGAGGGACAAGCAGGCTCCATGCCGGGAGCCCGACACGGGACTCAATCCCGGGACTCCAGGATCATGCCCTAGTCCAAAGACAGGTGCTAGACCGTTGAGCCATCCAGGGATCCCCTAGCATAGATATTTTTTTAAAGATTTTATTTATTTATTCATGAGAGACACAGAGAGAGAGAGAGGCAGAGACATAGGCAGAGGGAGAAGCAGTTTCCATGCAGGGGAACCTGATGTGGGACTCAATCCTGGGACCCTGGGATCATGCCCTGAACCAAAGGCAGACACTCAACCACTGAGCCACCCAGGCGTCCCTAGCATGGATAATTTTTATTTTTAGTTTCTTTTTAAATTTTTATTCATTTATGATAGTCACACAGAGAGAGAGAGAGAGAGAGGCAGAGACACAGGGAGAGGGATAAGCAGGCTCCATGCACCGGGAGCCCAACGTGGGATTCAATCCTGGGTCTCCAGGATCGCGCCCTGGGCCAAAGGCAGACGCTAAACCACTGCGCCACCCTGGGATCCCCCTAGCATAGATAATTTTTAAATGGGAATGCAGAATGGAAATATAGTTAATTTTGAGGAGGAGGGCAAATGTTGATCCCAGATGTGATATAATTTGAGCTGGGCCTTGAAATTTAAGTAGGATTTTAATAGGGAAAAAAGGAAAGAAGACATTCTAGGCAGAGAACACCATTAGAAAAGTATCGAGGTGACATGAGGTACATACTGGGTGAGGTGCAGCTGTTGAAACCATAGCCTATTGAGTTGGTACTTGGAGGTGAAACTGGTAAGGTGAACTTCATACTGAGGTAATTGGGTTTTGTTCTTTAAGCATTAGGGGCACAATAATTTGATTATAATCTATTGAGGGCCTTGGCAGACAGATAAGTGATGGGAATTCAGAGATATGTGATAGAACTTTGGTTGTGAATAAACTACATGTAGTTTAGACAAGGTATGATGATATACTGATTAGTACGAATTCTTAATCTCTAAGGTCTTATAGTTCCCAAAACCTGTGTTCCCAGGTTCTTTTTTTAAAGATTTTATTTGTTCATGAGAGACACAGAGGGAGAGAGAAAGAGAGGCAGAGACATAGACAGAGGGAGAAGCAGGCTCCGTGCAGGGAGCCCAATGTGGGACTCAATGCTGGGACTCCAGGATCACACCCTAGTCGGAAGGCAGGCGCCAAACTACTGAGCCACCCAGGGATCCCTTAATACGTAGGTTCTTACAGACTCTAATGTTGCTGTGAAACAAAATATATCTCACAAAAAAAAAAAAAACAAAAAACAAAAAAAAACAAAAACAAAAAAAACCAAAGTATATCTCACAATGTTCTGGAATAATGAATGAATATATGTATATTAGATGCAGATTCAAAAGACCTTATTAGTACTTTTGAATATATATTAATATATGTAACTGTTAGAATTTGTATATGTGTTCTAGTTTAGTATTCAATTGATGATATTTGGGGCCATGAAAACATCAAGGCTAGGGGAGCAAGATGGAGGGAGAGTAGGGTCCTCAAGTCACCTGTCCCCACCAAATTACCTAGATAACTTTCAAATCATCCTGAAAACCTATGAATTCGGTCTGAGATTTAAAGAGCAAACAGCTGGAATGCTACAGTGAGAAGAGTTTGCGCTTCTATCAAGGTAAGGAGCCGGAAAAAAAAAAAATAAATAAAAAATAAAAAAGCATCCAAGGGGGAGGAGCCCCAGCGAGGAGCCGGACTAAGGCCACCCAGCGAGTGCCCCCAGAACAGGAAAGCCCCATCCCACAGAAGCAGGAGCTTCACCAATCTTCCCAGACGGAAAGGAGAGAAAGGCCCTCACAGGGAGTTGGAGCAGGATCCCAGGAGGGGTGGGGAAGCCCTCAGGCTCCCAGGGGCACTAACAGAGGACCTGCACCCCTGGGGAGAGCTCCCTAAAAGGCTGCAGCACACGCCAGGCAGGCCAGGAGCACCTCCCACGGCTGCTCAGGCAGCGGCTCTGTGCGGAGGGGGCTGCACAGCAGGAGCTCGATTCCAGTAGTGCAGGCCCTGGAGCGCAGGGCACTGGGGGACACAGCCCAAGATCCGGCGCTTCCCCAGGGACAGGCAGAGGCCGGGAGGACACAGGACAGCAAGCACGCTCCTGCCCCTGTGGGCTGGGGGGCAGGGCTGAGCTGTGCAGATTGGCGGCCCAGCCCCTGGAGCATCCAGGCCCCTGCAGACTGGGAGCTGTGACAGTTACTACAGGAGCTGACTCCAGGGCTGGAGAGGTGGCTGCTGCCACTGTTGTTGTTCCTCTTGGGGCCTCACAGGATAAACAACTCCCACTGTGCCTCACAGTGGCCTCACAGGATAAACAGAATAAACAACTCCCACTGAGCCGTGCACCAGGCAGGGGGCTGAGCAGCTCCCCCAAGTGCTCACCCTGAGAATCAGCACAGCAGGCCCGACCCCAGAAGATCAGCTACAAGAACAGGGGAAAAGCAAGTTATTGACCAAGCAGCACTGAAAAGTTCCAGAGGAAGTCGAGGGATTTACACTTTATAGAATCAGAGGATACTCCACCTTGTATTCTGTTTTCTGTTTGCTTCCCCCCCCATTTTTGTACCTGTTTTTGTTCTTTTTTTTTTTTTCTTCTTTTTTCTCTTTTGTCTTTTTCTCCTTTTTCCGTACAACTTGTTTTAGGCAACTCTGCACGGAGCAAACTGACTAGAAAGAAAAACTCACCACAAAAGAAAGAAACAGACCTCTCTCCCACAGAGTCACAAAATTTGGATTACAACTCAATGTCAGAAAGCCAGTTCAGAAGCACAATTATAAAGCTACTGGTGGCTCTAGAAAAAAGCATAAAGGTTTCAAGAGACTTCATGACTACAGAATTTAGATCTAATCAGGCAGAAATTAAAAATCAATTAAATGAGATGTAATCCAAACTGGAGGTCCTAATGACGAGGGATAACGAGGTAGAAAAATGAGTGAGTGACATAGAAGATGAGTTGATGGCAAGGACAGAACTGAGGAAAAAAGAGACAAACAATGAATAGATCATGAGGAGGGATCCCTGGGTGGCGCAGCTGTTTGGGGCCTGCCTTTGGCCCAGGGCGCGATCCTGGAGACCCGGGATCGAATCCCACATCGGGCTCCCGGTGCATGGAGCCTGCTTCTCCCTCTTCCTGTGTCTCTGCCTCTCTCTCTGTGTGTGACTATCATAAATAAATAAAAATTAAAAAAAAAAAAAAAACATCATGAGGATAGGTTAAGGGAAATAAATTACAGCCTCAGAAAGAAAAATCTACATTTAATTGGGGTGCCCGAGGGCGCTGAAAGGGACAGAGGTCCAGAATATGTATTTGAACAAATCATAGCTGAGAACTTTCCTAAGTTGGGAAGGGAAACACGCATTCAGATCCAGGAAATAGAGAGATCCCCCTCCCCTAAAATCAATAAAAACCACTCAACACCTCGACATTTAATAGTGAAGCTTGCAAATTCCAAAGATAAAGAGAAGATCCTTAAAGCAGCAAGAGACAAGAAATCTCTAACTTTTATGGGGAGAAGTATTAGGTTAACCGCAGACCTCTCCACAGAGACCTGGCAAGCAAGAAGGGGGTGGCAGGATATATTCAGGGTCCTAAATGAGAAGAACCTGCACCCAAGAATACTTTATCCAGCAAGACTCTCATTCAGAATAGAAGGAGAGATAAAGAGTTTATAAGATAGGCAGAAACTGAAAGACTATGTGACCACCAAGCTGGCTCTGCAAGGAATACTAAGGGGGACTCTGTAATAGAAAGACAAAGGCGAAGGGAACAATCTACAAAAATAGGGACTGAATAGGTATTATGATGACACTCAATTCATATCTTTTAATAGTAACTCTGAACGTGAATGGGCTTAATGACCCCATCAAAAGGCCCAGGGTTTCAGACTAGATAAAAATGCAAGACCCATTATTTACGGTATACAAGAGACTCATTATAGACATAAGGACACCTACAGCCTGAAAATAAAAGGTTGGAGAACCATTTACCATTCAAACGGTCCCAAAAGAAAGCAGGGCTAGCCATCCTTATATCAGATAAATTAAAGTTTATCCCAAAAACTGTAGTAAGAGATGAAGAGGGACACTATATCATACTTAAAGAATCTATCCAACAAGAGGACCTAACAATCATCAATATTTATACCCTAAATGAGGGACTGCCAACTATATCAATCAATTAATAACCAAAGTGAAGACATACTTAGATAATATAAAACTAATTTTGCACCTTAAGGAGCTGGAGAAAAAACAGTAAATAGATCCTGCACCCAGCAGAAGAAGAGAGTTAATAAAGATTTGAGCAGAACTCAATGAAATAGAGACCAGAAGCACTGTGGAACAGATCAACAAAACCAGGAGTTGGTTCTTTGAAAGAATTAATAAGATAGATAAACCATTAGCCAGCCTTAATAAAATGAAGAGAGAGAAGACTCAAATTAATAATATCATGAATGAGAAAGGAGAGATCACTACCAACACCAAGGAAATACAAACGATTTTAAAAACACATTATGAACAGCTATATGCCAATAAATTAGTCAATCTAGAAGAAATGGACGTATTTCTGGTAAACGACAAACTACCAAAACTGGAACAGGAAGAAATAGAAAACCTGAACAGGTCAATAAGCAGGGAGGAAATTGAAGCAGTCATCAAAAACCTCCCAAGACACAAAAGTCCAGGGCCAGATGGCTTCTTTGGGGAATTATATCAAACGTTTAAAGAAGAAACCATACCTATTCTACTAAAGCTGTTCAGAAAGACAGACAGAGATGGAGTACTTCCAGACTCGTTCTACGAGGCCTGCATCACCTTAATTCCAAAACCAAAGACCCCACCAAAAAGGAGAATTATAGACCAGTATTCCTGATGAACACCGATGCAAAAATTCTCAACATCATAGTAGCTAATGTGATCTAACAATATTTTAAGAGATTACACACCATGATCAACTGGTTTTATCCCCGGGATTCAAGGCTGGCTCAACACTCATAAAGCAATCAATATGATTGATCATATCAGCAAGGGAAAAATCAAGAACTATATAATTATCTGAATAGATGCAGAGAAGGCATTTCACAAAGCACAGCATCCATTCCCAATCAAACCTCTTCAGAGTTTAGGGATAGAGGGAACATTCCTCAGCATCTTCAAAGCCATCTACTGAAAGCCCACAGCAAATATCATTCTCAATGGGGAGCCTTTCCCCTAGGATCAGGAGCAAGACAGGGATGTCCAGTCTCACCAATGCTATTCAACATAGTAGTTGAAGTCCTCGCCTCAGCAATCAGACAAAAAAAAGAAATAAAAGGCATTCAAATGGGCAAAGAAGAAGTCAAACTCTCCCTCTTCACAAATGGCGTGATACTGTCCATAGAAAACCCAAAGGACTCCACCCCAGGATCCCTAGAACTCATACAGCAATTCGGCTTTGTGGCAGGATACAAAATCAATGCCCAGAAATCACTGGAATTTCTATACACTCACAATGAGACTCAAGAAAGAGAAATTAAGGAGTCAATCCCATTTACAATTGCATCGAAAAGCATAAGTTACCTAGGAATAAACCTAACCAAAGAGGTAAAGGATCTATACCCTAAAAACTACAGAACACTTCTGAAAGAAATGGAGGAAGACACAAAGAGATGGAAAAATATTCCATGCTCATGAATTGGAAGAATTAATATTGTAAAAATATCTATGCTACCTAGGGTAATATACACATTTAATGCAATCCCTATCAAAATACCATGGACTTTCTTCAGAGCGTTGGAAGAAATCATCTTAAGATTTGTGTGTAATCAGAAAAGACCTCGAATAGCCCGGGGAATATTAAAAAAAGAAAACCATAGCTGGGGACATCACAATGCCAGATTTCAGGTTGTACTACAAAGCTGTGGTCATCAAGACAGTGTGGTACTGGCACAAAAACAGACACATAGATCAATGGAACAGAGTAGAGAATCCAGAAGTGGACCCTCAACTTTATGGGCAACTAATATTCGACAAAGTAGGAAAGACTATCCACTGGAAAAAAGACAGTCTCTTCAATAAATATTGCTGGGAAAATTGGACATCCCCATGCAGAGGAGTGAAATTAGACTATTCTCTTACACCATCCACAAAGATAAACTGAAAATGGATGAAAGATCTAACTGTGAGCCAATATTCCATCAAAATCCTAAGAACACAGGCAATACCCTGTTTGAACATGGCCACAGCAACTTCTTGCAAGATACATTTATGAAGGCAAGAGAAACAAGCAATAATGAATTATTGGGACTTCTTCAAGATAAGAAGCCTTTTGCAAAGGAAAGGAAAGAGTCAACAAAGCTAAAAGACAACCTACACAATGGGGAAGATATTTGCAAATGACCTCTCAGAGAAAGGGCTAGTATCCAAGATCTATAAACAACTTATTAAACTCCACACCCAAGAAGCAAACAATCCAATCATGAAATGGGCAAAAGTCATGAACAGAAATCTCACAGAGGAAGACACAGACATGGCTAACATGCACATGAGAAAATGTTCTGCATCACTTGCCATCAGGAAAATACAAATCAAAAGCACAATGAGATACCCCCTCACACCAGTGAGAATGGGGAAAATTAATAAGACAGGAAACAACAAATGTTGGAGAGGATGTGGAGAAAGGGGAACCATCTTGCACTGTTGGTGGGAATGTGAACTGGTAAACCACTCTGGAAAACTGTGTACAGGTTCCTCAAAGAGTTAAAAAGAGATCTGCCCTACGACCCAGCAATTGCACTGCTGGGGAGTTACCCCAAAGATACAGATGCAATGAAATGCCGGGACACCTGCACCCCGATGTTTATAGCAGCAATGTGCACAAAAGCGTAAGTATGGAAAGACCCTCGGTGTCCATCGAAAGATGAATGGATAAAGAAGATGTGGTTTATGTATACAATGGAATACTACTTAGCCATCAGAAACGACAAATGCCCACCATTCGTCTCAGCGTGGATGGAACTTGAGGGTATTATGCTGAGTGAAATAAGTCAATCAGAGAAGGACAAACAACGTATGGTCTCATTCATTTGGGGAATATAAAAAATAGTGAAAGCGAATAAGGAGAGAATGATTGGGAAACAGCAGAGAGGGAGACAGAACATGAGAGACTCCTAACTCTGGAAATGGAGGTCGGCAGGTTTGGGCGTGACTGGGTGACGGGCACTGAGGTGGGCACTTGATGGGATTAGGACTGGGTATTATGCTATTGTTGGCAAATTGAACTCCAGTATAAATAAATAAATAAATAAATAAATAAATAAATAAATAAATAAATAAATTTTAAAAAATTAAAAAATGCAAGGCTATAAAAATAGTATCATTTTCCTTAAAAATCTAGAGTAATCATAGTTACAGTGATACTAAATTAGAATTAATGTAATGATGGTTAACATTAACTAAAGTTAAAATAATACTAAGATATGTAGGTTATAACTGCTAATTCTAATTAGAATTTCTAGGGTTCTCTAGAGGCTTCAGGAAGAACAAGGACTGCGTGGAAGTTGTAAGCAATTTCTTTGGTTTTAATGTTGCTTGGAGGAAATACAAGAAATAAACATTAAAAGGTTAATAAAATTTAGCTTCTTCAATAATATATATCTGTAGTGTAATTTAGCTTTTATAAAAATAGAAAATTAAGTTGTTATAAATATTTCAGATGCATATAAATGCCATTTTGCAGTACTTGAGATATTGGGCATAGCTTCAAAATTATAGTGGAACTGAGTTTGAAGATATATTTATGTAACAGCACTTTTCAGTAGGATCATATTTTAAATTGTGTTTCTTAGTCATTGTATCAGCTAGCTGCTTTTTATGATACCCTCTCTTTTTTCGTTGCTTAATAGAGTCTTCTATATTTAGTGAAGCAATGAAAAAACAGAAGTGTGGTAAAATCTAATTCATCTCTGTTTTCATAACACAGAAATTCTTGGCATTGATTTGAAAATAATGAGATGTCCATCTCAGTGTGCACACCCTCTATAAAATAGTGCTCAAGTGTCCTGAGAGACGTGGTTCCTAACAAATAATTTGTCATCTTAATGACACAGTGTGTATGTTCTTTACTCTAAGCATTCATATATATGGAAACAAACCAAAAAAGTTTCAGTCTTTCAGTCAACTAAACACCATATATACCTGTATATAATTTAACTTATGATAATACATGCATTCATTTCCAATTGGCATGTTCTAGCATCAAACAATTACCTCCTTTATGTTGAAGAGGGAACAAGGAGTTTGTGAGCTAGAGATGCATACCATTGTTTAATTATAAGAGTCACTAATTCTAGAGGGAAATTGAGACACTATATCTTCAGTTTCTAGATGACTAGGCATCAAATTGGGCCTGTCTTTACATATTGGTGGTAATGTGGTGATTATGCTACTTCTACCACTAATACCATCACTACTAATAACAGTAACAGCACATTTGTTAAGCATTTACTATATCTCGAAAGCTTCATGAGCGTTTTAAATTCATATCTCATTTAATCCTCACACCAATCCTAGATAGTATTATTGATTTATAAATGGAGAAACTGAAGCTATGGGTAATTAAACAGTATGTCTTTTTACATAGCTAGTTAAGTGGCAAAGCTGTGGTTGAAGCCAGGTTTGTTTTTAATCTCTTCCTTATGTTGTAACACTAGCTTAAAAATTTATTTCTATTTCTATTCAATATTTTAATTCTAGTATAGTCAACATTCAGTGTTATCTTAGTTTCAGGTGTACAATATAGTGTTTCTACAATTCTAGATATTACTCAGTGCTCATCATAAGTGTACTCTTAATCCCTATCACCTGCTTGACTCATCCCTCCTCCTACCTCCCCTCTGTTAAGCATCAGTTCTCTAGGTAAGAGTCATAACAATGGCTTTTAATGGCTGTTAAGCCCTTAGGAATTCGTGCGTTTTGATGCATAGTTCCCTGATCCTTTCTTAATGCTTTAGTTTTTCATATATTATATTATATTATCTTGTGATGTATGTAATCCTATTATCCTGACACTGAAGATAATTCTTTAGAGCTTAAATCAAAACCAGGAGGTTGTATGTTCATGGAAAGGAATAAAGTTATTTTTTTTAAGATTTTTCGCGTGCTTTCTGCATAGATTCTATCAGTTGTAAAGCATTGCTAGGACTTGAGGTCTGTCTCTTATCCTAATGAATGAAGGAATGTGGTCTTCATGTCTTTATGCATTGGTAATGATGTATTAATATATGTTGTAAGATAGATAAAGTAATAAAATCAGTTTTTCATGGGGCTTCTTTGAGGATAGCTTCATAGCATTATAGATACTTTGTGTTATTTTAATATGATACATTTTATCTATGAGCTAGTGAGACTGTCTCTCCCTATTTCAGTAATTTTTGCTGATAAATATTGTATTGATTAGACACAATAGCAGGTGTTCGGTTGATAGCATTTACTATTCTCACAGATACTCATTTACATTTAGAATTATTTTTCTGGCTAAATTCGTTTTATTTTGAAAAAGACATTTTTATTTTGGCAAACAATATATTTATAACAAAATCAGTGGAATTTCAACTCAGCTATATAAAACTGCATGCAAAGAGTTATGTTTTGTTCCATTCATAATTATGGCAGTGAATGCAGTTCCAGACTATATTTTGTATGATATAAGAGGTAAGAAAAAGAGGTTTTTCCAATTTAAGAAATATATTTATATTAGAGAAATTCAAATATGGCATCTTTTTCTGAGACATTATATATAAGTAATTCCTTTAGTCAATTATTCCTTGTCACTGAGAGTAAATTTAATTCTTTCTTTTTGATAGGTTGTTCAGTAATATATAGTTATTATTAAGTTTTCTCTAATTTTAAACTATGCTTTTTGGTATTATTATCGTTATTTTAGTTTTCATTTATATCATTATTTTTGTTTTTCTTTTTATTATTTTTCCAGTTTTATTGTGATATAGTTGATATAATATTGTTTAAGTTTAGTGTATACAGTGTATTTACTTTATATATGTATATATTGTAAATGATTACCACAATAATTTTAGTTAACATCCATACATCACCTTACATCGTTACAACCTATATTTTCCTATGTTGGGAATTTTGAAGATTTACTCTCTTAGCAACTTTGTAATACACAATACACTATTGTTAACTGTAGTCATCATACTAGTCATTACATCACCAGAAATTCTTTATCTTATAACTGTAAGTTTGTAACTTTTTAAAAAGTTTATTATTATTATTATTTTTTATAGATGAGGAGGGAAGGGGGGCAAGGAACAGAGGGAGAGGGAGAGAGAATGGAGGCTCCTAGCATGGAGCCTGACATGGGCTGGATCTCACAACCCTGAGGTCCTGACCTGAGCTGAAATCAAGAGTCTGTTGCTTAACTGACTTAGCCACCCAGGTGCCCTGTAAATTTATACCGTTTGATTACCTTCACCCAGTTTCCTTACCTCTTACCTCTTGCCTTTGGCAACCACAAATCTCATCCATGTTTCTATGAGCATATCATTATTTTAAAACACTTTTTAACATCTTGTAAGGTAGGTGTCTTGATTGAGTGAACTAAATTTTTTTATTAGGTGCTCTCCAGATACTGCTGCTATAGGGGAGATGACCCAAATATCCAAGATTATAGTATAAAAATATCACTTCCATTTTAACACATACTTCTAGGAAGACAACTGCCCTTGAAGAATAGGTTCATATTTTGGGGTATGACTATCATGTTGAAAGAATGTTAACATATTTTATTTTTTGTGAATTATGTTAGTTATCTATAGCTATGTAACAAATTACCCCAAGATTTAGCGGCTTGAAAGAACACACATTTATTTTCACGTTTTTTTGTTTTGTTTGTTTTGTTTTGTTTTTCAGGAATGTTGGCAGAACATAGTTGAGTCCTCTGCACTAAGGTCCCTCCTAAGGCAGCACATAAAATGTTGTCAGCATTGAGGGCTACTATGAAAGCTTGAATGGGGAATAATCATTCTTAAGCCCACCCATAAAATTTTGGGCAGCATTCAGTTTCTTTGGGGTACTGGACTAAGGGCTTCCATTTTTCTTTGCTGTCTATTGTCCAGAGACCGCCTCCAGTCCCTTGCCTTAGAGGCCTCTCCGTAGTGCTACTCAAAAAAGGCAGTTTTCTTCATCAAAGACCACACACCAGGAAGGAGTGAAGAGAAAGTGAAAGCAAATAGGAACTTAGCAAATTAGTCTTTTGCAGCCTAATTTTAGCAATTAACTAGGTCCAGCCCACATACACACATGGAGAGGGGATTACTCAAGGGTTTGAAGACCAGGAAGCAGGGAGCATTTGCAAACCATTGAAGAAGCAGCCCACCAAATGAATATATACAATTTTATTTCTCAGCAATTGCAAATGCTGTAACATCCTGATGACTTCAACAGAATCCTGACTGGTTTGTGCATTCAGTCTTGTTTCCTTGTGATCAGTTTCATACAACTTAGTCAGAACAGTCTTTCTCAAATATAAAATTATTATGGCGCTCCCATGCTTGGAATATTTCACTATTTATTATCTTCAAGGGGACATCTAAATTCTTCCTCATATGTTTCAAGATCATTTGCATCTTCACTCCTCCTAAATTGTCTTTAGACTGAACTCTTTTGTTCTTAGAACAGAGACACTTAGAAGACTTTGCAACTTCTTTCTGAATATACATTCATCAGCTCTTCATTTGGCCTCTATTTAGATGACACTTCTATAAGAATGTAGTCATCACAATATGTTATAATTGTCTTTAATCATCTGTGTCCCCCATCAGACACTGAACTTGCAGGCAGGCAGGAAGTATTTCCATTTTGTTACCTATTATTTCCCAGTGTGTACCACAGCTTCTGGCAATATAAGTGTGTTCAGTGAACACACAAATGAATTACAGTTAAGTGTACATAATAGTTTCATATTATCAAGGTGAGTAAAGTATAGGTGCAGAATCAGAATGTAGGCATATAGTAGGAAATGTGCATATATATTTTTAAAGATTCATTTATTTATTTTAGAGAGAGAACACAAGTGGGAGAGGGAGAGAGAATCTCAAGCAGACTCTGCGCTCAGTGCAGAGCTCCATGCCTGGCTTGATCTTATGACCCCAAGATCACAACCTGAGCCAAAACCAAGAGTCAGATGCTCAACCCACTATACCACCCAGGCACCATGGAAATGTGTATATTTAATAATTCATTTGGTGATATATATAAGAGAACCTGTCTTTTGAAAATCTTGTAACTAATTAAATATCACAAATCTACAGAAGTCAGTATGGCTGTGGTAGTTTGTTAATTTGCTTATTTGAGTTCTGATGATTTAGTAATTCACTTTATTTAGGTATTTACATATTTATAGTTATATATACATACACATATATCAATTCTACTTTACATACTTTATAAATATATATTCACCTCATTTAGGTGTTTATATAAATTCTACCTTAGAGATTAATATTTAAAACTTTTATATTTATATATAAATTCTACAGATGTTTGTTAATATTTTCAAATATTAAAGGCAGTTTTTTTTTTCAGTAGTGGCCTATTATTGATTTAGTCAATACAGTTTTACAATTTATGGATGGTCCACTTTTTTTTTCCTTAAGATGTTTGTTTATTCATGAGAGACACAGAGAGAGAGGCAAAGACACAGGCAGAGGGAGAAACAGGCTCCCCTTAGGGCGCTTGATGTGGGACTAGATCCCAGGACCCTGGGATCAACACCTGAGCCAAAGGCAGAAGCTCAACTGCTGAGCCACCCAGGCGTCCCTGGATGATCCACTTAAATTGAATTTCAGGGTGCTTAAGTAAATGTCTATTTCCTGATTTGTTGTTTGACCTTAAGGAAACCATTTAGTCCCTTATTGTCTATGTTTTAACAACTTTAAGATAGGATAATTATCATTAAATAGAAGGAACATCAATAGGAATTTTTTGAGACTGAAGATAAATACACATAAGAGACTCAAAACTAACAATTTTAACAATTGTAAGTGTTAATATTTGTTTTATGCTTACTATATGCCAGGTACTTTGCTAAATGTTTTAAATGAATTATTTAATTTTTTTATCCTATGATGTAGATACCATTTCTTTAGCCATTTTGCAGATGACTAAAGTAGAGCTGGAAACCAAGCTTAAGCAGGATGATTCCACAGCCTACATGCTTCACCACTTTGCTATACTTACTGTCTGAGCAAAAAAGATATGGAGATAAGGTCCTTTAAAACAGAACTGAATCCATAGCCCTTCCTTTTTCTTTTTTTCTTCTGTAGTCTGATCATGCCTAGTTAAGCTCTGTGATAAAAAATCTCCATTCGAGATCTACTTACGTGTCCCATGAGATGATAGGCTATTTATATATGATCAAACCTTTTGAAGCACTTTATTCTTATCTACTCAATCCTAATTAGCTTAATGTAGAATGTTAATATATTTCTATTAATTGGGCCCAGTAAAATATAATCATGAAGTGATAGAACTGAATGAATCAATTTCTACTAAAAAAGTTATTTACAGTGTATTGCAAAGCATATCTCCCAATATAAAGCCAATCTAGAAAGAGCGAAAATATATTGAAGTTGGCTAAGTTCTCCATATACATGTGATCTGCCTTTGGTTTAATCTGAGGCCAAATATTAATACTAATTTGAGTTTTCCCCATCTCTCCAGCACCATTTCCTCATGCTCTTTGTCATCTCTTAATGCTGGCTTTAGGGTAATATTTTTAATTTAAATTAATTTTATAGGAACCTAAACAAACTATGTGTTGCATTCAAATGGCAAGTGTAACTATTGTCGTTTATCAATATTCCTTCCATTTGAATGGTTTACTGAGATTTGACTGTGTCTGGCTTCATGTGATAAGAATAGACTGACAATATACTCCTGGCAGTATGTGAGAAATGTGTTGTTTTTTAGCATGTAATTGCCTTTAATAGAACGCAATAAAAGTAAGTACTCTGTGATACATGGTGCTATTAGGATATTTGTAGTTTTCTTTGAAAGGAGGAGCTGATATGATTTAAGTGCCTTTTCTTCCAATACTACTACTAATAAAGATGATATCACTTCCCTCCTAGGTTATTGAGTGTCAATCAAATCAAATTCTTGTTAATTATTGGCATTTTTATTCTATTTCACATGCTTTTTTTTAATGATGACAATTGAAGTATTTTAGTAATTTTTATATTATCAAATGTTAGGATATCTGCATAATGTATCAGAATATGGTCCTAAAATTTTTATAGTTTATAGACATTTGACTTATTAATATTATTGCTTGGCATTACACATTTTTGGTACAGAAGAACAAAGCTGACACGGTAAGCATTTGAGACATTACCTTAGTGTTATGTTGTAACCAATGTAAACAATTGGCCACAGGTAGATCTCTATGATGACAAAGTTACCTGTCAGCTATTTTATTATTTTTTTTATTTTGTTAAAGATTTATTTATTTATTTGAGTGAGAGAGCACACATGGAGGATGGGGCAGAGTCTTAAGCAGACTCTGTGATGAGCATCGAGCCCCACCAGGGCTGATCCCATGACCCTGAGAGCTCCACCTGAGCCAAGAGTTAAACACTCAACCAGATGCACCATCCAGGCACCCCTAATTATCAGCTATTTGAAATAGCCTTTTCTATAATACATATGAACTTGGTAATATTTTCTTCCTGCAGTACCAGTGCCTGAGAACAGTTCCATACTATAGGGCTCTTAAATTGACTTTTGGAAGTGCTTTTATTTATTTTTTCAATTTTAAAAAAGATTTCATTTTTTCATTTGAGAGAGAGAGAGAGGATAGTGAGAACAGAATGAGCAGGGGGGCAAGGGAGAGGGAGAAAGAAGACTCCCCATTGAGCAGGGAGCCCATTGTAGGGCTTGATCCCAGGACCCTAGGATCATGACCTGAGCCAGAGGCACACCCTTACCCAACTGAGCCACCCAGGCACCCTGAAAGTGCTTTTAAAATTTAGTACTTTACCAGATCAGGATGTAATAATACATCTTTATATATATATGAAAGTAAGTCAATAAATTCTTAATTGCTATTTTTTAGGAACATAACTGAATATATTTTAACTAAGCTTTATTGAGAGAGTTAGTCATCTGTACAAAGCCTTTTCCTCATTATCCTAGTATTACAGTATCTTTTTAAATTTGTTACAGTGATAAGTCTATATTTCTTTATACCTTCAGAAACATTTAAGCAATTACTTATTATTATCAGCTCTCTTAGATTTATTACTATTTTCTAAAATAGCATTATCAGTTTTCTTGGTGGGTAAATTATGTTTGTGCCTCAACATATATGTATTGTATTATATTTGCTTAAGAGTTATTGCCAATAAATAAGTTCAATTAGATTAGACTCTAGTTAGAACCTAATAAATTAGTAGTCTTAAGAGTTTGTTCTGATTTTTATGTATAAATGGCTATAAATGATAATCCTTTTTCAATAATTTAGTATGTATGTGATAAATGTAGTAGCTTTCAGTTGTCTGCTTTAATAGAATGGAACAGAGGTATAAAACTTCTAGTCTAGGGCAGCCTGGGTGACTCTGGTTTAGCGCCGCCTTCGGCCGAGGCTGTGATCCTAGAGACCTGGGATCGAGTCCCACGTCAGGCTCCCTGCATGGAGCCTGCTTCTTCCTCTGCCTGTGTCTCTGCCTCTCTCTCTCTCTCTCTCTTTCTGTGTCTCTCATGAATAAATAAATAAAATCTTAAAAAAAAAAAAAAAACTTCTAGTCTATGTGGGAAGTAGAGACAATTAAATGTTTTTATAGTAGTTTTTTTCTTGTATGTCAGTAACCTTAGCTCAGGCCTATTTGTGTCCTCTTAGACTAGGGGTAAGAAGTAAAAGAAGCAATGAGAACAACTTTCATATCACCAGATCTAGGGCTTATTAATGATTTCTTTCAAAGATAATCTTAAAGCTTGGAGGGCCAAGAGAAAATAGGATCTTGGTCTTTGGGAAACAGGCTATATAGGTCCTTTCTCAGGCCTTAAGATTCTCCTGTGCTATACATTTCAGAAATCCTGTATCTGTTATTGAATTTCTTCATAGTCTTAAGAAATACAATGGATTTACAGTGTTTTTGTTGTTAAGTTGTAAGACTCTCTTTTTGTAGATTGTATTAATTCCCTCATCTCCAATTTTTGTCTCTGGCAGCAACAGCAGTAGTGTTGGTAAGAATCCAAGAAACAGCTCAGGATTAATGTGGTTAGAGTTGCAATATATATATGTAAATTACGTATTCATTAACTGTTGCTAGATTCATTTTGGGCTGTGAGCATTCTGTTCATTGGTTACTAACAGTAGTTTGCATTTTAGCCACTAGGCAGTTGACAACAAGGAACATATATATGAACTTTACATTCAGATTTATCTAATAGAAGGGATATAGAGAATTTCCATACTGCCTACATTTCTGTCTGACTTGCTTCTGAATCTGAACAATATTAGTCCTTTGTCATTTAATATACTTAATTTAGAATCAAATCTTGAAAGTGACATTTGCAATTTGTAGTTCCATGGTTATTTCCAAACATCTGCTAGGAAGTGACTGTGTATAACAGTTGGCAGGCATGAAAGCATGCTTCTTAGAAAAGAATCAATATGTCCAACTTACCAACATACATTTTTTATACTATTTCAAATAGATTTTTTTTTTTTTAATAATTTTTTTAAGATTTTATTTATTTATTCAGATAGAGAGATAGAGGCCGAGACACAGGCAGAGGGAGAAGCAGGCTCCATGCCGGGAGCCCGACGTGGGACTCGATCCCGGGACCCCAGGATCGTGCCCTGGGCCAAAAGGCAGGCGCCAAACCGCTGAGCCACCCAGGGATCCCCAAATAGATTGCTTTAAAAACCGTTATTAAAAATGCATAAACCATTTAAAAGGTTGGGATAAACTTAATTTTGTAACAATTTAATCAAGTTGAAATCCTGCTATGTCATTTTTAGTTTTTAATATGAAAAGTACTTGCACATTTTTAAGAATCATTCTATTTAATGCTCATCATTATTGGCTCACTGAGTGTTCATAGGCATTCCCTTCAAATTTTCTACACTTTATTTTATTTTATTTTTTTAAAGTTTTTTTATTTATTTATGATAGTCACACAGAGAGAGAGAGAAAGGGAGGCAGAGACATAGGCAGAGGGAGAAGCAGGCTCCATGCACCGGGAGCCCGATATGGGATTCGATCCCAGGTCTCCAGGATCACGCTCTGGGCCAAAGGCAGGTGCTAAACCGCTGCGCCACCCAGGGATCCCCACTTTATTTTTTTTTTTAAGATTTTATTTATTTATTTACGAGAGAGAGAGGAAGAGGCAGAGACATAGGCAAAGGGAGAAGCAGGCTCCCTGCATGGAGCCTGATGGGGGACTCAGTCCCAGGACCCCAGGATCACTACCTGAGCCAAAGGCAGACACTCAACCACTGAACCACTCAGGTGCCCCTTTTCTGCACTTTCCAATTTTGAATTAAGGTCAGATTAGAGGGCTCACATAAAATAATTTAAATTTGAATCATCAAAAGAAGTTATATACATTGAAAGAGTTTAGATACAGGACTTTAATACCTGGCGATATTAATAATATGTGCATTTGCAACATAAAAGCACACTATGAATAATCAATCCTATCAGTACTTACCTAGAGTCAGGCTGCTTTCAGTATTTTTTAACAAATTTTAGGCTGAAGACTGCCATTAAGGAAATTAACCTGAAAGTAAGCAACTTTCTATATAGAAAATAAGAATTGCCAGGACATTGGAATTTGTAGAATGATTGTTTTTAAAACATCAGTGTTTTACTTGTCACATTAAAATTTATCATTGTGACTTTGGATTAGAAATGAAAATATACCCTGCTTTATTATTTATATTCTGTGTATCCATATAATAGAAATGTAAAACTTAATGAATTGATGTATTAATAATGCCCTAGCTCTTAAGGATACATACCCTGAAATTTATGGAATTATAGCAACCTTATTCTGGTACTATTTAGAGGTGGGCAACTGAGGCATGTGTAATATTAGATAGCTCTTTGCCAGTTAAAATAGACAATATATTGAAGGTGCCAGTTATGAGCTAAATGAACCATCTAATAAGCTTAATATGTCAATATACTAACCACTGTACAGAGTTTGCTGCTTGTAAACAATACATTTCCCAAGAAATATTCAATACTAATCTCGATTACTAAACAGTGATTGAAGAAACTTCTGAGACTAAATTATAATGAAAGGTGAAATAATTTTTTTTATAAATCTTGTAGATAATGTAAGTCTAAATTCAGGGAAACTAAACTATAAAATAGTCCTCCTCCTGCCTATTTCCCTTAGACATGCACATCTCCCTTCTCTCTGTGGTCTCAGATACCTGCATAATCAAAATAGAGATAAATTTACATTTCACAAATCTTATATCAACTGATGCTTGGGAGCTGCATTTCCATTTATAGGTATTAATAAGTAGTGATGGCCTACATAGAGACTAATTTAGTATAGAAATAAGTAAAAGCATTATTCTAGCAGTTCCTCCAAGCTGCCATTGAAGCTTCTCCTTGTCTTATTTGCCCATTCAACTAATATGTATTGAATTTCTATCATATGCTATACACTACTGGTTTTCACAGAATGCTTATTGCTCCCTTAAGCCTGTGACCCACAGAATGAGTAGCTGAATTATCTGTGGTGGAAAGGGATTTTGTTTATATTGTTTTGCCATGACAGTATCTCTGTATTTCTGCACTTTCAAGCCTGCTTGCTTATGTAAATCAAGTGAACTATTTCTATACTACCTTCAAGAATTTCCTAGGATCCAAATTTTTTGCTGTTGTTTAGATATTCATGAACTGTTCTGTGGCAACTGAACCACTTTTTGCAATGAAGGGAAGGACAGTATTTTCCAGAGATCTACTTATTCTCTTAGTTATTCTCTTATCTCTGCCCTATTTGTATCTGAGTCTTCTCATAGCTTCTGTAAACTCAATATAATCAAAAAGGTCCAGTGAACTTTGGATTGGCCTGTATTTTAAAGTTTGGAAATGGGAGTGAAGAAGATAGAAATTAGAGTACCCAAAGAAAAATTAAGAAAAAGAAATGAAAATTAAGTTTATGATAAAAATTTTTTTTGGGGTGGTATAATATGCTTGCCACTTAACTAGGCATTTGATTTATGGGGTTAGTAATTAATTTTTTTGAGGGAACTGCTTATATTTTTTTCAGAAATGTATTCTTTTATTCCCAAGAAGTATATAGTAAACAATCTTTACAGAAACTGAAAATCTCCTAATAGTAATCAGTAAGTTTATTTTTCAATGCAGTCGTTTATTAATAAATATATTTATTAATCACCTATTCTATGCCAGATGCTAGTTTTAGTCTTGTGAGGATTTAGCTGTAATTAAGGTAGACGTGATCCTGACCCTCTTAAAACTTACAGCCCAACAGAAAAGACATAATCATAAACCTGATATTAATATGAATTTCAGATAGTGTGAAGTATTCCAAAGGAGATAAAATACAGTAACATAATATGGTTGAAGATTAAATGTGATGGCTAAGGAAAGTAATTTTAAAAACGTATGAATTTAGGTAATATAAAATCTGTATCAGCAGAAGGCAAAAGTACTTGTTGATGAGTTAAATGCAGAGGTTAAGAAAAACACAAAGAATCAGCAATCACTTGTAGGTTTGAGGCTTTGTCAAATACAGTACTGTCCGGTAAATATCCTATTCTAGCCATCAAATCCGAAAAGGCTAAGGGCAATAGTAATGACAGAGAAAGGTAAGAGCATCAAAACAAAGTGATAATCAAGATAAAACTGTCTTTGGTTGTACTGTGCTAATTCCAAAGATAGGAGATATAGTACAGCTTGAATTATTAGTTCAGTGTTGATGCATAGAAATAAAATGTATTGCTTTAGCATTAACCTTTGCTTCAGTTTTAGGGGTTTGTGCCTCTTTTGATATTGCCATAAAAAAAATCTTACTTTTTTCTCTGTGTTTAATAGTTTGGTCAAATGAATTTTGTACCTCTAAATGTTTCCTTTAATTTACTCTAGGCTGAGGTCATACTGTGTGCTAGGTATGAATTAATTACAAAGTGAACAATTTGGTTGTGGTGCAGAGAAAATTTTATTCTCATTCTAAATAAATATGTGATCTGAGAGAGATCTTTACATTCTCTGTATGCTTGAGGGGCACCAAAAGTATACTGATAAGAAACCCCCTTGAGCTCAGAAAAAAACACAGGTTATTTCTTTTCGATCTTTTACTAAATGTCTTGAAGTATCATATTCCAAAGCTCTTCCCAGATAGAGATAATCCTCTATCCAGGAAAATTTTAAAGGTTATGCATTATTTTGTTCTAGGAGTTGAGAGTACATTTAGCACTTATTAATTATTGGGAAATTACCAAAATGGATTATACATATGTGAAAAAAGGTTCTTATAAATTTCAAACTATTCTTACTATGACTGTATTATTATTTATGATAGATACCAGAGGGCCGTCTCACTCATTTCTAGGTGCTCCATGCTTATGTAGCCATTTCTCTGATAATTTAGTCTTATGGAATGAGTGCAATTAGTAAAGCAACCAGGGTTGTTGATAATTTCCTCATCTTTTATTTTATTTTATATATATTTTTAAGGATTTTATTTATTTGAGGGGGAAAGAGAGAGAGAGAGCACATGCACGGGTGGGGTGAGGGGCTGAAGGAGAAGCAGACTTTCTGCTCAGGTCCAGGACCATGACTGGAGCCGAAGGCAGACACTTTACTGACTGAGCCACACAGGTGCCCCTTCTGCATCTTTTATAGCCTAGAAAACGTAACACCAAATCTGAATCCTCAGTGGATTGATTGAGCTCTCCAGCTTTACCCATGACCATTGCTATATATATATATTTTTTTTTATATTTAATTGCAATATTTTACTTCAGTTTCGCAGAGAGGTATTTTAGTACCACTATAACAATTTCATTTGTGAAAGCATTGGAGAATTGTATTTTTTTTTTTTTTTTTTTGGAGAATTGTATTCAAGAACTTACTGTGACTTCTTTGTAGGATAATCTTTTCAAACAACATTCTAGTGCATGTCGAAAATATATTGCAATTGAGATATGCTAACCTGCATCTAAGATGGCTTAGTTTATTTGATGGCTAAATTCCAAAGAAAGTATTTTGGAGGCTCTCTGGAATGTATATAATAAGAAAGTTTCAAACCAACTCTTTTAGGTAACTGGTCTGTGGTATGTTTCCAATATTTTTGATTCACTTGATATTTTGAAGTAGTAATCTATAAAAGGAATCACAATTCTATTGGGTTTTTTTTTTTTTTTGTCTTCTCAAAATGATATTGTAAAAGGGATTTTAAAACATGTATTGTCATGTATATGCATATATATGTGGAAGGGTAACCAACATTTTAATGTCTTATGTAAGTTGTACACACAAACACATCCTTAACTTTATGTAACTTGTCTATATTTCCACATAAAATCTCAATCACTTATGCATGCCCTAAAGTATAGTGGATTCTCATCAGCTTAGTAATTCTCCCCTCTTGCTGGGACTTGAACAAAAAGCAAAGTCAAGCTAGAGAAAGGAGAAAGCTAAGCAGTAGAAAAAATGATTTGTGCCAGGTTTGAAAGATCCCAGTCTTTCCATTTTTATATTACAAATCAGCTCTTTCTTAGGGGCATGGTACCGAAGGGCCAGGGTTTCCATTATGATTGTTCATTGCACAGTGGTGCCCTGCTGAAAGACTGGGGGTTGTAGTTTGGCACTGGTTCTATTTACTAAGCTGTGTGTGTACCCACAAGTCTACATCCAACCAGAGAGACTGCCCTTTTGTAATTTGCACAGTAGTGTCCTAGCCTCTAGAGACAGTCCAGGCAGGTCATGTGATAGGCAGCTACTAAGTGTATATGACAGTATACAGTGACCTTCACTCAGATTCCCCTCAAAGTATTTTCTGCAGTACTTCCTGCTCTGCATTATTTCATTCTTCTCCTTTCTCCACCTTTATTTTTCTAGTAGGAAGCTAATTCTACTAAGGGTGTTTAATTATTTCTCTTTGTTAGGAATAAGGCAAATGTTACCCTGCAGAATCATATTTGCTATAATCATTATATCACTATCAGTGGAATCTTGAATATATCTCAGCATTTTCTCTCGGCACCCACTTGCTTCAAAATACAGCATCTTTAATTGAAATTTACATACCTCCTTACCTCTGGGTGAATGATTATAGTCTTGTACATTAAAAAGAAAATCCAACTTAAGTAAACCAACTCACAAATGGAGGCTGGGAAAGAAATGATGATAATTGTTCACACTTACATAGTGTTTATTCTGTGGTGAGCATTGTCATAATTGTCTTACACACATTAACTCATTATTATTTTTTCAATAACTTTTGAGGTTACAATTATCAGTCCCATTTTATCTATGAAGAAAGTAAGGCACAGAGAAGTTATATAACTTGCCCAGGATAACACAGATAATATATTGGGGAATGTTGATTCAAACCAGGGCATTCCAGTCCATGATCTTTTTTATTATGCTATATTTATTAATTTGCTAATTGCCTTGATAATGTTTTCCCTTTAATGTTTCACTAAGCTCTATAATAAATCACCACTTACTTTTTCTTGCTATTCACTAGGGATAAAGTGGTATCCCATCAGTAACTGTAAGAGGTTTTCAATTTTATCAATTTTATCAACTTTTAGAAGTTAGTACATTATAAAAAGCTTCATATCTATAATGTACCACTGGAAGAACCAGGTTATTGTATAGATGTGAACACATATATAACCAAGAGTTTGTTTTCTTTGTCTCTAAGCTAGTAAGTGGTATAAACTTGAGTGTAATTAAAGTGCAGTTACTGTGTCTTAACTTTTAAGTATACTTGAGAAAGAAGAAATATTCCAAAATACTAGAATATAGCAAGGAAGTAATGAAAATTCTGGTCTGTAATATCTTTTCGGAGGTGCCTTCACTATCTTTTCCCCCTAGAATATATATTTTCATCTTCACCTGTCTAAGTACATTAAGATCTAAACTCTAACTACAATTTCTTGATTCCTGAAGTTTATAATAATAATTGAAAGTTCATAGATATATTTCACAAGTATAGGGGAATATTCTTGAGGTGCATGCTGTTAGACCAACTGTTTAGCTTGAAATGTTAGTATGACTATAGTGAGGTTGGATCCATTTGGACCTATTAAACAAGAAAGACTATGGATGATGTTATTTCTACTGATTAGTTGGCATTAAACCTCAGTAGAACTATGAGAAGGTGATTAGATAAACAGCAGTGATAACCAAGCTAAAAAAGCATATAGTAGACAAGGATCTATACTTTCTTATTTTAACACAAGCCATATTATCTGCTGTATTCCTTTTGATACTTTGGTACTTGCTCCTGATGAAAGTATTCTGGGAAAGAGATTTAGAGCAAAATCTGCCTGACAAAATTCAGATAATGAATGACATTTTTAACAGTAAGCATATTTATATCTCAGACCACCATGTATATTTTCCTTTTAGGATATGGGCATGGTACAGAACAATCTTTCTGCCACTTCTCCAAGTAATAGTTTTCTTTTCTCTTTTACTTAAGGTTTTGTTACCAGGCAATGTGATTTTGCTTTGCATTTTCTATATTCATTGTAATCTATATGTGATGGTCATTTGGTTACAGTTTAGGGAATGGGTTTGAGTGGTCATATGACCAATGCATGCAAACAGAATTAATGAGGGAGATTATGTGGAAGGTAGTACAGGGACAGAATACTGGGACTTTCACTAAGTGGGGAACCAAAAAGAAGGTCTAGAAATTTACCCCTAGCTGAGAAGACATTGGCAAAAAAGATTTAGAGCGCAACTTTGGTTAACAAAATTCAGTTAATGAATAATATTCATGCCATGACTGCTTCCATAGTTGAGTACTAGGTGATGTGTAGTTATTTCTGTGTTAGTGCAACTCTGTTATGTTCTTTCTCTCTTAAGACACATTGGAATGCAAGCAAGTTAGAATGACTTTATTGTAGAAAAACATGGAATC
Source organism: Canis lupus baileyi (assembly GCF_048164855.1). Lineage (NCBI taxonomy): Eukaryota > Metazoa > Chordata > Mammalia > Carnivora > Canidae > Canis > Canis lupus. The sequence continues at coordinate 53,954,969 of NC_132876.1, read as the reverse complement.
TCTTTTTTTAAAGTGACTAATTTATATATTTCTATAAAGTTTTTATAAAAATAAAAACTGTTTGCATTTACTTAGGCATTAATGATATCACACCAATGTGTGACAAGACTCAAGATATGTGAGACTGTATGCCATGCTAATACAGAAGGAAAATCACCTCCTATTATATAGGTTTATTGGTGAAGAAGGGCAGTGGGCCTTCTCTGGAAGAGAGTATTGTATCTCAGGCCACCATGTTCTTAGCAGTTAGGTATACCAAGAAGAGTAAGATGTTTTATTTCCTCAAGGAGCTCATTATTTTCAAAAGAGAGACAGATACATGAAGTGGCTACTATACATAAAACAATTGTTATACCATAATGGAGTATCTTCTATTAAGAGCCATGAAAGAATAGTATTCTTATTATTGAAGAATAATTAAAAATGAATCCAGAAGTTTCCAGAGGGGAGGAAAATTTGATTTGAGACTTAAGTTATATGTAGATTTTTTCCAAAAAGAGAAGGACATTCAGGGCAGTTGAAGCTGCATGAATAATTGTAGATATGATAAAGCATCACATATTTTGGGGAAAGGCATAAAATATTTGGTTGGAGAAGGTGTTATGAAGGGTAGGAGGGAGATGACAGGTTGGAGTTAAATAGTAAAGGACCTTTTTAGTATGACCTATGGTTAAACTTTAATGGATTTTTTTAATTAGGGGTTTGCAATGATAGTTGATTGCATTTTAGAATGATCACTTTGTGTAAGAAAGTGAAAGATTGATGGGAAAGCATTTAGGAGGCTTTTTAATAATAGCCTAATTTAGAGATTTTTATGACTTGAAATAGGATAGTGGCAGTGGAGATATAAAGCAGTGACCCTAAATATTTAGTAAGTTAAATTAACAATGACATTTAACTTGGGGGAGGTGAAAGAGAAGAAGGAAAGAGAAGTCTAATGTGATTCTCACGTGATGGATGATGATGCTACTTACTGAGATGTAGAAGAATGGGAAAATCAAAAGTTAGGTTTCAGACATACTAAGATTGAGATTTAAGATAGTTTAGTGGTTATGTCCTGTAGGTAGTTATATGTAAAATTGGAGCTCAGAAGAATATCTGGGTTTGAGATAGAGATTGGGAGTTCATCTGCATGTGTATGGGATTCGATAACATGAAAATGGGTAAGATTTCCTTTTTTTAAAAGATTTTATTTATTTATTCATGAGACACATACACACACACACACACACACACACACACAGAGGCAGACCGAGACACAGGCAGAGGGAGAAGCAGGCTTCATGCACAGAGCCTGATGTGGGACTGGATCCTGGAACTCCAAGATCACGCCCTGGGCCGAAGGCAGGCTCTAAACCGCTGAGCCGCCCAGGGCTCCCCACAATAAGATTTCCTAAAGAATAATTTTAGAGACAGAAAAAAAAGAGCCAAGGATTTTATCCCTGAGGAATACCAACATTTCAAGGGCCCATGGAAGAGAAGAATCCACCAATGAAATGCCAACAAAAGAAGTAGGAAAGTGAAGAAAATGTGCCATCATAAAAGCCAAGAGAGGGAAATATTTCAGGAAGTTGTGGTTGATTTAATCATATAGAATAATGCTAAGAAGTTAAGTCTGATGAGGACAGCCAAAAATCTTTTAGATTGGGCAGCATGATCTTGGGGCAGCCTGGGTGTCTCAGCGGTTTAGTGCCACCTTCAGCCCAGGTTGTGATCCTGGAGACTGGGGATCGAGTCCCATGTCAGGCTCCCTGCATGGAGCCTGCTTCTCCCTCTGCCTGTATCTTTGCCTTTCTCTCTCTTGCTCTGTGTCTCTCATGAATAAATAAATAAAATCTTAAAAAAAAAAAAAAAAGATTTGGCAGCATGGAGAACATTAGTGATCTTAACATAGGCATTTTCTAAAGCTTGATATGGATGGAAGCCAGATTGGAATTCTTTGGAGTTTAGGGTTATTGGAGGTATCTGGGGTGCAAGTCACTGAGATAATACAGAAGGAGTATAAGCTTTGATAGGAGAAAGAATGAATTGTGGACCCTATTGTATATAATACTCAACTGATGATGTTCAATAACTAGAAAAGCATATGGTCTGAGACCCACAAGAACAATCTGGCCTGGAGGTAGGGAAATGGGAGGTTATTCTATAGTTGAAGCAGCCTTACTGGGAATTTTCAGTCACATTTTGAGATGAAATTGGTACCAATTAATTATGGAAAATTGGTAATTTTTATTAATGTATAGTTTATTATAGCTATACACACATACCTCATAGTTTGCAAAGGAGGTAGTTGACAAATCAATGAAATATGCTAGCTTAGTCTTCTGTAAACATTATTTGAGGGGCACTTGGGTGGCTCAGTTACTTAAGCATCTGCCTAGAGCTCAGGTCATGATCCCAAGATCTTGGGATTAAGCTCCACATCAGACTCCCTGCTCCATGGAGAGCCTGCTTCTCCCTCTCCCAACATTTGCCACTCCCCTTGCTTGTGCTTTCTCTCTCTCTCTCTCTCTCTGTCAAATAAATGAAATCTTAAAAAAAAATATTTGAATACGTTCTTATATTGGTTAAGACAGTTAATAACTGAAGAGTATATTTTCTGAGCCTAGAATTTTAGTGAAAAAAAATTATAAAAATTGGGCATCCTTATTAAATCCAAACTTAAAGCAGATAGTCCAATTTAAGTAACCTTGGGAAAATAGAAAGGCTTAAAACACAAATTATTAATTTGTTTCTATTATATTTAGATTTCTGTGAAGTGCCCATCTTAAGTTATATGCTTATTATGACTTCATTCACAATGGAGTATGATGGTCAGAAATGTAAAAATGACCGTTTTTGATTTAAATTATTTTTGTCACATAGTTTTTTAGGCTAGTAAAGAAAACATGAAATATGATTGACCTTATTAATTTTAATTTAATACAATTTAATAAAAGTTATTTTAGTGATTTTGCAGAATGAAACCTTTATCCATTTATGCTTCTGAAAAATGACCTTGTAAAATGTCAAAATTGCTAACATATGCTTTTAAAAATAATGATTTGTGCTTGATTCATTTAAACCCTATTGAAGGTCAAGGATTCTATTAGGGCATTTTTGTCAGTAAAATGTTGACAGAAATTAACGAGATGTTTGAATTATCCATGACAATACTGTCACATTTTTAAATAAATTGTCTAATGATAAGGCCAGATTTTGCTCACTGTTTTTCTTAGTAACAACCAGTAGTTCATTAAATATTGCCTTAGAGTGTATGTTGTGTCAAAACTTAATTGTCATAGTCACAATTCTTATTTAGTAGATCCTTAGTTTAAGTTGCTATAGTTATGTCATCCTCAATAACTATGTATATATGGTGTGCATTTGGAGGAGATGTAATTGTGTGGATAGTCCAAGAGTATTGGTAATTATGTTTGCCTTAATGTATTTTTGATAATTAATATTGAATTTAGACATCCACAATTTGATTTACAAAAGTCTTTCTCCAGACTTTAAAGTCACAAAACAAAGGCAATAAAGAAAAGCTAGAATACCATCTTATGTTCTTGTTGAAAACTAGCCTATCATGTAGTCCTATAGTATATTTGCTGAACAATCTGATTTGTTACCTGCCACCTAAACCAGAGTTTCTGTTGTTATCTGGCAGATTTTTTTTTTCATCTTAGCCCTCTTTAAGGAGATGGTTATTAACAAAATAGTTCTAAATGCCTTAGTATTGACATGTAGTGAGTATATGTTATAGGAGAGGAAAAATAAAATTTCCTCTACCCTTTTAGGTTTTTGGCTGAAAATCCTATAATAAAGGATTAATAGGACAAATCCAAACAAGTTTATTAATATGTATACATCACTTTACCTGGGGAGATATACCCTTATGGCCCAAGCCACCACCTTAAATACCATTTTCAGCTAAAATCAAAAGAAAAATCTTGGAGTGTGGTAGAGGAGGCCAGCTATGGAAAGTTACCTGGAAAAACACAGTAAACTATGGTAAGGTTTATTATGCAGATTGAAGTGCTATCTCTATTGACAAGATTATCTTTTGATTTAGAGTCATCCTTCCCTTTCTGGTACTGAGAGGGAGATAGTCTTACAAATGGAGATTTCTTACATAAATGTAAATTTAAAAAAAAAAGTAAATTTCCCTTACAGAAGGGCAACTTTTACTCTGTTTTCAGATCTTTTACTGTGTCTGCTGTTTCTCAAAAATGTTCAATTTAAAACAATCTCTATGTCAAAAAAATATAATCTGCCTGGCATATTTTAGCTTTCAGTGGACATGTGAATGCAGTGTTAACAAATCTCAGGATTACCTCTTTTACTGTGTCAGTAATTACTTGAACAGAAAATTCTTAGATTTAGAGATCACTTTCTCTTTTTCTGTGGTTGCTTATATGTAGGTGCATCCACATATATGTTCTGTATCCTGTTGATATCGTATAGTTTACCCTTGAACAACACAGGTTTGACCTGTGTGGGTCCACTTATATGCAAATTTCTTACAGAATACTACTGTAAATGTATGTTCTTCTCCTTATGATTTTCTTAATATTTCCTTTTCTATAGCTCACTTTATGGTAAAAATACAGTATGTAATACTTAGAGCAATAGGCTCTTAGTAGTTTGAAATTTGGGGAGTCAAAGGTTATACATAGATTTTGACTATGCAGGGAGGAGAGTGGGCACCCCTAATCCCTACACTATTCAAGTGTCAACTGTATATGGAGAAATATTTTTGGCTTCTGCTTTTTGGCCTTCCAAGGTCCTTCTAGCTACACTAAGAATCAAATTGACATGATACAGATAAGTAAGAAAAAAGCAAATATAATTCCATACATACATGGAATCTAAGCAGACACAAAATTCCAAAGATAGGCAACTAGAGGCTTATTTGACATCCTGAGCTAAAGAGAGGGTTAAGGGTCTGGGGTAAAAAGGGGAGGAGGACAATTAGCAGGTAGGTGAAAGGAGATAATTAGAAAACAAAGGCTCCCCTGCTATGCAGATACATTTCTTAGGTAAAGAGGAATTTGTTAAAAGCTCACTTCCTGTAGTCAGCCAGCTGAAGGGATGATAGAGTTTTTCCTGAATCTACTGAGGTTTGATTACTTTTAACTCAAAATAATCTTCATACCAAAGTGCCCCATTTTGGGGCCATCTGTCCTTGACCCCTACAACATCCTCAGAGATCCTATGGTTGTGGTAACTAAGAGTTATGTAAAGATTGTGAGATTATCTCTGCAGAATTCTTTGGCCTCAGTGTATGAGAAAAACCTAGGTGATATTTTTGCTTTCATATTTCTCTATCCCTGTTGTCTCAAGGTATAAATGTCCTTTTAACTTAAGTTTTTGAATCGCATTCAGCAAGTGGATGCATATCCTACATCTTTCCAGTACCTTGTTTTTAGTTTGCCCCAAGATCTCCACTGAAATATTTAGTCTTATTAAACTTTACATGGCATATAACAATCATGAGACTCTTGGTTACTAGTAATTATAGATATGTCTCAGGGTCGCAAAGCTCTGAACACATCACATCTATTCTTCATTTTGTGAGTTTGTGAGTTTCTTGGGTCTTCAGAAGACCTTGAGATGCCATTGCCCTTCCTCTAGGGAAGGCTATATTCATATTCCCACCTTGTATCATCTATATTTTCTTAACAGTCTTCAATGTCTTATATACTTTGATGGATTTTCTTGTTTCATCTGATGATTGTGATCATTTTAATTATATTAAATATCATGCTTTAATATTTCTGCTTTGAAAAGACATTTCAATAGATAACATAAACATTAAAGGTAAGTTGATGAAATTAGTGCTAAAATGTTCATGGTAGGCAGTCAGCTATCATTGGTGTAATTCATACTTTTTTTTATAGATGTCATGGTCCTGTAAGTCTAATTTGGTTTTTATCAGAATAAATTGTGGGATGCTATATACAGGTAAATGACAGCATTTACACAGGAAGCACATGCTTTTTCCTTAAAGGACACCCATAGCCTCTAGAATCTGTGATTTATGTTGGGTGTTCTGCCAGTCAGTAAAGATTCTCTGAAGAAGTATTTATGCTATACCTCAATAAAGGTACATATATACATATGTATATATGCCTTTAACCTCTGTGACATGTCTGTTTAGAATATGTAAATAGACTGTTATTTATCACAAGAGGAAAGGAAAAAACCCAAAGTCTATTTTGCTCATATTATCTGCCATAGTATACTGAGTAGATAAATGATTTGGGGAATAAATGGCAGTTGTATTAGGAAGAACCACCCCATTTTAATAATCCCCCGGGAAGAAAGAAATTCTAATCACTAATGCTCAGTGTATAGAAGGCACAATCATTCTCAATTTGAAAAATTTAGAGATCACTTTCTCTTTTTCTGTGGTTGCTTATATGTAGGTGCATCCACATATATGTTCCATTAATATTAGTAATAGATGTTATTGTTGAGGGAAGCCAAACTTATCATTGGCTTTGATGATAAAAATGAAACATTGATTAACATGCATTTCTCTGCTAAACTATCCCTTTATGTTGTAATAAAAGTTAGTGAATTTCACTTGCTTTATTTGTACCTTATGCTCCTTAGCGGGAGGTCATTGTAAAAAGTTAAAGAAAGGCCCACTAACAAATAGGGCCTGGTTTGGTTACAGAAGTGGAATTAAGAAAGTAGGCTCTGGAGCCAAACTCCTCAGGTTTAAAACCCACTTCTACCAATTTATAACTGGTATGATTTTTGCGTGACATAATATTTCTATCTCTCTGTCTATAAAATGGAGATAATTATAGTATCTACTCCTTACATTTATTGTGACACTTGAGTTAATATATTTAAGTGTTTGCAATAGTACTTACCAAATACTAGAAATGCCAGTTCTTGTGATCATTTTTGTCAGTATCAATAATGTCTGTGTATTACAGCAGCAGACCTTTTTAGTTTAGGGTTTTTGTCAATTATTTGTCATCTGTTTGCAGACAATGGGGGGTCAATACTTTTGGCACCATTACTACCTGTTCAACTTCCCTATAGAGTCTATGATCTGGCTAACAGTATAGCAGTCTTATTTTACAGAAAAGGAACTGTGGCCAGAAATGTATCTACTTAAGATTACATATTAGGAATTAGGAGTCTGATTTTGAATATGCCTTTTCTGATGGCTTGTTTGTACTGTTCATACTTTATGGCTTGAAGTTTAGCCATGTGTTTTCCATTATTTTTGAATACTGAATTCCTTAAGTCTAAGCACTATGTACTAAACATATGAAATGTTATTGTAAGTATCAGTTGTTTTAGTTTTCTCAGGAAAAAAGTAAACCTTGAAATGCAATTTATAGTATATATTATCTTTCTATCAATGTCTATTATAAAACTAAATATATATATACACACACATATATACATATATGATGTTACATATATATGTAATACATATATATTATCACATATATACACATGCATACATATATATAATGTTACCTATATACGTATTACATATATATATGTTTAAGGCCATACGTATGTATGTAATACGTATATATGTAACATGATAAAAGTTATACTTGAGAATGGAGAGGGATAAGGTTAATGACAAAAGAAGAAAAAGACTCAGAGATTGGCTTTTCTTACTGTTAGTAGAAAACATAGAGTAATAAATCAATGATAGGAATATAATATTTCCAAATTGGTCATTTTTAAAGTAAAGGTCTGAAATGGAATGGGGAATTCCTCCATCTTCAGTAAAAAGAGATTACTAAAAGTTTCAAGACTCATTCATTCTTGCAACTTTTAACTAAATATTATTGATCCTTCTTGTTTAACTCTTAATTTAGAGGTTCAGGTTTTCATAAATATTAGTTTCTGTAGAACATTTAATTGCATGTCCATATTATGAATTTTATAAAATTATATTTGTTTTAAATGAAAAATACCAATAGCACTATTAACACAATAAAAATTAACAATTCCTCATATGTCCCTATTTTATCTATCATTGTTATCTCCCACTAAGCCTCATTATTTTCAAAATCAGAGTTTAGTATATTTGCACTATGCTCTTGCTCAGCCATGCCAGTCTAGTTGTATTCAGTTGTGTATATGAGTTACCTTGGGGATGAAGAATTTCCTTTGCCCTTCAATGACCTTCTAGCTGCACTAAGAATAATTGACATGAGACAAATTAACAGGAGAAAATCAAATGCAGTTTCATACATACAGGGATTCCATGCAGACATGAAATTCCAAAGACAGGCAACATGAGGCTTATAAAATATCCTGATCCAAGGAGAGAGGTGGTTACCTGGGATACAGAGGGGAGGAAGCCCAATGGCAGGAAGATGTGAGGAGATGTTTGGAAAAAATAGGTTGCTCTGTTATGTAGAGAAGATTTTAGGTAAAGAGGAATGTCTGTTAATAGTTCTCTTCTTGGTAAAGGCTCTACTTTCCAATTAAATTTAGGCAGTTAAGGAAGAGGTAGGGAGCTTTTTCTGAATTTGCTGAGTTTTGATTGCTTTTAATTCAAAATCTTCATGCCAAATTGGTTATCTTTGGGTGGCTTGCCCTTGGCCCCTATAGTTATATGGTCTGCTCATGTCCCCATCACATATGATTTCCCCAAATGAAATACCTGCTATCTCTGACTCAACTAATCATAGCACTTACTTCCTTAACAATCTTATTTATTTCTAATTATTTTGATACTAATTTTGATAATACTGAGGAGAAGTAACTATGCCTGATTGGAGCCTGTCATTTCTTTTTAATATGCCTTCTATTAAGGTGTGCATTTTGGTTCTAAATGTTCTTGGGTTACATTTAAATATTATCTTTGGTGTCCTCAACCTCTTTCTATACACCTAAGGGTAGGTAACAAGTTATCTGTTTGTTTTGTTCCCTTCACAACACCATTGGGTGCTTACCTCAAGTTATTTTCTGATTAACTTCCTCAGTGGGAAAATGTTCAGGGTATTGTATTTGTTTTAAATTAGCTTACATAATTCAAAACTAGACAAATACAGGAATTGGGAGGATTTATGATCCCTTAAAACCCCAAGCCAATATTCTTTGTTAGCATAGAGTATATCAATGTTGAACTCTTTACCTTTGCTTAGCCCTTATTTTTAGCACTGAAAATGGGAGCAGGTCCTTGAAATTTTTGGCAAGGAAGATTGTACCTGTAGCCATGCTTTTTTTTTTTTTTCTATCTTATTTGGCAAAAGTAGACCTATTTGGCTTTGCGTTTAAGTACCTCTGCATTTGGAAAGACTTTAATTTTCCAAATTGGGTATAATTTTATGCAGGTTTAGTTTTTTTCCTTGAAATCAGAATGAACATTTCAAGATCAGAGAAATACTTTATAGATATAATTAACTTTCCTCTATCAAGAAAGGCTGATGAAAAAATACTATCTTGATAATTCAAGGCATTAATCCATGAATGTATATTAGTCTCCTGGATTAGAGTCTGTTGTCACTCAGTAGGTCAAATCTAATCCGTGTATCTATATTCTTAACTACTCATTTGCACATTGGCTTAACTCTGTGTATTTAAGCATTACATGTTTTTATATATCTAAGCTTGAGTACTTTATTAATCCATTATCTTTACTTTCCAATGAAAAGAAGTGATGACTTGTAATGAATCCATGTACATTTGCATTAGTGTCATGCGACCCACCCCTGTGTAGACTGTAGCAAGGACAATCAAAATCTGTGTGCAAAGCTGCAGTTTCATTTACACTTGTTGCAAATCCTAATATGAATAAAGCCAACAGATAAAATTGACATTTTCCTAAAGCATTACTATTTTGATTCCGTTCAAGATTTTAATTGTTAATTATTAGTTCAAGATCGAAATATCCTCCATCTTATTGTATCAGACTGATCACTTTTCAATATATAATTAATTGTCAGATGGGACTAAAATAAATTATGTTTTAATGTTTTCTTAACATTTCTAATCCTTATTTTACTTGTTTCAAAATCACCATGAAACAGAAGAAAGAAATAGCACAGAGTGATTTTCTCAAAGGAAGATAATATAGGAAGTTATCATCATTGTTATAAATTTAGTACTTATGAAAACTGTCAGGCAGAATAGTCTTAAAGCAAAGCCAGAAAATTTTGTTGTTCAAATTTAAGATGACATATAGATCTTTCCCATTCTAGCTTTTAAATGCAAACCACACCCTTTTCCTGTTTTTATCTTTGTTTCTGCAGTTTCTTTTCTCTTTTGTTTCCCATTTTCAGCCTTCTTTCTATCCTCTATAACTTGGACTCAAGGAGGAAATGATCTAAATCTTCATCTCTTTTTTAAAATATACTCCCATGGAATATTATTTATGATTATACTGAAATATTTTAAAAGATTTTATTTATTTATTTATTGATGAGAGACACAGAAAGAGAGAGAGGCAGAGACACAGGCAGAGGGAGAAGCAGGCTCCATGCAGGGAGCTCAGTGTGGGATTTGATCCCGGGACTGCAGGATCACACCCTGAGCTGAAGGCAGACGCTTAACCACTGAGCCACCCAGGGATCCCTATACTGAAATTTTTAAATGGTTCTGCTTTCTTTTTTTTTTTTTTTTTGAAGATTTTTATTTATTTATTCATAAGACACACACACACACACACACACAGAAAGAGAGGCAGAGACAACGGCAGAGGGAGAAGCAGGCTTCATGCAGGGAGCCCCACACTGGACTCAATCCTGGGTCTCCAGGATCAGGCCCGGGCCTAAGGTGGCACTAAACCGCTGAGCCACCCAGGCTGCCCTCAAACTCCATTTAACAAGTTCATTATATATTTTTGCATTATTCATTCAACAATAAGACATTCAAAGAAATAATTCTTGAGTATCTGCCATATATTATGACCTGCTTGGGCTGGCCCTAAAACGATAAAATAGGATTTCTGACAGGGAAGAGTTCACAAGCCTAGTGAGACAGGCATATAGATGGATGAATAAGTTATACTGTTGTTTGTTAAGTACTACAGTTAAGGTATGAAAATACTGATCTGGGAATAATAACTTTAAGGCATTACCAAGGCTTCACCACTGGAAGTATTAATTTTGTTTCCAAAGAATGAATAGGGATATTCCAGATAGAGTAGTAAAGGATATTCCATGCAAAAGGATTTATAAAAGTATGTAAGGCACTTCTAGATCATGATGGTTACCAAATTGAAAAAGATAGTTCCTGCCCAGAGGAAGGCTGCTTGCAGCATGAGAGATATACCTTAAAAGAGATAATCAACAGTTATTTTGTGTAGTAGTAGTAGTAGTAGTATAGTAGTAGTACTAGATACAGCAGCAGTAGTAGTAGTAGTTGTAGTCAATGGTAGTGTAGATTAAGATGCAAGAGGAGCATGGGGGAGATAGTCTCAAATGTGCCTCACCTGGGAAAGCTTTATAGGATAGATAGCTGTAGTGCTGAAAGTAGTTGCTGACATGAATGACTTTAATGATAACAAAATTAATAGCCACAAACATTTATTGAAAGGTTTTTCTGCTACACACCTTTAAGCACGTCACTTGCATTTATTTTCTCATTTAAACTTCCCAACCCTTTAAAGTAGATGCTGTTACTGAACCCTAATTTTTTAAAATTTATTTTTATTTCTTTTTCAAAGTCAAGCTTATTTTATTTATTTATTTATTTTTTTTTAAAAGATTTTATTTATTTATTCATGATAGTCACAAAGAGGCAGAGAGGCAGAGACACAGGCAGAGGGAGAAGCAGGCCCCATGCTGGGAGCCCGATGCGGGATTCGATCCCGGGTCTCCAGGATCGCGCCCCGGGCCAAAGGCAGGCGCCAAACCACTGCGCCACCCAGGGATCCCCAAGCTTATTTTTTTATAAATTTAATTTTTATTGTTGTTCAATTTGCCAACATAAAGAATAACACCCAGTGCTCATCCCATCAAGTGCCCCACTCAGTGCCCATCACCCAGTCACTCCCACCCCCCACTCACCTCCCTTTCTACCACCCCTAGTTTGTTTCCCAGAGTTAGGAGTCTCTCATGTTCTGTCTCCCTCTCTCCTTTCCCCTTTATTCCCTTTCATTATTTTTTATATTCCCCAAATGAATGAGACCATATAATGTTTGTCCTTCTCCGATTGACTTATTTCACTCAGCATAATACCCTCCAGTTCCATCCACGTTGAAGCAAATGGTGGGTATTTGTCATTTCTAATGGCTGAGTAATATTCCATTATATACATAAACCGCATCTTCTTTATCCATTCATCTTTCGATAGACATCAAGACTCCTTCTACAGTTTGACTATTGTGGACATTGCTGCTAGAAACATCGGGGTGCAGGTGTCCCGGTGTTTCATTGCATCTGTATCTTTGGGGTAAATCCCTATGAGTGCAATTGCTGGATCATAGGGCGGATCTATTTTTAACTCTTTGAGGAACCTCCACACAGTTTTCCAGAGTAGCTGCCCCAGTTCACATTCCCACCAACAGTGTAAGAGGGTTCCCCTTTCTTCACATCTTCTCCAACATTGGTTGTTTCCTGCCTTGTTAATGTTCCCCATTCTCACTGGTGTGAGGTGGTATCTCATTGTGGTTTTGATTTGTATTTCCCTGATGGCCAGGGATGCGGAGCATTTTCTCATGTGCTTGTTGGCCATGTCTATGTCTTCCTCTGTGAGATGTCTCTTCATGTCTTTTGCCCATTTCATGATTGGATTGTGTGTTTATTTGCCGTTGAGTTTCATAAGTTCTTAATAGATCTTGGAAACTAGCCCTTTATCTGATACGTCATTTGCAAATATCTACTCCCATTCTGTAGGTTGTCTTTTAGTTTTGGTGACTGTATCTTTTGCTATGCAAAAGCTTCTTATCTTGATGAAGTCCCAATAGTTCATTTTTGCTTTTGTTTCCTTTGCCTTCGTGGATGTATTTTGCAAGAAGTTGATGTGGCCAAGTTCAAAAAGGGTGTTGCCTGTGTTCTCCTCTAGGATTTTGATGGAATCTTGTCTCACATTTAGATCTTTCATCCATTTTGAGTTTATCTTTGTGTATGGTGAAAGAGAGTGGTCTAGTTTCATTCTTCTGCATGTGGATGTCCAATTTTCCCAGCACCATTTATTGAAGAGACTATCTTTTTCCAGTGGATAGTCTTTCCTCCTTTATCGAATATTAGTTGACCATAAAGTTGAGGGTCCACTTGTGGATTCTCTATTCTGTTCCATTGATCTATCTGTCTGTTTTTGTGCCAGAACCACACTGTCTGGATGACCACAGCTTTGTAGCACAACCTGAAGTCTGGCATTGTGATGTCCCCAGCTATGGTTTTCTTTTTTAATATTCCCCCAGCTATTTGGGTTATTTTCTAATTCCACAAAAATCTTAAAATAATTTGTTCCAACTTTCTGAGGAAAGTCCATGGTATTTTGATAGAGATTGCATTAAACGTGTAAATTGCCCTGGGTAACATGGCCATTTTCACAATATTAATTCTTCCAATCCATGAACATGGAATATTTTTCCATCTCTTTGTGTCTTCCTCAATTTCTTTCAAAAGTGTTCTGTACTTTTTAGGGTAGAGATCCTTTACCTTTAGGTTAGGTTTATTCCTAAGTATCTTATGATTTTGGGTTCAATTGTAAATGGGGTTGACTCCTTAATTTGTCTTTCTTCAATTTCATTGTTAGTGTACAGAAATGCCACTGATTTGGGGGCATTAATTTTGTATCCTGCCACACTGCCAAATTGCTGTTTGAGTTTTAGCAATCTTGTCATGGAATCTTTTCTATGTACAGTATCATGTCTTCTGCAAAGAGAGAGAGTATGACTTCTTCTTTGCCAATTTGAATGCCTTTTATTTCTTTTTGTTGTCTGATTGCTGAGGCTAGGACTTCTAGTACTATGTTGAATAGCAGTGGTGAGAGTGGACATCCCTGTCTTGTTCCTGATCTTTGGGGAAAGGCTCCCAGTGTTTCCACTTTGAGAATGATATTTGCTGTGGGTTTTTCGTAGATGGCTTTTAACATGCTGTGGAATGTTGCCTCTATCCCTACACTCTCAAGTGTATTGATCAGGAATGGAATCTGTATTTTGTCAAAAGCTTTCTCTGCATCTATTGAGAGGATCCTATGGTTCTTGTTTTTTCTCCTCTGATATGATCAATCACATTGATTGCTTTATGAGTGTTGAACCAGCCTTGCATCCCAGGGACACATCCCACTTAGTCATGGTGAATAATCTTCTAATGTATTGTTGTGTCCTATTGGCTAGTATCTTGTTGAGAATTTTTGCATCCATGTTCATCAGGGATATCGGTCTATAATTCTCCTTTTTGGTGGGGTCTTTGTCTGGTTTTGGAATAAGGTGATGCTGGCCTCATAGAAAGAGTTTGGAAGTATTCACTCTCTTTCTATCTTTCCAAACAGCTTAGTAGAATAGGTATGGTTTCTTCTTTAAACGTTTGATAGAATTCCCCAGGGAAGCCATCTGGCCCTGAACTTTTGTGTCTTGGGAGGTTTTTGATGACTGCTTCAATTTCTTTCCTGGTTATTGGCCTGTTCAAGTTTTCTATTTCTTCCTGTTCCAGTTTTGTCAGTTTCTGGTTTTCCAGAAATGTGTCCATTTTTTCTAGATTGCCTAATTTTTTGGCATAAAGATGCTTATAATAAATTTTTAAGATCGTTTGTATTTCCTTGGTATTGGTGGTGACCTCTCCTTTCTCATTCATGATTTTATTAATTCGAGTCTTTTCTCTCTTCTTTTCAATTAGGCTCGTTAATGGTTTATCTATCTTATTAATTCTTTCAAAGAACCAACTCCTAGTTTTGTTAAACTGTTCCACAGTTCTTCTGGTCTCGATTTATTTGAGTTCTGCTCGAATCATTATTAACTCTCTTTTTCTGCTTGGTTAGGTTTCATTTGTTGTTCCTTCTCCAGCTCCTTTAGGTTCAAGGTTAGCTTTTGTATTTGAGTTCTTTCCAGTTTTTGGATGGATGCTTCTATTGTGATGTATTTCCCCCTCAGGACTGCTTTTGTTGTATCCCACAGATTTTGAATGATTGTATCTTCATTCTCAGTAGTTTCCATGAATCTTTTTAATTCTTCCCTAATTTCCTGGTTGACCCTTTCATCTTTTAGCAGGATGGTCCTTAACCTCCACGTGTTTGAAATCCTTCCAAACTTCTTCTTGTGATTTAGTTCTAATTTCAAAGCATTATGGTCTCAAAATACACAGGGGACGATCCCAATCTTTTTATCAGTTAAGAGCTGATTTGTGACCCAGTATGTGGTCTATTCTGGAGAAAGTTCCATGTGCACTTGAGAAGAATGTGTATTCATTTGCGTTTGGATGTAAAGTTCTGTAAATATCTGTGAAATCCATCTTGTCCATTGTATCATTTCAAGCTCTTGTTTCTTTGGAGATGTTGTGCTTAGAAGACCTATCGATTGTAGAAAGTGCTACATTGAAGTCACCAAGTATAAGTGTATTATTATCTAAGTATGTCTTCACTTTGGTTATTAAGTGATTGATATACTTGTCTGCTCCCACATTCGGGGCATATATATTGATGATTGTTAAGTCCTCTTGTTGGATAGATCCTTTAAGTATGATATAGCGTCCCTCTTCATCTCTCACTATAGTCTTCGGGGTAAACTTTAGTTTATCTGATATAAGGATGGCTACCCCTGCTTTCTTTTGATGACCATTTGAATGGTAAATGGTTCTCCAACCTTTTATTTTCAGGCTGTAGGTGTCCTTCTGTCTCAAATGAGTCTCTTGTAGAGAGCAAATAGATGGGTCCTGCTTTTTTATCGAGTCTGAAACCCTGTGCCTTTGATGGGGTCAATAAGCCCATTCACTTTCAGAGTTACTATTGAAAAATATGAGTTTAGTGTCATCATGATACCTATTCAGTCCCTGTTTTTGCGGATTGTTTCCTTGGACTTCCTCTTTAATAGGAAGGGTCCCCTTTAATATTTCTTGCAGAGCCAGTTTGGTGCTCACATCATCTTTCAGTTTCTGCCTATCTTGGGGGCTCTTTATCTCTCCTATTCTAAATGAGAGCCTTGTTGGATAAAGTATTCTTTTTTTTTTTAATTTTTTATTTATTTATGATAGTCACACAGAGAGAG
Source organism: Canis lupus baileyi (assembly GCF_048164855.1). Classification (NCBI taxonomy): domain Eukaryota; kingdom Metazoa; phylum Chordata; class Mammalia; order Carnivora; family Canidae; genus Canis; species Canis lupus. Next base: position 53,938,846 of record NC_132876.1, on the reverse strand, counting down.
AGAGAGAGGCAGAGACATAGGCAGAGGGAGAAGCAGGCTCCATGCACCAGGAGCCTGACGTGGGATTCGATCCCGGGTCTCCAGGATCGTGCCCTGGGCCAAAGGTAGGCGCCAAACCACTGCGCCACTCAGGGATCCCCGGATAAAGTATTCTTGGCTGCATGTTTTTCTCATTTAGGACCCGGAATATATCCTGCCAGCCCTTTCTTGCCTGCCAGGTCTCTGTGGAGAGGTCTGCTGTTAATCTAATATTTCTCCCCATAAATGTTAGAGATTTCTTGTCTCTTGCTGCTTTAAGGATCCTCTCTTTATCTTTGGAATTTTCAAGCTTCAGTATTAAATGTCAAGGTGTTGACCGTTTTTTATTGACTTTAGGGGGGGATCTCTCTATTTCCTGGATCTGAATGCCTGTTTCCCTTCCCAGATTAGGAATGTTTTCAGCTATGATTTGTTCAAATACATATTCCGGACCTCTGCCCCTTGCAGTGCCTTTGGGAACCCCAAATAAATATAGATTTTTCTTCCTGAGGCTGTCATTTATTTCCCTTAATCTATCCTCATGATCTTTTAATTGTTTTTCTCTTTTTTCCTCAGACTCTCTCTTTGCCATCAACTTATTGTCTTCTGTGTCACTCGTTCTTCTACCTCATTCACTCTTGTCTTTAGGACCCCTAGTTTGGATTGCATCTCATTTAATTGCTTTTTAATTTCTACCTGATTAGTTCTAAATTTTGCCATCATGAAGTCTCTTGAGTCATTTATGGTTTTTTTCTAGAGCCACCAGTAGCTTTATAATAGTACTTTATGAATTGGCTTTCTGTCATTGAATTGTAATCCAAATTTTGTAACTCTGTTGGAAAGAGGACTGTTTCTGATTCTTTCTTTTGAGGTGAGTTTTTCCTTTTAGGCATTTTGCTCAGTGCAGAGTGGCCAAAACAAGTTGTTTTGGGAAAAGGAGAAAGAGAGAGAAGAGAAAGAAAAGAAAAAGAAAAAACGAAAAAAAAAAGGAAGGAAAAAGGGGGGGAAGCAAACAGAAAACAAAAAACAAGGGGGAGTATCCTCTGATTCTATATACTGTAAATCCCTCGACTTCCAGTAGAACTTTCCAGTGCAGCTTGGTCAATAATTTGTTTTTCCCCTGTCAGTCTTAGCTGGTCTTCCGGGGGAGGGGCCTGCTGTGATGATTTTCAGGTGTGAGCACTTGGGGGGAGCTGCTCAGCCCCCTGCCTGGTGCAGGGCTCAGTGAAAGTTGTTCAACCTGTTTATCCTGTGAGGCCAGTGTGAAGCTCCATGGGGTTTTTTTTACCCTATGAGGCCCCAGGTGGAACAACAACAGTGGTGAGGCCAGCTCTACAGCTCTGGAGTGAGCTCCCACAGTTAATACAGAGCTCTCAGTCTGCTGGGGCCTGGATGGTCTGGGGGCGGTGGCTGCCTGGTGACAGGAGTGTCCTTGCTGTCGTTTGCCCTCCCGGCCTCTGCCTGTCCCAGAGGGAGTGCCGGATTCTGGGCTGTGTCCCCAGCGCCCTGTGTTGCCGGGCCTGCGCTGTTGGAATCGTGCTCCCGGCGGCGCAGCCCTCTTGGAGTGCAACCTCTGCCCCAGCTGCCTCTGAGTTGCTCCTGGGTCCAGCCGGCCCCCGCTGCAGCCCTTTAGGGAGCTCGGCCATGGGGTGTGGCGGCTCTCCATGTGGCACAGGTGTCTGTTAGTGTCCCAGGGAGCCTAAGGGCATCCCCGCCCCTCCTGGGATCCTGCTCTGACTCCCTGGGAGCACCTTTCCATCAGGGAAGATTGTTGAAGCTCCTGCTTCTCCAAGGTGCTTTCCTGTCCTGGGGGCACTTGCTGCTCTGCCTTAGCCCAGCTGCTCGCGGTGCCCTCCCTCTTGGATGCCTTTTGTTTCTTTATCCCCCCTCCCCTCCCCCCATCTCCCTACCTTGATAGAAGGGTGAATTCTTCTCACTGTAGCATTCCAACTGTTCTCTTTTAAAATCTCAAGCTGAATTAGTAGGTTTTCAGGATGATTTCAGAGTTGTCTAGGTAATTTGGTGGGGACAGGTGACTTGGCGACCCTACTCTTCCACCATCTTGCCTTGCCCCCCCCCACCCCCTGTAATTTTTTTTTTTTACTTTGAAGCTCCAGTTGTTAAATAACTCCCCTAATCTCTCATGGAAGTAACAGAATTGGATTTTGAGGTCAGTCTGACTCCAGGTCTTTTGTTTACATATAAGTTTCTTGCAATGAGCCATCTCATATATTACAGTGGAAATGAAAAATAGAAATATTAGATACAATACAATCTTTCCACTTGACTATTTCTCACTCTATGATTTGTGCAAGATAACTTATAAAAAACTATAGAGTAAGATGATATATGCTATGCTGGGGATATTTTTAAGGTTCTGTGGGCAGCATTATAATTGTGAGGACACCACCAGATGTAGTAGAGAAGATATGGGTTTAAACCCTGTTTCTGTTACTACTTGTGTAACTTTTAACAAATTATCATTCTTATTTGATGCTTAGAATTGTATAAATTGAGTTTATCTTTTTTTTTTTTACGATATTGTTTGTTTGTTTGAGAGAATTCATGAGCCAGGGGAGGAGCAGAGGGTGAGGGACAAGCAGACTCACTCTAAGTGCAGAGCTTGCTCTCAGGATCCTGAGATCATGGCCAGAGCAGCATTAAGAGTCAGATGCTTAACTGACTGAGCCACACAGGTGCCCCTGTAAGTTGAATTTAGTAATAACTGCCTCATAGGACTGTAGGAATAGTAAATAAGTTAAACAAAATGGGCTATAGAATGCACTGAGTTACTATGGAATCTAATATATTCAAGTAGTAGCAAATAGAAGTTTTTTGAGAAAGCATTATAGTTTTGGAACGAATATGGAGTTAGACAAAAGTTACTGTACCTTGGAAAGCCGGAGTCTTAGTTGCCTCAGTTTTAAAACAGGGATAATGCTATCTGCTTCTAGGGTTGCTGTGCATTTCCTTACCAGCATTTCTTGGGTGTTTAGGGAGAGTATCAGAGAAGAAACCTTGGGCATTGAAGAATGGATAAGAATTCTCTGCCAAAAAGAAGTTTGAAAGAACAGGATGATGTCTTAAGAAGATTTTAGGAACCACGTGAAATTTAGCAGTTGCTGAGAGCCAAGCATTGCCTTGGTCTGTTATATGGCCATCTTGAGAAAGAAAAGTAGGTGATCATGGAGTAAACAGAGAAAGTCAAAGGGACTGGAGAGATACTTGCCCTTTTCCTTCAGGTGTTTATTGAGGAGAAAATAGTCACAGAGAAAGACTGGACAGTTGCTCTGTTCTTGCTTGTCAGTGTTTAGTTGGAGAGCAGTGCATGGAGAGAATACCAGGGGAGGCTCATGGTCTCAGTCTGCTGTCACTTAATAGTTTCTATGTCTGCTTTTTATAAGTATTTTGTCTTTTCCCTTGCTGTCTGCTGTTACTTTGTACACTTGTCAGTGCGCCTGCCCTGCCTTAGTAATTGGGGCCCAAGTGCTGGCCTTAAATAAATCAATGGCTGAAACAGCTTTGTTTCTAAGTGTCCAAATTAGCCTGGATATCTGAAGCTTCCAGCATCAGCAGGCAAACAGCAGCAATGGCAAGAAAGAGACTTGGCAGAGTTCAGAAGTGTGGCAAGATTGTCTGTGGCTTCCAGCTGAGAGATGTAATATGCAAAGAAGAATAGGAAATATAGTCAGCATAAACTTTGGACTTTGATTCTGATGTGTGTACTTGGACAAAGTTTAACCTTACTGTTTCTTAGATATAGAATTAGTAAATAATACCTACTTTGCACAACTGTGATGAAGATTTGCCTAGCGTAGTTCTTTTGCTAGGGTAGACTTTCAATAAATGTGAAGTTATTTATAGTCTCACACCCTGGCGATTAGAGGTTAGACTGTATCTGACCAGCATTAGGCAACCTTAATGGATCTTGCAGGTTGATATTTGAGATAAGCTTATCTGGCAGCTAGACATGGACACTGGAGAGGAAGAAGCTTTGGGCAGAGGCATGAGCTGTGTGACTGTTTTAGCAACCAAAGGGATAAGGTAATGAAACCTTATAAATTATGGTAATTACAGTGTACATAGAAAGGAAGCATATCTTAAAGGGTCTGTGAGTGTTGACTATGGAGCCAAAGGATCAACTGGCTTGAGCCTAAAGAAATAGAGAACGACTCTGATGATGGAGACATAGGAAAGAGCCCTTTTGTGATAGTATACTATTTCCATTTTTACTGTGCTTACTTTTAGTATGCAACAGGATATATAATTAGAAATGAGTTTTAGGCAACTAAAAATATAGTTTTGGAAAGGTGGGCTTTCTAAAATTGTCACTGAGAAGAGGAACCATGGGAAGCAACTATGGTTAATGCTAAAGGAAGAAAAAGAGGTAGAAAAGTAGGGATAATGATAGTGGTTAAGGTTAGATAATAGTTCAGGAAGAAAGAAAATAGAAAAGAAGTTAGAGAAAATTTATGGACAAAATTAGCAGTTTTAGTCAAGTGGTGTGTTCTGAGAAACTTAGTTTTAGGGTTTAAAGATGGAGTCCAATTTGTTTCTTGACTTTGTTTCTTAGAGTAATTTTCTTTTTATAAATTCTACCGTTATTTTCGTTTTAGTTTTCCAGAGTTGTTATTTTTATTGAGTACTTTTCTTTGCCTCTATTATACGTTACATTTATTTCTTATTCTCCTTCATGAAACATCATATATCTTATCTTCTTTTTTCTAATCTTGTTATAAATCCTGAGCATCCACCTTTTCAACAGCTTGAATTCCACAGCTTTTTACTTCATTGAGAACCAGTTACCAACATTTGTCCATTTAAAAACTACTTATTTTTACATGAGATACCGTCAGCTTTTTCACAGTGGTAGAAGATTCTGCAACTCCAGTGTAGCATTTAAAGGAAATCAACTCTGGAGTCAGAACACTTGGTTGGAACCTGGCATTGCCCCTTGCTAGGTAAGTGACCTTCTATAGGTTACCTAACTTCTTACATCTCAGTTTCCTAATCTGTAAAACAAGAGGGACAATAATATTACCACATTCATGAGGGTTAAAAGGATTAGTGGTCTAGTACATAATAAGTGTTGAGTATTGGGTACCGTTATTTACTTATTTTGATTTATTATATAAACTTCAAGCATGGGTATGAATTAGGTATATACTCTTTTATATTGGACTTAATCTAATTGTTTTGTATATTGGAGAAATTTATAATAAAAGTAATTGATTTTATTTTTAAAATAAGATGTTTAATTCATTCTCTTTATAGAGATGAGATAGTGATCACATTAAATAACTTAGTTCAAGAAGAATGAGGATAACTAGCAATTTTAATTATTAAATTATATAAATAACATGAAAGTGCTGTTGAAAACCAACCTCTCTGCTCTGGAACTTTAATATGTAATGTGAAAACAGAATGTGGGTATAGAGAAGGAATATAGTTTATTACTTTCCCAGGCAAAGGAGACTGCAGCAGGCTAATGCCTCCAAGACTGCAAGCTTGCTTGGGGTAAAAGGCTGAGGGTTTTATAGGAAAATAGAGGATCTGGGTGGTTTTGACAGGAGTCTGGTATGTGCTGCCAGTTGCATTCCTCAGGTCTTCAAGGTGGTCTCATGACTAGAACTGGAACTGACCATCCAAGTCTTGTTGCTAAGTATACATTGAGGTCAACAAGATGGCAATATCAATGCTGATTTCCTGGAACAAAGGAGTCTACAGAAAAACAAGTGAAGAGGCGGGGGGGGGGGGCTTCAAGAATAAGGAAGAAAAAAATTTGTTCAAAGTCAAGCCTTGCTGAAGCCCCAGTGCACTCCTCTTAATTTCCATCTATCTTTACATGTCTTTTTTTTTTTAAAGATTTATTTATTTATTCATGAGAGACACCTAAAGAGAGAGAGAGAGAGAGAGAGAGGCAGAGACACAGGCAGAGGGAGAAGCAGGCTCCCCGCTGGCAGCCCGATGTGGGTTCCCAGATGCCAGGATCAGGCCCTGAACCAAAGGCAGATGCTCAATAGCTGAGCCACCCAAGCATCCCAATAGCTTTACATTTCTATAGTGGTTTCAAAAGTTACACAGAAAAGAAATTAGACTATTTATAGTGTCTTTGAGTTATCAAAATTTATCATATTTAGCTTAACATATTCTCTGATACCAATTTTATATGTAAACCAGTAAGCATTTTTAAGGAACATTATTTTTAAAATGACACTTTGATGATAATGCCATTTTTTTTATTGTGTAAATGCTCTGCCTTCCATAAACCTTCCAGTATTTCATTTTAGGGAAGGCCTCATTTAGATTTTCATGAATGCACAAAAAGTGACTGAATTCAAGAATTTCCATACTCTCTTTCCTATCTGCATTCACTCTTTGTTCTGTGAGTAACCTGGCTTCTGGCAATCCTTCCAAGATTCACGTAGTAACAAGTATCATCTGATATGCTGACTTTATATCAAATTTACTTGTTTCTTTCTATTTAACTTTTTTAATCTGTAATTTATCACTTGCATGCAAATATATATCTATATACATATTAACATGGCATTTTTTATATGGGGTGGCTTTATAACACATCTTCCTCAGTTAAAGCAAAGACTACCTCAAAATCTCCTTTTGAAAAAGCCTCTTTATCTAGCAGTTTGTGGCAGATAAAATTAATAGCTGTACTTGGAGTGCTCTAACTTAAGATTTATACACTGAAACTGTATATTGATCAATTGCTGTATGCTTTTTTTTTTAAGATTTTATTTATTTATTCATGGGAGACACACACACACAGAGGCAGAGACACATGTAGAGGGAGAAGCAGGCTCCAGGTAGGGAGCCTGATGTGGGACTAGATCCTGGGACTCCAGGATCAAGCCCTGGGCTGAAGGCAGATGCTTAACTGCTGAGTCACCCAGGCATCCGGCTGTATGCTTTCTATAGATCTGAGCAAATTATACTTAAATAGATATATTGCTAGGAACATCTTAAAAGCTATTCAGACCTTTTTGTTAGAAGTAAGTAAAATGATTGTCAGGATTTACTATTAGCTTCTTATAATAGGAATATATTATCATACTTCGACTAGAATACTGGTGAGAAAAAGGTATGTCTTGAAACAAATAACAAGCTTTCAATATGTTGGTGATGGATTTCTTCTGTTTTCATTTCGATCAGTAGGTAGGGCAGTTCACCAAATGTGAAATTGACATTTAATACTTCTTTTTTTTTTTTTTTTAATACTTCTTTTCATGAAATTCAAACCTACCAGTGACTAATTCATGAAAAATTGATGATCAGCTTTTCTTAAGCTTAAGTTGTTCTCATTTGTCTTGGAGAACATCTCTCTTAGCCCATGACTTTATACAATTTGGCAGAAAGTGAAAATACATTTTGAAGTTTTCAAATTAACTCATTCTCCACCCTTTATTTTAGAATGTTAATTTTAGTGTCAGAATGTCTTTATGAAAAAATCAAATAAAATTAGGAGAGAGAGATTATCAGCTCTCATTATAACCATTGGTATACTATACACTGCAGGTTACTTTGTTGTGTAAGGAATTTGTTACATTGATAGAGTTTATACTTTCTCTAAGCAGGTTTATTAAAGTTGAGGATATGGAATACCTTTTTTTCTTAATAGTTTGAGGCTATAGCTATTGTTTATATAATGGGGTGCTACTGATACTTATAACAAGTTGCTTTCATTTCTTCTCAAAGTAAATTGTTCAAAATAGCCATCCAATTTTTAGGGATAAGATTTTACATTAAGTGGGAAAAAAACAAGTTTTACATCATCTCTGTTTCTTTCCATTTAAGTGCTGATCTGAAAAAAAAAAAAGTACAAACTTTGTTTCATGTTACAGAAGGGATTTTTGTTTGGTTGCTTTACTTATCAAAAAAAACTAGCTTTCATTTCCATAATATATATTGATCCATCAATTTAGAAAATACAAATAAAATAATTTTTCCCTACTTTTTTGTGTTTATTTTTGTTTTCTGAAGAGAAATCTGGAGTCTTTCAAATGGTTGCTTCCTTATGTGGAATTTTTTATTTCATGTTTTCCTTCTCTGGCTGCTGTCACATTTTTTCCCTTGTTTGTAGTTTTTAGCAGTTTGATTATAATGTATCTGGAAATGGTTTTCTTTTCTTTTTTTTTCTTCTGTTTTTGTGGTTTAATACTGTTGCTTACTTTTTTTTTACATTTTTAAAAAGTTTTTATTTAAATTCCACTTAGTTAACATGCAGTGATATATTAGTAATATACATACATACAGTAATATAACATACAGTAATATATTAGTTTCAGGTACACAATATAGTGATTGAATACTTCCATACAACACCCGTGTTTATCACAAAAAGTGCCCTCCTTAATACCCATCACCAATTTAAGTCATTCCCCTGCCCAACTCCCCTCTAGTAACCATCAGCTTGTTCTCCATCCAGTTCTTAACTGCTGCATATTTAACTTTGTCACTGCTTCTAGAATTTCCAGGCGCTCCACCACAATATACTTTGTTTTAATCCCTTGAAGTATAGGATTGCTTAAATCTTAGTTCCATCTACTTTGCTTGTAGTTGTCTCATGCTACAGCTCTTCTGGGTTGTGTGATGAACAAGAGAGAATAAATTAGTTAGCAGCGGAAACCTGTTGGTGATCTAATTTTACTGGCTAATGTTAAATGTGGCTGATTTTTGTCCTTTTAAACTGGGTTGTCTGTGGGGTCTGTCACTGGTTCCTGTCACGAAACTAGGTATGAAGTTGTGTACCACTTTTGCTTTTAACACTTGCAACTGCCTGAGGTCAGTTGCAGGAAATTTCAGTACATCTCATGGAACATGCTGAATTTAATATTTCTCCAACATAATTACCAGAAAACCTTAACCCTAAGGTTTGCCTCACAATACAAACTTTATAACCACTGAGTTTTTAATATGGCCCAAGTTACCATTAGACTTTTCTTTTCTTTCTTTTCTTTTCTTTTTTTTTTTTGAATTTTACTTATTGGACATTAGCAGTTTAGAATTTTTACCATTTTCCCCCCCTCTGCTTTATGGTGGTGAGGGAAGAAAATTCATTTTTCAAGGATTATAAACAGTATAGTAAGCCAGAAGTCATAAATGTAGTAAAATATTGATAGAGTACTATATAATAGCATGAATTCAGATATAATTCAATTGGGGTAGGAAGGGTTGTGAAGTGTCTCTTTCAGGATAATTCAGGCCTTTCTTAGTTCATTTTATAGTCATATATTTTCAAGGTTTCACTGATTTTATTTTAGTGCTTTTCTGAGACAATACAGATGGATTGAAATATATGATTTTTAATAAAATGCATGATAACATGACCCACTATTTTATGTAATTTAACTTTTTAATTGTATCTTTGAGCTTATGGAAAAGCTTGGTAGTAATTTGAAGTGCAAGTAGTTCCTAATAATGAGTTTCTTTAGCACTTTTCAAATGTTTCAATGTTAATGAGATAAATAGAAAGTTATGATGGGTGGCTTAAAAATGTATCTGACTGACTCTTATCTAGATTACTGATACAATGTTCATGAAACCCAAATAAAATATATAGGAGAAAACCAGGTGAGTGGTGATGTGTTGTGAATTAATTGTACTTGATACTATGTGCCAGGATTACTTGGTAGAGACCTAGGAACTGAGAAGCATGTAAATGTGGCAGACTCTTAGTTGCCTAGGTGAACAATGAAATTGCTGTGTGCAAAACATGTTGGAAGCTATTAGCGTAATGTTTTAGAATTTGCATTTATTAATCGGACTTGTGCATTTATGATATGTTGCTGTATTTTATTTTATTTTATTTTATTATTTTTTTTAATTTATTTTTCATTGGTGTTCAATTTACTAACATACAGAATAACCCCCAGTGCCCGTCACCCATTCACTCCCACCCCCTGCCCTCCTCCCCTTCTACCACCCCTAGTTCGTTTCCCAGAGTTAGCAGTCTTTACGTTCTGTCTCCCTTTCTGATATTTCCCACACATTTCTTCTCCCTTCCCTTATATTCCCTTTCACTATTATTTATATTCCCCAAATGAATGAGAACATATAATGTTTGTCCTTCTCCGACTGACTTACTTCACTCAGCATAATATGTTGCTGTATTTTAAACATAAAACCAGATCTAGGAGAAGCTAAATGCTCCAGCTTTCCCTTTATTCCAACATCATATGCTCATATATTTTGTTGATTAGTTTTTTAAAATAAATTGTAGCTATCTTGTCAGTTTAACAAGCCTCTAATTTTATTTGCCTATTTGTAAGTGAAACAGGAGGAGCTAGCATCTTAGAATTTTAATACAGAAGTTTGTATGAGGGGATCCCTGTGTGGCTCAGCGGTTTAGCGCCTGCCTTTGGCCCAGGGTGCGAAAGGGAGTCCCGGGATCTGCGTCAGGATCCTGGCATGGAGCCTGCTTCTCCCTCCTCCTGTGTCTCTGCCTCTCTCTCTCTCTATGTCTATAAATAAATAAATAAATAAATAAATAAATAAATAAATAAATAAATAAATAAATAAATAAATATTTAAAAAAAACAAAAACAAAAAAAGAGGTTTGTATGAAAATATGTTTATTTTATGAAGCTTTGGAGTGATATATTTATAAGTATTCTTAAAACATTGCAAAGTAAGATGGATAAACAATATTCAGTTATGATCAATTTTAGTTTTTATTTTTATGAGAAATATTATATTTTGCTGCTCTTTTGACCATGTTGGTAATATGCCATGTATTATACTTTCATATCATGCTTAATCATACATTGGCTTTAATGGAAAGAAAGTAGTGATATATTTTTAACCTATGTGGATTAATTGGGCATTCATAAAAGACTCATGCTATTTTAATTTTTTATTTTAACAAACATATTATTATTTTGTATTTATTTACGTTTCTTATTTTAAGAATACATACAGTGTTATATTAGTTTAAGGTATACAATATAGTGATTTGGAAATTCTCTACATTACTTAGTGCTTTTCATGATAAGTATACTCTTTAACCCACATCAGCTATTTCACCCAGCGCCCCACCCTCCTCCCCTCTGGTAACCATTGATTTGTTCTCTATAATTGTCTGTTTCTTGGTTTGTCTCTCTTGTCTTTTTCCCCTTGTTCACTTGTTTCTTAAATTCCACATATGAGTGAAAACATATGGTATTTGTCTTTCTCTGATCTATGTTACTTAGCATTATATACTCTAGCTCCCTCTGTATTTTTGCAAATGCCAAGATTTTATTCTTTTTGTGGTGGAATACTATTCCATTGTGTGTGTGTGTGTGTGTGTGTGTGTGTGTGTGTGTGTGTGTACCAGATCTTCTTTATAGACTCATCTATCCATGGAAACTTGGACTGCTTCCATATTTGGCTATTATAAATAATGCTGCAATAAAAACAGGGGTGCATGCATCCCTTTGAATAACTGTATTTGTATTTTTTTATCCCTGGTAGTGCAATTACCGGATCATAGGATAGTTCTACTTTTAACTTTTTGAGAAAGGTCCTTACTGTTTACCACAGTAGCTGCACCAGTTTACATTCCTGCAAACAGTGCACAAAGGTTCCTTTTTCTCACCATTGTCACCAACACTTCTTACTTCCTGTGTTTTTGATTTTAGATATTCTAACGGGTCTCAGGTGATATCTCATTGTGGTTTCCCTGCTGATGAGTGATTGAGTGATGTTGAGTATCTTTTCATGTATCTATTGAAGGCAGGTGCTATTTTAGATTTAAGAATGATTCACCATGTTTTTTTAAGTTAACTTGTTATTTAGGAAATATTCTCAGGAATAATTATACAAATGGCTTTCAACAGTTTTCTCCCTTCAAATATGTAATAGTTCATAATAAACTTTTATTTGAATTGTTATTAATTATATCCATTTGTCACTGTTCTAACTATTAATGATACAGTTTTCCATTGGCAGCATAAAAAGAATCTTCTACTAAAAAACTTAGCCTGTTAGTTTAGGTATAAAAATCAGGAAAGTCTACAATTGTCACATCATTATGTGAAACAGATCCTTGGGGGAATACATCAAATTGTTAATGCCAAGACTCCTGTATTTAAATCTACCTTTACCTTAAAGCTAATGGGAATAATGCCAGCTCAAGTGAAACATCACCTGGATTGAAAGAAATCCTAAAGAACAAGGAAAATTTAAGCTCTTGGGTATGTTGTGCTGTGGTTGACCCAGTCAATTCTCTGTTTAGGTAATCTAGTTAATAGCAGCTTCATTATCAATACAGTTTAACAAGGAATGGCTAGTGTAATTGTATGAAACATTTCCTAGTGAGAATAAACCTGAAGCATACTTGAAATAAAAAACCCTTGCTTGAGCTATGTTCTTACGTAGAAATCTGTGAATGTTTGTGTGTATGTAACTATATCTTATGGGGCTTTTTCACTTGGAGATCTGTGAATGTGTGTATGTACCTATACTTTTATGTGGTTTTTTTGCTAATTAACAATAGGTAACTTTTGGATATGTATTTGTAGTAGCAAAGTGATTTTACACTAGTACCCATTACTACTCCCTAAAAAATGTTATTACACATAAGGAAGATTAATTTACCATCAACAGGGGCAGTTGCAGTAAGATGAATATAATTCTTGCTTTCTTATGATGTCCTTTACTCTTTTGAGTTGCAAAATGTGTTTCTTTTTCTCAGAAGGTGAAATCTTCCTGGGTGGAGACCATTTCCTATTCCTTCTAGTATCCTTATGAGACTTATGTAGAGAAAGTCTTAAAAGTTACTGTATATGAGTTGATATTGGGAGCCTTGAGTAATGTATTTCAAGTAAATGGTATACAAGAATCTCCCGAAGAACAAAGAATATAATTCAAACAGTATTAAGGTCTAGAAATGAAATTAATAATGTTCAGCAATATTGAAGTATAAGGAATATGTAGAATCTGAACTGGCTTTGGGAAATTCTTAATAGATAATTGTTATTTTGTCAGTACATTTGAATAAACATTGTCTTAGTATGTGCGAGTAGAATATATTGTATGCAGTTAATCTACAGAATAGTTTTTTAGGAAATATTGATTAAATACTTCTTTGTTCAGAGTACTTTTTCTTATTATTGGTGTACAAAGATGATATGATTACTATCATCAAAGAGCTCGTATAGTGGAGAGAGAGGCTTGTAAAGAAACAGGTATGGTACAGGAAGATAGTTGTTTTAATGGAAGCATGTATTTAGCTGTAAGAGCAATGGGAAAATTGGAAAGAACACATTAGTTGGCCTGACTGAAATTAAGGGTTTGCAATTAGAGTGTTAAAGCCGATGGGTTATAGGGAATATGATAGAAAGTAGTATCAATTCCTGTACTAGGAATGAGAAGAACTAGATCATAACACCAACTCTGTACCTTTGTAGCCCTGACATCAAGCAAATTAATTTACTTGTCTGAACGTGTTTCCTCCAGTGTGAAGTAAGGATAGTAATACTAGGTCTGCCTAGTTTTAGTGTTACCTTAAGAGTGATAAGAAACTGTGAATATGGTTCTTCTATAAATGCTATCTATATACATTTTCAAATATATTGTTTCCATTGTTGTCAGTGGATACTGTCCATCCTGAATACTGTTATTTGAAGTATGGTGTGCTACTGTCTTCCCTTTGTTATGTAGAATGGCAAAAGTTCAATAAGATGGCTTTTAAGATGAACTTTGGCAGAAGAAAACCTCTATGTATTCTCTAGGTATATGTCTTTACAGATATGTGATTTTTTTAATGTAACATTCTTTATATTAGATTAGTTTTTTCTCTAAAAATGTTTTTATGGGATGCCTAGGTGGCTCAGCAGTTGAGCATCTGCCTTTGGCTCAGAATGTGATCCTGGGACCTGGGATCGAGTCCCACATCGGGGTTCCTATGAGGTGCCTGAATCTCCCTCTGCCTATGTCTCTGCCTCTCTTTCTCTCCCTCTCTCTCTCTCTCTCTCTCATGAATAAATAAATCTTTAAAAAATGTTTTAAAAATTATTGAAGAGAAATTCATTTTCAATAATATTATGATACATTAATGCTTTTTATAGAAAATCTGGAAAAATGTACATTGGCAAATTTGGAAAACTATTATGTAAACAAAAAAAATCAATGCCATTTGAAATTTTAGTATCCCAAGATAATGACTTTTAAGTGTTAATAGTTTCAAAATCTACCTTTTCAGACAAATATCTGTTCTTTAAAATGTTACATATTTGTATGTGTGATATAGGGATGTATTAGGCATTTTTCAAATTTCATTCAAGTCGAATATACTGTTTGATATATTTTTTATTATTTTATGGTTTCTGTTTCTGATTCACACTTAATAGGAAATTATTCATAATGCTGAGTTACCATTGGGAGTGATGCATATTTTATTTTCAGATTTTAATTGATTTATGTTAAATACTAAACTTGTTATTTTTCTTCTTTCATTGTTTCTCCTATTTTCTTTTTTTGTTTAACTTCATTGAAAATTTCATGGTTTTCATCTTTATGTATACCTGCAAACTGATTTAAATTATTCTAAAGGCTCTAACAATAACAACAGCCAACACATATCTAGCACGTGTTATGTGTCTGACATTGCTGTAGATGACTCATTTAATTCTTTTTTTTTTTTTAAGATTTTATTTATTTATTCATGAGAGATGCAGAGACAGAGGCAGAGACATAGACAGAGGGAGAAACAGGCTCCAGGGAGGGAGCCCAATGTGGGACTTGATCCCGGCACTCCGGGATCACGCCCTGAGCCAAAGGCAGACACTCAACCTCTGAGCCAACTGGGCATCCCGAATCATTTAATTCTCACAGTAACCCAATGGAAGCTGAAATCCTTTTTTATAATTGAGAAAACTGAAGCACAAAGAAGTGTAAGTAAATTAACCAATGTCAGACAACTAGTAAGTGAGAGAGCTGGAATTTAAATCTAGGCAGTCTGGCTCTGTGGCTTATATTCTTAACTCCATCATCACACTGTCCCTCCTCTTGCCTCCTAGGAGATTTTTTCAAGCAATAAAATTTGGGCGCCTGGGTGGCTCAGTTGGTTAAGTGTCTGCCTTCAGCTCAGCTCATGATCCCATGGTCCTAGATAGAGTCCCGCATCGGGCTCTCTGCTCAGAAGGGAGATTACTTCTCCCTCTTTCTCTCCCTCTACTCCTCCCCTGCTCCTGCTCACACTTACTTTCTCTCTCTCTCAGTCTCTTTCTCTCTCTTTCAAAATAAATAAATAAAATATTAAAAAAATGATTTACCAGAGCAGGCATTTCATTTTCTGCTTCCTCTTGTTACTACGGGACATACATCTATGCATATAACCTTTATGATATTAAATGTTTCTGGGTGTTATACTATATGTTGGCGAATCAATCTCCAGTAAAAAAAAATATACCAAAAAAATGTTTCTGAAGATGACATATTGGAAGCAGATTTGGATTCGTGCCTATAGAATTGTGAATGTAATCATTAAGAAAAAAGGTAATACTCTATTGGTATAGATAAGATTTTTAGATTTCTGTTTTATTTGCAATTTACTTTTTACCTATATAAAGTAACAGTTTAAATTCCTTATCTTGGCAGTGACAGTAGAAGCACTATGAAACCTTTCCCACCAAAACACAGATAGGTGGCAAATCAAATTTAATATTGCCAAAAGGAAGTCAGGTTTTTCAGTTGCAATAAATAATAATTAATAAGACATTTGAATATGAATATATGCACATGTATTTTTCCACTATTGCAAATTAAAGTGTATCTAAAATGTATAAGTAAATATTAGTCTCCGAGATGTATTAGCCATATGCAATACAGTGAGATACTAGGGATTTTCTCATGCATCAACAGACATGGGAAGTTGAGATTGTTTTGTTAGATCATAGGGGCTAGTCAAAGTGAATTGGAAATTTTTACACTCTAGTTTACATCTAGGTTATTTTACCCAGAAAAATATTTCTAGTTTGTGCATAGATTTTGATTAAAATATATACCTTTAATGTTATCAGTTAATATTGTCACACTCTTTGAAATAGAGAACTTTGTAAGATCCTTGGGTATTTGCAGGAAACCTTCATTAATACCTTCAAATGAACACCCAAGTAAAGTATCTATGCATATTCCAGAACCAGTGTTTCAATAAACACAGATTCAGGTAATTTCCACATCAAAGAAAGACATGTCTTGGTTTATGTAGGCTAGAGAGATAAGAGTAGCTCTCTCTGAGTTCCATTTTCATTACTCCACCCAAAAGAAAGCCTGCCCTCTCTCCCTCAGTCCTGTTAGTGTTGGGGGGGGGGGAGGGTATTTAAATGTAAATGTACCAGAGCTATGCTGTAGTGTAGTACCAAGTTTGAATAATTTCACTTATATTTCCATTGATTTCTCCATGGTATAATCTGATGAAAAGACATAAAGGAAGAAAGCAACTAGCCAATGTGAAAGGAGGGTTATCACTTTCTGGGTAATATCTGATTATTATTCATTCCCATTCCAATAGTTAATTTTTTTTATCAAGTTGGGAATGACCTGATTTGTTAAAAATAGATCTCATCAACTCTTACCACTCCTATAAAGAGCCAATCAATAGTCACCTGTTAATTAGACCCCATTCCTTGTATTTTATTTTTTTAATATCCTGGATTTGGAGCAGGTAGGGTAGAGTGGGCATTGCTGCCCTTGAAAAAGCTAAGGTATGACTATGTGGGGAACATTTGTTTGTGGTGGCAACAGTCTTAATGTTCTATCATGTTATGTTTTATAAAATATTGGTAGATTTAGCTCCAGACTTCAGAGTTACCTATTCAGAGATTAATTCAGAATGTAATAATCTCTAAAGTATGTCCCATTTTCAACAGTCTAGAAATTATGTGGTAATTTTTATAAATGGTAAATAGCCTTATAAGCCATCTCAGCTAACTTCATCCTAAATCTTAGGTGAAAAAGATTCTGCTATTCTGCCTCATTGCATAAGCTGAAAATGGGAAATAACCTGTTCTCCCTGCCTAAATGTTGACATTCTTAGACTTCAGCAGAGTTAAGTACCAACACCAAGTATGGCATTGCCTCTTAATATTCCAAACAGACACATGGTTTGTAATAGTTTGTGCTTTTGTCTGACAACTTTATATGTTAACTGCGATGTATTACTGATGGTGTATTTAATATAGACCATGAGGACATTATGATACCCAACTAGATATAGAAGGAATAAAAGTATTTTAGAATCACTGTAATCCAAACCTGAAAATGGAAACTTTATTTTAAAAAACTTGATAACTGTATTTTGATAGTATCCACAAAAGTTGAAGATTGTTCTTATGAGGACTAATGTGGTTGCATAGATGATAAGAAAATAATCATCTATAAGTCCATCTGCCATTTAGTTAAGAGATAAAAGGTAACTAATGTAGTAGGTGCTTAGTATATATATATTCAAATGCTTGTTGAATGTTTTTACATATAATAATAATAATTAATAATAATAATAAAAAAATAAGATTGTGATTGAAAGCCTCAGAGATCTTATTTTTTTCTTTTTTGCCTCAGAGATCTTAAACTATGAATTTACTTTTATACTATATCTGGGTTGTATTTTGATGTGCTTTTCTAACCAAATCTAACTTAATGAGGAACTTTGGGAGTGTCATCCCTAGAAACAATGTGGGTATTTTCTTCCTTTTCCAGTTTTTATTAAAATTCTAGTTTGTTGACATATATGGTAAAATTGGTTTCAGGTATATAACTTAGTGATCTATCACTCATATAACATCCACTGCTCAATATATGTGCCCTCCTTGATACCCATCATCCATCTAGCCCATTTCCTCCCTCCCTTCTTCCATCAACCCTTAATTTGTTCTCTGTAGTTAAGAATCTCTTATGGTTTGCTTCCCTCCTCCTTCTCTTTTTTTCCCCTTCCCGTATCTTTATCTTTTTTTTTTCCTATATAACACATATAAGTGAAATCATATGGTATTTGTCTTTCTCTGGCTGACTTATTTCACTTAGCATAATACACTCTAACTCCATCCACGTTGTTGGAAATGGCAAGATTTCATTCTTTTTGATGGTTGAATAATATTCCACCATATATTTATATGCCACATTTTCTTTATCTACTCATCAGTCAGTGGATATTTGTGTTCTTTCCATAGTGTGGCTGTTGTTGATAGTGCTGCCAAAACATGGTGCATGTATCCCTTTCGATCTGCATTTTTGTATTCTTTGGGTAAATAAATACCTAGTAGTGCAATTGCTAGGTCATAGAGTAGTTCTATTTTTAACTTTTGGCAGAGCTTCCCTATGATTTTCCGGAGTGGCTGTACTGGCTTGCATTCCCACCAACAGTGTAAGAGGGTCCCCCTCTCTCTGCATCCTCGCCAACATGTTTAATGTGATGATTTTAGCCATTCTGGCAGGTGTGAGGTGGTATTCCATTGTTTTGCTACAGAAAGCCTGGGGTATTTTCATATTTCTGGACTTCAGTCTGCAGGTGGCTCTCTTGACCTTTCAATTCTAAGTTTAGGTTAAGAACTGTTGTTGCTTGGGACATCTGGGTGGCTCAGCAGTTGAGTGTCTGACTTTGGCTCAGGGTGTGGTCCTGGAGTCCTGGGATTGAGTCCCACATCAGGCTCCCTGCATGGAGCCTGCTTCTCCCTCTGCCTGTGTCTCTGCTTCTCTCTCTCTGTGTCTCTCATGAATAAAAAAAAAAAAAAAAAACTTTAAAAAGAAAAAAAAGAACTGTTGTTGATCTACCTTCTTTCTGTCCTCTAACTGCTTAGAAAAATATTTTCACCCTGATTATCTGATTTTTCTCTTGAAGCTCCTGATAATTGTCTTATTGGATTATAAGCAACATATGAAAGTTAATTTTTAAACATATTGGTTAGCCTTCCTTTAGAATTATCCTTATTTTTCTTTGCATGTCTAGTATGACTATTTGGTAGATATCAACTATAATGTTGGTAATGCTTCTAAAAAACTATGCCAGTATTCTAGCATCATTTAAAAAATATTTTATTTATTTATTTGAGAGACAGCGTGCACATGAGCAGGGGGAAGGGGCAAAGGGAGAAGCAGACTCCCCACTGAGCATGGAGCCAGATATAGGGCTCAGTCCCAGGACTTTGGGATCATGACCTGAGCCGAAGGCAGATGCTTAACCTACTGAGCCACCCAGGTACCCCCAAATTTTTTTAAAAAAGATGATCCTATTCATTTTTCTTCTCATTTCAGAATAGTATTGCTGTTTTATCTCATAGTTTATTTGAGATACATGGTTATTACAAGAATTTTAGAAATACCAAAATAAATGGATGTGAAAACCTTGTGATATAATTTCAGGTGGAAATCTAAGTCTTATCTGTAACTTCATTAATTCCAATGTCTGTTAATGAAATTGCCTGAGACTGTGAAGGTAGGCATACACATACATTTATGCAAAGTATGCACTGAAGTAAATTAGAAATAATATAGTTTTTACTGTGCACTGTTGAATTATCATTAATAATATTACTTTACATTTGTAGAAGATGAAAAGCTAATTCATTTTGCCATGTAAGTAAAATATAGGTGACTGCTACTTTTTAAGATATGGTTTCAATTATAATAGGTGAAAGCCAATGTACTATAAAGATATTTCTTGCCCATAGTTTTTTGCCCATACTTGTGTTAACACTGTAAGCACCAATAGCCAAAAGGATTGTTTGCAATATAGATCTTATACTAAGACATTAATTAATTAATGAAATATAACCTCAAATATCAAATTTTGTGTAATGTATGCCTTATAAATATGCTTGCAGTAGTGCTATTTAAAAAAGGCCCTGATACCAAACTGACAAATGACACATTGGGTATTACTGCATCTGGGTAATTGTCTAAGAGATTTACAGAGGAGACCTCCCAAGAATTTTTAGTATGTTCCTTTTGTGTAAAGGTTTTGTCTAAAAATCACTGTGCAAACAGTAGCTGTTCCATAGCACCTGCTTCTGTTCAGTGAGTCTTTTATTTAGAGAGTAACAGTGACCATTTCATTTATCACTACACCAGGGACCTACATAAAGAGTAGCATTTGAATGGCAACAAAGGAGACCAGAGCTTCCAACCAGTAGGGATGCTTGTAAACACGGAGTCCTCCTATGTTTCTTTTTTTACTTTTCAGGCAGTTATATGCAGGTCTTTATTTTGAAGAAAAAATAATTGAATCAGAACAATAATGGGGAAAGTTCTAAACTGATATTTTTAATTTAAAAAGCTATTTTATGTAAAAAAAATGCCATAACTGTCATATATAAGCTTGGCCATTTACATAAATGTACTTTTGTCTTCTTATTAGAAAATTATTTGTATTATAGAAATAACAATGGGAAAATATTCCTTATATTATCTTTGAAAAATGTTTATGGAATTGTTTTCAAATTGCCTATTGTCCTAGCACCTATGCAGTTTTGTTTATACTCCTTTTATAGCTAATCATCTTCAGTCATGATGTCAAAAAATGAGTGCCTCTACCTCTAGCTCTTTCATGACTCCTGGGAGTGTGATGCCCAGGTTTGTTGCTCTGTTAAAATAACCTTCTCTGTAAGCCTGTAGTTACTATCTCTCAACTTTTCTGTTAGCTTTTTCTAACCATTCTTCATTTCATGTTATGCATGAGAAGACCTTCTTGATACATACTGTCTTGTTTATTTTTTAAACAAAAATTCAGTGATTTTAGTACATCCATAGAATTGTGTAGCCATCACCACAATCTGATTTTAGAACATTGTCATCACCCAAAAAGAAATCCCATACCCAGTACCAGTCAGTCCTTATCTCCCATCTTCAATCATTTGTCCTTCACAATCAACTAATTTTTTTTTCTATCGATTTGCCTATTGACATTTTGTAAAAATAGACTCATGATTTGTGGCATATTGTGCCTGGCTTCTTTCATTTAGCATGATTTCAAGGTCCAATAATGTTGTAGTATATATCAGTAATTCATTTCTTCTTTATCCATTCATCAGTCAATGGACACTTGAGCTACTTTTTGTATTCTTTGGGTAGTAGTGCAATTGCTGGATCATAGGGTAGTTCTATTTTAAACTTTTTTATGAACTTCCAAATGGTTTTCTAGAGTGGCTGCACTAGTTTGCACTCCCACCAACTGTGTGGGAGGGTTCCCCTTTTTCCACATCCTTGCCAACACCTATGTTTCTTGACTTGTTGATTTTAGCCCTTTTGACAGATGTCAAGTGATATCACATTGTAGTTGTGATTTGTGTTTCTCTGAAGGTGAGTGATGTTGAGCGTCTTTTCATGTGTCTACTAGCCATCTGTATATCTTCTTTGGAAACATTTTATTCATGTCTTCTTATTTTTAATTGAATTATTCACTTTTTTGTGTTTTGAGTTTTATAAGTTCTTTATATATTTTGGATACTCTTTTTCAGATATGGTATTTGCAAATATCTTCTATTACACGAGTTGCCTTTTAGTGGTGTTGATTGTTTCCTTCCCTGTGTAGAAGCTTTTTATCTTGAAGTAGTACCAGTAGTTCATTTTTGCTTTTGTTTTCGCCTCAGGAGACATATCTAGTAAGAAGTTGCTATACCTGATATCAAAGCTGTTACTTCCTGTGTTCTCCTTTAGGATTTTGATGGCTTCCTATCTCACATTTAGGTCTTTCATCCATTTTGAACTTCTTTTTTGTGTATGGTGGAAGAAAGTGGTCCAGGTTCATTTTTCTGCCTGTTGTTGTCCAGTTTTCCCAAGACTATTTGTTGAAGAGACTATCCTTTTTCCATTGGATATTCTTTCCTGCTTTGTAATAAGTTGACTGACCACATGGTTGTGAGTTCATTTCTGGGTTTCTCTTTTGACCTATGTGGTATTTGTTGTTTGTTTGTTTGTTTGGTGTGTGTGTGTGTTTTGTGACAGTACCATACTCTTTTGATCACTAAATCTTTGTAATATAACTTGAAATCTGAAAATGTGATGCTTCCAGCTTTGCTTTTCTTTTTTTTTAAATTTACTTTTTATTGGTGTTCAATTTGCCAACATATAGAATAACACCAAGTGCTCATCCCATCAAGTGCCCACCTCAGTGCCCGTCACCCAGTCACCCCCACCCCCTGCCCACCTCCGCTTCTACCAGCCCTAGTTCATTTCCCAGAGTTAGGAGTCTTTCATGTTCTGTCTCCCTTTCTGATATTTCCCACTTATTTTTTCTCCTTTCCCCTTTATTCCCTTTCACTATATTTTATATTCTCCAAATGAATGAGACCATATAATGTTTGTCCTTCTCCGATTGACTTATTTCACTCAGCATAATACCCTCCAGTTCCATCCACATCAAAGCAAATGGGGGTATTTGTCGTTTCTAATGGCTGAGTAATATTCCATTGTATACATAAATCACATCTTCTTTATCCATTCATCTTTCGATGGACACCGAGGCTCCTTCCATAATTTGGCTATTGTGGACATTGCTGCTATAAACATCGGGGTGCAGGTGTCCCGGCGTTTCACTGCATCTGTATCTTTGGGGTAAATCCCCAGCAGTGCAGTTGCTGGGTCGTAGGGCAGATCTATTTTTAACTCTTTGAGGAACCTCCACACAGTTTTCCAGGGTGGCTGCAGCAGTTCACATTTCCACCAACAGTGCAAGAGGGTTCCCCTTTCTCTACATCCTCTCCAACATTTGTGGTTTCCTGCCTTGTTAATGTTCCTGATTCTCACTGGCGTGAGGTGGTATCTCATTGTGGTTTTGATTTATATTTCCCTGATGGTCATTTTTAATTGCATTATTTGTCATTTTATTGTTTCAAATATGTTCTCCCATTCTGTGGATTGTTTGTTTCATTTACTTGGTAGTGTCTTCTGAAACCCCAAAATTTTGACCTTAATAAAACCCAATTTATTTATTTTTCTTCTGTTGATTGTCCTTTTGGTGTTACATTTTAGAAACTATTGCCTAATTCATGTTGGCAAAGATTTGTACTGATGGTTCCTTCTAAGAATTGTATTGTTATTTCCAACTTCATTTTTTTGCATGTGTATATCCTGTCATCTCAAAACCATTTGTTAAGATTAATCTTTCCCATAATTTTTTATACCCTTGTCTAATATCCATTGGATAGATTATTAAGATTATTTTTGGATTCCCAATTTTTTAATTTCATTGATCTATATCTTTATGCCACTAATTAACTATCTTGTTTACTATAACTTTGTAGTAAGTAGAATTTATGGCTTCTGGCATATGTCAGTCATTTTTCCCCCTCTTTTGGTATATACTTCTTTGATATTTGTCCTTCTGTTTTCTTATCAGGATAAGCTTTTCTTCTCATCAGTTTTTGACTTGTCTTCTCAGGTTTCTCTTTAATATTCTTCACTTGCACCCATCACACCAAGCGCCTACCAGTATCAGCTCTTCTGATTGCTTTATACAATTCCATTTTGTTCACCTAGAAACTATTCACAAATTCTGTAAGTATTAATACACAGAATTTATTGTGTATTGTGTATTATGTATTAATTATTTCTATGTGCTGAGGAATGGGAGACAGGAAGACAAATATCCCAATACAGTGTTTAACCACCTTTGGATTTCCCAAATATTATAACTCAAACTTGAAGTGAATCATAGAGGAGAATGCTAAAATAGTAGGGGTGGGGAGAATTTTTTTTAAAAACCCTTAAAAGGTAGAATGAACAAGACTATTGCTGACAGAAAAGTAATTGAATATTTGGGAGAGAAATGAAAAACAGTTACATTTTGCTATATATTAGTAAAACCCTGATCACCAATATCTACCCTTTTCCTTCCACCAATTAAATAGTTATCTTTGAATACAGTAAGACAATATCACTTCATTTGAAAGTGCTAAAGTATCATGCAAATAGTTTTGATGGTTTTGTTTTCCTTACTAGTAATTCAGTATTATAATGTCATGCTACATGTACCATGTATACCCATAAGATACAAACTCTGTTTGGCAGCATGTGGAAATATACAGATCAAAGGATCAAGGATTGTACATTTTCACACTTAGGTGTTTTTTTTTTTTTTTTTTAAGATTTATTTACTTATTTGAGAGAGAAAGAGTGGCATGGAGGGACAGAGGGAGGAGAGAATCCCAATTGGACTCCCCACTGAATGTGGAGCCCATTGTGGAGCTTGATCTCATGACACTGAGATCATGAACTGAGCTGAAACCAAGATTTTGACACTTAACTGACTGAGAGCCTGGGGGTACCCCTCCCCTCACTGTTAGCTTTATTTTCACAATGACTTTAGTGATTTTTCTCATGTTTTCCATGTGCATTTTATTTATTTATTTATTTTTACTTTTTTATTTATGAAAGAGAGTGAGAGAGAGAGAGAGAGGCAGAGACACAGGCAGAGGGAGAAGCAGGTTCCACGCAGGGAGCCCAACACGGGACTTGATCTTGGGATCCCAGGATCACACCCTAGGCCGAAGTCGACACTAAACCACTGAGCCACCAGGGCTGCCCTCCATGTACATTTTAAATAAGCTTATTCTATTTTGCTATACCTGATTCAGATATAATATAGTGTTTGTAAAACATCACCTATTTTGTTTTATTTTATTTTATTTTATTTATTTTTTATTTTATTATTTTTTTACCAATTTTATTTTTTAAGGAAAAAAACCTACTTTAACCACTTTGGATTTTTCAATGCAATGTTTTTCCATGGCGCTATGGAAATACAGTGGTATCAACTATACTGTGGTGGCATAGCTAATAACTGTAAATTAACTCATGTTTTAAATTTTAGTGAGTAGAAATGCATGCTTAAAATACTTTTAATATAAGAAAGCAGACCTTAGAAACTTTTTGCCTTTATTTTCTATAGTTTGGAGCATTGATTTTACTTTCTGTTTAGTTTAGGTGCTTTATTTTATTTTATTTGTAAAAATTTCAGAACAAAGATGAATAGGTTCTACAGGACCACAAAGGAGGGAGGGCCACTGACCTCAGATGAAGGGAATTAAGCAAGAATTCCCAGTGGATATTGATGCAGGTCTGAGTTTCAAATATTTAATAAGCATTAGTTAATGTAAAAAGGAAATTGTATTCACAAGGAATTCTAGATGGAGTAGAAGTATACTCTGAAGTGTGTGTTAAGGTATGAGAAATTGTGGTGTGTTGAAGAAACTCTAAGTTGTTTGGTAGCTGGTGGGCTGTGTGCTTCTAGGGAAAGTGGTAAGAAAAGAGTATTTAGAGGCAAGAAGAGAGCAACTCATTAATGGCCTACTATGCTATATTTAGGAGTTTAAATTTTTTACTCTGAAGACAACATGGAATGTGAATTTTAAGCACAAAAATGACATTTTCAGATTAAAAAGTTAGAAAGATCACTCTGAATATACTGTGAAGATTATTGGAACCTGGCTGGAGGTGTGGAGGGGACATTTGGACATGAAGAAGAAAGACCTGTCTGAAACTTATTGCTTGAAACATAGAGAAGACATTGCATATGCCCAAACTAAAGTAATGGGAATAAAGGCTGGTACAAATTCTATAGATGTAGAAAGTATAAAATGTAAATCCTAGAATTTGATAAGGGCTATTATGTTACTCAGTTTACGAAATTATAGTTCCATTTGCTAAGGTCATCTCTATCATCTTGATTAGAATTTTCGGTGTTGATTGGCAATTTAGTACCCAAATCTTTTTTTTTTTTTAAGATTTTATTTATTTATTCGTGAGAGACAGACAGAGAGAGGGAGAGAGAGGCAAAGACACAGGCATAGGGAGAAGCAGGCTCCATGCAAGGAGCCTGACGCAGGACTCGATCCTGGGTCCCCAGGATCAGGCCCTGGGCTGAAGGCAGCGCCAAACTGCTGAGCCACCTGGGCTGCTGTAGTACCCAAATCTTTGAACTACTCTTTAGTTTTATGCCACTAGATAGCTAATAACAACTATTACATGTAGGTTTTTTTTTTTTTTTTTACTAGACTTAGACTTATTTCCTTAATTTTTAAACTCTTGGGGGCTGATATGGTATCTCATTCTTGTTCTCTTTTATATCGCCTATTACAAACATATTCCACCTAAAAAGCACTCAAGTCCACAAATTTTAGTGTTAAAAAATCAGAAGAAATTATCCAATTATACAAGGACTTGTACAGTTTCCTAGAACATTTGTAAAAGACTATATGATTGAAATTTTATTTTATTTGTATCAGTTTTGCCTAAAAGATGGAACTTTTTATTTAAGAGAGCCTTACTTATATGACTAACTACTTTGTTGGCTTTATGTTTTTCTTAAATAATTCAGTAAATCTATTTTTGGTAAAAATAATTTCCCTTACTACTGTGTAATTTACTAAAGGCCTAATCCGTTTGAAGGGATGTCACACTGTGTAAGACACCTTGATGTTCTTAAGGAATACATGTAAACCATTGGCATCCTTCCCCAAAATCCTGGATTCTGTAATTTAAGTCTCATCTACTGCCAACTGTCCACAAAAACTTTTCTTCTTTTTCTAGTTTAAAAACAATTCCTACTGTGCTATTAAAATTTGAAAATATTTGATCTTCAGATATAATTACATTCCATAGATACATCCAAATTAGATGTCTATTCTGTGTTAAGAAATGAAAATGTGAGACTTTTAACAAAGATTTTATTTATTTATTTGAGAGAGAGAGAGAGCACAAACAGGCAGAACAGCAGAGGGAAAGGGAGAAGCAGACTCCCCGCTGAGCAGGGAGCCCCAGCATGGGGCTTCATCCCGGGACCCTGGGATCGTGACCTGAGCTGAAGGCACATGCCCAACCAACTGAACCACCTAGGCACCCCAAAATGTGAGATTTTTTTGATCATGATTAAAAAGCAGTTAAAGCCAGTTTGCAATTTTAAATATTTGGAATCATCACATTCAAATTTACTACTTATTTTCCAAAGTAAGATAGCATCAGAATCCAGAAAGATGAGATTTTTAATAAATCAAGTCAGTTGCATTAGTGTGCTAGTAAATTTCTTTTTAAAAGTCATCTCCATTAGTTCCTGTGTCACTTTCCTTGTATCTCCCCCCTTTTATTCTTTCCAAAATGTTAACTTTTAGGGTGCCTGTGTGGGTCAGTCAGTTAAGTGTCCAACTTTTGGTTTCAGCTCAGGTCATAATCTTAGAGTCCTCGGATCCAGCCCTGTATTGGGCTCTATACTCATTGTGAAGTCTGCTTGTCCCTCTCTGTCCCTTTTTGCCCTACCCCCCCAGTTGTGCACACTTGTGCGCCCATGCACACATGCTCTCTGTCTCTAAAATAAATAAATAAAATCTTTAAAAATATATAATGGTCAGTAGTGTGCCATAACTTTCTTTTAAGTAAATAAATAACTTTATGAACTTAAGGCCTCTATATTTAAGTCAAATAAAGTAATAAAGAATATTTAAATAGTATAACAGCATATGTAATCACATACTTTCTTCAAATGTTTGAAAGAAAAGAGCTCGAAACCTAAAGTCACTGTCATAAGGATTATAAAATTCCCTCAAGGTCAGGAACCTTGTTGTACATATGCATAATTTGTCAACAAGTTGGTCCGTCATGCTAACTTTACAGACATAAAATATGTTGTAAAATCTATATCTTGATGATTATGAAGTTATGAGTAGGTGTTAAACACTGGGGCCCTCAAAAGGAAATATACACAGATTTAAAGGATCAAAGTGATTTAATGTGCTGTTGTGATGACAATTCTTTATGTTTTATATCAAAGTTGTTTAAGAAAATGGCATCAAAGAAACTACCCTATCAGCTGGAAATGTCTTCCATCTGGGAATGTCTTAAGTCAACGTTTTATTACCTTCTATTGCAGATTATTGATAATTTAATAGGAATTTCAAATTTAAGTTACAAAAATTCTAAAATTACCAATTTTGTTAATTTTTTTGAAGTAGACATTCAGATTGTATGCATGTATTATACTGTGATACTCTCTTGTAAATTAAACTTAATGTCAAATACTTTTATTATTGCTAGAAATGAAAAAAGTACAGATATTGACAGCATTTGGTCAAATGTATTCATATATAAAAATCAGAATCTAAAAAGTCAATAAAAAATATGGGGTGCCAGCTGGCTCAGTCAGTAGAGTATGAGACTCTTGATCAGGGTTATAAATTTGAGCCCCACATTGGGTGTAAAAATTACGAGTAAAATCTTAAAAAAAAAAAAAAAAGTAGAATGTGATTATTTCAGTAAGCATTACATTCCCCTTTCATTATTGATATGTAGATAATTAACAGTTTCAAATATATTCTGAGTAGAAATATATGCATTACACAGATTGGTCTTTTTTTTTTTTTTTTTTAAAGATTTTATTTATTTATTCATGAGAACACACAGAGAGGATTGAGAGAGAGAGAGGCAGAGACACAGGCAGAGGGAGAAGCAGGCTCCATGCAGGGAGCCCGACGTGGGACTCGATCCCGGGTCTCCAGGATCACGACCTGGGCTGAAGGCGGCGCTAAACCGCTGAGCCACCCAGGCTGCCCACACAGATTGGTCTTTAAAACAATCTATATGATATATACAGGATAGAATTTTTTTAGTGCTGTCAGCCAAAGGTACCCCCCCCCCAAAAAAAAAAAAAAGTGAAAATCAATCTGGAATTGTCAAGTCTGCAAAGTATCTTACCTTGGGATTGTAAAGAAGTGGTTCTGAAAGAAAAGTCAAAAACTTAATCCTCCAGCAATGTTTTTTTATTACATAGGACTAGAAAATTATAGAAACGAAACTACTGCCATGTAACGATTTGAAAATTAATCCATATTTAGACCCCTGCACCACTGTTATTTTAACATAACCTCCTTCAGTCACTTAGAGAGAACTAGTTTCAGAACATGATAGTTCAGGCAGGAATATATTACCATTGTAACTACTGAAAACTCTGCTGTTTAATTAAAAAAAAAAAAAGATTGTGTGTGTGTGTGGTCTGGATGGACAGTAATTTTGAAAAAGTCTCTGTGTAACAGTGAGGATGGTAGTTTTCTAGACACTGTTGGTCTCAGAGGTTCCCATTAAAAAGAATAAAGACTCCTACTTCTCAAACCTTGTCAGACACTGGGCATGTTACCTGCATGAACAATGGAGGCATTGAGGGTACCAATCTACCTTTGTGATAACCTTGCTTATACACTTACAGAACATATTAAGTACAGTATGCATTATTTCTACAATGCTATCAGAGCCTTGCTTATGAGATTTTGTAAGAAATACACAAGAGGAAGGAATCATAGGCCTCAGATTCTGAAATGTCTAATTCAGTAGTGATGCAGTGCTCAGATGAACTATTGCAGATTTAATGAGCAACCTAGGACAAAGACACATGTACTGGACACACCAGGGAAAGGATTTCGTATACAGGGACTAATTTGCATGAAATATGAATACATTCCTATTAGTTGTCTAGATCTATGAGATGTCTTCATTATTGGGAATGATTTTTGCATGAAGTTAATGGAGATAAATTCAGAAGTTATTCTGTATAAAGAATTTTAAAGTAATGTTTTAGCTTTTTGATTCTGCATCATCTCAACTTCTAAAGCAAAGAAAAAATAAATTGCATATCATAAAATATCATGATCAAATGAAATGGACCCCTTTTCTACAAAGTCTCAAACAAGATGGGAAGCAGTAGCTATCCTTCATATAACCAATTAACTTAATTAACAAGTAGTTCGATTTCAATATTTTGAATTAGAAAGACACTTGATATTGAGTATCATCTTGCTATTTTAAATAAGGTGATCTGGGCACTTTCTATTCTATTTTTTAATAAGATTTTATTTGTTTATTTGTGAGAGACACAGAGAGAGAGAGAGAGAGGCAGAGACATAGGCAGAGAGAGAAGCAGGCTCTTTGCAAGGATCCTGATGCAGGACTTGATCCTAGGACCCTGGGATCACGACCTGAACCATAGGCAAACACTCAACCACTGAGCAACCCACGTCCCCCCTTTCTATTCTAGATTAATACTCTAGCGTTGAAAAGCTTGGATTCAGTTCTTTGGGGAATTTAATTTGTCTTTACGAAAGAAATCATCAATCTTGAGGAAGGATTTAGAGAGAAAATGGTATTTATTTGTTTCAAGTTCATTTGAATCTCATGGGAAGTGGTAGGAAGAGCAGTATTCAGAAATATTGAAAAACAAAAATCTAGAAGTATAATATCCATTTGAGTAGTAGTTAATTCAATTTAAACAATATTTTTATTCTTTTTTTTTAATTTTTATTTATTTATGATAGTCACAGAGAGAGAGAGAGAAAGAGGCAGAGACACAGGCAGAGGGAGAAGCAGGCTCCATGCACCGGGAGCCCGATGTGGGATTCGATTCCGGGTCTCCAGGATCGCGCCCGGGGCCAAAGGCAGGCGCCAAACCGCTGCGCCACCCAGGGATCCCCAATATTTTTATTCTTAATTTAAGGTTTAAAATTTAGCCTAGGAACACCTAGAATTTAGAACTACTTATGATAATCATTAAAGACTAGAAGTTTGAGGAATTAATCTTGTTTACACCATTTTCACCCCTGTCAAAAGATTTCAGCACGATTGCTTCATTAAATGTATGGCTAGATTTTATGTAAAATACACAATGTTAATATTTTATTTTATATTTGATTTCAATAACATTTTTCATGTGCTTTCTGTTTAAAAACATATTAGAAACTACCACAGAAGTCAGTATTCTTGAAGAGAAGTCCATGTGTTTCAGATGTGAAATTAGAACAAAAATGCTAAAATTGTCAACATGTTTATTTTATGGATTACTTTTAAGAAACAGGTTATTTGTGAGGTGCCTGGGTGGTTAAGTCTCCAACTCTTGAATTCAGCTCAGGTCATGATCTCAGGGTTGTGAGATACAGCCCCGTGGGGGGCCCTACTCTCAGTGGGGAGTCTGCTTGGTGATTCTCTTTCTCTCTCCCTCTCCATTTGCCCCTCCCCCCCAAAAGTAAATAAGTAAATCCAAAAGAAACCCAGATTATCTGTATATAGGGTTATGAGGCTACGTGCCATATATCAGAAAACAGCCTGTGTAGTGCACTTA
Organism: Canis lupus baileyi; assembly: GCF_048164855.1. Taxonomy (NCBI): domain Eukaryota; kingdom Metazoa; phylum Chordata; class Mammalia; order Carnivora; family Canidae; genus Canis; species Canis lupus. The sequence continues at coordinate 53,907,744 of NC_132876.1, read as the reverse complement.
CTATGTTTATTGCTCTATGGTTGCCCATGGTACTAACTCATAACTTTATATGCATGAAGTGTGTATAATGTGATACAGAGGGCTGACAGAGTTGTGGTTAAAATAGGAGTAGAAAACAAATTTAGAAATAATCTATGTGTTGTGACTTTGAATAGGTAAAAAAAAACCCACAAGATTCTTCATTTCAATTTTAGGCCACTTTTGAGAACAGAATTGACTGAAGGTGGGTTATGAATTAGACTAATTCTTTGTGTGGTTACTCTTTACTTTAATGCAACATATTTGACCTTAGGGATAATAACTTTAGGGAGGTACAGTAAATACTTGACAATTAAGATAGCAAAAAATACTTGCTGAGTGTTGAGCAGTTAGAATGTGCTATATTATGTTCTAGATGAATTAACTTAAGAGTCTTCATTTAATTCTAGCAGGTTCCTATTGTGTTATAGGTATTGTTTTTTTAATCTCAAAATTGCAGTTGAATAAACAAAATTTGAAGGTCTAAATAGTTTGCTTGAAATCATACAACTTTTAGGTGTAAGTTCAGAATTCAGTTGTTGAATCCAAGTTGTTTATAGAATTGACTACCTCATTTTTTGGTTTATAATAGAGTATAATTAAACATTGAGATAAAAAATTCTCTTGAATCAACTTATCAGTTTAACTGGGCAATAGATGACCTCGTTCCATCTTTTGTGTACTGAAATACTATTGATAGAAAATCATTTTGAGCTTTCTGCTGCTTAGGTCTCAGGCATACCTATGTATTCTCTTCTACCTCACTATACATCTTTTAGTTCTTTCAAATGCTTGAATCTGGCATATTCATCTTGGCTTTATAGTTGCCAAAACATAGAATTTCTTCCCTACTCTGGTTACATTGAGAGATGTTTTTATGTTGCCCTTCATGTCCATTTCTCGTATATGTATTCAATTTATTACATTTAGAATGTATAGAAAGACTTTTTATAGAAGCATCTCTTGAATTTATATCAGTTAATTGTTATAGTCACTGTTACTTTTTTGCTATATGTTCAGAGATTTTCTGTGTTCTTTTTTGTTGTTACCTGTGTTTGTATCTTTAATTTATTTTTAATGAAATAGCATCTTACTGTATATATAGTATATACTATATTCTTATTTTTTAACCTAATGTATTCTTCAGCCATAAATAGTAATATTCTGCAAATACATGATTCTATTGTATAAAACTCCTTTGTAGGGATATACCATGATTTAACTATTTCCCTAAAGTCCAATATTTATATCATTTTGAATTATTTGATTTTACTGTGACACTTGGAATAGTCTTTTATATAATATGTTTGTAAATTACTTATTGAAGTTACTAATGGAAGGGGATAGTTATTTAAATGCTTGTTATGTTTATTAGACTATTTCTGGAAACACTGTTCAAATTTACATTCTTGCCAGCCAACAATGAGTGGTAATCATTTAGAACTATCACCACCTCTGAGTATCATAATTAAAAAATAGCTTGCCATATTGATGATTGGAAAACTGTATCTCATTATTTCTATGTTTGTATATTTGCTTACTAATTTTGTTAGTTTTAATGTATAGTAGATCACTTGTGTTTGTGTCCATTATTTGTTCATATTTTTACCAATTTTATACTATAGAGATGATATTTCTCTTGTTTAAAGATCGTGTTATATGATTATTTTAACCCTTTCACATTTTTGTTCTAATTTTTAGTTTTTCCTCAAATTTTTCATTTGCCTTTTAATTTTGTTTTAAAGTATTTTAGGATAAACTAAATCTTTTGCTTGTTTGTTCTTGCAGAAAGTTAGAACCATTTAAACTAGAATTTCACTTTTAAAGATTTTTTAAAATTATTTTTTAACAGGAATTCAATTTGCCAACATATAGCAAAATACCCAGTGTTTATCCCGCCAAGTGCCCCCCTCAGTGCCCATCACCCAGTCACCCCAACCCCCTGCCCACCTTCCTTTCCACTACCCCTTGTTCGTTTCCCAGAGTTAGGTGTCTCTCATATTCTGTCACCCTCTTTGATATTTCCCACTCATTTTCTCTCCTTTCCCCTTTATTCCCTTTCACTATTTTTTATATTCCCCAAATGAATGAGACCATATAATGTTTGTCCTTCTCCGGTTGACTTATTTCACTCAGCATAATACCCTCCGGTTCCATCCACGTTGAAGCAAATGGTGGGTATTTGTCATTTCTAATGGCTGAGTAATATTCCATTGTATACACAGACCACATCTTTTTTATCCATTCATCTTTCGCCAAGCAGACTCCACACTGAGTGTGGGGCCCCACACCAGTCTGTATCACACAACTCATGAGATCATGACCTGAGCCAAAACCAAGAGTTGTATATTTAACTGTCTAGGCCACCCAAGCACCCTTAGAATTTCCATTTTAGATAGAAATGTTTTACTTTAGTTACTCCCAGGAAACAGAAATATGTATAATTATTGTAATACTCACTCAATAGAAATTGTACAAGTAGTGCTATATATTATCCCTGTCTTTAATTTAAATGGTGCTTTCTTTTTTTTTTTTTTTTCTAAACTTTTTTTTTTTAAAGACTTTATTTATTCATTCATGAGAGAGAGAGGCAGAGAGGCAGGCAAAGGGAGAAGCAGGCTCCATGTAGGGAGCCCATCATGGGACTTGATCCTGGGTCTCCAGGATCCCACCCTAGGCTGAAGGCGGCGCCAAACCACTGAGCCACCGGGGCTGCCTGGTGCTAACTTTCTTATTTTCATATTCTCCTTCCTGAGTCTTTGTGACAGACTCTTGACAGGAGTTTAGTCTACTTTTATCTTTTATATTTGTAGTTGGTGGTGAGTCAGATTTTCCTGCTTTCCAGGAGGATTTCTCTGTTGTATTAGTTTAGAGCAATACATGCATTCGTTTATGGCATATTCAAATTTCCTAAGTCAATTCGGTCATATCTATGTCATCAAAACAAAGCATATTAAATCTGAAATTGACCTTAAAGATCACAGTCTAAAAATCTCACTCTGCAGATGAGTCAAATCCAGAGATACTACTTTTGCATTCTTTATCAGGTGCATAGATCTTACTGAAGAATGGTTCAATCGGTTCATTCTCTGGCAGCCACATTATGAACTTTCTTGGTATTGATCTCATTACATATTTACTTTCTAAGCTATATATGGGAGGTTAATTACTTTTCTTAATTTAATAAACCAGGCTATTATAGTGCAAGTTTATTCTTGTCATGAACTTCGTGGGATGAGACTCAAATAACCTAGTCATTTGAGTTTTTTTTTTTTTTTTCCCCAGAGTGTGGTGCCCATCATGGGAACAGATTATTCCATAGAATAATCTATCAATCTATCTATTCCATCTATCTTTGGATTTATGGAAGAACATTTATAAAACACATTTATATTTTGTTAACATTCTGAGATAAAAGAAACTTTTTCAGAGGAAAGGCTAAGATGGCAGAGTAGTAGGATGACCCTAGGCTTGCCTGGTCCCTTGCACTCAGCTAGATAAAATTCAGATCATTCTGAATATCCAAGAAATCTGAGGACTGATAGAACAAACTGCAGAACTAGATGGAGAGAAGAGGCCATGTCATGGATGATAGGATGTACAGAGATGTGATTTGAGGGAAGTGGATCATGGTGCTCAGGAGGGATGCGGCCCTTTTCCTGGAGAGAGGTTAGAGAAGGAGGAGAACACAGGATTGTACAAGAAAAATACTTGCCTAAAACCATTGAGTAGGAAAATGAGAGGGGCTGATTTTTGTGAGTTTTTATAACCACAGGGCTCAAGGACTGGAGTTTAGAGGTACCTGGTGTGGCAGGTGTAAGGCCCATTAGGTATTACAGTGTTCACATGGAGAAGGAAAGCAGATTGCCTGGGAGACAGAAGGTGTGGGATTGCCAGAGATGTCCTGAGAGAGACAGTTCCCTTCTTCGAGTGCATTTGATAGAAGTGACATTTCCTCTCCAGGGACAAAGGAGCATATAGGTGCCATTTTTCTTCCCTACCCTTTGGCATCAACTATCTTCAGTATGCAGCACAGCACTAACAGTGGCAACATAAACCTACTTACACCAAGCCTGCTCCCCTACACTGTGCAGATACTACTTTTCTCTAGATAGTGTGCATAAAGAACCAGTGGAGCTGGCCCTATCCCCAGAAGAACACATATCCTTCCGCTCACATACACCATGGCAATTGATGATAAGAGTTCTGCAAAGCATCAATTATAATGGAAATAGCATCAGGTCTCTTTTAATAAGAAGACCAAAGCATACTTATTTAAAACTCACCATATTGTGGAAGAGGTCCAAATGCTCTCAGGGAAGGAAAAACTGTGCAGTGAACTAACCTGAGGGAAAGGGCAGCTGAAAGACAGCAGTAGAGTGCACACAGCATACAGCAGAGACAGTTCATGAAGAACAGGCCCTGGACAATATATGACCTCTTCTTTTAAAGCCAATAGTTGCAGGAACTTTCCTAACACAGAAAAGAAGACAGAGACCTAGATAAAATGCCAAGACAGAGGAATTCATCCCAAAAGAAAGTATGAGAAAGGTCACAGCCAAGGATCTCATTGAATAGGATATAAGAAATATGTCTGATCCAGAATTTAAAGCAACAATCATAAGAATACTAACTAGACTTGAGGAAAGCATAGAAGACAACAGGGAGTCCTTTGCTACAGAGATAAAACATCTAAAAACTAGTCAGGCTGAAATAAATGAAACAACTGAGATGCAAAAACAGCTAGATATAAAGACCACAAGTATGGAAGAAGCAGAGGCACAAATACGTGATATAGAAAATAAAATTATGGAAAAGAAGCTGAAAAGAAGAGGGAAACAAAAATATTGGATCATGAATGTAGGTTTGGGAACACCTGGGTGGCTCAGCGATTGAGCATCTGCCTTTGGCTCAGGGCATGATCCCATGTCTGGGGATCGAATCCCACATTGGGCTCCCTGTGAGGAGCCTGCTTCTCCCTCTGCCTATGTCTCTGCCTCTCTCTATGTGTCTTTCATGAATAAATAAATTTTTTAAAAAAATGAATGTAGATTTGCAGAACTCAGCGACTCCATAAAACATAATAACATTTATATCATAGAAGTCCCAGACGAAGAGAGGGACAAGGGGCAGAAGGTGTAATTGAGGAAATTATAACTGAAAACTTCCCAAATCTGAGGAAGGAAACAGACAGACATTAAAGTCCAGTAGATACAGGGAACTCCCATCAAAATTATCAAAAGGAGGCCAACAGCCAGACACATCATAGTTAAGTTTGCAAAATATAAACATAGGTAAAGAAATCTTAAAAGCAATAAGAGAAAAAAATCTCTAACTTATAAAGGAAGATAAAAAAATGTAAGCACCAGACTTATCTACAGAAACCTGGCATGCCAGAAACAAGTGGCATGATATATTTAGTGTGCTAAATGGGCTAAATAGGCAGCCAACAATATTGTATCCAGCAAGTGTATAATTGAGAATAGAGAAAGAGTTTCCCAACCAAATAAAAACTAAAGGAGTTTGTGACCACTAAACTAACCCCACATGAAATATTTTTTAAAGATTTTATTTAGTTATTCATGAGAGACACAGAATGAGAGAGAAAGAGAGAGAGGCAGATACACAGGCAGAGAGAGAAGCGGGCTCCATGGAGGGAGCCTGATGCTGGACTCGATCCTGGGACCCCAGGATCACGCCCTATGCCCAAAGCAGATGTTCAACCACTGAGCCACTCAGGCATCCCCCAAGATGAAATATTAAAGGGCGCTCTTCGGAGCTCACCTGGGTGGCTCAGTGGGTTAAATGTCTGATTTCAACTCAGGTCATGATTCCAGAGTCCCAGAATCGAGCCCCACATTGGGATCTCTGTTCAGCAGGGAGTCTGCATCTCCCTCTGCCCTTCACCCTGCACATCCTCTCTCCCTTTCTCTCGCTCTTTCTCTCTATTAAATAAATAAATAAATAAATAAATAAATAAAATATTTATGAAAATCAAGAATAAAGTGGACTCGTCAAATGGGAGAAAAAGGACCAAAAGTGAAAAAGTCTAGAAGAGAACTGAGAAAATCTCCAGAAACAACAAAAGAAATAATAAAATGACACTAAATTGATGTCTATCAATAATAATTCTGAATGTAAATGGACTAAATGCTCCAAATAAAAGAAACAGAGTATCAAAATGGATAAAAATTATCCCAAGACCTATGTTTATGTTGCCTGTAAGAGACGCATTTTATTATTTTTTTAAGATTTTATTTATTTATTCATGAGAGATACACAGAGAGAGAGGCAGAGATAAAGGCAGAGAGAGAAGCAGGCTCCATGCCGGAAGCCTGATGTGGGACGTGGGACTCGATCCCGGGACTCCAGGATCACACCCTGGGTGGAAGGCAGGTGCTCAACTGCTCAGCCACCCAGGTGTCACATAAGAGACACATTTTAGACCTAATGACACTTGCAGATTGAAAGTGAGGGGTTGGAAAATCATTATCATGTTAATTAATAGATGTCAAAAGAAAGCCAGAGTTGGTTACTTATATCAGATGAACTAGATTTTAAACTGAAGATTGTAAAGAGGTGAAGAAGGGCACTGTATCATAATAAAGGGGCCTATTCAACAACAAGATCTAACACTTGTAAATATTTATGCCCCCAACATGGGAGCATCCATATAGATATATAAAACTATAACAAACATATAGGAACACATTGATAATATTACAATAATTGTAGGGGACTTTAAAACCCCAATTACATAAATGGATAGATCAAGCTAAATATGAAGAAGAAAACAATGCCTTTGAATGACAAAGTGTACAAGATGGACTTCACAGCTCTATTTTGAACATTTCATCCTAAAGCAGCAGAATACACATTCTTTTCAAGGGCACATGGAACATTCTTCAGGATAGATCACATACTGGCTCACAAATCAGGCTTCAACAAGTATGAAAAATTTGATATCATACCATGCATATTTTCAGACCACAACAGTATAAAATGTGAAGACAATCACAAGAAAAAAATTTGCAAAGACCAGAAATATATGGAGGTTACAGTACATCCTACTAAAGAATGAATGGGTCAACCAGGAAATATAACAATTTAAAAAATAGAATCAAATGACAATGAAAACCTTATGGTAGAACTCCTTTAGCATGCGGCAAATGCAGGCCTTAGTGGGAAGTCTCTAGCAATACAGGTCTACCTCAAGATGGAAGAAAATTCTTAAATATGAAACATAACCTTACAGCTAAAGAAGAAGGAAAAAGAACAACAAATTAATCATAAGCAAGCAAGAAAATTGAAATAATAAATATTAGAGCAGACATAAATGATAAACAACAAACAAAAACCAATAGAACACATCAATGTATCCAGGAAGTGGGTCTTTGAGATAATAGAAAACTGATAAACCTCTGGCCAGACTTTTCAAAAAGAAAGGAAAAAGGAACCCAAGAAATAAAATTAGAAATTAGAGAGGAGAGATTACAAGCAACAACACAGATAAACAATTTTAAGATAATATTATGAAAAACTACATGCCAGCAAATTGAGCAATGTGAAAGAAATGGATAAATTGCTAGAAACATATAAACTACCAAGACTGAAATGGGAGGAAATAGAAAATTTGAAAAAACCTGTACAGCAAAGCAATTGAATTCATAATAAAAAATCTCACAAGAAACAAAAATCCAGGGCCAGATGACTTCCTAGGGGATTCTACCAAACATTTAAAGAAGAGTTAATGCCTATTTTCAAACTGTTCTGAAAAATAGTAAAGGAAGGAAAACTTTCAAACTCATTCTATAAGGCCAGCATTACCTCAATTTCAAAACCAGACAGTGACTCCAGTATGAAAGAGAATAGAGGCCAATATCCATGATGAACATGGATGCAGAATTTCTCATCAAAATACTAGCAAATTGAATCCATTGAAAGTATCATTCAACATGATCAAGTGGGATTCATTTCTGGGCTGCAAGGGTGGTTCAATATTTGTGAATCAGTCAACATGTTATACCCCATTAATAAAAGATAAGCATCATATGATCATGTCAATAGATCCAGACAATGCATTTGACAAATATAGCATATATTTTTGATAAGAAATTCCTCAACAATAAGGGGCAGAGGGAACATACCTCAATATCATAAAGGTCATATATGAAAGTTCCCCCAGCGATATCCTCCTTAATGGAGGGAATCTGAGAGCTTTCACGTTATGATCAAGAATAAGACAGTGATGTCCACTCTAATCACTGTTATTTAACATAGTACCATTAAGTCCTAGCTTTATCAATCAGAAAACAAAAAGAAATAAAAGGCATCGGCATCCAAATTAGCAAAGAAGAAGTCAAACCTTTAATATTCATAGACAACATGATACTATATATACAAAGCTCAAAATATTGCACCAAAAAATCAGTAGGACCTAATACATTGATAAAGTCTCAGAATAAAAAAAAATCACTGTATAGATATCTGTTGCATTTCTACACACCAGTAATGAAGCAACAGAAACAGAAATCAAGGAACAGAACCCATTTGCAATTGTACCAAAACCCATAAGATACCTTGGAATAAACCTAAATAAAGAAGTAAAAGATGTGTATTCTAAAAACTATAGAATGCTTATGAAAGAAATTTAACCTGACAGAAAGAAATGGAAAAACATCCTATGTTCATGAATTGGAAGAACAAATATTGTTAAAATATCTATACTACCCAAAGCAATGTACATATTTAATGCATTCCCCCCCCCCAAAAATGCATTCCCTATCAAAATACCATGACCATTTTTCAGGGAGCTAAAACAATATGTAAAATTTCTATGGAACTTTAAAATACTCCAAATAGACAAAGCAGTTTTGGAAAGGAAAAGCAAAGTTGAAGGCACCACAATTCTGGGCTTCAAGTTCTATTACAAAGCTGTGATGACCAAGACAGTATGGTGTTGGCACAAAAAACAAACACATAGATCACTGGAAAAGAATAGAAAGCCCAGTAATGGACATACAAGTGTATAGTCAACTAATTTTCAAAAAGGCAAAAAAGAATATACAATGGAAAAAAAAGAGTCTTGGAATGCCTAGGTGGCTCAGTGATTGAGTGTCTGCTTTTGGTTAATGGTGTGATCCTGGAGTCCTGGAATGGAGTCCCATATTAGGCTCCCCGCAGGGAGGCTGCTTCTCCCTCTGCCTATGTCTCTGCCTCTCTGTGTCTCTCATGTACAAATAAATAAAATCTTTAAAAAAACAAACAAAGAAAAAAGAGAGTCTCTTCAACAAATGGTGGTGGGAAAACTGGACAGTGATATACTAAAGAATGAATGTGGACCACTCTCATATTCCATACACATAAGTGACTTCAAAATGGATGGAAAGACCTAAATGTGAGATAGGAAGCCATTGTATCCTAGAGGAGAACACAGGAAGCAACCTCTTTCACATCAGCCCTTGTAGCTTCTTACTAGATGTGTCCCCTGGTGGCAATGAAAACAAAAGCAAAAATAAATTATTGGGATTCTATGAAGATAAAAACCTTCTAAACAGTGAAGGAAACAGTCAACAAAAATAAAAGAAACCTTTGGAATGGGAAAAGATATTTGCAAAGGCATATCTGATAATGGGTCATTATGCAAAATCTATAAAGAACTCCTCAATCTCAACATCCAAAAAAGCAAATAATCCAGATACAAAATGGTCAGTCGAAATGAAGAGACTTTTTCCAGAGAAGACATTCAGATGGCCAGCAGACACCTGAAAAAATTTGTTCAATATCACTCCTCACCAGGGAAATACAAATCAAAGCTACAGTGAAATATTATGTCATTTCTGTTCTAGTGGTTAAAATTAACACAGGAAACAAGAAGTTTTGGTGAGGATGCAGAACCCTCTTACACTGTAAGTCAGAATGCAATGTGGTGCAGCCACTCTTGATAACAATACCAAGGTTTCTCAAAAAGTTAAAACTAGAACAACCCTATGACCCTGAAGTTTCTCTACTAGCCATTTACCCAAAGGATACAAGAACAATGATTTGAAGGGACACATGCACCCAGATATTTATAGTAGCATCATCAACAATAGCCACATTATGAAATGAGCCAAAATATCCTTTGACTGATGAATGGATAAGGAAGATTTGGTATATATATGCAATGGAATATTATTCAGCCACCAAAAAGAATGAAATATTGCCATTTGCAATGTTGTGGATGGAAGTACAGTGCATTAAACAAGTCAGTCATAGACAAACACTATATGATTTCACTCACAATTGGAATTTAAGAAACAAAAAATATGTACATGTGGAAATAAAAAAACTGGCAAACCACAAAACAGGCTCTTAAATTTAGGGAACAAACTGGATTGCTGGAGGGGAAGTGGTTAGGGGAACGTGTTAAATAAGTGATGGGTATTAAGGAGGGCACCTGTTATGATAAGTACTGGATGTTTTCTGTAAGTCATGAATCACCAAAAACTGCTCTTGAAACTAATATTACACTATATGTTAACTAAATAGAATTTAAATTAAAAAACGAAAAAATGAACTTTATAAGAAACCAAAAAGAGAAAGAAACTCTCTTTAGATGGTATCTCACAGCAAACATATCTCAGTCAATTTGAGTGCTATTTAACTTACAGATTTCACAGTAGTATGAACTAGCAATCATTATCCAGCTTGAGGTATGAGCTAGAAATATGTTGTGCTCTGAGATGAAATATATTATTCCCTCCTGACTTGACAGGAATTTAGCTCACATCATGTGATGTCAGGGCTTTGAGCAATCCTGCCTTTGGGTAGTTTATCTTTTCCAGTGATTTGGGACTTGGACTTGCATTGAATGTACTTTGAGTTTTCATGTATATCTCAGCTTTATTAGTCTGTATTTGTTTTGAAGGGTTTTCATTTTCATATGTAGATTAACACATTTTTATACACGTTGCTGGAGGCATTTTTTCAGTGCTACATTTTAGAAATCAAAATAATAAATAATATATATGTTCATTGTTTTTCTTTTCCTGGTCTTTTGATGAGTATAATCTTTCATGGGAAGTGTTTGTAACATTTCTTTTTTTCTTTTCCTCTCATTTCTTATATTTTCTTCTAACAATAACAACAATAATAATAATTTATCTTTTCTGATAGGCCTGGCATTTCCAAATTGAAATTATATCGTTCATTTTTTAATAGACTATTTTTTGCAACAGTTTTAGGCTTCCAGAAAACTTTTTATTTTTTAATTTTAATTTTTATTTATTTATGATAGTCACAGAGAGAGAGAGAGAGAGAGAGAGAGGCAGAGACATAGGCAGAGGGAGAAGCAGGCTATATGCACCGGGAGCCTGATGTGGGATTCGAACCCGGTCTCCAGGATCCCGCCCTGGGCCAAAGGCAGGCACCAAACCGCTGCGCCACCCAGGGATCCCGCTTCCAGAAAACTTAAGCAGAATGCTTAGCATTAAGAGATGCCTTTTAGGGATCCCTGGGTGGCGCAGCGGTTTGGCGCCTGCCTTTGGCCCAGGGCGCGATCCTTGTGATCCGGGATCGAATCCCACGTCGGGCTCCTGGTGCATGGAGCCTGCTTCTCCTCTGCCTTTCTCTCTGACTATCATAAATAAATAAAAATTTAAAAATAAATAAAAATATTAAAAAAGATGCCTTTTACCTTCCCTCCATAGTATCATCTATTATTAACATCTTGCATTAACATGGGACGTTTGTCACAATTGGTGAACCAATATTGATATATAATTATTAGCTGAAGTCCATTCATTACATAAAGATTCATTCTTAATTTTGAACACTCCTATGGCTTTTTGTCAAATTCATAATGTTTAGTATACCACATGCTGATATTTGACTGCTTCTTTGATGAAAGCATAGTCATTTCTCCTTTGGTTTCTACATTCATTCACTCACTCACTTCAATCACACATTTCTCCAGTAACTATTTATTTAGTTTTTTCTATATAAAGACACTGACAGTTGCTAAAGCAAATTACACTTCATCTTAGCCAAAAGGCCGAAAGCGATTGGTTGCTAAAGCAAATTGCCAATCTATACATCTCCAGGAATGAAATTAGGTATTGTGTGAGAATGGTGTTTTAAGGCAACCCTAGGCTGAGAGAATGGTATAACAACTAAATTGTGATTTAATATTTCTGCTTGTGAAGGGTTTTCCTAAGTTTAGACAGGGATGGCATGTTCCAGTTATGGATCTGGTATTTATTTTCAAGGAAATGGTTTATGGGGGCTGTTCTAACAAGAGGTTGTTCTGGCCGTTTCCCTCTTTGTGATAGATATTATTTCATATCTTCTGAATTAAGTTTTAGTGGAGAAATTTGAAAAAGGAGTCTTTTTCTTTGTAAATAATTATTCATTGATTTTGTGTAAGTAAGTTAATGGGAGGTTTTGACTTAATGTACTTCCCTTTAATAAATTTTTGCAATAAATTTATCAATATGTGAGAAGGATTCATAATAATTACATCCCTTGGGTGGTTCAGCAGTGAATGGGCAGATCATTTCTGTTACTGGAACACAGTATTACAAATAATGAATATATGCATGTATACATACATACATATCAGTAGAAGTGAAGAATATTTATATATTTTTTTTTTAATTGAAGTTCAGTTTGCCAATGTATAGCCTAACACCAGTGCTCATCCCATAAGTGCCCATCACCTAGTTACCCCAGCCCTCTGCCCGCCTCCCCTTCCACTTCCCTTTGTTGGTTTCCCAGAGTTAGGAGTCTCTTATGTTTTCTCACCCTCTCTAATTTTTCCCACTCATTTTCCCTCCTTTCCCTTATAATCCCTTTCACTATTTCTTATATTCCCCATATGAGTGAAACCATATGATGATTGTCCTTATCTGATTGAATTACTTCACTTAGCATAATACCCTCGAGTTCCATCCACATTGAAGCAAATGGTGGGTATTCATCATTTCTAATGGCTAAGATTACATTGTATATATAGACCACATCTTCTTTATTTATTCGTCTGCGATGGACACTAAGGCTCCTTCCACAGTCTGGCTATTGTGGACATTGCTGTTATAAACATTAGGGTGTAGGTGTCTCGGTGTTTCACTGAATCTGTATCTTTGGGGTAAATCCCCAGCAGTGCAATTGCTGGGTCTAGGGCAGATCTATTTTTCACTCTTTGAGGAACCTCCACACAGTTTTTCAGGGTGGCTGTACCAGGTCACATTCCCACCAACAGTGCAAGAGGGTTCCCCTTTCTCCACATCCTCTCCAACATTTGTGGTTTCTGTCTTGTTAATTTTCCCCATTCTCACTAGTGTGAGGTGGTATCTCATTGAGGTTTTGATTTGTATTTCCCTGATGGCAAGTGATGCAGACCATTTTCTCATGTGCTTGTTGGCCATGTGTATGTCTTCCTCTGTGAAATTTCTGTTCATGTCACCACCCTCAAATTGCTGAACTCATTGAGCAACTCAGTAATGTGGCAGGATACAAAATCAATGCCCAGAAATCAGTGGCACTTCTATACACTAACAAGGACACTGAAAAAAAGAGAAATTAAGGATTCAATCCTATTTACAACTGCACCAAAAGGACAAGATACCTAGGAATATACCTAATGAAATAAAGGATCTATACCCTAAAAACTACAGAACATTTCTGAAACAAATTGAGGAAGACAAAAAGAGATGGAAAAATATTCTTTGCTCATGGATTGGAAAAAATAATATTGTGAAAATGTCTATGCTACCCAGGGCAATTTACATGTTCAATGCATTCTCTATCAAAATACCATAGAGGGGATCCCTGGGTGGCGCAGTGGTTTAGCGCCTGCCTTTGGCCCAGGGCGCGATCCTGGAGACCCGGGATCGAGTCCCACGTCAGGCTCCCGGTGCATGGAGCCTGCTTCTCCCTCTGCCTGTGTCTCTGCCTCTCTCTCTCTCTCTGTGACTATCATAAATAAATAAAAATTAAAAAAAAAAATACCATAGAATTTCTTCAGAAAGTTAGAACAAATCATCTTAAGAATTGTGTGGAATCAGAAAAGTTCCCGAATAGTCAGGGGAATATTGAAAAAGAAAACCAAAGCCGGGGGCATCACAATGCCGGATTTCAAGTTGTACTACAAAGTTGTGGTCATCAAGACAGTGTGGTACTGGCACAAAAACAGACACGTAGATCAATGGAACAGAATAGAGAATCCAGAAATGGGCCCTCAACTCTATGGTCAACTAATATACTACAAAGCGGGAAAGACTATCCCCTGGAAAAAAAGTCTGTTCAATAAATGGTTCTGGGAAAATTGGACATTCACATGCAGAAGAATGAAACTAGACCATTCTCTTACACCATACACAAAGATAAACTCAAAATGGATGAAAGATCTCAATGTGAGACAAGAATCCATCAAAATCCTAGAGGAGGACACAGGCAACACCCTTCTTGAAGTTGGCCACAGCAACTTCTTGCAAGACATATCTATGAAGGCAAGGGAAACAAAAGCAAAAATGAATTATTGGGACTTCATCAAGATAAAAAAGCTTCTGGACAGCAAAAGAAACAGTCAATAAAACTAAAAGACAACCTACAGAATGGGAGAAGATATTTGCAAATGACCTCTCAGAGAAAGGTCTAGAATCCAAGATCTATAAAGAACTTAAGAAACTCAACACCCAAGAAACACAATCTAATTATGAAATGGGCAAAAAACATGAACAGAAATGAAGAATATTAATATAACATTATCTGAGTTAAATTCATTTTCTTCCAGTTAAATCATTCTTTTATCTTCTAAAAATTTTTATTTAAATATCAGTTAACATACAGTATAATAGTCTGAGTGTAGAATTTAATGATTCAGCACTTCCATACTGTACCCAGTGCTCATAACAAGTGTATTCCTTAATCCCTATAATTTATTCAACCCTATCCTATCTATACCCCCTCATAATCCATCAGTTTGTTCAGTATAGTTCAGGGTCTTTTTCTTAGTTTACCTCTCTGTTTTTTTCTTTGCTCATTTCTTTTTTTCTTAAATTCAACTTATGTGTGAAATCATATGGTATTCCTTTTTCTCTGTCTTATTTCACTTAGTATATTATACTTTAGCTCTATCCATGTCCTTGCAAATGACAATATTTCATTCTATTTAATTGATGAGGAATATTTCATTTTATACACATACCATCTCTATACATACATCAGTTAATGGACACTTGTGCTGCTTATATAATTTGGCTGCTTTATATATAATGCTCCTATAAACAGCCATGAATGTATCCCTTTGAATTATTATTTTGTATCCTTTGGGTAAATACCAGTATTGCAATTGCTGGATGGTAGGCTAATTTTATTTTTAACTTTGTAGGAACCTCTATACTGTTTTCCACAACAGCTGTACCAGTTCATATTCCCACTGATGCTGTAAGAGGGCTTCTCTTTTCTCTGCATCCTCACTAATACTTGTTTATTATATGGTTGATTTCAGGCATTATGACCAGTGTGAGGTAATATCTCGTTGTTGTTTTTATTCGTATTTACCTGATCATCACTGATATGAGCATCTTTCCTTGAGTATGCTGGTCATCTGTATGTCATCTTTGTAAAACTGGCTATCAGGACCTTCTACCCATTCTTTAATAGGATTATTTATTTTTATGTGTTCAGATTCTTAATTTCTTTATGTATTCTGTATAAGAACTTTGTCAGATATTCATTTGTAAATAACCTCTCTCTTCTGTAGGTTGGATTTTATTATTGTTGATTATTTCCTTCACGTTTCAGAAGGTATTTATTTTGATGGAGTTTCAATAGTTTACTTTTGCTTTTTTTCCGCCTTGCATCAAGAGACGTATCTAGGATGACATTAAGGCATGTGTCATAGAGGTTCCTAATAGTGTTCTTTAGGATTTTAATGGTTTCAGGACTCCCATTTAGGTCTTTAATCTGTTTTAATTTTTTTTCCATTTCGTGTAAATAATTCTTCTAGTTTCATAATTTTGCATGTTGCTGTCAAGTTTTCCCAACAACATTTGTTGAAGAGATGGTCTTTTTTTAATGAGATATTCCTTCCTTCTTTGTCAAAGATCCATTGACCATGTAATTGTCAGTTGGATTGGATCTTGTATTCTGTTTCATTGACCTATATGTTTTATTGACCTATTTTTGTGCCAGTTCCATTTGTTTAGATTGATACAAGTTTTTAATATAACTTGAACTGTGGAATTGTGATACCTCTAGTTTTAATTTTCTTTTTCTAATGAATATTAGTATTTAATACATGATGATTAGGTCTTACAAATAAGTTGGGCATTAGTAATTATAATGACAAGACACTTTAAAAGCTAAACATGCAAACACAAGCATACTAGAAAGAAATGGGATCACCAGTCTCAGGATGAGAAAGTACTTTCCAAATATATAAGGTTTTGAAGAAATATGCAAATACTTATTGATACATTTGACCATACAAGTAACCATTTACATATTCAAAACATAAGTTACTAAGACAAAATACTAAGACCTCAGCCAAAAAGAGGGTCAAGCCATGTGTAGGAGCAGAGATGGAGAAGCTGGTCAAGAGTGCAGAGCAGACTCAGGTTTAGAAGTAATCAAGTTAATAATAATAAAAAAAAATCAGGAAAGAGTGTTTTTATCTATTCAATTTGTGCATTTTAAAAAAGATTTTATTTATACATGAGATACACACACACAGAGGCAGAGACACAATCAGAGGGAGAAGCAGGCTGCCTGCGGGGATCTTGATGTAGGTAGGACTCGATCCCAGGACGCTGGGATCATGTTCTGAGCCGAAGGCAGATGCTCAACTACTAAGCCACCCAGTGCCCCAAATCTGTGCATTTTTTAAAAATGAAAATACTGACATGCCCAGACAGTGCTAAGGTGGCCCCTTCATTCTGAGATCATGTCACATTTTTAATATGGATTAAGAATAATGGTTTTTCAAATTAGAGAATAAACTTAACTTCCTATAGAAGTTTTCATGGGGAAAAGGTTAAAGGGGAAGCCTCAGTGTTTTATAGTGTTCAAAGGAAAGGTCTTTAACTTCCTTGGTTAGGCTTATTCATAGGTATCTAATTGCCCTTTGTGCATTTGTCAATGGGATTGATTCTCTTTTTTAAATTTATTTTATAAATTTAATTTAATTCCAATTAACTAACATTATAGTATATTATTTATTTTTTAATTTCTTTTTATTTTTCTCTCCTTTGCCCTTTATTCCATGTCACAATTTTTTATATTCCCCAAATGAATGAGACCATATAATGTTTGTCCTTCTCCGATTGACTTATTTCACTCAGCATAATACCCTCCTGTTCCATCCATGTCGAAGCAATTGGTGGGTATTTGTCGTTTTTAATGGCTGAGTAATATTCCATTGTGTACATATACCACACTTCTTTATCCATTCATACTTCTTTTCTTTATTTTTATTTTTTTATTTTTAATTTTTTATTTAAATAAATTTATTTTTTATTGGTGTTCAATTTACCAACATATAGAATAACACCCAGTACTCATCCCGTCAAGTGCCCACCTCAGTGCCCGTCACCAGTGACCCTCACCTCCTGCCCACCTCCCCTTCCACCACCCCTAGTTCGTTTCCCAGAGTTAGGAGTCTTTCATGTTCTGTCTCCCTTGTTTTTTCTCCTTTCCCCTTTATTCCCTTTCACTATATTTTATATTCCCCAAATGAATGAAACCATATAATGTTTGTCCTTTTCTGATTGACTTATTTCACTCACCATAACATCCTCCAAATCCATTCACTTCAAAGCAAACGGCGGGTATTTGTCATTTCTAATGGCTGAGTAATATTGCATTGTATACATAGACCACATCTTTTTTATCCATTCATCTTTCGAAGGACACTGAGGCTCCTTCCACAGTTTGGCTATTGTGGACATTGCTGCTAGAAACATCGGGGTGCAGGTGTCCCCGCGTTTCACTGAATCTGTATCTTTGAGGTAAATCCCCAGCAGGGCAATTGCTGGGACGTAGGGCAGATCTATTTTTAACTCTTTGAGGAACCTCCACACAGTTTTCCAGAGTGGCTGTAGCAGTTCACATTCCCACCAACAGTGCAAGAGGGTTCTCCTTTCTCCACATCCTCTCCAACATTGGCTGTTTCCTGTCTTGTTAATTTTCCTCATTCTCACTGGTGTGAGGTAGTATCTCCTTGTGGTTTGGATTTGTATCTCCCTGATGGCCAATGATGCGGAGCATTTTCTCATGTGCTTGTTGACCATGTCTATGTCTTCCTCTGTGAAATTTCTGTTCATGTCATTTGCCCATTTCATGATTGGATTGTTTGTTTCTTTGCTGTTGAGTTTAATAAATTCAGTATAGATCTTGGATACTAGCCCTTTATCTGAGAGGTCATCTGCAAATATCTTCTCCCATTCTGCAGGTTGTCTTTTAGTTTTGTGGACTGTTTCTTTTGCTGTGCAAAAGCTTCTTGATGAACTCTCAATAATTCATTTTTGCTTTTGTTTCTCTTTCCTTCATGGATGAATCTTGCAAGAAGTTACTGTGGCCGAGTTCAAAACGGGTATTGCCTGTGTTCTCCTCTAGGATTTTGATGGAATCTTGTCTCACATTTAGATCTTTCATCCATTCTGTGTTTATCTTTGTGTATCGTCTAAGAGAATGGGCCAGTTTCATTCTTCTGAATGTCACTGTCCAATTTTCCCAGCACCATTGATTGAAGAGACTCTCTTTTTTCTAGTGGATAGTTTTTCGTGCTTTGTCGAATATTAGTTGAACATAAAGTTGAGGGTCCACTTCTGCATTCTCTATTCTGTTCCATTGATCTATGTGTCTGTTTTTGT
Organism: Canis lupus baileyi; assembly: GCF_048164855.1. NCBI lineage: Eukaryota > Metazoa > Chordata > Mammalia > Carnivora > Canidae > Canis > Canis lupus. Next base: position 53,888,872 of record NC_132876.1, on the reverse strand, counting down.
GCCAGTACCACACTTTCTTGATGACCACAGCTTTGTAGTACAACCTGAACTCTGGCATTGTAATGCCCCCAGCTTTGGTTTTCTTTTTTAATATTCCCTGGGCTATTCAGGGTCTTTTCTGATTCCACAGAAATCTTAAGATGATTTGTTCCAACTCTCTGAAGAAAGTCCATGGTATTTTGATACAGATTGCATTAAATGTGTACATTGCCCTGGGTAACATTGACATTTTCACAATATTAATTTTTCCAATTCATGAGCAAAGAATATTTTTCCATCTCTTTGTGTCTTCCTCCATTTCTTTCAGAAGTGTTCTCTAGTTTTTAGGGTATAGATTCTTTACCTCTTTTATTAGGTTTATTCCTAGGTATCTTCTGTTTTGGGGTGCAATTGTAAATGGGATTGACTCCTTAATTGATCTTTCTTCAGTCTCATTGTTAGTGTATAGAAATGCCACTGACTTCTGGGCATTGATTTTGTATTGTGTCATACTTCCGAATTGCTGCATGAGTTCTAACAATCTTGGGGTGGAGTCTTTTGAGTTTTCTATGGACAGTATCATGTCATCGGTGAAGAAGGAGAGTTTGACTTCTTCTTTGCCCATTTGAATGCCTTCTTTTTCTTTTTGTTGCCTGATTGCTGAGGCTAGGACTTCAACTACTATGTTGAATAGCAGTGGTGAGAGTGGACATCCCTGTCTTGTTCCTGATCTTAGGGGAAAGGCTCCCAGTGTTTCCCCATCGAGAATGATATTTGCTGTGGGCTTTTTGTGGATGGCTTTTAAGATGCTGAGGAATATTCCCTCTATCCCTACACTCTCAAGCGTTTTGATCAGGAATGAATGCTGTATTTTGTTAAATGCTTTCTCTGCATCTATTGAAATGATCATGTGTTTCTTGTTTTTTCTCTTACTGATATTATCAATCATATTGATTGTTTTATGAATATGAACAGCCTTGTATCCCAGGGATAAATCCCACTTGGTCATGGTGAGTAATCTTAATGTATTGTTGGAAGCTATTGGCTAGTATCTTGTTGAGAATTTTTGCATCCATGTTCATCAGGGATATTGGTCTATATTTCTCCTTTTTGGTGGGGTCTTTGTCTGGTTTTGGAATTAAGGTGATGCTGGCCTCATAGAACGAGTTTGGAAGTATTCCATCTCTGTCTGTCTTTCCAAGCAGCTTTAGTAGAATGGTATGGTTTCTTCTTTAAACGTTTGATAGAATTCCCCTGGGAAGCCATCTGGCCCTGGACTTTTGTGTTGGGAGGTTTTTGATGACTGCTTCAATTTCCTCCCTGGTTATTGACCACTTCACGTTTTCTATTTCTTCCTGTTCCAGTTTTGGGAGCTTGTGGTTTTCAGATAGGTTTCCGTTTCTTCTAGATTGCCTAATGTATTGGCATAAAGCTGTTCATAATAAGTTTTTAAGTTCATTTGTATTTCCTTGGTATTGGTGGTATTCTCTCCTTTCATATTCATAATTTTATTAGTTTGATTCTTTTTTCTCTTCTTTTTAATAAGGCTGACTAATGGTTTATCTATCTTATTCATTCATTTAATAAGGGATACTGGACTGCAAATCTCTTTTTTAATGGAGTCTTTTTGTAGTTTTAGTAACATAATGCTGACCCCATAGAATAAATAGAGAAGTTTTCCTTCTATTTTTCAGAATAGTTTGAGATAAATAGGTATTTACTGTTCTTTAAATGGTAGAATTTGCCTGTGATGTCATCTAGTCCTGGACTTTTGTTTGTTGGTAATTTTTTCATTATTAATTCAGTTTTTTTCTGCTTATTGTTCTGTTCAAATTTCTATTTCTTTTGATTTGGTTTTGTTAGTTTATATGTTTCTGGGAATGTATCCATTTCTTCCAGGTTGTCCAATTTGTTGGCATATTGTTTTTCATAATATTCTCTTAAAATTATTTGTATTTCTGTGGTGTTAGTTGTTATTTATGCTCTCTCCAAAATAGTTTATTTGGGTCCTTTTTCTGTTATTTCTTGGTTTGTTTGGTGAGAGATTTATGAATTTTATTGACTTTTTCACAAAGAACCAGTTTCTGGTTTTATTGATCTGTTGTATTGTTTTTTTAAGTTTCTATATCCTTTATTTTTGCTCTAATCTTTATTATTTCCTTCTGTTAGTTTTTGGTGTTGTTTTTTTTTTTTTTTTTTTTTTGTTCTTTCTCTAGCTCCTTTGAGTGCAAAGTTAGGTTGTTTGGGACTTTGCTTGCTTCTTGAGATAGGCCTCTTTTGGTATAAACTTTCCTCTTAGAACTGCTTTTGCTCCGTCCCAGAAGTTTTCAACCATTATGTTTACTTTTTTTTTTAAGATTTTATTTATTTATTCGTAGGAGAGACAGAGAGAGTCAGAGATATAGGCAGAGGAGGAGAAGCAGGCTCCATGCAGGGACTTGATCAATGTGGGACTTGATCCTGGAATTCTGGGATCACACTCTGAGCCAAAGGCAGATGTTCAACCGCTGAGCCACCCAGGAGTCCCTCAACCATTATGTTTTCATTTTCAATTGTTCCCATTTACTTTTTTATTTCTTCTTTTATTTTCTTGTTGACCCATTCATTGTTTATCAACATATTTTTTAATCTATGTATTTTTGTTTTTCCCAAATTTTTTCTTGTAGTTGACTTCTACTTTCTTTTTATATGATCTGCCCATTTGTCTAAGTGAGTTGTTAATATCCCCTACTGTTTTATTGTTATCGATTATTTATTTTTGTTATAGCTATTTTATGTATTTGGGTTCTGGAATATTGGATACATAAATATTTATAATTGTTATATCTTATTGGATTGTCCCCTTTATTATTTAATAATGTCCTTCTTTGTCTCTTCCTACTATCTTACTTTTAAAGTGTTTTTTTTTCACCAATATATGTATAGCATGCTACTCTAGCTTTCTTTTGACATCCATTTGTATATTAGATGTTTCTTCATCCTTTAAATTTCAATCTGTGGATGTCCTTAGGTCTTCAATGATTCTCTAATAGGCAGCATATAGATGGGTCTTTTTTTATCCATTCTGTCATTCTATTTGTTTTATATGGTGCTTTTAGTCCACTGACATTCAATGTAATTTTTGATAAGTATGTATGTATTTTTTGCCATTTTCTTATTAGTTTTCTGTTGTTTTTATAAGTGTTCTCCATTCTTTCTTCCCTTGCTGTCTTCTCTCAGTGCAAGTTGACTTTCTTTGGGGGTATACTTGGATTCTTTTCTCTCCCCCCCCCTTTCTCTTGCATATCTATTACTGGTTTTGATTTGAAGTTATCATTAGTATATAATTGTATATTTGTTTATAACATCTTCTACACAAAGTGGTCTGTATTAAGTTGTTGGTTACATAAATTTGAACCATTTTTTTACTCCTCCCCAAATTTTGGGTATATGTTGTCCTACTTTATATCTTTTTATTTTGTGAATCTTTGACTGATTGTTACAGATGTACTTATTTTTACTATCTTTGTGCTCCCTACTGTTTTACTCTTACTTATGGCTTTTTCTTCCCACTCAGACTCTCATTTATCATTTCTTATTTAGCTGTTTTAGTGGCATTGAATTCCTTTAGCTTTTGTTTGTCAGGAACTTCTTTATCTCGCCTTCTATTCTGAATGATTGCCTTGCTGAATAGAGTATTCTTGGATGTTGATCTTTTTTTCCTCTTCAGCACTTTGAATATAATCTGTCACTTTCTTCTTGCCTGCAGTCTTTCTTCTGGAAAATTATTTGGTAGTCGTACTGTGTTTCCCTTGTATGTAACTGCTTTATTTTCTCTTTCTGCTTTTAAAATTCTGTGTTTATCACTAATTTTTGCCATTTTAATCACTGTATGTGTTGGTTTGGACCTCCATGCATTGATTTGTTAGGGGATCTCTATGCCTCCTTAATGTGGAAATCTGTTTCTTTTCCCAGATTCAGGAGGTTTTCTCTTACTATTTCTTCAAATAAATTTTCTTTACCTTTTCCTCTCTTGCCTTCTTTTGGAATCCCTGTAATATGAATGCTATTACAGTTGATGGAGTTGCTATATTCTCTACATCTCTTCTCATTTTGCATTTTTTTTCCCTCTTACCCAGTCAGCTTGATTACTTTCCCTCAATGTAGTTCTGGTTATTAATTCGTTCTACTGTTTCCTATAATCTGTTGTTTCTTCCATTTAGTTAGTTTTTAAATTCACTTACTGTATTCTTCATCTCTTATTGTTTGTTTTTTGTCTCTGTGTTAAGGTTGTCACTGATGTCCTCTACTCTTTTCTCAAGTCTTGTGAGTATCTTATGATTACTACTTTAAATTCTGTATCAGTCATATTATTTGTTTGTTTTGCTTAGGTCTCTTGCTGTGATTTCCTCCTATTCTTTCATTTGGGACATATTGCCCTGTCTCTTCATTTTCTCTAACTCTTTGTTTTTGTTTCAGTGTTTTAGGAAGGTCAGCTCTGACTCCTGCTCTTAAAAATAACGGGCAGAGTATGTATACATTTTCACCTAGGTGGTGGTTTTGTTCTTTTCCCAAGGGGATGTGCTTCTCCAAATGATACAGGATCCAGTATGAGTCACTCTATAAAGTCCACATGGAATGGGGACACAGTTTTATCAAGCTACACGTATCCTCCCCTGGAAATGACTGGTTGCCACTGGGACAAGGCCCCTTAATGTGCACAGTTGGAAGATGTAGTGTTGCCAAGGATTGTGTAGATCTTCTGAAATTACATATCTGCAGTACTGGGGCTGTGTCAGGCCCAGCTGGAAGGAGCAGGTTAGGTAGTGTTTACAGGTTAGGTAGTGAATGCTGGTGCTGTGGATTCCTACAGGTGGTTGTATGTTTATGCAGGTGAGGGATATGGATATGGTACCTGTCAGCTTCTTTGTTCTTTGAGTGCCTCCCAGTGAAATTGGTCCCTCTGTGACAGGCTTTGAAATTGGTAGATAACTGTGTCTCTAGTATGCCTCAGGCTTTTTTCAAACTGCTGCTTCCATGCCATATGTTCTTGGTCTGTTGTTTTTGTCTCTTTATGGGCTAGGGTTCAGTTTCCTGTCACCTCCTGGCCTCTCCCATAGCCCAACCTGATGACTTTTAATGTTACAGGCTTTATCTCCTATTTATTTTTAATACTCAGGAAACTTGGCCCCTCTGGTTTTCAGAGGCTAATGCTATGGGGATTTCTTCCTTGTGCAGGCTCCCTGGTATGGGGGTCCTTTCTCTTCATGATTCCCTCTCTTGCATGGCTCATTTATCTCCCCACTATATCTAGACCCTTTCTACCCTCTTTGATGTGGCTTATTCTCTGCATTTTTTGTGGAGTTTGTTCTGCCAGTCTTTGGGTTGTTTTTTGGGTTATTTACTTTCAGGTGACTGTTATGTAGTTCTGTCCGTGGGAGGAGCTGAGCTTAGAGTCCTCCTACTCTGACATTCTGTAATAAATTTTCCAAAGTTAGATTGATCAATTAGGTTTATGTAGTACGCTTTATTAAAAATGTTTTTAAAAAGCATATAATCACAAACTATTTTAAAACAAGCACTTCAAATATATAGCAGTTAGAACAGTTTGGGAAATAAAATATGCTTTCTACTCTGTTTCATAGGAATGGTATATAAAGTATTTACTTGGAATATTTCAGATTGTTCACGTTAGCCAAGTATATATTTTGGAAGATAACAAGGCTTATTGTTAATTAATGAGTAGTCCTAGTGTTTTAATCTTTGTTCTCTGTGACCATATGACCTTAGCTCCATGCTCAGATAAATGAGGAAGTTGTATTAAGATATTTTTAAAGAATTCTCTGATTCTGTTCTATGATTCTAAAAAATAAATTTGAAACATTTCTATGGAAATTATATCTTAGCTTTTAGTGTGGACAAAAATAAATGCCATGTATGTTTGTATCCACTTGATATAGGATTCCAAGCTGTTAGTGGTAGTGTGATTTAGTGTTTCTATTTTCCTTTTATTCTGTAATATCACGTAAATAAACATTGAAATAATTTTCTTTTAATGTAAGACCAGGAAAATAGCATAACAGTAAAATAAGAAACAAATAAAATATGGGTTACATTTTAGGTTTTTATTTGGAAGTCATTTCAAACTTTCAGAAATTATAAGAATAGGAGTACTACAAACAACACTTTTATATATTTTTTACCCAGATGTATCTGCCTTTGACACTGTTACCCCCAAGCCACACACACACACACACACACACACACACACACACACACACAGACTCTGTCTTGGTGTTTCACTTTGCTTCACCCTTCCTCTGTATTTTCATCACTGACTCAATTTCTTCTTCAGCCTCCTTTAATCTAGAACATTTCCACTGCCTATTTTTAAACAACACAAATCTCTTTTTCTGTAATGGAATGTTTTTATCTTGTGTATGTCTAATGATTCTTCTTATGTCATACATTCTTGTGTATGTCTATTTCTTCATGATTAGATGCAAGTTATGCATTCTTGGCTATAAGTATGGATAGTTGATACTGAATTAGGTATCACCTCTGGAAGTATACAATATCTGCTCATATTTTGTGATGTTAATTTAGATCACTTGGTCTATATTATACAGTCATTATACAGTTTTTATATATAGTTATACATTTATTAAATTATACAGTTTTTTCAGTGTGTAATTACTAGTTTTCATTTGAAATTAATAAGCAATCTGTCGGGAGACATTTTAAAATCATGCCAATATCCCACTTCTTATCAAAATGTTCCTATAGATTATCTAATATTTACCATAATGGTTGTAGAATGATTTTCCAGATTTAGTACTCCACATAGTTAGCACTCAGTATTCTGCTGTAAGCAAACCCCTTATTTCTCATGTATTGATTGTTTTATCTATTCATCTGTCTATACATTGATTGATTATCAGAATTGACTTGTAAGTTCCTGTTGTACAGTGGTTTACAATCCATTGTTGAATTATTTTGGTGCTCAGTTTTTCCCAGATTTGATCAGAGAGGCCACTCTAGCTATCCTTGTGGCATACCCCTCCTTTTACTTTTTAGCACGACCTTACTTTCTGGTATAAAGATATTTTGATTTCACCTTTACCTACCCTTTTATAGCCCTAGAATCAGCTATTTTTCTATGGAACTTGGTTCCTTTCAGTTGGACATTGTATGACACATCAATATCTTGATGGTGTGTGTGTGTTCCTTGCTACTGAAATAGAAGAAAAGACAAGTTACTTTTAAATTAACAGAGTACAGAGCATTAAAAATGTAATTAAGATATAACATTTTTAGCCAAATAAAGGGATTTCTCTTTTCTAAGTGTCATTTTTGTGATAGAGGAATGAAATCATTTTTTAAAAAAGATTTTATCTATTTATTCATCAGAGAGAGAGAGAGGCAGAGACACAGGTAGAGGGAGAAGCAGACTCCCCACAGGGAGCCCAGTGTGGGACTCAATCCCAGGACCCTGGGATTACACCCTGAGCCAAAGGCAGACAGACGCTCAACCACTGAGCCACCCAAGTGTCCCTGAAATCATTTTGAAAGTGTATTGGTATTCTAATTATAATTAACAAATTCGATTTTCAAAAGTAGTAGTAGTAGTGTGTAAAGTGACAAAATAGCAAATAGTTACCTATCTTAACAAAGAAAATGCTATTAACTTTTGTAATGGCCATATATTAATACTCTATTTGAGTTGCTTTGGTGACTTAATTACTAAAACAGCAAATTGAAATTAAAATAGAATTAGACAAGAGATTTTAGTGAAAAAACAGAATCTGTTTCCACCTCAAAAAGTTAAACAATAGTTATAATAATCCACTCTGGAGTACTATAGATGGGCAAAACTTTTTGAATTTATATTTTTAACTTTGAAAACCTCTCAGATTATGGTTCTTTATACTTTTCTCTATGTATAAGTAGTTCCTTGATTTTTTTTGAAGATATATTTTTTGTAGTTAAGAAATAAAATTTGTTGAGGCAAACTCCTACATATTCATTAAACTGAGTAATTCAATTAAAAATTCAGTTGAAATCTATGTTCAAAGTTCTTTTTTATTTTCTGAAATCACACTATTTAATTCCTTTCCTCCTCCTAAGAATCTAAATTTTTCCCATCACTTTTGCATTGCTTCACCTTTGTATTAACTGACCTTTCTAGAAATTAGGATCCACTGAAGTACAGCAATAGAAACCTAGTTGACATATTTAGATACTTTTTAGATACCTTTTATTACACATTAGTTGCGTACTTAGAATATGCAGGCACTGTATAGGAAGTTCTATGTCTTTAAAAATTGTTTGAATTACTGGTGTCTCCCATGAAGCTTGTAATAGAGTTTCTTCCTCACTACCAAACTGCCATTTGACCAATTTATCAGATGAATTACTCAATAGCTTGCTAAGACATGAGGTCAGAACTTAAGGTATATTATCATTTCTATATTTGGTACTGAAAACAAACTAACTTTTTATCCCTTTTCTCTCAAAATATATTTTTCCTAAAATCCCATATTATTGACTATTAAGTTTTCATATCTTGGAGTTGATGCTACAACATTTCCCCATCTACTATGACAGTGATAATCAAAATGCTTATTTTTGAAACATTTTCTTAACGTGTCTGAAATGTATTTTTTTAAGCAGTGCTTCCTTTTGATTCATCCTTTCCTTTTATTGCCTCTTGCTTTATGAATAATCATGTATTCTCACTTAGTTCATTAAGTAGTAGTAGTAGTACCATTTTTATGAAAATAAATGCAAATAATTTCTTTTAAGTTGACCTATATGATTCATCAACAGCATACAAGAAGGGATTTTTTTTTCCCCTCTCTGGAAAGGAAATACTTTTACTAACATTGAAACTGGAGTTATCTTTGAACTTTATTCAAATAGGTCAGTTTCGTAAAACCATACAAAGGTGTTCACTTAGCTTAAGGGAACAGAAGAACTTAGTTATGCTCTTTGAGTGTTACATTAAACTAGATTATTGCCTCGGGATCCTATTTAATATGTCCATCAGATTTACAATTTTTTGTAGTCTGTTTTCCTTTGATTTGGCTCATGTTTGGAAAACTTGGCATTTGTTTCTATTTTATTTTTTACACTGTCTCCATTATCTGCATTCATAAATCTCAGTAATGTTACTTGCTGAATTTAAAGCAGTTTATATTGACATATTGGGTTTTAAATTTACAGTCATAGTGCGAAGCAGGCAACATGGTTTGTAGGTTTACAGAATGAGTATTTTTAAAGTATCAGTTTCCATAAATTCTTAAAATACTATATTTAGTTTTTGGTCTTATCTTTACCTGGAATAATATAAATGTTAAATATATTTTCATTCTCATTTTTATTATTGATTTAATGAGACTTTAAATTTCTATAGCAAAATATATTTCTCCCTTTCTGGCCATCTATAATATATTTAAGGTGATATCAAAGAGAGATTAGAATATTTAAGTCATTAAGATTTAATTCTTAATTGCACAATTTCCCTTAGGAAAGTTGTTAACTTTTATGATACAGGGAGGGCAGAGATTCAGATGAGACTTTTATTTATTTATTTATTTTTATCAACAGAGCTGTACGATTTGCATTTTTTCAAGTGGTATTAGCAATATGTGAATAGATCACATAGCTGCTGGCTTGGTGGATTTGAGGAGTATGATTAGCAGATGCTTGCAGAATCTGGAATTTGAAGTATTCCCAAATGTATCTAGGGATATTGATATAAATATTCTCTGGTTTAAGATTTCAGATAATGTCTATTTCTTTGGCATATGGTGGTATATAATTGGCTTAGTTGTATATAACTGTTTTGCTTCCTACTTTTTGGTCCCCTGCCCTAGAAAGACATTTTAGAGGCTTAGGGGATATTTCTACCATAACCTTTGAATTAGATAGATGTTCCTATGAAATAGCTGGATATTGTTTTAAGTATATTGTGGGATTTTTATAATTAGCCAATAGTTTACCTACAATACGGAAAATGAAAACCGCAGCCAGCCTCCTTAGTGTGACTTATTTATGTAGCAAAATCACATCACTGATCTGGGCTAAAGAAGTACTATTTTCCCCCATTTCATCTGAAATAAGACAGCCTTTGATGAATTTGAACCAACCTGATTTTTTATCATTTACCTCGTTAGCTGTGTTGGTTAAAAGTAAACGCTGACAGGGGTGCCTGGGTGGCTCAGTCCATTAATTGCCCAACTCTTTGTTTTGGCTCAGGTCATGGTCTCATGGGTCGTGAGAGCGAGCCCTGTATGGGGAGACTGCTTGAGATTCTCTCATTCTGGCTCTTCCCCCACTCATGCACACTTGTGTGCACTATCTCTGTCAAAATGAATAAATATAAATATATCTATAGAGATGACTAAGTTAGACTTGAACCCTTATATCTAGGAGCTTAATGTTCAAGAATAAGACATGCACACAACTGATAAGAGTAAAAGTCTTATAGGTGAGATTGGGATGAATTGGTGCTGGTTTTAAGGGGATAAAGGAAGGGGAGTTTAGGGAGATAGTGGAAGACATCATGAAAATGGAGTAATTTAGCTGAACTTTTAAGGATGAGTGAGATTCAGGTCTTTAACAATGTAGATGAGGGGACAGAGAGATCTTTTCATCAGAACCAATTGTTTATTGGAAAATCTGAAGCTTATAATTCCATTTTCCCCAGACAATTGCAGGAAGAGTTTACCTTCAGAGGAAATGGCAGAAAATAGTGTTAGAGATGTCTCAACTAGATTATGAGAACCTTTAAATACTAGACTTAGAAATGAAGATTGGAGTTCAGGCAAAATTTGGAAGCATGAGGGACCTTAGAAGACTAACATAAGGAAAGTTTTTAAGGAAGTTTAGTGAGAGGTCCTAAGGGCCAAAATAAGAATGGCACCTGTCTTTATATTACAATCTCTGGACTAGGTAACTTACTATTGTTGTATAATAGAGTATAGGGAAAAAGTAATTATGACTAGACTTTAAAGACTATGTCGCTAGAAAAATGATAATACTTCTATCAGAATAAACAGAGTAGGGAAGAAAGAAGAAGAACAGACACAGGGGAAGATCATTATCTTTTTTTTTTTATAGACATGGGAAACCATAACTTTGGTTTGCTAGTTATCAGCATTGAGGAGGAAATATTCTGGGTGGTTTTGAAGTGCTAGTTTAGTCGTGTGCAAAAGTTCTTTGAGAGTATATTCCTGGGAGTGAAATTGCTGTGTTATAGAATCTGCACATCATTAGCAAAATTAGTATTGTTGTTGCAATTGTTTTATCAAGTCATTATTTGTTTAGATTTGTCCACATATTTACTGCTTTCTTTGCTCAACAAGCCTTTGTATATTTTCAGCCTTTTTTCTGGGAGCATTTTCTTTGTTGAAGTATGTCTGTTAAAATTTATTTTAGTGAGGGTTTCTTGCTCTCTTTTCTTTAAGATTTATTTATTTATGAGAGAGAGAGGACAGAGACAGAGGGGACATGAGTTGGGGGAAGGTTAGAGGTAGAAGGAGATAATCCTCAAGCAGTTTCCCCGCTAACAATGAAGCCTGACGTGGGGCTGGATCCTAGGATCCCAAGATCACGACCTGAGCTAATATCAGATCCTTAGGCTCAACCAACTGAGCCACCCAGGCACCCCATGTTTGTTTGTTTTTGAAAATATTTTTATTTTTATCTCTTGTTGAAAAATATATTTTTGGGGATAATCTAGGCTATTATTTTCTCTCCATACATTGAAGATATCATTTCTCAATTTTGGCTCCTGTTGTTGATGATAAGTTAGCTTTCACTCTGCATTTGTTCTTTTTTAGGTGATTTCTTTTCTTGTATATTTGATCTTAAGGTCATCATTTACCTTTGGTGTTAATGAACTTATACCACTATATATAGATGTTGATTTCTTTTTATTTATCCTACTTGGAATTTTTTGAACTTCCTCAATCTGTGTATTTGTGTATTTCTGGAAACCTGGAAAATTATCAGCCATTTTCTTCTCAAATATTGCCTCTGTCCCATTCTCACTTTTCTTTCCTTCTAGAAATTGAATTATAAAAATTGTACTTTGTCACTCTATGCTACATTTCTCTTAACGTGTTTCATATTTTCCATTTATTGATCTCTAAGTGATACATTCTGGAAAATTCCTTCAGCTGTATCTTATAGTTCATGAATATTTCTCTTAAGCTGTATTTCATCTGTTGCTACATCTGCTCCATTGAGTTTTTAAAGTTTAAGTATTACTTTTTTAAATTTCAAGAAATTTTCTTCCTTTTCTGACCTTCGTAGTCATTTTAATATCTTGTTCTCTTCATAATTTTAATCTAATTTATTTCTTAAACATATTAAACATGCTTATTTTTTCTTGTACATTTTTCTGTGGGGATATTTTAAGGACCTTTGTTAGGGTTAATACCCTTCAGAAGATTTTCATGTTTACTTTTGCTAGATTGCTACCAACCTATTATAATGTCAAAATTTTGGCTTTTTTGTTTTGTTTCATTTTGTTTTTAAATACTCTTAAGGGAGCATGAATTCAGGCTATATGAACACTAGAGGCTTTTTGACTAGAAATTCTTGGGATATTTTTTTTACCTTCTTGTTCACCACCAAGGTTTGATATGGGCAATTTTCTTCTTAGGCTCTTTAAGAGATGAAAAAGTTTACTTCTAATTTGCTATTAAATTGAGTTGTAGTTCTGTGGGATTAATAGGGCAATGTTCTTTTACTTTTACTGTTATGATCAGACCCTGAGCTTGGTTTCCATTACCCCATACTTAATGCCTTGGAAACTGAAGGTCAGATTCATTTGGGTTTAACATATTCATTCAGTCAAAGCTGATCCATTGATGCTTACCTCTCTGAGATTTTTGGCTTTCTGGTTTTCCTTAACTTGCTTTCCAAATTATCTATGCATTATAAATTATTCAAAAATATTCATCATTTTGGATCTTTTGGGGTGGGGACAGAGTATATATTTGACCATAGTTTCAGAAATGGAAGTTCAGCTGATACATTTTTTAAAAAATTTATTTATTTATTTGAGAGAGAAATAGTGAGAGAGCAAGAGACGGGAGGGGCAGATGGTGAGGAAGAGACAATCTCCAGCAGACTCTGCACTGAGCATGGAGCCTGATGTGGGGCTCAATCCCACAACCCTGAGATTATGTCTTGAGCCAAAACTGAGAGTTGGTGCTCAACCACCTGAGTCAACCAGATACCCCTGGGTGATCCATTTTTATGTGGACATATGATATCTCAAAATGACTTATTCTTATATAGGCTGTAGTTTCTTAAACATGAGATGTTGGTACTTGAACATAGAAATCACAGTGCCTACTTTATTTCTGATTTAACTTCCTAAGATTCATTTTTAAATAGGGAAATTATTATAATTACATATTGAAGAATTAAAATGATTCAAAAGGTAATTTCATGGGCAAGAATTATGTTCTGTCAATTGTTACAGTTTCCAGGCTTTCTTTCATAGAATTCTGCCTATCCCCATTCACAAAAGAAATTTAATACACAGGCTGTGGGCACAACAAAAATCAGTATTGTCTACATAGAACATTATTTTACTAATGGGCCCTTAATAATGAATGTATGTGTACTTTTGTGTATATATGTGTGATTTCTGAGTTTTAGCTGATGATTTGAGGGCATTAAGTGAAAGCTGCCTGCATGTAGTTGCTTTAGGCTTGAGAAGCTCTGGCACAGGCTGTGTGTGTTTATCATGTAAAGTGATTTGACACTAGGATTTTGCCATAGGAAAATCTGTCCTATTTGTTATCTGCTACCAATTATGGGTTTTACCAGGGAAACACATATACCAGCTGTTAAGTTTCATGCTAGTGATAGAAATAGAAGACATAAATTATAAAATCACCATTATTAAGTGTAATATTCAGCAATAAATGACTATGACATCTTAAATGCAATTTAATTATGGATATAAGGGTTGATGTTCATTAAGTATGGAAAGGCTGGCTTTGAATTTGTTAAATTAGATTATATTTTAATTTCTCTTTTTTTTAAGATTTTATTTTATTTATTCATAGAGAGAGAGAGTGAGAGAGAGAGGCAGAGGGAGAAGCGGACTCCACGCAGGGAGCCCGAAGTGGGACTCCATCTGAGTCTCCAGGATCACACCCCGGGCTGCAGGTGGCGCCAAACCGCTGCGCCACCGGGGCTGCCTTGTTTTAATTTCTAACACGTAGAAGTTTAATAATTTTTACAATTTGTCAATATAGTACTTTCATTCCATTCAAGCAAAGCCTTTTTTTTCTAATACCTCTCATTTACCAAAATGGTATTAGTTTCTTATTATACAAATATGGTCAAGATATGGCTGATGTCTTTAAGAAGCTCATACTTAATTGGGGAACTGAATATATAAAGTAATCATAATGCAGTATATTAAGTTCTACATCCAGGTAGGAACAAAAGACTGCAGAAGAAGATGTAATTAATTCTGCTTGGAAGACTTTAGGAAAGCATCCCAGAGGAAATGGTATTTTAACCCAGCCAATGTTTTCAGGCTGAGGAATGGAATATAAAGATCTTTCAGCAAAGACATACAGGCCTGGAATTTCGTGACTTTTTCTAGGAATGGCAATATTCTGGTGTGGCTGGAGCATTGGGGTACCTGAGGGCTATGCCTTTAATTTCCAGCCAGATTTTGAAAAGACCCTGAATGCCATGCTTACTAAGTTTTACCCTACAGGTAGTGAAAAAACAGTAATAAAATCATGTATTAGAAAGCTATCCTCAGTAATGAATGTATAAAAGAAAGTGGAATAGAGTGAAAACAATATAAAAAGAATTTAGAAGACTTCTATAAATTCATAGCATTTCCTTACAACTTAATACATTGTTATAGTTATCTGTTTCCTTTCAAGACAGAGATTGTACTTCATTCGGTTTTGCATTCACATTGCCTTGTATATTTCATAGCTATAGAATAAATAGATTACTGAATGAATGGTCTGAGCAATAATTGTTGAATGCTCTGAACAAGAAAGTCAACATGGAGGCAGAAAAAAAGATATAGAATTTTGCAGGAAAGGCTTAGGTAGAGAAGGGGCAAAGATGACTTGATGGTTTCTTACCATATGGTATTATTGGGTTCTCATACTTTCAACCAATGTAGGGAACAAACAATCCAATTTTCATGTTACTGGATGTGTGTTCATGTTGGAATATCTTTATTTAGAGGTCCTGTGGAAGAGATAAGAAATTGGATTGGTGAGTCTACAACTCAGGGAAAAAGCTTAGAGTGGAGACACAGATTCAAGAAACATAACCATAGAGACTAAATGTCAAAGTCAAGGGTAGGGGATCACACAGGATGAAAATATAAAGTAAAAAAAATGAGAGCATGGGGACCCTGGAGTCACTAATATTTAAGGAGTAGACACAAAAAGGAAATACAATGTAGAAAACCAAAGGCTATTCAAAAGCATAGGATTGATTATCAGGGAAGTCTCTGGCCCTTGTCCATTGAAGAGAAAGTTTCCAGAAGTGCCTGCGTGGCTCAGTCAGTTAAGCATCTGCCTTTGGCTCAGGTCATGATTCCAGGGTCTTGGGATCATCCCTGTGTCAGGCTTCCTGCTCTGTGTAGTCTGCTTGTCCCTCTCCCTGCCCCTCCTCCCCACTCATGTTCTCTCTTGCTCTCTTTCTCTCAAATAAGTAAATAAAATATTTAAAAAGAGGGAACAAGTTTCCAGGACAAACTGTGTTGATGATCTAATAAATTCAGTAGATTTCTATATGGGTGCATATGATATTATGGAAATATATGTAACACACATATTAATATAGATTTGGAAGATAACAAGATTACCCATATCTGGTGTTATATAATTTCAGGTCTCAAACAATAGAGGACAAGTTTTAGGAAGGTGGGAAGAGAATTAAGAGTGAATACTTCTTGGTTCTTGTCTCATCTAATAGAATGGTGCTCTTATTTTTCCAAGGGCCAATTCAAAGTAGGTTTTTGTTTTGTTTTGTTTTGTTTTGTTTTGTTTTGTTTTGTTTTGTTTTGATTGTGTGTGGCTATGCATCTTAGTTCCATTGATTACATGCTTTAAGAGGTTTTAATGTGGCCACATATTGAGGATGTAGCTGTTAAGAGCATTTATGTGATAGTAAATTCTAGCATTTAATAATTGCCGAAAATGCAATGTCTTCTTATTGTATTTGACAGATTTTTTTTGTTTTTGTTTTTGTTTTTAAAGATTTTATTTATTTATTCATGAGCGATACAGAGAGAGAGAGAGAGGCAGAGACACAGGCAGAGGGAGAAGCAGGCTCCATGCAGGGAGCCTGATGTGGGACTCGATCCCGGGACCCCAGGATTACACCCTGGGCTGAAGGCGGTGCTAAACTGCTAAGCCACCCAGGCTGCCCAGATTTTTTGTTATTATTTTAATACTCTTTATTTTGCCAAGAGGTAACTTATTCCCAAAGGTATTTTATGCTGGGGATGTTTCATTCCACTTTGCATAGAAAGCTAGGTTTTATGTTATCTTTTGAGTGTACATTTTTACTGTGGATTATTATTAGAATTACCTAAGCAAAATTCATACTTAGATTCTTTATATTGAAACTGATAATAACCATATGCCTTAGAGGGTTACCCTCAGAAAACTGTCAGTGAATAATTGCCCTTGCCTTTGGGAAACAGAGAAGTCATTGCATAATGCTTCAATTACGATTAAGTATATCAATGGATATACTCATTCATTAACTTTTGTTCTTTTTGTTAATCCAGTTTTTTCCTTTATCATCTTTAGTGATGGAATTTACTATGTCTGGTATATTTACCTATAAATAACATTACAGAATCCCATGTCTTTGTATATAGCTCACTTGATTAGACTGCATGTTGTACAGTATCTATGAAATTATTGGGGGGCCATTGAATAGGAATCACATTTATTGGAGGTTCTTATTAAGTGCTATTCACTCTGCTTCAGGTTTTAATTCTTGTTATTTCACTTAATGAAATAATATATGGAATTATATTTTTCTGTTGAAAACTATACTTATCTGGGTTTGTATCTGAGGTTTATTACTCAGTAGATGGACAAAGTTACTTCACTGCTCAGAACGTAAGCTTTTGTATAGTTAGAATAGGATATTTACTTTGAAGAATTATTACGATAATTAGGAGATGAAGATGTACAACCTAAGGCACTCATTAAAAAAGAGATACAACATCACTAGCAATAACTGACATTAGAAAGGAAAGTAAATGTTTCATTTTTAGAGGGTGCCATTACTAAATGAGAAATAATTCATGCATGGTGTACAGAGGAAATGGGGAATATAGGCAATTGCCTTTTAAATAAAATTTCAAACAAAAATTTAATTAATATGTTAATTTGATGATTATGTTAGCTATCTTAGTCTTCTTAGGGTCAGTAACTGTTTCCTGGAATTCCTTCACTTCCTTGGGTAACATCTTACTCCCAACTTGGAACTTAATAATTTCTTTAATTGTATTGCATTGAAAATGTTTGAGTTACCATGCTTTTGTCATGAAATTGGCCCTGGAAATTTTATTCTTTCATCTGAATAGTTTCTCTTAATAAAGTATAAATTCAGTAAGTAAGTTGACAAAGCCATCTGCTATCTTGTTAGGCCACTTAGCTGGTCCATTTGTACTTGGAGTAGATGGAGGCTTTAGTAGCTACCATTAGGCCTGCATGTTGTCAGATTTCATACCTTCAGAACACCATAGGTAATTGGGTGAAAGTAGTTTATTTTCTTCAGCTAATATTGTAGGTAAGCACTTCATACTTCAGTTTAGTCCTGATATGACGATTAAGTAGTGTTCTAATCTTCACGAGCAGTTTGTTATTCAGTAACTTATTTTTTACCCAGTAACTTTTGTATTCCAATAAAAATGGCATAGGCTACTGCTTCTGCAACATTAAATGTCGAGCACACCGGTTTTGCTCATTTTTTAACTATAATAGATTTTTATTCTTTGCCATAGATGTTGACAGGACCTTATGGACCATGCTTATTGTATGAACATTTGGTTCTCTAAACAATAGTTTCCAGTCTAGTTCTATTGGTATTACTACATACTACTTTTCTTTTCCTATGACACTGGAAAATGCTATTTTCTCATCAATAAAAAGAGGACGTGGTACTTGCTTATTGGCTATGTATTTTCTTTTACTGGTTGATTTTGTTAATGAGCAATTCTAGGAAGTCTTAGACCATTGTATCACCTTGTCTCATTCCATTATAGATATTGATACAACATGGATCGCTGAACAGTATAATCTCTTTTGTAATGTTTCTATTGATCTTGTTCAGTAAATCATTATTTGCTGGGTTTGTTCTGAAATTATTTTGGATATAAAAGCTGCTCTTGAATTTGACAATCAGGTAACTTATTCATAGTTGAGATTCAATCACCTTTTTTCTGTCTACTTCATGCTATATTCTTATTTTTCCTACTAAACTTCTTAAGTGAATGGTTGTTACTGTTTCCATTCACTTCTTCCTCACATCCTGTAATATGGCTTCTGTTATCATTGATCTGTTGAAGTTGCTTTGTATGATCTGGAAATGGCCTACTTTTTTCTGGTCTTTTTTTTCCCCCCACAGGATTTAGACTATGCTTAATCTTCCTGCTTGTACTTGACACTGTTGATTTTCTTTCATTGAAACATTTCCCATTCTCATTGGGAGGACAAAATTCTCCCGTTTCTCTCATCTTTTGCTTATTCTTTTTGTCCTCTTAATTGGTTGTTCTTTCTCCTCTATGCCCATGACTTGGGACATCCTCTCAAATCTTCTGTCCTGAATTCTTTCTCATGGACTATTCAGTAGCTCTTTAGGCTTTAGTTACATCTTGAAGACAGATCATCATAAAATTTCACTTTTCTTTTTTCACCCTCATAATTTTCCACTATAATATTTTACATATTTTTCACATATTTCTTGTGTTATCATTTTCTAGGTAATATGAGAGGTGGGATGGATGTGGAAGATAAAATTGTACTAAGAATATTGTCTTCCCTGTGAGTTTGTAACTTAGGAAAGGCAATAAGATGTATATATGAGCCTTAATTAAGTAGGTCAATGTATGGAAAATACCATATTGATGATATAGGTAGGCAAAAATGTGGTAATTGGAGAAGTTTTCATAGAGAACGTGACACTTTATTTGGTTCTTAGTGGATAGATAAAAGTTTGACAGCCAAAGTATGAAGTGATTTGAGCTCAAAGTATTTTATAGTCATTCAGGAGTCTTGTCATGCCTTTTCTCTTTAGGTAGACTTGTCCTGGGTAGACAATATGCAAAAAACACTTTGAATTAGAACCTGTAATATTTTCATCGATATTAGGCACATAGAATAACATTATGTATAAGTCATACCATACTCATAATAAATGAAAAATCTCTGCATTTTATTTTATTTTTTAAAGATTTTATTTATTTAATCATGAGAGACACAGAGAGATTGAGAGGCAGAGGCATAGGCAGAGGGAGAAGCAGGCTCCATGCAGGAAGTCTGACATGGGACTCGATCCTGGGTCTCCAGGATCACACCCCAGGCTGAAGGCAGAGCTAAACTGCTGAGCCCCTCAGGCTGCCCAATCTCTGCATTTTAGAAGCAGAATATAAAGGATGATTTTAAATAAGTATAACCATTTCATTTTCTATGTTTACTTAATCCTATTGTATCTTGTATGTCTTGGTTTTTTAAAGTACTACACTGGAAATCAGATCTCTCTCTCCCCTTTAAAATATCTTATCAGATTTATTTCCATGAATTTTAAATGGAAATCTAGATACATTAGTGATTCTTTCATTGTTCTTCGTGAATTATCACATCCAACTTTGGAGTTTGTAGTTTTTAACTGACATTTTAGTATAATTTCCAGTAAGAAATAGGAATCTATCATTTCTAATTAGCCAATTTGAAGGGTTGTTTTACCTATTTAAAAAAATAATCTCTGTACCCAATATTGGCTCAAACTCATGACCCAGATCAAGACGTGGATCCTCTACTGAATGAGCCAGCAAGGCATCCCCAATTTGAAGCTTTTAATTTGTATTTCTTTATGACACCTCTGTTCCCAATTCTATGTATTGACTTCCTGTTCCCTCCATAGTTATAACCGTGATTATATTTGGATTCAAATCATTCTGTGCTAAGAGCAGAGGCACAATTTTGGTGGCTGCTATGAAGAAAGCAAATTAGATCCCACATTGATGGCTGAAGTGGCTGGGGTGAAATAAAGGCCAGCCTAATGGTGAGAACAGCAGGCTTGAACTTTTGCTAGGAAAGAGAATCAGCCGGTTGCTGACTTGATCCAGTCAAATTTATTTGCTGTCTGTGACTCTTAGTAGCTACTTCTTACCTGAGCTATTTGTTTTCTCATTTATGTTTCTGGTAAAACCTTCAATCCAGGGGATTTCAGATTTTTTTAAAACATAATGCAGGTTCCATTCTAATCTTTATATTTTCCTTTATATGGTGATAACTCTATCTGCATTCTACAGATTTCACAGAAATTTGGGGCCATACATTGAGGGTATAATCTACATTTAAGATTTTTTTTTTTTTTTTTTTTTGCCCTGGGATTTAGTGTTTAATCTTAAACTCTGCCTTTATTTTATTCCTTTATGGACAATACAGTAGCCTATCTTATCTACTTCCTAGGCTCAAAAATTAATAAAAGTACACAAAAGGCAATTACCAGTTACTCTAAAATAAATGACTAGGCTTATGTTCTTGTTTTATATAATGTATTTTTGCAGTTATGTTAAATATGTTCTATGACATTGATTTAATATTAGTAAAAGATAGTTCTTATAGAAAACAGTGTTTCTCATAGCTGGGATCTCATCCAAAAATATATTTTTTTTAATTCTTAAAGCTTATAACCCAAACTGTTTTTAACACTTAGTAGAATAAAATAGCTCATGGAAGATCATTGTTAAACTGAAGCCACCTAAGTATGATATATTTAATGATACAAACACACATACCCATAAACTAGTTATCAATGACTCCACATGAAACTAATAGTACCTATTGAATAGGTTCCCTAGAAGTTGACTTAATTTACTTTGATAAACAGCTTACATATTGACCTCAGGTTATCATTATTCTCATTGTTTATTTTTTCCAAAAACCATTTGTTAAAGAGACTGGATTTTTCCCATTGGATGGTCTCTTTATCCTTTGTAGAAGATTAATTGAACATATAGTTGTGGCTTCATGTCTGGGGTTTCTATTCTGTTCTATTGATCTCTATGTCTATTTTTGTGCCAGAACCATGCTATATTGATAACTGCAGCTTTATATATAACTCCAAATCTGGAATTGTGATACCTCCAATTTTGTTTTTCTTTTTTTTCAGGATTGTTTTGGCTATTTGAAGTATTTTGTGGTTTTATAAAAATTTTAGGATTGTTTGTTCTATCTCTGTAAAAAATTCTGTTGGTATTTTGATACGGATTACATTTAACCTGTAGATTCCTTTGGGTAGCATGGACATTTTAAAAATATTTGTTCTTCTAATACATGAAAATGTAATGTCTTTCCATTTCTTTTTGTCAT
This sequence comes from Canis lupus baileyi, assembly GCF_048164855.1. Lineage (NCBI taxonomy): Eukaryota > Metazoa > Chordata > Mammalia > Carnivora > Canidae > Canis > Canis lupus. The sequence goes on along the minus strand of NC_132876.1, from coordinate 53,867,285 downwards.
CTTCAATTTCTCTCATCAGTGTTTTATAGTTTTCAGCATGCACTTCTTTCACCTCTTTGGTTAAGTTTATTCCTAGGTATTTTATTGTTTTTCCTTCAATTTTAAATGGGATTGTTTTCTTAACTTCTCTTTCTACTGCTGCATTATTATTTATAGAAATACAACAGATTTTTGTACATTGATTTTGTACCTGTGACCTTACTAAATTCATTTTAATTTCTAGTATCTTTATGGTGGGGTCTTTAGGGTTTTCTGTATGTAGTGTCATGTCATTTGCAAATAGTGAAAGTTATATGTCTTCCTTACTGATTTGGATGCCTTTTATTTCTTTATGATGTCTGATTGCTTTGACTAGGACTTCCAGTACTGTGTGGAATAACAGTGGTGAAAGTGTATCTTCTTGTCTTCTTCCTTACCTTAGAGGAAAAGCTGCCAGTTTTTCCCCAATGAGTGTGATGGGTCCTGTAGCTTTTTTTATAAAAGGCCTTTGTTATATTGAGATATGTCCCTCTAGACCTACCTCCCCAAAGAGTTTTTAACATGAATGGATGTTGTATTGTCAGATATTTTTTCTGTATCTAGTGAAATGGCCACATAGATCCTTTCTCTTACTGATGTGATGTATGTCATCAATTGTTTGGCAAATATTGACATCCCTTGTATCCCACACATAAATCCCACATGATCATGGCATATGATTTTTTTTAACATATTGTTGGATTCAGTTTGCTAATATTAGGATTTCATAGAAATTTCTGTGAAATCTGTAGGATTTTTCATTTGTATTCATGAAAGATACTGCCTACAGTTTTCTTTCTTTGTGGTTTCTTTATCTGATTTTGGTATCAAAGTGACACTGGCCTCATAGAATAAATTAGAAATTTTTCCTCCTCTTGAATTTTTTGGAATAGTTTAAGGATAGGGATTAACTGTTCTTTAAATGTTTGGTAGAATTTGCCTCTGAAAAAATCTGGCCCTGGACTTTTGTTTCTTGGGAGGTTTTTGATTAGTGTTTCAATTGTATTTCTGGTAATTGGTCTGTTAAAATATTCGATTTCTTCCTGCTTCAGTTTTGGGAGGTTATATATTTCTAAGAATGTATTCTTTTCTTCTAGGTGATCCAATTTGTTAGCATATAATTTTTCATAATATTCTCTTACAATCCTAAGTGTTTCTGTGGTGTCGGATGTTATTTCTCTTATTTCATTTGTGATTTTGTTTATTTTAATCCTCTCTCTTTCCTTTTTGTCTTTTTTTTTTTCTTTTCTCTTTTTGATAAGTCTGGCTAGAGGTTTATCAATTTCATTTATCTTTTCAAAGAACTAGCTCCGGGTTTCCTTAATTAGATCTATTGTGTTTTTTAAAATTTTCTTTATCATGTATTTCTGCTCTAAACTTTATATTTTTTTTCCTTTTGCTGGTTTTGGCTTTTGATTTTTCTTCTTATACTAGCTGCATTAAGTGTTAGGATAGGTAGAGATTTTTGCTTGAAAAAGGCCTGTATTGCCTTTCCTTCCTTCCTTCCTTCCTTCCTTCCTTCCTTCCTTCCTTCCTTCCTTCCTTCCTTTCTTTCTTTCTTTCTTTCTTTCTTTCTTTCTTTCTTTCTGTCTTTCTTTCTCTTTCTTTGTTTCTTTGTTTCTTTCTTCTTTCTTTCTTTCTCTTTCTTCTTTCTTTCTTTCTTTCTTTCTTTCTTTCTTTCTTTCTTTCTTTCTTTCTTTCTTTCTTTCTTTCTTTCTTTTCTTTCATTCTTTATCTTCTTTCTTATTGCAGTTCAATTGCCAACATATGGAATAACACCCAGTACTCATCCCGCCAAGTGCCCCTCTCACTGCCCATCACCCAGTCACCCCAACCCCCCCCCACCTCCCTTTCCACTACCACTTGTTCGTTTCCCAGAGTTAGGTGTCTCTCATCTTCAGATTTTCTCACTGATATTTTCACCCATTTTCTCTCCTTTCCCTTTATTCCCTTTCACTAATTTTTATGTTCTCCAAATGAATGAGACCATAAAATGATTGTCCTTTTCTGATTGACTTATTTCACTCAGCATAATACTCTCCAATTCCATTCACGTTCAAGCAAATGGTGGATATTTGTCGTTTCTAATGGCTGAGTAATATTCCATTGTATACATATACCACATCTTCTTTATCCATTCATCTTTCGATGGACACCGAGGCTCCTTCCAGTTTGGCTATTGTGGACATTGCTGCTAGAAACATCGGGGTGCAGGTGTCCTGGCATTTCACTGCATCTGTATCTTTGGGGTAAATCCTGAGAAATGCAATTGCTGGGTCGTAGGGCAGATCTATTTTTAACTCTTTGAGGAACCTCCACACAGTTTTCCAGAGTGGCTCCACCAGTTCACATTCCCACCAACAGTACAAGAGGGTCCCCTTTCTCCACATCCTCTCCAACATTTGTTGTTTCCTGCCTTGTTAATTTTTCCCATTCTCACTGGTGTGAGGTGGTATCTCATTGTGGTTTTGATTTGTACTTCCCTGATGGCCAGTGATGCGGAGCATTTTCTCATGTGCTTGTTGGACATGTCTATGTCTTCCTCTGTGAGATTTATTCATGTCTTTTGCCCATTTCATGATTGGATTGTTTGTTTCTTTGCTGTTGAATTTCATAAGTTCTTTATAGATCTTGGGTACTAGCCCTTTATCTGATAGGTCATTTGCAAATATCTTGCAAAGCTATGTAGTTGTCTTTTAGTTTTGTTGACTGTTTCTTTTGCTGTGCAAAAGTTTTTATCTTCATGAACTCCCAATAGTTCATTTTTGCTTTTGTTTCTCTTGCCTTCATGGATGCATCTTTCAAGAAGTTACTGTGGCCAAGTTCAAAAAGGGTGTTGCCTGTGTTCTCCTCTAGGATTTTGATGGAATCTTGTCTCACATTGAGATCTTTCATCCATTTTGAGTTTATCTTTGTGTATGGTGTAAGAGAATGGGCCAGTTTCATTCTTCTGAATGTGGATGTCCAATTTTCCCAGCACCATTTATTGAAGAGACTGTGTTTTTTCCAGGGGATAGTCTTTCTTGCTTTGTCGAATATTAGTTGACCATAAAGTTGAGGGTCCACTTCTGGATTCTCTATTCTGTTCCATTGATCTATGTATCTGTTTTTTGTGCCAGTACCACACTGTCTTGATGACCACAGCTTTGTAGTACAACCTGAAATCTGGCATTGTGATGCCCCCAGCTCTGGTTTTCTTTTTTAATATTCCCCTGTCTCTTCGAGGACTGCTCTGATTCCACACAAATCTTAAGATGATTTGTTCCAACTCTCTGAAGAAGGTCCATGGTATTTTGATAGGCATTGCATTAAATGTGTAAATTGCCCTGAGTAGCATTGACATTTTCACAATATTAATTCTCCCAATCCATGAGCATGGAATATTTTCCATCTCTTTGTGTCTTCCTCAATTTCGTTCAGAAGTGTTCTGTAGTTTTTAGGGTATAGATCCTTCACCTCTTTGATTAGATTTATTCCTTGGTATCTTCTGCTTTTGGGTGCAATTGTAAATTGGATTGACTCCTTAATTTCTCTTCCTTCAGTCTCATTGTTAGTGTATAGAAATGCCACTGATTTCTGGGCCTTGATTTTGTATCCTGCCACACTGCCAAATTGCTGAATGAGTTCGAGCAATCTTGCAGTGGAGTCTTTTGGGTTTTCTATGTACAGTATCATGTCATCTACAAAGAGGGGGAGTTTGACTTCTTCTTTGCCAATTTGAATGCCTTTTATTTCTTTTTGTTGCCTGATTGCTGAGGCTAGGACTTCTAGTACTATGTTGAATAGCAGTGGTGAGAGTGGACATCCCTGTCGTGTTCCTGATCTTAGAGGAAAGGCTCCCAGTGTTTCCCCATTGAGAATGATATTTGCTGTGGGCTTTTCGTAGATGGCTTTTAAGATGCTGTGGAATGTTCCCTCTATCCCTACACTCTCAAGCGTTTTGATCAGGAATGGAATCTGTATTTTGTCAAATTCTTTCTTTGCTTCTATTGAAAGGATCATGTGGTTCTTGTTTTTTTTCTCTTCTTTATATGAACCTTCACATTGGTTGCTTTATGAGTGTTGAACCAGCCTTGCATCCCAGGGACACATCCCACTTGGTCATGGTGAGTGATCTTAATGTACTGTTTGATCCTATAGGCTAGTGTCTTGTTGAGAATTTTTGCATCCATGTTCATCACGGATAGTGGTCTATAATTCTCATTTTTGGTGGGGTCTTTGTCTGGTTTTGGAATTAAGGTGATGCTGGCCTCATAGAACGAGTTTGGAAGTATTCCATGTCTTTCTATCTTTCTGAACAGCTTTAGTAGAATAGGTATGGTTTCTTCTTTAAATGTTTGATAGAATCCCCTAGGAATCTACCTGGCCCTGGACTTTTGTGTCTTGGGAGGTTTTTGAGACTCCTTCAATTTCCTACCTGGTTATTGACCTGTTCAGGGTTTCTATTTCTTCCTTTTTCAGTTTTGGTAGTTTGTGGTTTTCCAGAAATGCGTCCATTTCTTCTAGATTGCCTAATTTATTGGCGTATAGCTGCTCATAGTAAATTTTTTAAATGGTTTCTGTTTCCTTGTATTGGTGGTGATCTCTCTTTTCTCATTCATGATTTTATTAATTTGAGTCTTTTCTCTCTTCATTTTAATAAGGCTGGCTAATGGTTTATCTATCTTATTTATTCCTTCAAAGAACCAACTCCTGGTTTTGTTGATCTGTTCCACCATTCTTCTGGTCTCTATTTCATTGAGTTCTGCTCCAATCTTTATTAACTGTCTTCTTCTGCTAGGTGAGGGTTTCAATTGCTGTTCCTTCTCCAGCTCCTTTAGGTGTAAGGTTAGCTTTTGTATTTGAGTTCTTTCCAGTTTTTGGATGGATGCTTGTAATGCGATGTATTTCCCCCTCAGGACTGCTTTTGCTGTATCCCAAAGATTTTGAATGGTTGTATCTGCATTCTCATTAGTTTCCATGAATCTTTTTAATTCTTCTCTAGTTTCCTGGTTGATCCTTCATCTTTTAGCTGGATGGTCTTTAACCTCCACGTGTTTGAAATCCTTCCAAACTTCCTCTTGTGGTTTAATTCTAGTTTCAAAGCATAGTCTGAAAATATGCAGGGGACAATCCCCATCTTTTGATATCGGTTCAGACCTGATTTGTGACCCAGTATGTGATCTATTCTGGAGAAAGTTCCTTATGCACTTGAGAAGAATGTGTATTCAATTGCATTTGGTTGTAAAGTTCTCTAAATATCTGTGAAATCCATCTGGTCCAGTGTATCATTTAATGCTCTTATTCTTTGGAGATGTTGTGCTTAGAAGATCTATCAGTTTTAGCAAGCTCTGTGTTCAAGTATCCAAGTATAAGTGTATTATTATCTAAGTATGTCTTAAGGTTGGTTATTAATTGATTGATATACTTGGCTGCTCCCACATTCGGGGCATATATATTGATGATTGTTAAGTCCTCTTGTTGTATAGATCCTTTAAGTATGATATAGTGTCCTTCTTCATCTCTTAGTACAGTCTTTGGGATAAACTTTAATTTATCTGACATAAGGATGGCTACCCCTGCTTTCTTTTGAGGACCATTTGAATGGTTAATGGTTCTCCAACCTTTTATTTTTAGGCTGTAGGTGTCCTTATGTCTAAATGAGTCTCTTGTAGACAGCAACTAGGTGGGTCTTGCTTTTTTATCCAGTCTGAAACCCTGCACCTTTTGATGGGGTCATTAAGCCCATTCACGTTCAGAGTTACTATTGAAAGATATGAATTGAGTGTCATCATGATACCTATTCAGTCCCTGTTTTTTTTCTTTTTTTTTAAGATTTTATTTTTTTTTATTCATGGGAGACACACAGAGAGGCAGAAACACAGGCAGAGGGAGAAGCAGGCTCCATGCAGGGAGACCAACATGGGACTTGATCCCAGGTCTCCAGGATCACGCTTGATCCCAGGTCTCCAGGATCACACCCTGGGCTGAAGGTGGCACTAAACCACTGAGCCACCCGGGCTGCCCCTCAGTCCCTGTTTTTGTGGATTGTTTCCTTGGACTTCCTCTTTCTTTTACAGAGTCCCCCTTAATATTTATTGCAGAACTGGTTTGGTGGTCACATATTCTTTCAGTTTCTGGCTATCTTGGAAGCTTTGTATCTCTCCTTCTATTCTGAATGAGAGTCTTACTGGATAAAGTATCTTGGCTGTAGATTCTTCTCACTTAGGACCCGGAATATATCCTGCCAGCCCTTTCTGGCCTGCCAAGTCTCTGTGGAGACGTCTGCTGTTATCCTAATACTTCTCCCCATAAAGTTTAGAGATCTCTTGTGTCTTGACACTTTAAGGATCTTTTCTTTGTCTTTGGAATTTGCAAGTTTCACTATTAAATGTCGGAGTGTTGAATGGTTTCTATTGATTTTTTTTGGGGAGGTCTCTCTATCTCTTGGATCTGAATGCCTGTTTCTCTTCCTTAGTTAGGGAAGTTTTCACCTATGATTTGTTCAAATATATTTTCTGGTCCTCTATCTCCTTCGGTGCCCTCGGGAACTCCAATTAAACGTACATTTTTCCTTCAGAGGCTCTTATTTATTTCCCTTAACCTATCCTCAGGATCTTTTGTTTTTCTCTTTTTTCTTCAGCTTCATTCCTTGCCATCAACTTGTCTTCTATGTACTTCACTCGTTCTTCTATGTTGTTAACCATCTCGTTTGGACCTCCAGTTTAGATTACATCTCATTTAATTGATTTTTAATTTCGGCCTGATTAGATCTGAATTCTGCAGTCCTGAAGTCTCTTGAATCCTTTATGCTTTTTTCTAGAGCCACCAGTGGCTTTATATTTGTGCTTTTGAATTGGCTTTCTGACATGGATTTGTAATCCAAATTCTGTAACTCTGTGGGAGAGAGTACTGTTTCTGATTGTTTCTTTTGTGGTGAGTTCTTCCTTCTAGTCATTTTGCTCAGTGCAGAGTGGCTAGAAACAAGTTGTACTGGAAAAAGGAGAAAAAAAAATAAAAGGGGAGGGACACACGAAAAACAAAAACCAAGGAGAGGCATCCTCTGATTCTATACACTGTACGTCCTTAGACTTCCCCTGGAAATTTCCATCAGTGCTTAGTCCAGAACTTGCTCTTCCCCTGTCCCTCTAGCTGGTCTTCTCGGTGAGGGGCCTGCTGTGTTGATTCTCAGGTGTGTGCACCTGTGGAGCTGTCCTGCCCCCTGATGTTGTCAGGCTCAGTGGGAGCTGTTTATCCTGTGAGGCCCCTGCTCCCTGGCGGCCCTGCTCAGTCCCAGGTACAAGGTGACACCAGGAGGAACAACAACAGTGTAGGGGGCCAGTTCTCTAGCTCTGGAGTCAGCTGTCGCAGTAACTACTGCAGGTCCCAGTCTGCAGTTGCTTGGGTGCTCCGGGGGCGGGTGGTGCTGAACTGCACAGCTCAGGATTGCCTGGAGTCAGGAGCATCCTTGCTGTCTTGTGTCCTCCCCACCTCTGCCTGTCCTAAGGGCAGCCCAGGATCCTGGGCTGTTTCCCCTAGTGCTCTGGGCTATGTGGCCTGTGCCGCTAGAATCTTGGTCCCAGGGCCGGGCAGCCCTCTCCATGTGGGGCCGCCGCCTGAACCTCCACTGGAGCTGCTCTTGGGGTCCCCTTGGTCACGTGCTCCAATCCTTTACTGCTCTTGGCTCGTGGTGTATGGCTTGCTCTCCCCCAGGGCACACTACCTCTGTTAGTGACCCCGGGAACCTGGGGGCTCCACTGCCTCTCCTGGTATCCTGCCTTAGTTCCCTGTCAGCGCCTTTCCATCCGTGAAGATTGGTAAAGTTTCAGCTTCTCCAGGACTGGGCTTTCCTCTCCTGGAGGCCTCCCTGCGCAGCATTAGCCTGGCTCCTTGCGGGGGCCCCTTCCCTTTGGATGCTCTTTTATTCATTTATTTTTTTCTGTCTTCCTACCTTGATGGAAGTGCAAACTCTTCTCACTGTAGCATTCTAGCTGTTCTCTCTTTAAATCTCAGGCTGAATTCATAGGTTTTCAGGATGAATTGAAAGTTATCTAGGTAAGTTGGTGGTGACAGGTGACTTGGGGACCCTACTCCTCCGCCATCTTGCCGCGCCTCTCTTGTATTGCTTTAAACATCCCTCTTAGACCTGCTTTTGTTGCATCCCAATGATTTTGGACTGTTATATTTTCATTCTCATTTGTTTCTATGTAATTTTGTATTTCTTCTCTGATTTATTGGTTTACTTTTTAAAAATTTCTTCTTTGATTTCCTGGTTAATCTATTCTTTGTTTAGTAGTATATTATTTATCCTTCATGTACCTGTAATTTTTTTCCTTGTGGTTGATTTCTTTTGACATCCATTTTCAATGATAGATGTATCTCCATCCCCTTTCATTTTTTTTGCATGTTTTTTTATTGGAGTTTGATTTGCCCACATATAGTATAACACCTAGTGCTCATCTGGTCAAGTCCTCCCTCAGTGCCCATCACCCACTCACCCTATCCCCCTGCCCACTTCCCCTTCCACTACCCCTTGTTCGTTTCCCAGAGTTAGGAGTCTCTCATGTTCTGTCACCCTGTTTGATTTTTCCCACTCATTTTCTTTCCTTTCCCTTTTATTCCTTTTCACTATTTTTATATTCTCCAAATGAATGAGACTGTATAATGTTTGTCCTTCTCCAGTTGACTTACTTCACTCAGCGTAATACCCTCCAGTTGCATCCACATTGAAGGAAATGGTGGGTATTGGTCCTTTCCAATGGCTGAGAAATATTCCATTGTATGTATAAACCACATCTTCTTTATCCACTCATCTTTTGTCCATCCCCTTACTTTCAAGCTGAAGGTGTGTTTAGGCCTGAAATGTGTCTCCTGAGGGAGCATGTAAATGGTTTGTTGTTGTTGTTGTTTTTATCCACTTGTCACCCTGTGTGTTTTGATTGGAACATTTGGCTAACATTCAAAATAATTATTGGTAAGTGTGTTTTTATTGTCATTAATAAAATGGCAAGTAATAAACTGTTTTGTGGTTGCTTTTGTAGTTTTTTCTCTGATTCTTTTTTCTCTTGTTCTCCTTCATAGTTTGCTGTCTCTGGGAATATACTTGGATTCTTTTCTGTTTGTTCTTTGCATGTTCATTTACTAGATTTTGATTTGTGGTTACCATTAAGTTTGTATATAAGATCATCTGCACATAGCAGCGTATATCAAGTTGATTTTCACGTATGTTTCAACACATTCTTTACTCTTCTCCCTCCACCCCCACATTTTGGGTATATGGTGTCATAGTTTTACATCCTTTTATTTTGTGAATCCCTTGAGTGATTTTTATAGATATATGTATTCTGACTTCTTTTGAGGTTCCTACTTTTCATACTTTTACTTACGGTCTTTCCTTTCTACTCAATGAGTTTTCTTTTTTTTTTTTTAATACATTATTTATTTATCTGTGAGAGACACACAGAGAGAGGCAGAGACATAGGCACAGGGAGAAGCAGACTCCACGCAGGGACCCCAATGTGGAACTTTATCTTGGGACCCCAGGATCACTCCCTAAGCCGAAGGCAGACACTTCCCTAACCGCTGAGCCACCCAGGTGTCTCCAAAGAATATTCTTTAGTATTTCTTTTATTCCTGGTTTAGTGGTCATTTAATTCCTTTAGGCTTTGTTTGAAAATTCTTTATATCTCCTATACTTTTTTTTTAAAGATTGTATTTATTTATTTATGAGAGATACAGAGAGAGAGGCATAAACATAGGCAGATTCCCTGCAGGGAGCCTGATGTGGGACTCCATCCTAGGACTCCGGGATCACACCTGAGCTGAAGGCAGTTGCTCAACCACTGAGCCACCCAGGCATCCCAATATATCACCTATTCTAAGTGATAGCTATGCTGGATAAAGTACTCTTGGTTACAGATTTTTCCCTTTCAACACTTTGAATATATCTTGCTACTCTCCTGTGGCCTATAAATTAGTTTCTGCTGAAAAAAATCCCTTGATAGGCTTACTGGGTTTCCCTTGTGTGTAACTACCCTATTTTCTCTTACTGCTTTCATTTTTTTTTTTTTTTTGGTCACTTCTTTTTGCCCTTTTAATTTCTTTGTTTCTTGATGTAGAACTCCTTGGACTGATTTTGTTGGGAGATCTCTGTGCCTTCTGAATCTAGATATCTGTTTCCTTCTCCAGATTCAGGAATTTTCTGCTATTATTTCTTCAAGTAAATGTTCTGCCCCCTTTTCTCTCTTTTTCTTCTGGGATCCCTATAATGCAAATGTTATTATACTCAATGGAGTCACTTAGTTCTTTAAATCAATTCTCAATTTGTATTTTTTTCCTCTAATTTGCCCTGCTTGATTGCTTTCCTTATGTTTTCATCCAGGTAATTAATTCACTACTCTTATTCCTCTAACCTGCTATTTACTCCATAAAGTATATTTTTGTTTTGTTTTTTTCTGTTCTTAATCTGATTATTTCTTTTTATCTCTTTGTTGAAGGACTCATTGATGTCTTCCATTCTTTTTTCACATCCTATGAGTATCATTATGATCCTTACTTTCAATTCTGTATTGGGCATCTTCCTTATATTTGTTTCACTTAAGTGTCTGGCAATGGCGTCGTCCTGTTCTTTCTTTTGGGACATATTCCTCAGTCTCCTCATTTTGTTTCACTGTGTCTGTTTCTGTGTTAGGAAAATCAACTGTGTCTCCTGTTCTTATAGGCAATAATAGCCTTATGAAGAAGATGTCTGGTTAATGTCCTTCAGTCCAGTATCCTCTGTTCAGTAGGACTTGGCACTTCAGAGAATATTTCCTCTGTGTTTTGTGTGAACCCTGCTATTGTGTCCTGGTTGCTTTTACCTCAGTTCCATCATCTGCAGAGGATCTCTTTGCCTGTTGTAAGCAGTGTTTGTTCCCTAACTGTGGCGTGGCATGTTTCAAAAAGGTGCACACTGGTCTGCTTTGGAAATGTAGCCTGCTTCCACGGCTGGAATGGAGGCCTTGAAAAATGCATGAGTCATAGACATAGTGTTGGCAGATTTGTGCAGGTCTTGGTGGGAGGGGACCCACCGTGCAGGGATTGAGGCAAATGTGATTGGGAATGGCAGATCCCTGGAAGTGTGTGGGGAGGGGCTTGATTAAAGCAAATAAGCTAGGGAGTGTTGGCATTGTGCTGGTTTTCTTTTTTTTTTTTTTTATTTTATTTTTTTATTTTATTTTTTTTTAATGTACTACGACTTTTTTTATTTTTTTATTTTTTTATTTTTTTATTATTATTTTTTTAAAATTTATTTTTTATTGGTGTTCAATTTACTAACATACAGAATAACACCCAGTGTGCTGGTTTTCACAATTGGCTATGTGTTTGTGCTGAAGGGTAGGGGAGGGTAATGGCACCTGCCAGGTCCTTTTTTTCTGGAAGGCTTTCCCTATAATCCCTGCCTCTCAGGGACATGCTCTGAGATGAGTAAATAACTTTCCCTCCCTTATGCTACAGATGTTTTTCAAACTGCTGTTTCTATGCTGTATGTCCGTAGAATGTTTGTTGTGCTATCTCTAAGGATAAGGGACTCAGCTTCATAATATCCTCCAGATTCTTCCAGAGCCAAGCCAGCTGATTTTTAAAATTCCAGATGTTTTTTGTTTTTGTTTTTGTTTGTCCAACTGGTTGTAAAAACTCATGAAATTCGGCCCTTCTTGCTTTCAAAGCCAGATGTTATAGGGATTTATCTTCTGCTTGAAGTCTCCCTGGTGTGATAATCTGTTTCTTGCCCCTTGCGATGATGCCACTGACTCCCTCCAGATCTCAGGGGGCCAAGGTCCATTTGGCTCTCAGACCATGTGTTAGCCCTTACTGTTTTCTCTGATGTGGCCTCTTCTCAATGTTGTGGAGTTTGTTCTGCTGCTCTTTGGGTCTTTTTCTGGGTTATTTTTCCTGGTGTGTTATCAGTTGTATCTCTGGGAGGAGGCAAGCTTTGGGTCTTCCTCCTCCTCCATCTTCCCAGCCTTCCTTTGCTTTCCTTTTCAATAGAAAATCATTGGGTTCTTTAAATCTTTTTTTCCTCATATTATGACAACTACACCTATAAAAGGGGATAATGATATTAGTATCTATTATTAATTTTTGTGTATATTATATATATCCATATTTTAAATTAATTTATGAAATATATTATTGTTTATTCCTAAAATTTCTATGCAAGATCCTTGCCACCAAGGAAGTTATCTAGTTGATAGTTTCTTTTAAGATAAACAGAATTGCCTTGAGATTCCTTTGCTTTCTCTTAAAAATCTCACTATTTGTCACTACTATGTGCTCAGCCATTGACCCAGTATTGCCTTAGTGTTAGATTGTGGACTTTAGAAGAAGTTACAAAGAGGACTTTCATGGTTTACTATTGTTGATCATTGCACTTAAAATTTGGAGAGTATTTTGAGCTATCCACACATTGTTGTGTTATATGCCATAGAGCTGTTGTTCCATGAACACCTGGTGGCTTAGCAGTTGAGCATCTGCTTTTGGCTCAGGGCATGACCCTGGAGACCCGGGATCAAGTCCCACATCAGGCTCCCTGCATGGGCCTGCTTCTCCCTCTGCCTATGTTTCTGTCTCTCTCTGTGTGTCTCTCATGAATAAATAAATAAGATATTTAAAAAGAAAAAGAGCTGTTGTTCCAAACTTTACTAATATTCAAAATTACCTGGGGAGTTTTTAAGAGATACAGATCCTGAGGACCAATCTAAAGAAATTCTGATAATCTGATTCTGTAGTTCTAGATTTGTTTAAATACAGATTACCAGTAGATGAAAACATAGGGAAGGGCAGGGCAATGATGATTTCAGGCATTCTACATTTTTCATAGCCATAATAGAGAGGATAGTAGTTGAGAAGCAATAGGGTCATAAGTCTGTTTTGCCTAAAAACAGGATAACTTTAGGCTCTTTTGAAAATTTTGTAGTTACCATGTATTTTCACATCTACAAAATGGTCTCAAATAGAAAGTTGCCAATAGATGAAAATTGATTTAAAAAAAGAAAAGAAAGAATAGTTCAGGTACTCCCTCTCCTATCCTTCTCAAAAAACAATTTTTTTTAAAGATTTTATTTATCTATTCATGACAGAGGGAGGGAGGGAGAGAGAGAGAGAGAGAGAGAGGCAGAGACACACAGGCAGAGGGAGAAGCAGTCTCCATGCAGGGAGCCCGATGTGGGACTCGATCCCAGGACTCCAGGATCACACCCCGATCCAAAGACAGGCGCCAAACCGTTGAGCCACCCAGGGATCCCTTCAAAAATTTTTTCTAAAGCTTACTTTGACTTCAGTAGAATATACTAATGTGGTTTCTGAACTAAAGAAAATTACTACTGAAAAATAAAATTGAAACTAGTTGGAATCAGAAAGGGGGAAACAGAATCAATGTAACTATGATTGTTTCCTATTGAGCTCAGCCAGCAGCAAACCATATTGAGATATGCAATAATGTTGTTTTGTACATAAGGAGAACTGTATTATATGAAATTCAAAGATCTTATTAATGTGTTCCTTTTATTGAATTCAGATTCCATTCTATCATAAACCAGCATATCCCAAGTGAAGCATTATCTTTTTATAAAAAGATTTTATTTATTTATTTATAAAAGACACACAGAGAGAGAGAGGAAGAGACACAGGCAGAGGGAGAAGCAGGCTTCATGCAGGGAGCCAGACATGGGACTGCATCCCGGGACTCCAGGATCACACCTTGGGCTGAAGGTAGACACAAAACCGCTGACCCACTCAGGCATCCCACAAGTGAAGCATTATCAAACATTGTAGCTCCTTATAAGCTCTCATTCTACCTCGTATTCATGGGACAGTAGAAACTAATTTTATAATTTTATTAAGGCTGATTTTTATAGTCATTTTACATGTAGGCAGGATAAAATCGTAAGAGACTATGTAGGGAACAAATAAGACACAGTTATGGTTTGAGATAAAATCTTTGATCCCTGTTGGATTGATACATTAAAAAAAGCAAGAGGTGTGTAAATATGTTTGATTATGAGAATGGTATTTGGAAAACAGGATTACTAATTAACAATTATATTAAGGTGCTTCTATATGCTGTTTTGCAAGGAAAATGTTGAACAATTACATTTCCAAAGATTGAAGCAAGAATAAATTGCCCTCGGTTGCCAAAGGAAGGGGATAAGGGACCACATACTTAATGAAGACCTTTTATGTCAAGGGTTGTCAATCTACAGCAGGCCAAATCTATCCCACTGGGTATTTTTGTAAGACAGTTGTTGCCATTCTCATTTGTTATTTATTGTCTAAGGCTGCTCACTCTCTTTCTCCCTGCATACACACAAAGGGAATAGCCTTCAGAATAAAACCCACCTTCCCAGTACCTTGATCTTGATATTCCCTGGCTCCAGAACTTTGAGAAATAAATTCCTGTTGTTTAAGCCACCTGGTCTGTGACATTTTGTTATGGCAGCCTGAGCAGACTAATACAAATACTTGCTTTTCAAAGTTATAAGTGAAATCCATCCAATGGAGTGCTGCTGGTAGTTGCATATGTGCTCTTAATTACTATGTATACCCAGAATTTTCCTGGTCATACGAATCTGGGGATAGGAATAAAAATTACAAAACCATTGTATGAATGGTACACCTAAATTGGTCTTGCAGGAGCTAGTCTTCTCCAGGTTACTTCAGCTGGTTTGAGAATTCTTTAGGGGAAACCTACTTATATATATATAATACCTATGTAGTCCTTAAATTTTGTATGTTTAACCTTTAAAGTATCCTTTGCAGAGATTATTTATTGAAACTCTTAAATTGCCTTTTTGTTTTTTTACAATGAATTCAGCCATTTTTACAGACATGATAGTGCCATATACCAACCAACAGTTCTGATTCTGCTAGCTTTGGGTTTTGTTTGTTTTGTTTTGGTCTGCACAGGAAATGTTTGTGCAGGTGTTTTAATATTTTTGTTGCAATTTTACTTTCTTTTATAAACTATAAGTGATGAATAAGAAACAAATATGTTGAGACTAGTTATAAGAAATATGCATATCAGGGATGCCTGGGTGGCTCCGCAGTTGGGCGCCTGCCTTCAGCTCAGCTTCAGATCCTGGGATCTGGGACTCCCACATCAGGCTCCCTGCTAGGAGCCTGCCTCTCCCTATGCCTGTGCCTCTGCCTCTCCCTCTCAGTCTGTGTCTCTCAGGAATAAATAAATAAATCTTAAAAAAATATGTTTATCAAACATAATACAGTTGTGAAGATTGAATTCATTAGTCATGCTGAAAGCAGTGAATCCTTAAGCCCACCCCCCCCTTTGCACATCATTATGTTGTTAAAATTTTGCTTATTTGAATTTCACTAATACATTTTGATATGCCTCTCAGACTCTAGGTCTACATCACCATTTGATATGTGTTACTTTATTCTTCCTCTGCTTTATTGATGGTGTCATTTGAAGACTAGGCTTCATTTCTATGCTGCATCCTAAAGTGCACAAAGTAATTTTCCCCCAACTTGTACCACAAAACATTTTTGTCCTATGCACTCATATATTAGAGACATCTTAGTGGTGAAATCCTTTTGTTCCTTTTCTTTCTTTTTCTATACATTTTTGAATTGATAAAATATTTACATGGTTTTTAAAATTCAAGAGGCACAAAAAATAGTATAGAGGGAAATTTCATGTCTCATCTCTGTACCTGAGCTACTTCGTTCCTTCCCTAGAAGTAACTAATATAATAAATTTCTTGTGTTTCCTCCCAAAAATGTTTTATGTATATACCAGCGAATATATATATTCTTCCCTCTTTTTTTTCCACAAATGGTAGTACTGCATAGTCATGTATAACTTGTTTGCTTCGTTTAATGATATTTATTGAAGATCATTCCATATCATTCTATAATGATCATCCTTAGTCTTGGATATAGCAGCAGAATGGTACATTAAATGGACATACTGTAGTTTTAATCATTCTTCTAATGATGAGCTTTTGGGTCATTTCAAATCTGCTATTATAAGCAATGCCCAATATACCATAATTTATTAAATCTGTCTGCAATACATGAACACATATAATCTCTTTTCTATTAACAATACTGGAATATATAACATTTACATAGATCCTCTTGCACAAATAAAAATATATATGAAGTATAAATTCCAAAATAATTATAGTGCCTATTTTTTTCAGGAATGATCCTAGGTGATGGTATGTAACAGTGACAAATTCTTCTCTTTAATAAAAAATAAATAAATAAATAAATACATAAATAAATAAATAAATAAATAAATTTTTTTAATAAAAAATAAAATAAAAACAGGGACAAATTCTTCTTTTTAATAGAGCTCACATCAAAGTAGAAGGTATAGACAATAAAATAAGTAATTATGTCAGATGCCAATAATTGCTTGGGAGGAAAATGAAGCAGGCAAGGAGGAAAATATGTGTCAAAAGGGTAGAGTTGTGATTTTGAACCACATCATCAGGAAAATTTCAGTTGAGAAAGTAACATTGAATAAAGATCTGAAAGATGTGAGGAAAGACCTCGAGATAGCATAATATCAAGTGTAAAGACTCTGTTGTGGAAGTTGTTCTGCTATATTTGAAGAACAGCAAGGAAGCTTGTGTGGCTGGAGTGAATGAGAGGAAAATAGCAAGAGATGAGATCAGAGCAG
Source organism: Canis lupus baileyi (assembly GCF_048164855.1). Lineage (NCBI taxonomy): Eukaryota > Metazoa > Chordata > Mammalia > Carnivora > Canidae > Canis > Canis lupus. The sequence goes on along the minus strand of NC_132876.1, from coordinate 53,850,601 downwards.
TTATGGAAGGGGCATGAAATATGAAGTAGGATATTCTAGGCTATTGTAAGGACATTGGTTTTTATTCTGAATAAGGCAGGAAGCCATTTGGAGGGTTTTGAGCAGTAGAAAAACATTAATGAAATGAATTGACAGGATAGAATGAAGAAGGGCAAAGGCAGAAGGGAGATGAGTTATTAGACTACAAGTAGGCCACAAGTAATGGTGACTTGAAATGCTTAGGTAGAAATGGAGGTGATAATAAGTGATCAGATACTGGATTTGCCAAAGAATGGGATGTGCCTGTGAGAGGTAAGAGTCAATAACTCATTTGTGTGTCTGTGTGTCTGTGTGTGCATGTGCATGTTTATATTTTGCTTGAACGATTCGCAAGATTTCAGTTGCTATTTGTTGAGATGCAAAAGACTATGGGTGGAGCAGATTTAGGATAAAGAAAAGGAATTTGGCATAGGATGTGCTAAACTTAAGGAGCTTACTAGACAATCAGGTAGAAATATCCAGGAGATGAGAAACTTCTTTTAGGATACATAGTTTCCCAGTGATCCTTCACTTAAATAAGTAAATCCTTGATGAGATGTATAGCACTGACCTTCAAGATATGTTCAGCTATATGTGAAACCCAGAGTGAAAAATCCCACATTGTCATGTTGACAATGGCTACAAATATTTCAGGGTGTAATTTTGTTCAGTCTTGCTCATGAGGTTAACTACCTTTTGCATTTTAATTAAATTGTGTGCAGGACTTGTACCAGACTGAGATGACCAGATTAAAAAAGAAAAACCTGAATATGATGAACACCTAAACTATTCTCAACAAAAAATGCCCTATTAGTCTAGCAGTGCTAGTTTTATCGTCATAATTCCTACTGTTGCATTTCTTAGCATTCAATTTTGATACACTTAGCTCTTGGGATTTATTGCTGGGCTTACTGATTTGTGCCATGAATTAGGAAATTTAACATAACAGGACATTATTTGAGTGTGTGGGATGGCCAGAAAAATATCAGTCCATACATGGAAAGTCAGAGCCAACTTACAAGTAAAAGAATTAACTATAGCTTGAATAAGGTACTTCACAAAGATTAAAGGTTAACAGGAATATCTTCTACTACCTCATTTGTCAAATGCTAGTGAAAAGTAAGAACCATATTTCCATTTTGATATTTAAAGTATCACTTCAAACAAGGGAGTGATTCTCCCTAAAAACCTCTAAGTCAACTTTATTTGTCCTCCCTAAAATACATCATTACATGCTGAGCTATTGAGACCCAATTGAAAATATACAACATTAGCTATGCACGTTGTTAAGCATAGTATTCTGGTGACACTTAGCAGTGTTCAGCAATTTCCTTAATGAACAGGTGTGCAAGTATATTAGTCTTCCAGAAGTTAATTTGCAGTAACGTGTGCTTCCTGATTTGGAGGTTCTTGTCTAAACTATAACCAGTAAAAAATTAAAAAAATAAATAAAAATCAATAAACTATGACCAGTAGGATTTATTCCTTAATTAGGGAATCATTACAAGGTATGTGTGTGTTTTTCCCACCGTTAGAACCATTAGTCTTGTTTAGGGTGCTGTAAACTTCAGGAACACTCATAATGCCATTCCTATGGTTTTGACTACTGTGCAGGTGACAGAGTGAAATCTACCTTTCTCTGGTGTGCCTTAGTTAACGCACAGCTGTAGGTAGCACAGAAAGGGGAAGCTTCACAGTTGCAATATGCAGCACATAAGAAGAGATGGAAATAGTATCTCCTACTGCATATTGGATCGGCTTTCCCTCTCAAGGGTTGGTAAATATGTTATTCCTCGCAAAATAGATTCAAAAACAGTTGAAAACAAAATTGTGCTTGCTGACCAAACTGATTAATATTTACCTGTAGTTTTTATTATTCCCTCCCCTATTGTTTCTGATTTCCTATATACCCTTGGTCCCTGGATTGTCAAAGCTAAGAGTTTATAAAGAGTAAATATATATATTATGTATTATATATATTAAAAGTATAAATATATATTATAATATATATATATCTGGTGATAAAATTTTATTTTTATGTTAAAAAATGGAAATATGCATAGGCTAATATAGGAAACACCTATGTACCAGCCTCTCAGAATGAATAAATGTTAATATTCATCATATTTATTATAGATCTTTGCTTTTAAACAAATAAAACATTAGAGATAAAATTGAAGTTTCCAGGATTTTACTTGTTCCACTTTCTTCCCCCAAGAAAAGCATTATCATGTTAAGTATTTCATATTTTTAAAATTTTGATACATATTTACTTATATATGTATCTGTATACCCATACATACACTCTATAAAGAATACATAAAATTATTCTGTTTCATTTTTAATTTAGATGAATGCTATTATGCTGCATACAACATTTTCCATGACTCTTATTTTTTCATTCAAAATTGTAATTGGGATCTATTCTTATTATAATTTTTATCTGTAGTACAGTTATTATAAATGCTGAGTTGTATTCTATTCTATGAATATACCACAATTTATCCATTTCATAACCCCCTGGCATATGGATTATTTCCAGTTTTTGTACTGTTGTTAATTTGCTGCAGTAAACATCCTTGTTTCTTGACTGACCCATAAATGGAAAGATTGGGTTATACTTGTGGTAAGCACACCTTAAATGTATTAGATGTTACTGAATATTTATTTTATATTTGTTGTCCTAATTTTTACTGCCATTGCTGGCACAATCAAATTATTATTTCTTTGCCTCCTCATCTGTACTTGGCATTACAAGACTTTTTTGTTACTTCCAATTTGATGACTGTGAAATGATATTTCATTGGTTGTTTTCATTTGCATTTCCCTGATTATTGATGATGTTGAGCATCTTTTTATTACTTGCTATTTGATCTTGGACAAATGACTCAATTTTTCTGTTCCTTAGTTTCTCCTTTATAAAATGACAATGGTATACCTATTATATAAGGTGACAGAGGAATTATTTAATAAAAGTTGATTTTGGTGGTGATTGTGATGATTGTGATCATGGTTACTACTACTACTAGTACTACTATCATTGTTATTGTTCTTTTTATTATACTTTCCTCTTTGTATTTATATATATATATAGGTATATATTTATATATATATTTATATATAAATATTTATATATAGTTTTTAATTATTATTTATTTATTTATATATATTTTTATTGGAGTTTGACTTGCCCACATACAGTATAATACCCAGTGCCCCCCTCAGTGCCCGTCACCCAGTCACCTCATCCCCCTGCCCACCTCCCCTTCCACTACCCCTTGTTCGTTTCCCAGAGTTAGGAGTCTCTAATGTTTTGCCACCCTCTCTGGTTTTTCCCACTCATTTTCTCTTCTTTCCCCTATAATCTCTTTCACTATTTTTTATATTCTCCATATGAGTGAAACCATATAATGATCGTCCTTCTCCGATTGACTTACTTCACTCAGCACATTTATAAATATTTATTTATATATATAAATATATACTTAACATTTATATATATGTATATTCCTTTATACATTTTCAGTTCTATTTTTTATATTTCCAGAAATTCAAGAATAAAGACAACTTTAAAAGAATAGAAAATAGCAATGAAAAAAAATATTGCAGCTATCACACAGAAATCATAGTAGATTTTCCCTGCCTGTCATTCTCATACTTGCACTCATTTTAACATGAAATTATTTATTGAAGTTTAACACCCATTTCAACTAATAACTGAAAAATTCTTTCCGTATAGGTAAAATCACTTCTGGAATTGTATACCAATGGAAAAATATGTATTTATATAAGAAGATCACAATTATTATATTTATATGATATATCTAAAACAAGTTGGGCATTTACTTGTTGGATATATATATATATATATTATATAAATATTTTAGGTGGTTTTTAACACTAGTGTTACTGGCTTTATTTATCCTAGGTTTGTATTTAGTATACTTACTAGGAAGTGTCATATTTTTACTTCTCCACATATTTCTTATAATATGATGTAATACATCAGTTGATGCTGGTTTAAGATACAGTATTCTTTAATATGAAACTACTTCTAATAATCAAAAGAGAGTTTGCTGAGTGATAAGCATATATTCTTTCAAACTATATTATTATGGATAAAGAAAATTACAAATGTTAGAGATCTTTTGGAGATACTTCCCTAATTAGTAGTTTACATATGACCATCTATTTAAGAAAAATGAGTAGACACTTAAGTCTTTCTATATGCTTGTCCCTAAGCTCACCATAGTAGGTGTTCAACAAGTATTTGCTGATTAAATGAATTAATGAATAGTGTTGATGCTGACTTTAGCAATCAATCTTTCTCACTAGAATTTTAAGATAAAGTAGTTATAAATAATTTATTATGATTTATGATAGTTATTATGCAAAGAATTCAGTGGTACCCATTATAATATCTTAATATTTGCAACAACTTACAGATATCTTGTCACATGTATGTATCCACTGAGATAGCAGAGATTTCTTTTTTTTAGTATTTTATTTACTCATGACACACATACACACAGGCAGAGGCAGAGACACAGGCAGAGGGAGGAGCAGGCTTCATGCAGGGAGCCTGATGTGGGACTCGATCCCGGGACTCCAGGATCACACCCTGGACCAAAGGCAGGCTCTTAAACCGCTGGGCCACCCAGGGATCCCGGTAGCAGAGATTAATAGGGGATTGATGAACATTGCCTAAATTAGATCAGGAAAGTATTAGAGCCCTGTTTATTTTTTGTTAATGAGCATCCATCGTTGTGAAGGAATAAATTGATAGAACAATTGCAGTTAAAAATCCATATATTAAAGGAAATATAAGAATACTAAATGGACCCTTTATCTTATATAATTAGTATCTTGATGTTAACATAATAATACAAATGTCTTTATTAAAAATCATATTTCTACAGACAGTATTTTATGGTTTATTATTTGGTCAATTAGCAGTGACCAATTTAATTGAAGCACTGAAATTAATTTAATCCATCTGATTCAAAATCAGTGGCTATACGGTTTTTCATTTGCAGATGCAGAGATCACATTTGATTATAGGCCTCATTATGAATGTGAGGACCATAGGGCCATGGATGACAAAATCAATTATTTAGGTTTTTATATTGAGACTTAAAAAATCTCTCCAGTCCTATTCAAGTAATTTCAAATAAGAAAATTACTATAATTTATGTTATAAATTTTATAGTGTAAGCACTTTTAACTTGAGATGTACCCGCTCACAAATTTTTAAGTGCACTACCCATTGTTATTAACTTTAGCTACAGTGTTGTACCACAGATCTTTAGAGTTTATTCATCTTATAAAACTGAAACTTTATATACATTGAACAGTGACAGCAACTACCCACTTCCCCGTCCCTCAGTCCCTGGCAACCACAATTGTACAATTCTACTCTTTGTTTCTATGAGTTTGATATTTTAGATGCTTCATAATTATGCAGTACTTTTCTATGACTTGCTTATTTCATTTAGCATAGTGTTCCCCAGGTTCATCCGTGTTATTATATAAGGTAGGATTTTTTTCTTTAAGATGAATAACATTTCATTTTATGTATATGCCACATTTCTTTATCCCTTGATCTTTTTGATGGACATTTAAATTCTTTCCATATATTGACTGTTTTGTGAATAATATTACAGTAAACATGGGAGTACAGCTATCTCTTTGAGATTCTGATTTCAGTTAATTTGGTTATATACCCAAAAGTAGGATTGGTAGATCATTTGGTAGTTCTAGTTTTAATTTTTTCTAGTTTTAATTATTTGTAGACTCTCCGTACTGTTCTCTATAGCAGCTACACCATTTTATATTTCTACCAACAATGTATAAAGGTTCCAATTCTTCCACCACTTCCTCACCAATATTTTGCTTTAGATTTTGATAATAGCCATTCCAAGATCTGTGAGTTGAGGACTACCTGGGTGGCTCCATGGGTTAAGTGTTTGCCATCTCAGGTCATGATCCCAGGATCCTGCTCAGCGGGGAGTCTGCTTCTCCCTCTGCCTCTGCCCCTCCCTTCTGGTTGTGCTCTCTTGTGCTCTCCTAAATAAATAAATAAAATATTTCTAAAAACATGAAAAAATGGTTTGAGGTAATATCTCATTGTGGCTTTATTTGTATTTCCCTCAAGATATTGAGGATATTTTTGTATACTTGTTGGCCATCTGTAGGTCTTCTTTGGAGAAATGTCTATTCAAATCTTAATCAAGTTATTGCTGCTGTTTCACTAAAGCTATGGAGTATTTACTTTTTAAAAGCATTTGAAACATATATGTAATAAACGCATCCTACATATACCAAGTAACATTTTGTAGTCATGGAAACAGGACAGTTTTAATATATGAAGCTTTCAGTACTATCTGGGGATAAGTTTCATATGTTATTACCTCTCTTCAAAGTATTTATTTATCTAACCCTGTGGTTGTGATCACTAAGGAATGCTCTTAAAGACAAGAAAGCTAAAGACAATATTAGCAAAACCTTTATTGTTTGTGAAAGGCTGTCTAATTAGGGAACTGTTTTAAACTAGCTTTGCTTGGGAAGCCTGGTGGCTTAGTGGTTGAGCGACTATCTTTGGCTTAGGGTGTGATGGGGGGGTGGTGGTGGCCTAAATCAAGTCCCACATAGGGCTCCTTGTGAAGAGTCTGCTTTTCCCTCTGCCTATGTCTCTGCCTTCGTCTCTGTCTCTCATGAATAAATAAATAAAATCATTAAAAAAATTGAAAAAAAAATAAACTAGCTTTGCTTTAGTAATTCTCAAAATAGTGGTGCCCAATCATGGAATTCTTATTTCTTCAACCTAGGCTAAAGCCAATTTGCATACTATAAGGGAAATATATTAAGATTTAAGATACTTAAGACATCTAATCTTAATTTGAAATAATTTGTTCATTTGAAAAGGGGAGATGTTGGAATATATTTTAATGAAATAATGCAAAAATATGAAGTCATACAAAATGAGCATTATGTATGTTTGGGTTATTCTGGAGTCTTGTTAGTTTGCAGAAAATCTTACAATATCTATTACACTACAGCATTTTCATCCTATATGTACTTGGTTAACTAATCTCCCATAGTGGGGTTTAAGACATATTGGAAGCTTAGAATAGTTTTCTTGACTATTTCTTTGGGAAAAGTTTTCTGAATGATTCTAGAAGTAATTTTATTATTTTTCAGATACTTATTTTATTAACAAAGGGTATGATTCTTGGACTGTCATTTTTTCTATAGAGTTGTGTTAACCTGACATGACTTAAAAATTAGAATAAATTAAAATGCTGATTATTGTACAAGAAAGACACTGTGCTCTTAGAATGATTCTTTGAGAAACATTTATGACCACTTCAAGGGAAATATATTAAAACTCATTTTTGTTTCCATGAGTAGCAATAATTTTATTGTATTGAATACGCATGGCAAACTACTTGAGATTATGATTTTCAAGTGTAATTATTATCTAGTCTGCTTACACTATGCATCACTTTAGATAAGTCATAGTGGTATATCTTAGAACTAAATGTTAAGACTTGAGTTATTCAGGTAATTAATTTTTTGTTATTTTTTCTACAAAGTTCACTTCATTTTCTTATATCTTGCACCACTAAAACAATGGGGTTTTAATGGACTTGCAGTATTTAATGCATCCTATAATGTTTATAGAAAGTTTTCCAGATAGTAACATCCATGAACATGTAGCTTAGCAAAAATGTACTGTGGTTGTGTGTTGCTTTTCCTCTAGAGAAAATCTGTAACTCATTTGTAAGCTCTTTAACAAAAACCAGATAAATTAAAATAATGAAAATATTGATTTCCTCAAAATGAAGTTATATTTTTAAAAGTAATAAGCAGCAGTATTATGATTCAGTGATGAAGTTTAGCAGCATGAGTTTGGAGACAAAAGCATATCACTACTTGAATGAAAAAAAATGTTGGGTTTATTTTTCTCACATTTTTTTAACAGTCCCATTATCTACAACCATATTTTTATATTAGAAGACATAAACTGCCAACACATGAGTACAATGGTAGCTATAGAATTTCTGTATAGGAGAGTTTAGGGATTTGCCATAAAGCTTCATTTTCATAGCAGATAACCACATTGTTTTTTTACTTTGGTTTTTGGGATGCATTTTCTGGGTGAGAGTTGATGGAGGTTATGGCGGGGAGGTGGAGGGAGGCGGGGGGGAGGGTGGGAAGCCACTCCTTGGCACTTCTACTTCTCAGAGTTTCAGGTCCATTAATTATGTGCATGTAAATGGTACTGTTGTTGTGCAACTTGCAAATGGTTCATATTTATTCTTCAAAGCAATCTCAGCAGGAATTTTTATATGGCAACCAGTTTAGCAGTTAGCATTGCTTTACATACTTAAAAGCAGTTACACTGAATTAAAGACATGTCTAAAATTTAGCATATTTTAGGATGAATGCATATTTTGCCTTTTCCCTCAATTAGTCCAAAATAGGGAGATTTTACTATATGTTTAATTTCAGTGCTGCTGTAGATTCCTGTTAAAGGAGTAATGAATGTTGCACATTAGGTAAAAAGTAGTAATTGATTTTTAGTACTATTTGGCTTATCTTTTTTGCTTAAGTGCTGATATTTAATTTTTAAGTAAACCTCTATATAGACCTATATTATTATGTTTATTCAATATATTATATTGAAATACAATGAAATAAATACATTTATTGATTTTTCACATAAGCTTTATCAATGTAGTTAATATGCCTTACTAATTTATTTTGTGTGATTGGAATAATACCATTATTTTTTATGGGTAAATGTTTTTCCTTTAGTTCAAAAGAATGTAGAAGCTTCAGAAGAAAAGAAGATCTTGCCTGCAAAGAAGAAAGTGAAAGAATTGAGAATTTTGGATCACAAAATGGCCCAGAATCTGTGTATGTGTTATTTTCTAAATAGGGGTGGTAGTGATTATGGTGATGAGTTGTTGAATATTTTTAAACAAAGTTGTAACTGATTTTAACAGGTATATTTAGCATCCACTAGAAACAAAATTGCATGCAAACATGATCTGGTTTTTTTTTTTCCCCAAACATGATTTGAATTGCCTTTTTGTCATATAGCCAGAATGAAGACCATAATTTTGTCTTCCTCAGGTCAGATGAAACTTATGAATAATAAAGCTTTGGAAGATACTTAAAGTTTAGCACGTTAAAAGACAGAGTGAGATATAAGGCATAGTTTAAAAGAGTGTTATTTTCCCTTTTCTGCCTAGGCTTGGGTGTTTTAGTTTTGGAGTATTCACTGGTCACATTGGGCAAATTCTTTTATCGATATGCCTTTATAGTTAAAGTGATTGCGATGGTAGAAAGTTAAATTGTTACCACTAAACTTTAAAACTGATTAGTGAACCTCATGAAGGAGTTAAAATGGTGGAGAATTTGGGGGACCCAAAGTTTGTCAGGGCTCTCAAAAACAGCTAGGTAGTTATTAAATTATTCTGAACACCCAAGAAAACAATCAGAGGTCTCAGAGAACAAAAACTGCAAGTAAACACTTAGAAAACTACCACCTTTTGGAAGGAATCCCAGAAGATAAAGACAAAGAGACAGAAGGTTTGTTCATTCAAATTATAGCTGAAGACTTCTCTAATATAGGGACATAGACATCAAAATCCAAGAAACACAGAGACCTATTAAATCCAACAAAAGCTAAGCATCAACAAGGCATATCATAGTCAAATTCACAAAATACACAGACAATGAAAGCAGCAACAGAAAAAAAAAATCCTTAAACTTTAGTGGAAAACAAATCACATTTGCAGCAGATCTGTCCAGAGAAACCTGACAGGTCAGAATAAAGTGGAAGGATATATTCAATGTGCTGAATGGTAAAAAATATGCAGGCAGGAATTCTTTATCTAGCAAGGCTGTCATTCAGAACAGAAGAGTTGAAGAGTTTCCCAGACAAACAAAAACTAAAAGCGTTCAGCTAGCCCTACAAGAAATTTTTAGGGGGAATCTTTGAGTGGAGAAGACCAAAAGCATCAAAGACTAGAAAGGACCAGAGACCATCACCAGAAACACCAATACTACATATAACACAATGGCACTAAATTCATATCTTTGGATTATCACTCTGAGTGTAAATGAACTAAATACTTCAATCAGAAGACATGGGGAATCAGAATGGTTAAAGAAAAGAAGATCTATCTATATGCTGCTTCCAAGGGACTCATTTTAGACCAAAAGACACCTGCAGATTGAAAGTGAGTGGATGGAAAACCATCTATCATGTTTTTTTAAAAAGATTTTATTTATTTATTCATGAGAGATACACACACAGAGAGGCAGAGACACAGGCAGAGGGAGAAGCAGGCTCCATACAGGGAGCCTGATGTGGGACTCAATCCCGGGTCTTCAGGATCACACCCTGGGTGGAAGGCGGCACTTAACCGCTGAGCCACCCTGGCTGCCTCCATCTATCATGTTAATGAATTTCAAAAGAAAGCTAGAATAGCCATACTTAAATCAGAGAAACTAGGTTTTCAACCAAAGACTGTAACAAGAGATGAAGAAAGGCATAATAAAGGGGTCTATCCATCAAGATCTATCCAGATCTAGCAATTATAAATATTTATGCCCCCAAATTAGGAGCCTCCAAATATATAAATCAATTAACAATAAAGACAAACTCATTGATGATAATAATACAGTAATAGTAGGTGACTTTAATGCCCCACTTACAGCAATAGACAGATCACCTAAGCAGGTAATCAACAAGAAAACAAGGGCTTTGAGATGCACTGCACCAGATGAACTTCACAGATATATCCAAGACATTCCATCCTAAAGCAGCAGAACACACATGCTTTTCATAGATAGATTTCCAAAATAGATCACATACTGGGTCACAAATCAGCCTTCAACAAGTGCATATTTTCAGACCACAGCTTTATGAAACTTGAAGTCAACTACAAGAAAAAAATTGGAAAGACTGCCATTACATGGAGTTTGAAGAGCATCATACTAAAGAATGAATAGGTTAACCAGGAGATTAAAGAAGAAATTTTTAAAAATTACACTGAAATCTTGAATATGAAAACACAACAGTGTAAACTTGTGGGATGTAGCTAAGGCAGTCCTAAGAAGGAAGTATATTGCAATATAGGCCTACCTCAAGAATAAAGAAAAGTCTTATTTTTTTTAAGATTTTATTTATTTATTCATAGAGGCACACAAACAGAGAGAGAGGCAGAGACACAGGCAGAAAAAAGCATTTGACAAAATACACCATCCTTTCTTGATAAAAACTGTCAACAAAGGAGGGATAGATGGAAAATACCTACCTCAACATCAAAAGGCCATATATAAAAGACCCAGAGGTATTATCATCCTCGGCTCCGCCTCCCCTGGGGGTCAATGGGGAGAAACCGAGCTTTTCCTCCACATTGAGGAACAAGACAAATATGTACGCTCTTACCATTACTACTTAACATAGTACTGGAAGTCCTGAGCTCATCAATCACACAAAAAGAAAAATGCATCTGAATTGGCAAGGAAGGAGTCAAACTTTCACTATTCGCAGATGGTGTGATACTCTATGTAGAAAGCCCAAAAGACTCCAGCAAAAAATTGCTAGAAATAATACATGAACTCAGCAAAGTTGCAGGATATAAAATCAACATGCAGAAATCTGCTGTATTTCTATACACTAATAACAAAGCAGCAGAAAAAGTAATCAAGGAATCTATCCCATTTGTAATTGTTCTAAAAACAATAAGATACCCTGGAATAAAATAACTCAAAAAGTAAAAGATCTATACTCTGGAAAACTATAGAACACTTATGAAAGAAATTGAAGAGGACACAAAGAAATGGAAGTATTCCATGCTCATGAATTGGAAGAACAGTGTTAAAATGTATATACTATCCAAAACAAAATACACACTTAATGTAATCTCTATCAAAATATCACTATCATTTTTCATAAATAATCCTAAAATTCATATGGAAGCACAAAACACCCTGAAAAGCCAAAGCAATATTGAAAAAGAAAAACAAAACTGGAGACACCATGATTCCCGTACCTCAAGTTACATAACCAAGCTGTAGTGATCAAGACAATTATAGTACTGGCACAAAAACAGACATAGATCAATGGACCGGGATAGAAAACCCAGAGATGGACCCATGAGTATACGGTCACCTCATCTTTGAAAAGCAGGAAAGACTATCTAATGGAAAAAAGTCCCTTCAACAAATGGTATTGGAAAAACTGGACAGAATGCATGCAGAAGAATGAAACTGGACCACTTTCTTTAACCATACACAAAATTAGATTCAAAATGAATGAAAGTCCTAAATGTGATAGGAGAAACCATCAAAATCCTAGTGGACAACACAGGCAGAAATCTCTTTGACCTGGGCCTTAGCAACTTCTTACTAGAAACATCTCTGGAGGCAAGGGAAACAGAAGGAAAAATAAACTATTGGGACTTCATTAAGATAAAAAGCTTATTCACAGCAAAGAAAACAATCAACAAAACTAAAAGGTAGCCTACAGAATGGGAGACAATATTTGCAAATGACATATCTGATAAACAGTTGGTATCCAAAACTATAAAGAACTTATCAGACTCAACACCCAAAAAAACAAATAATCCAGTTAAGAAACTGGCAGAGGAAGGAGTGCTTAGGTGGCTGACTCAGTTAAACTTCCAACCTTTCATTTCGTCTCAGGTCATTATCTCAGGTTTTTGAGACAGAGCCTCAAGTCAGGCTCCCTGCTAAGGTGGAGTCAGCTTGGGTTTCTTTCCTTCGTCTGCCACTCCTCTCTCTCTTTCTTCCCCACCCCAAGTGAACAAATAAATATTTTAAAAAAAAGAAGAAGAAATGGGCAGAAGACCCAAATAGACACTTTTACAAAGTGGACATCCAGATGTTAACAAACACATGAAAAAATGTTCAACATCACTCATCATCAGGAAAATACAAATCAAAACCACAATGAATTACCATGTCACTTCTGTAAAATGGATAAAATTAACACAAGAAACAGCCGGTTTGGGCAACGATGTGGAAAAAGGGGAATCCTCTTACATCTTTTGTAGGAATACAAACTGGTGCAGCCACTTTGGAGAGCAGTTTGGAGGTTCTTCAATACGTTAAAGATCCAGCCATTGCATTATTAGCTATTTACCCAACGGATACAAAAGTATACATTGAAAGGGGTACATACACCCTGGTGTTTGTAGCAACATTATCAATAATAGCCAGAATAAAGAGAGAGCCAAAATGTCCATTGACTGATGAATGGATAAAGAAGATTTGGTGTATATATATATATAAATATATAAATATATAAATATATATATTTATATATTTATATATATATATAATGAGTTATTACTCAGCCATAAAAAAAAGAAATCTTGCCATTTGCAATGATATGGATGGAGCTATAGTGTATTATGCTAAGTGAAATAAGTCAGAGAAAGACAAATACCATATGATTTTATTCATATGTGGAATTTAAGAAAGAAAACAAATGAACATATGGGAAGGCGGAAAAGAAAAAAAACAGAGAGGTAAACAACCTATAAGTGACACTTAGTGACAGAGAACAATCTGAGGGTTGATGGAGAGAGATAGATGTGGGATGGGTTAGTTGGGTGATGGGTGATGGGTATTAAAGATGGCACTTGTTGTGATGAGCACTGGGTATTGTGTGTAAGTGATGAATCACTGAATTCTGGTCCTGAAACCAATATTGTACTTTATATTAACTAAATTTATATAAAAGATATTGAAAACCTGGCTATTGAACCTTAAAGCCTTCAACAAATCATTCATCCATTAAATATGCTTTTGCTAAAGAAGCTGGATAGTTAAACCTATCTTCATGTAACTAAGCCCTAGATGTTATTTTGACATATTCTCCCCTCTGTATTGAATTCAGCATTTTTTTAACACAGTAGACTGCTCTGAGGATACTAAAACACTATGCATGAGAAATTACAACACACCAAGCATTTCTAATTATGCAAGGAAATACCATGGGAGTTTATTTTGTTAAGGGATGTGCTATAGCAAATCAGATTAAAATAAACGTCATTATTCTCCAGTGAATTGGAATGCTGCTGTCAGAAAAGAAGCCTCCAAATAGTTGCTGTGAATGTATACATTGCTTACTGAGAGTACATTTTCTTTATAAAGTGGATGTTAAGGACCTTTAAAAAAAAAAAAAACACAGTATGATCTTAATTGCTAGTTGATGTCTGTCAGCATTATTTATTTAGATTATGGAGATCTCACTTGGTGTTTATGTCTAGGTACTCAATTGCCTAGACAGTGAGGATTTGTTTTTTCCTTTAGGCACCAGTGAAATCATACAGACCTTTTCATGAAAAAAATATTCTTAAAAACATATTCATGTTCTCATGATAAGAACACATGATTGTTCATTAAAATGTATGTTTAGTGGAAGTTAAAGTGAAATATGTTGTTATAAAATACTTTCTGAATTAGTTTTAAGCTTTTCTCAGTGTGATTTGTTGACATTTTTCAGTATGACATAATATATATTCAATCAAGAAAAAATTGACAAGGGAAATTTTGAAAATACAAGCTACGTCCTGATTGTCAGCAGGAATTCAGACAACCTTGATCATTTAGACACTTTAATTTTTTCTTATGTGGAAAAATTGCAGTAGTAGATTGATATGAAGTACTGCATTATATTTATCTGACAATATCCATATTAAATTCCACATTGAATTCAAAAGCCAACTTTAAATAAAATATCTCATGAGTCATTTTGTATCAACTTGTTCTAAAATGCATAAACATGTAGTCATCAGCATAATTAGTAGGAGTCTTAATTTCCATATAAATATGTTCAACTTATAAATATTAGATCCTGAAATAATAGGCCACTTTGCTTCAATAAGTAGTATAGTCTGTCAAATGTAAACTACTTTTGTTTGTTCCTAATTATGAATTAATACAAGTAACAGATTTCATATTTTGAGCATGTGAAAATGAGAAGGTATTTATTAGGCCTTTAAATTTTCTATGCTTTTCTATTTTTAATAAAATCTACTTTTATTTTTAGCTATATTCCTAGGATCATATCGTATGCCATATGAAGATATAAAAAACATCATTCTGGAGGTTAATGAAGACATGCTGAGTGAAGCCTTAATTCAGGTAATGTGCATATTTTCCTTTTGAAATTCATTTTCACAGGTATTTCTAGATTGTTATTTTCTCAATGGAGTTGTGGGAAAATGTTCTTCTATATTTGGGTAATAGAATCAATAGTATCTAGCTTTGTTACCAGTAAGAGTATTCAACATTGAAGATCTAAATTCCAGGATTGTTTCTGCCTATCATTCACTGTACATAAAATTGCATGTATTTCATCATCACAATGACTGTTAAGTAAATATTGTTACCATCTTATGGATGTGAAAGTGAGGAGGCCAAATGGTTAATTAGCGTGCTTTTGACCAATTGGTAAATGTCAAAGTTATTCTTTGTTAGACATATAACATGTTCTAGAGATTGTGTCAAGCACTTAATATATTTTATCTCATTAAATAATAGAACAATCCTATGAAGTTCGCACTATTTTCCTCATGTTTCAGAAAAGAAAACTGAGGCTTAGAGAGAGTGCCCAATGTCACATAGATGGTAAGTGACAGAGTAGCAGACCTGTGATTCACAACAAGATCTCTCATGGTTCTAAATCTTTTGTTCTTTCTATTCTATTATTCTGCCTTCCATGAGCCAGTTATTTTAGCTTGCTAAATCTTAAGCTAAATGTTTCCACATCTGAGAATGCAGATGGATTAAACCAAATAATGTGCTCTGTAGAATAAAGCACTGTATAGGATCTAACATATTATTATAATTCTTGGTATGTCTGGCCCTGTCTGGTTTAATTTCTGGAAGGAAGAACTGAAGATTTTACCTGGAAGGGCATAGTCACTGTAGATGTTTTTGTTTGTTCATTTGTTTTTAAGCCATCAAGTTTGCTTTGACTTTGAAAAAGCTTGATGAGTTTGTATTGTGAGAGTTTTGCCATATCCCCCTCAGACCGTCTCTATAAATATCAGAGGACCAGTGTATGTCCTTTGAACAGACTATGTCTCTATGGAAATTCCTCAACTTTGTAATGTGGGCTTGCATTACAGATTACCTCATTTAAATGTTCTAAATATAGATACATTTTTTTTTCTAGAAGACTAAGATTTAATGCCTCTTCATTATGATGGCATACATTAATCTCTGTAAGAGTTATACTTTGATAAAGCCCCCTGGGGAAAAAAAAAATTTAAAAAGTGTTCTGTACAACTAGCAAGTGTGTCTTTCTCTGAGTAGAAATGGGGAGCTGACTGATCACATTCGTCCTCCCTAAGGACTAATGTGAGGATTCACAATAATCCTCTTAAAGAAGTTGAGTGAGCTACAAGAACACTAAGAAAGACTATGGAACAGAATTTGGAAATTAATACAAGAACAAAATTAGACGTTCGACAAAGAAGAGTAGAACCAAACCGAAATCCTAGAGATGAAGAATACAATGACTGAATTGAATAATTCAATAGAAAATTTAACATTACACTGATCAGGCAGAAGAAAGAATGGGTGAATTGAAAAATACATCATTTGACATTATGCAGCCACAGGTATAAAAATAAACAAAAAAGGGGTAGCTCAGGTGACTCAGCAGTTTAGTGCCACCTTCAGCCCAGGGCCTGATCCCTGAGAGCTGGGATGGAGTCCCATGTCGGGATCCCTGCATGGAGCCTGCTTCTCCCACTGCCTGTGTTTCTGCCTCTCTCTCTCTCTCTCTCTCTCTCTGTGTGTGTGTCTCATGAATAAATAAATAAAATATTAAAAAAAATAAACAAAAAGGAAGAGTGAAGAAAACTTACAGGACCATCAGTGGATTTCCATAGAGAAGCATGGCAGGCCAGGAGATTTTGGGATGGTATATTCAAAATATTGAAAGAAAGAAACTGTTATTCAAAACTGTTTTTAGACAAATTAGAAGTAAAGCAAAAAAAAAAAAAAAAGAGAAAACAGGTCAAAACAAAGCACATCAAGATATGATAAAAGGGCAATTTCATCAAGAAGATGTAACAATTATAAATAATTACCCAAACAAAGAATCAATAAGGAAACAGTAGATTTGAACAACACTAACCAAAGGGGCATAATAGATATATATAGAACATTTCATACAACAGCAGCAAAATACATATTCTTTTCAAGTGCACATGAAACAATCTTCAGGATAGATCATATGATAAATAACAAAAGTCTTAGCAAATTTAAGATTAAAGTCATACCAGGTATATTTTCCTTTTTTTTTAAGGTTTTAAATTGTATTTTAAAAATACACTGCCCTCCAGTTAAGACTTAAGCCCCCAGATGTCACAAAAAAAAAGACCAGCAGCTCGTGGACATTTACCTAATAGGTAGACAGATATGTGACCAATGCTTAAGATAGTTCCACAAAAGAGCTCATAAAACCCCCTACACTTAGAAACTCCAACAGCAATGTGCTTTGGCCCTCCTTCTCTAGGAGCTTTATACCACTGATCAATAAACTTTGCTTTACTGCCCACCAAAAAAAAACAAAAAACAAAAAAAAACACTGCCCTCAGTCCGCATCCATGGCATTTTAAGGATCACATCTGTTCCTTAGCTTCTTTTATTATCCAAATTGTATCACATTTCTTTTCTTTTTCTTTTTTTTAAAAGATTTTATTTATTTATTCATGAGAAACACACAGAGAGAGGAGAGACACAGGCAGAGGGAGAAGCAGGCTCCACGTAGGGAGCCCAATGTGGGACTCCATCCGGGGACTCCAGGACCACGCCCTGAGCTGAAGGCAGACACTCAACCGCTGAGCCATCCGGGCATCCTGATTTTATCACATTTCTTACTGGATTCTAGGCTCTTGCAAATGAATAGACTCACATCAGGGGAATCAACAAACAGTGGCAAAACAACATTGTGAAATAGAAAAATAAAATGTTTGTCACATGAGTGTAGCAATACAGAGAACGTATCAAGAACATGGCTCACTGGTGGTGGCAGCTATGTTAGTGTTTCTTTCTGCCTCAAGTTAAGAAACAAGTTGGACCAATCAGCGTGACTAAATTTTCCTGCTATGGAATTATAGAAGCCCTGCAGCTTCCCAGGTTTGTTCTGAAGGTCCTCATACTCAGATGCCTAAAGAATCATCTCACATTGGTCCAGCTGCTTCACAAATTTGGCTTCTGCATTAGGTTAGGTCTAATACTTTTCCCGAATTTCATAAAGTTCCTTTCTGAGATCCTCTGGAAGGAGCTGGGTTAGCTGCTTCATAGCTTCTGGTATTTTTCAAGATGCTCATCTTTTGGAACCAGAGCCATAAGTGTCATTCTGTACTTGAGATCTGATACACTCTCTGACCTCTAAACATGTCTGTATACCCAGACAGTCCATGGGATTCTCTGAGCTGCCCCACCAGCCGCAGGCACTATTCGAGGCCCCGCAGCCTGAACAGGGCGGCAGCAGAGGCCTATGCCATGTGGACACTGATCTGGCCGGTTGGTACAAGCCACCCCGACTCTCTTTTCTAACCACAGGGGTATGGAACTAAAAATCAAATACATGGAAACTAACAGAATGCTCTTGAACAACTAATAGACCCACAGAATGTTTTCCTTTTTTAAAGAATGAAATACAAATATCTGTTGAGATAAAACTTACGGGATGAAAATAAAACACTTCTAACAGGGAATTTAGGGATAAACATGTATGTCAAGAAAAAAAAAAAGTATCTCAACCAAATTTTACATCGCAGGGTACTAGAGAAAAAGATACATGATTAAGCCCAAAGTTGGGAGACAAAAGGAAATTATAATAAAGACTAGAGCAGAAATAACTGAAATCGAGAAATAGAAAATAGAAAAGATCAATAAAACTAAGAGTTAGTTCTTTGAAAAGATAAAATTGATTAGCCTTTGGTTAGACTAACCCAACAAGAGATAAGATCCACATAAATAAAATTACAAATGAAATAGGAAACATTACAACTGATGCCAAAGAAATACAAAGGATTATAAGAGACTACTGTGAACAATTATATGCCAACTAACTGCACAGCCTAGAAGAGGATAAATTCTGAGTTACATACAACCTAGCAAGACTGAATCATGAAGAAATAGGATATATGAACAGACTATAATGATGAAGGAGATTGAGGCAGTCATCAAAAACCTCTCCACAAAGAAAAGTCTAAGTTCAGATGATTTCACTCATGAATTTTACCAAATGTTTAAAAAAGAATTAACACCAATCCTTCTGAAATGCTTCCAAAAATTTGAAGAGAAAGGAACATTCCCAAGCTCATTTTATGACACCAGCCTTACCCTGATACCAAAATAAGACAAGAACATTATAAAAGGAATGCCTGGGTGATTTAGCCTTTAAGTGCCTGCCTTTGGCCCAGGGCTGATCCTGGAGTGCCAGATCGAGTCCTGTATCGGGTTACCTGCATGGATCCTGCTTCTCCCTCCGCCAATGTCTCTGCCTCTCTCTCTCTGTGTCTCTCATGAATAAATAAATAAAATCTTTTTAAAAATAAAGAACACTGTAAAAAAGTGCAGGCCAATATATCTGATGAATATGAATGCAAAGTTTATCAACAACAGCTAGGAAATTGAATTCAACAGTACATTAAAAGGATCATACACCATGATCCAGTGTGATTCATAACTGGGATGCAAACATAGTTCAATATACATAAATCAATAAATAGGATACATTGCATTAATAGAATTAAAGATAAAACCCACATGATCATCTCAATAGATATAAAAACATTTTACAAAATTCAACATCCATTCATGATAATACCTCTCAGCAATTTGGGTATAGAAGAAACTCATTTTAGCTTGTTAGAGGCCATAAATGATAAACATATAGCTAATATCATAATAATGAAAGGTGGAAAGTTTTTCTTCCTAGATCAGGAATAAGGAAAGGGTGTCCATTCTTACCATATCTATTCAACCTAGTACAGGTAGTCCTAACCAGAGTGATGAAACATGAAAAAAAAATAAGAAAAGGCATCCAAAAAATAAATAAATAAATAAATAAAAATAAAAAATAAAAGGCATCCAAATTGGAAAGTGAGTAGTAATGTTGTCTGAAGATCACATGATCTAAAATATAGAAAATCATAAGGACTCCATCCATCATAAGGATCTAAAATATAGAAAATCATAAGGACTCCAAAAAAAACCTGTTAGAGCTAATGTGCAAATTCAATAAAGTTGCAGGATACAAAATTAATATACAAAGATTAGTTGTGTTTCATGTTCATTATGATTTATTCATATCTCTTAACTTTGCTCCTTCCCTTTCCTATGATACTTAGGCATAATTTAAGGAAGTGAAAGATCTGTACCCTGAAATCTCTAAGACACTTATGACAGAAATTGAAGGAGACACAAATAAATGGAAAGATATTTCATGTTCATGGATGATAATAATTATTTTGTTAAAACATTCATACTACCCAAAGCCATTCTATACGTCAAATACAATCTCTATCAAGATTCCAATAGCAGTTTTTACAGAAATAGAAAAAATATTCCTAAATTTCATATAAACCATAATAGCCAAAAAAATCCCAATAAAGAACAAATATGGAGGCATCACAATTCCTGATATCAAGCTATATTACAAAAGTATTGTAATCAAAACAATATTGTGCATAGATCAATGGAACAGAAGTTAGAGCCCATAAATAATCCTGTCAAATATTGGATAAGGTAGCTAAGAATACTGAATGGAGAAAAGGATAATCCTTTTTATAAAGTGTTCTGGGAAAACTGGATAGTCACATGCAAAAGAATGAAACTGGAACCTTATCTAATATCACTCACAAAAAAATTAATTTGAAATGAATTTTTAGAGACTTAAATGTAAGTCATGAAAACAAAATTCCTAGAAGAAAACATAGGGGAAAACCTCCTTGACATTGTTCTTGGAAATACTATTTTGATGTGATACCAAAAGCAAAAATAAACAAGTGAGACTATATCAAACTAAGTTTTCTACACAGCATAGGAAATAGCAGAATGAAAAGGCAACCTATTGTATGGGAGAAAATACGTGCAAACCACAAATCTGATAAGGGGTTAATATCCAAAATATATAAAGAACTCCTGCAACTTAAGAGTAGAAAACCAAATAATTTGATTTAAAAAATCAGCAAAGGACTTGAAAAGTCATTTTTCCAATGAAGATATTCCAGTGGCCAACAGGTTTATGAAAAGATGCTCAATATTACTAATTACCAGGGATATGCAAATCAAAACTATAATGAGATATCACCTCATATATATTGGAATCACTATTATGAAAAATACAAGAGATAACAAGTGCTGTTGAGGATGTAGAGAAAAGAGAACCCTTGTACACTGTTGATGAGAATGTAAATTGGTGCAGCCACTCTTGAAAACAGTGTGGTGACTCCTGAAAACATTAAAATAGAACTACTATATGATTGAGCAACCACACTTCTGGGTCTATCTGTGAAGGAAATGAAATCACTATATTGAAGAGGTATCTGTATACCCATTTTTATTGCAGTATTTTGTTTTTACAGTAGCCAAGATGCGGAAACAATATACATTTCTATTGATGAATGACTAAAGAAGTTATATGCACACATAGGAATATCACTCAACCATAGAAAAGGAGGACATCCTTTCTTTTTTTTAAAAAAAATATTTTATTTATTTATTCATGAGAGAAACAGAGAGAAGAATGGCAGAGACACAAGCAGAGAGAGAAGCAGGCTCCATGCAGGGATCCAGATGTGGGACTTGATTCTGGGACCCCAGGATCACGCCCTGGACCAAAGGCAGACACTCCACTGCTGAGCCACCCAAGTGTCCCAGGAGGACATCCTTTCATTTATCATAACATTGGTGGACCTTGAGGACATTACACTAAATGAAATATGTCACACAGAGAAAATACTTCCAGGGCAGAGAAGAAAATGTTATAGAATATATTATATTAGAATATGTAATTGGAAGTCAGAATGGATATTAGGACTGAAAATAGGATTTTTGGAATCATTTGCAAAGAAATGTTTGTTGGAGTATGAGAACCAATGATAGTGGATAGGAGATAGTGGAAGAAAAGTGACAAATGGAAGGTTAAAGACCATGTTTCTGTAGAGTGTACCAACCAGTTGAGAGAATGGATGGTGTTACAGATATCAGAACAAAGTGAGCCACCTTGACTGGGAGACACACCACCGTGTCTGTGGTGTGTCACAATATCCAGCACAGGAGAGAATTTTAAGGAATGATAAATAAGAGAAGGAGATGGGGTAAAAATGCCCCTTTTGATGTCCTGAATTTCAGTGACTTACTTAAAGTTGTAGTTATTTTCTTGTTGATTTTTCTTAAAATAATCTATACTTTGTACCAGATATGTATACACACATCCTTAAGTAGATGTTCTGTTTATTGTCTTTTGGCTATGTCTCCCTTATTTTTAAGGGACGGAGACATTTATTCTGGGTATACAACTATCCAGTATCCTATTTTTTGTTCATTCTCCACCTGCTTCATTATCTCTTAACTTTGCTCCTTCCCTTTCCTCCTTTCTTCCTACCCTCTCTCCCCCTAACCTCCCTTCCCTCCTCCCTCCTTTCCTTATTTTATTTTAAATAAATTTTGTTTTAAATAAAGGGCCCTGATCTTTCTTAATAATATCAGCTCGGTGAAATATGGCTCTAGGGCATCTCCTTCATATACCTAGAAATTATAGGAACACCTCCATAGATGTCTCTGTGATACATGCATGGAAATAGTCCAGCTTACTTTTTCCCCTCAGATAATTTCCACTCATGCTGGCTGTGTTACTTTTCTGGAATGCATTAAATATCCATCACTGTATCAGATGTATATAGTCTACAGGTAGCCATATGATTATGTTTTTCCAGTTATTACTTTATGTCTCAAAACAGATTATATGAATTATGTAACTTTTTATTGGGTCCTGCCATGATAATTAGAATAAAGTATTGGTCATCTGATCCATTGCCCTGATTACAGGCAATGCTACTCCTAAGCCATCAAAGATAGATGGGTATCTATTGATTCTGCAGGGGAGAAATGACTCTTCAACTTCCCTCAATTAACCAGTTCTACCGTATAATTATTCTTATAGTCAGGAAGTTCATGCATGTGTAATAGTACAGCTCACTTTTGTCTCCTCAATCCATCTTTGTAATCATTGATCTATTTATGTTCCTATCGACCATCTGTATTTTATGCTGCCTGTGAGTCTGCATGTGTTCATATACTTTACAAAGGTTGATGACTATTAAGTATATCAATTACAGCTATAATGGCATTAGTATTGTAGAATTTGAAAACATTTTTCTCTTAAATAACAACTTATATTAGCCACATTCATTTCCAAATTTTTTAGAGAAAAATGAGACATTAGCAATAACAGGAACATTTGTTAAGTATTTCTTTCCCATTTCTCATTAAGTTGGCATAAATAATTACTTTATGGCATGCTATGCAATCTAAAAATACCTTTACCCACAAGCTGCTGTTCTTTTCCATCTTTTGTTTCTAACTAGTTATTTGAGTCATTTTTTCTCTTCCCTTTCTTCACTGCTTATCTTAGACCCTTGTTTGCTACTTTCAATTTGTTGATAAAATTATATCTATTTCAAGTAAATGTAATGACTGCTTATTTTCATCCCTTCTATGTCTATTATTGAGTAATACCAGTATTCATTTGTCACCATCACTGTATTGTTGTCCATAAGTGATATCAGAGTTTTTTTGTTTTGTTTTGTTTTTTTTTATTCATGAGAGACACAGAGAGGGAGAGAGAGGCAGAGACACAGGCAGAGGGAGAAGCAGGCTCCATGCAGGGAGCCCGACACAGGGACTCAATCCCGGGTCTCCAGGATCAGGCCCCAGGCCGAAGGCGGTGCAAAACCGCTAAGCCACCCGGGCTGCCCCCAGAGTGTTTTAAAAAGAAAGAAAAATTAGCTTTAAACAATTTTCCTATACTAATTGGATTGTAAAATGCATTTTAAAAATGCTAAATATTTTAGTTTATTTACATTTTGAACAAAACAGAAGTCTAATTAATAGTTAAGCAAGATGTGGCCTCAAAGATCATATTTTCTGCTGCCTTCTAGACTTTAAGCCATGATAGATCTTTATTAAAATCCTGGTTCTTTCATCCTATACATCCATTGGGTCTGTTGAAATGAGGTGTTTTGTGGTAGACCAAGAATTCCCTTGCCGTTGTAGAATTTGGAAAGAGTCATATTTTTCCTCACACAGACTTCCACAATCTTAAACTAGAAATGAAGAGCAAGGTTATACCAATATCCTAACACTAACTTGCACTTGTGAATTTACCTCTAGACAAAATGCAGAAATCTCTTAGCCCAAGAGAAGGAGGCAGAGAATCCAGGTTCAAATGCCTTCAATGAATCTAACAGAGATGGAAAACAATCACACTGTTTTTTTGTTTCGTTTTGTTTACCAGTGTCCTACTCATTTTTTTTTTTTTTTGGTATTATATAAATTGGTTTTGAATCCAAAGATTGTCAGCTAGTCATATATCTGTAAAAACAATTCTTCTCAGTTGTAAATTCAGGAATTAGGATAATCTATATATAAGAATAAATATTTACTTACCATATGGTTTTTTCAATGTTCTATTATAACTCTAGATCTCCTATGTAAAGCATAAATATGTCTTATCATCAAATATATTAGTCATATAAAGTACAATTTTATATAATATGATATAGTCAACATGCTATGACATACTTTAACACATTTATAGCAATAACACAATAGTTTATTTTTAATCTAATTTGTAAAAGCTAGAGAGATAGGAATAGATAAGGAGGGATTGAACCCTTTTATTAGACTCAGTGGTAGGCACATAGATTCATTGTCTTATGGATACATTTCTATATGTCTTAAATATTATACAATAAATATGTTTGAAAGTATTTGACAAGTGCTGAAAACGCATGCTTAAGAAGAGTTCCTTAACTTTGGCACTGTTGATATTTTGGCCCAATAATACTTTTTTGTGGAGAGCTGTCCTGTACTTTGTAGGATTCTTAGCACTATTCCTGGCCTCTATCCACTAGGTGTGAGTAGCAGCACCCCCACCACTAGTTATATAAAACAAAAATGCCTTCAGACATTGAAAAATGTCCCCTACGAGACAAAATTGTCTTTGGTTGAGAACCACTATCTTCAAAATTACTTTTATTTCATATAAGTGAAATCATCTAGTATTTTCCTCTTGCTGACTGACTGACTTGGCTTAGCATAATACACTCTAGCTCTATCCATGTCCTTGCAAATAGCAAGATTTCATTTTTTTTGATGACTCTAATATTCCATTGTGTATGTATGTGTGTGATATAGATCACATCTTCCTTATTCATTCATCAGTCAATGGACATTTGGTCTCTTTCCATAAAGAGACAACAATTTGGCTATTGTTGATAATGTTAATGTACATATCAAGGTGCTTGTGCCCCTCTAAATCAGTATTTTTGTGTCTTTGGGTAAATACCTAGTAGTGCAATTACTGTGTTGTAGGGTAGTTCTCTTCTTAACTTTTTTTTTTTTCTTCTTAACTTTTTGAGTAATCTCGATACTGTTTTCCAGAATAGCTGCACTAGTTTGTATTGCCACCAACAGTGTAAATGGTTCTTCTTTCTTCACATACTCACCAACATCTGTTGTTTCCTGTGTTGTTGATTTTATCCATTCTGACAGATGTAAGGTAGTATCTCAGCATGGTTTTGATTGGTATTTCCTTGATGATGAGGGATGTTGAACATCTTTTCATGTGTCTATTGACCATTTGGATGTTTTCTTTGGAGAAAATGTCTTTTCATGTCTTTTGCCCATTTCTTAATTGGATTTTTTTAGGTGTTGAATTTAATAAGTTCTTTATAGATTTTGGGTGAAAGCCCTTTATCAGATGTCATTTACCAATATCGTCTCCCATTCTATATGTTGTGTTTTAGTTTTGTGGATTGTTTCCTTCACTGTGCAGAAGCTTTTTATCTTGATGAATTCCCAATAGTTCATTTTGTCTTTGTTTCCCTTATTAGTAGAGACATGTCTACTGATAAGTAGCTATGGCTAAGGTCAGAGGGATTTCTGCCTGTGTCCTCCTCTAGGATTTTGATGGATTCCTATCTCACATTTAGGTTTCTCATCCATTTTGAGTTTATTTTTGTGTATGGTATAAGAAAGTGGTCCAGTTTCATTCTTCGGCATATCGCTGTCCAGTTTTCCTAACATCATTTGTTGAAGAGACTCTTTTCTCCATTGGATATTCTTTCCTTCTTTGTCAAAAATGAAGTGAACCTATACTTGTGGGTCAATTTCTGGGTTTTCTATTCTGATCCATTGATCTATGGGTCTGTTTTTGTGCTAGTACCATACTGTCTTGATCATTACAGTTTTTTAATAGAGCTTGATGTCTGGAATGGTGCTTTCTCCCAGCTTTGCTTTTCTTTTTTCAATATTGCTTTCAATATTGCTTCTGTGATTCTATACAAATTTCAGGATTGTTTGTCCACCTAAGTGAAAAAAGCAGATGGTATTTTGATAGGGATTGCAATAAGTATATAGATTGCTTTCTGTAGTATAGATATTTTAGTAATGTTTATTCTTCCAATCCATAAGCATGGGATCTTTTTTTCATTTCTTTGTGACATTTTCAGTTGCTTTCATAAGTGTTCTATAGATTTTCAAGTATGGATCTTTTACCTCTTTAGTTAGGGTTATTCCTAGGTATCTTATAGCTTTTACAATTATAAGGGCATCAATTACTTTATTTCTTTTTTTTCTTCATTATTTATAGAAATGCAATGGATTTCTATAGGTTCATTTTGTATCCTGAGACATTATTGAATTTGTGTATCAGTTCTAGCAACTTTTTTTGGTGGAGTCTTTTGGGTTTTCTACATAGAGTATCATATCAATTGCAAATAGTGAAAGTTTGATTTCCTCCTTGCTGATTCAATGCCTTTTACTTCTTTTTGTTTTGTGATTGCTGAGGCTAGGACTTCTAGTACTATGTTAAATAACAGTAATGAGAGTGGACATCCCTGTCTTGTTCCTGATCATAGAGAAAAAACTCTCAGTTTTCACCATTTTTTAAAATATCTTATTTATTTATTCATGAGAGACAGAGAGAGAGAGACAGAGAGAGAAGCAGGCTTCATGCAGGGAGCCTGACGTGGGACTCAATCCCGGGTCTCCAGGATCACACTCTGGGCTAAAGGCAGTGCTAAACCCCTGAGCCACCGGGGCTGCCCCAGTTTTCACCATTTAGGATGAAATTAGCTGTGGTCTTTGGATTTGGAAGTTTTCCTTCCATTTCTATGTTTTTGGAAATACATAGAATTTGGATTCTTTGGAAACAAAGAATATCTAATTGACTCTTTTTTAAATGTCTTGGTAGAATTTCCTTAGGGAGCCATCTGGCCCCAGACTTTTGTTTGTTGGATGATTTTTGATTACTGATTCAATTTCTTTCATGTTTATGGATCTATTCAAATTGTTCACATCTTCCTGTTTCAGTTTTGACAGTTTGTATGTTTCTAGAAATTTGGCCATTTCTTCCAGATTGCCCAATTTCTTAGTATATAATTTTTCATAATATACTCTAATAATTGTTTTATTTCTGTGGTGTTGGTTGTGATCCTTTCTCATTCATTATTTTATTTATTCGAGTCTTTCTTATATTTTGATAATTTTGGGTAGAGGTTTATTGGTTTTATTGAGTCTTTCAAAGAAGCAGCTCCTAGTTTTGTTGATCTACTTTTTTGTTTGTTTTTATATCATTCATTTCTATGTTCTAATTTTTATTATTTTCTTTCTTCTTCTGGCCTTTAACTTCATTTCCTGTTCCCTTTTTAGCTCCTTTGCACGTAATATGATTGTATATTTGAAATTTTTCTTATTTAAGGTAAGCCTGTATTGCTGTAATATTCCTTCTTATGACTACCTTTGCTGTATCCCCAGTGTTCTGGACTGTCATGTTTTCATTTTCATTAGCTTCTATGTATTTTTTACTTTCTTCTTTAATCCTGGTCAACCAATTCATTCTTTAGTAGGATGTTCTTTAACCTCCATGTATTTGTGGTCTTTTCCAATTTGTTTTGTGTGTGGTTGAATTCAAGTTTTACAACGCTGTGGTCTGAAAATATGTGTAGTATGATCTCAGTCATCTTGTATTTGTTGAGGGCTCATTTATGACCCAGAATGTGATCTATTCTGCAGAATGTTCCAGGTGCACTTCAAAAGAATGTGTATTCTGCTGCTTTAGGATGAATTGTTCTCAATATATTTGTGACATCCATCTGGTCCAGTGTGTCATTCAAAGCCATTCTTTCCTTGTTGATTTCTGCTTAGATGAATTATCCATTGCTATAAATGGGGTTTTCAAGTCCCCTACTATTTTTATATAAGTATCAGTAAGTTTCATTTTTTGTTGTTATTTATTAACCCATGTATTTGAGTACTTCCAAGTGGGGGTATAAATATTTATAATTGTTAGATATTTCTGTTGGATAGTCCCATTTATTATGGTATAGTGCCATTCTTCTCTTATTCCTGTCTTTAGTTTAAGATCTAGTTTGTCTGATATGAGTCTGGCTACTCTGGCTTTCTTTTGACATTCATTAATATGGTAGATTGTTCTTCTTCCCCTCACTTTCAATATGCAGTTGTCTTTAGGTCTCTTGTAAGCAAACGTATGTGAATTTTTTAAAAATAATTCTGGTACCCTATGTATTTTGATTGGAGCATTTACTCCATTATTATTCAGAATGATTAGTGAAAGGTATGAATTTAGTGCTGTTTTATTACCTGTTAATTTGCTGTTTCTGGAGATTTTCCCTGATCCATTCCAGTCTTTGTTGCTTTTGGTCTTTCTACCCCACTCAGGTAGTCCCCTTAAATATTTCTTGCAGGACTTGTTTACTGGTCATGAACTCCTTTAATTTTTGTTTGTCTGGGATATTCTTTATCTCTCCTTGTATTCTAAATGACAAGCTTGCTCGATAATGTATTCTTTGCTGCATATTTTACCATTCATCATGTTGAATATACTATGCCACTCTCTTTGGGCCTGTCAGGTTTCTTTAGTGTGATCTGCTGCTAACCTGATTTGTCTTCCATTGTATGTTAGGGTTTTGTTTACACTTGCTGTTTTCAAGATTCTTTCCTTATCTCTGTAATTTGCAAATTTTACAAACTGCAAACTGATGTTGGTCAGCTTTTGTAGAGTTTGATGGGAGTTCTCTGTGCCTCCTGGATTTGGATGTCTGCTTCTTTCCCCAGATTGGTGAAATTATCAGCTATAACTTGCTTAAATAAACCTTCTGCCCCTTTTTGCTTTTCTTCTTCTTCTGGGACTCCTATGATATGAACAGTATTATGCATTATTGATCACGGAGTTCCCTTACATTCATGGTCTAATATTTTTCTTTCCCTCCTATTTTACTTTCATTATTTTCCTTAAATTTATCTTCTATACCACTAATTCATTCCTCTCCTTCCATATTTGTGGTCATCACATATAGTTGGTTTTGCATCTTGTTTATAGAATTTTTTATTTTGGCCTTACTAGAGTTTAGGTCTTTTATCCCTGCAGTAATGGTCTCTGCTTTCTTCCATGCTTTCTCAAGCCTAGCTAGTATACTTAGGATTGTTGTTTTGGATTCTGGTTCAAGTTTATTACTTATATCTCTTTTGTTTCGCTCCATGTCTGTGACCTGGTATTGTTCATTCTTTTTGGATAAATTCTTCAATCTTGGCATTTTGTGTAGGTCTTGTCTTTTATGTGTTAGTAACACCTACACCTGATTGTATTTCCACTACCACTAAAGCTTTCAGCATTCTATGATCAATAGATCTGGTGTGTGCAGTATTTTCTGTTCATTTTCTGGGGGAGGGGCCTCCTGCTTCTCTGGCTCTCAATTACACTTGCCCTATTAGAAAAGGCACCTGAAGAGTAATAGGGGGCAGGGCTTGATGTAAGTGGCTCAGGCCTCCATTGTGTGCACTGTACTGCTTGCTGAACTCCATCCATATTGATGGGAGGGGTGAACAATGGAGCTGGACTATTCTCTTCTCTGGAAAAGTGAGTTTGCACCCACCGCTGTTCAGAAAGCCCTCACAAAAAGCAGTCTATCCTCTTGTATCCCGGGTTTCTATCAGATCCCTGCCTCCACCCTGTCTGTGTTCATACTGTCAGCCCAGCTGTTGGTGCTGCAATGTTCCTGACTTTTATCTTCAGTGGGTGGCTTGGTTTCAGAATTCCAAATTTTAGATGCAGACCTGCTCTGATCCTCTGGGTAAGGTCTTAATGCACTGTGTTTGGTACCAGTTTGTTCACAGAAAAACAGTTGTGTAACCATTCAGGGGCTTGGATTTTAAGGTAAAGCATAACAAAAAGCTGGCATTTAGGCTAGTTGCCCTCAGCAGGTGTCTTTGATAGAGAAAGTCAACCCACATTCATCCTGTTGTTCTTCAGGGATGTTTTGACTATTTCTCTCTCTCCTTTCAGCCACATACATTTTATAATCATTTTGACAAGTTTAAACTAGAGGAAAAATCCATTCACAGTATTTGATTACACTTGCATAAAATGGGCAAATTTGTATCTATTGAGATTCATATATTTAATTCTTCCTATCCTTGAGCATGGCATGTGTGTCTATTTATTTAAATCATTTTTAACAACTTTGAAAAAAACTTTTTTTAAGATTTTATTTATTTATTCATGAAAGACACAGAGAGAGAGAGAGAGGCAGAGACACAGGCAGAGGGAGAAGCAGGCCCCATTCAGGGAGCCTGATGTGGGTCTCAATCCCGGGACCCCAGGAACACATCCTGGGCCAAAGGCAGGCACTAAACCACTGAGCCACCCAGGGTTCCCTCTGAAAAAACTTTCTATGACACTTCCTAATTTATCTGTTTTTCCATATTTTGGTTATTTTTTTAATCTAAATTAGACAACATGTTTACTGTTTCATGCATGTTTGCTTAAATTTACTCATATATTTAATTTAGGTTTATACTTCCCTTCTATATTATATGACAGCTTCTAGGATCATTTTACTTCTTACTGAAACACATCTTTTTAAAGTATTGCTAGTGAAATTTTGGTCATTGTAAACACTAAAGTTTGTATGATAATGTGTTTATTTCATCCTTGATCTTAAAATATATTTGCAATGGATATATAATTCTAATTTGTAAATTATTTTCTCAGCAGTGTAAACAGATTATTTCACCAATATCTGGTTTTGATTATTATTGAACAACATCCATTCTTCAGTTTATTTTGATTCATTGGGCTTCCTGAATATAATGATTGTTATTTTATCAATGATGGATAATTATTAGCCATTTTTATTTAGAGTATTATTTGTTCTATGCTCTCTATCCATAGTTGCCTTCTATAATTCTAATTAAACATATTTTAACCATTCTCACTCTGTCTATGTTTTCTTGTGTTTACATCTCATAGTTTGTCTTTTTGTCAAATACTTTACTGGGTATGTTTTTTTGTTCTTTTTTGTCCATTTTTACTAATTTTTTTATGATTTCTGCCTCATCTTCTGTTTTACTTCCTCCAATGAATTTCTAATATCAATTATTATATTTCTTATCTCTCTAGAAAATCTTTGTTTTTCAAATATTATGTCTTGTGTCTTTATAGGTCTAATTCTATTGTTTTTCTCACTGATTTTTACTATTGTTTTTTCACTGCTTCCTATGTTATCTTTATTTTTATTGTGAACTAGTGATTTCTAATTTTTATCTGTGGGAATACTTTGAAACTGATGTTTAAAGGTAGTTTCCTCCTTGGAAATTTGCATGAATTATTGTCAGACATCTAGGACCACTACCAAAGACTAATCACTTTAAGTTTAAATTCTCTCTCTCTCTCTCTCCTCATCTCTATATCTCTATCTCTCTATTTCTTATTTCTCTCTGGGATAGATTTTTAGGTGTGTGTGTGTGTGTGTGTTGTTGTTGTTGTTTTTTTTTTTTTTTTTTTAACTAGGTAGTTTATATTCTGATCAAAAACCTGCATGGGAGCTGTCTTGTGGTTAGAGATTTATAGGGGAGAAACCCCATACTCTAGATACCAGAGTCAAGGCAAAATCAGGCAAGATTTCATACTGTTTTCCTCTGTGGGTGAGCTTTGTTTTTTCTTGAAGGTAAGCCTTTCACTAGGGATATTATCTCTTGGGGTCTCATATTTACACAGTTGAATTTTTCCTCATATCTTGTAAAAGGTCTAGGCCTTGTGTACACTCCATCTTATCTTCTAGACACATTGCAGCTGAAAACTGTGGACCACTAGAGATTGGTAGATGTTCCTAAGATAGTCTTAATCTTCAGTATCTGATTATATCTCTGGATTAGTCCTTTATTTAAAAAAAAAAAAGATATTTTAAAAGAGTTTTATGTGTTCTCTGAATTGACAGCCCATACCCCATTTGACTACCCAATTGACTAGGGTAATCAGTCAGCTAGAAATAGAAGTATTTTCTAAAGTATCTCAGTAACTCTTTTATTGGGAAGTTGGGACCAGCATATTACATACTGCTTATCTGCCCCCATGTTCAGGTCAGTTTATTTTACATTCGATAAATGCCAAGTGTTCTTTCTGCTTAGTTAAAAATCATATTATCAGCTTGACCTGGATACCTGGTATGTTAAAATGTCCAATGCATTATGAATGCCTCATACTGGCTCTTTGTTTCTATAAAGAATAACTGTATACTTTTATGCATGTTTTGGAGGCACGTGTTTATAACCAGTTCTTACATGAAAACAGGGAAGTGAATACTTAAAGATAGCCAATAATGTATAAATCTCTTTAGCTAATTGAAATAATTTTCTGGGGCAGCCCAAGTGGCTCAGCAGTTTAGTGCCACCTTCGGCCCAGGGCGTGATCCTGGAGATCTGGGATCGAATCCCATGTTGGGCTCCCTGCAGGGAGCCTGCTTCTCCCTCTGCCTGTGTCTCTGCCTTTCTCTCTGTGTGTGTCTCTCATGAATAAATAAATAAAAATCTAAAAGAAAAAAGAAATGACTTTCTGGTACTATGGTCTCAGAAATAGAAGCAACCTCATGTTTCTGTGTTTATTGTTTTCCTAGATAGTGGTGTTTTTACATTTGGATCTGCATAAGCCTGGTAGCATTCTGACATCGCATGCTTTGTGTAACTATATGCATATTCTGTTAGTGTGCTAATTTTCACAGTATACATAGAATTGCATCATTTCATATGACCCAATAAAAATCATGAAAGAGAATCACTGACTTTGTGAAGTGAAATAATTAGGTATACCATGAATGTACACCTTGTATAGTTGAATGAAATTTCCAGATAGTTTTTTGGTGGTATTCCACATCAAGTGCATTGCAATATTCTCATTTCAAAATTTGTAAGCTGTTAGCACACTTCAAACTCCCTAGATAGTTATATTGACTGTTAGAGTACTATTCAGCTTTGGAAACATCTACATATAATATTTAATAATACTGCATCCTTGCATTTGTTTGTATCAGTTTGTCATGGACATTTTAAGGTGATATCTAAAGAAAGCAGAGTGTAGCATAAACAGGATATTGTATACCTGTTACCTGCTTTAACAAATATGAATCTATTCTATTATGTATCTGAGGATATCAGTTTGGCCACTTACAATGAAAAGATATTTTATATTTTATTTGAAATATGTTAGTTTAAAATACATGAATATTATATAATATGTAGAAAAATATTAACATGGATAGTATTTGGTTTTTTAAAAATATTTTATTTATTCATGAGAGACACAGAGAGAGAGGCAGAAACATAGGCAGATGGAAAAGCAGGCTCCCCGAGGGAGAGCCTGCTGTGGGACTCAATTCCAGGACTCTGGGATCACAACCTGAGCCAAAGGCAGATGCTCAAACACTGACCCACCCAGGTACCCCAGTATTTGTGTTATATTTAGGAAGAATATATTATAGCTAGACCTGGGCATACACACGTCATATGTTATTCAATATTCATGGTCACTCAGTCTGTATATTCTATATTTTTAATTCTAAAAATCACCTTTTAGGTTTAATATGTTTTTTTTTAGAGCCGCCTTCAGCCCAGGGCATGATCCTGGAGACCCGGGATCGAGTCCCACATCGGGCTCTCTGCATGGAGCCTGCTTCTCCCTCTGCCTCTCTCTCTCATTCTTTCTCTCTCTCTCTCTATGTGTCTCTCATGAATAAATAAATAAAATTTTAAAAAAATTATTAAAAAAAGGAAGTGTTCCCTCCTCTTAATGTTTTGGAAGAGTTTGAAAAGGATTGGTATTAATTCTTATTTAAATATTTGAATTCATCAGCGAAGCTATCAGGTCCTGGGCTTTTCTTTGTTGGGAGTTTTTTGATTATGTACACAATCTCCTTACTTGTTATAGGTCTACTCAGATTTTCTTTTTTTTTATTTCCTGGATTCAGTTTTGGTAGTTTGTATGTTTCTAGGAATTTGTCAATTTCTTCTAGGTTATTCAATTTGTTTGTGTACAGTTATTCATAGTATCCTCTTATAATCCTTTATAAATCTCTGTAAAATCAGTAATAATATCCCAACTATCTGTGTTGTAGGATTGAACCCCGTGTCATGCTCTACACTCAGCACAGAATCTACTTGTCCCTCTCCCTCTGATCTTCCTTGCTTCTCTCTCTCTCAGATAAATGAATAAAATCTAAAAAAAGAATGCACCTATTATTTTATTTTATTAAAGTTTTTATTTATTTGAGTAATCTCTACACCCCATGTGAACTTGAACTCACTACTCCAAGATCAAGAGCTCCATTCTCTTCAAACTAAGCCATCCATGGGCCTTTCCACCCATTGTTTTAGAACAGCCTTTTCCTCTCTTCAATTCTCTCAATTTTTATTTCATATATTTTTGAGCTCTGTTTTTAGTTGGGCATTTCCTTATATCTTCTTGATGCACTGAAAATTTTATCAGTTTAGAATATCCTTCTGTGTCTCTTATTACTTTTTTTATTTCAAGTTTATCTTGACAAATAATAATATAGCAACCACAGTTTGTTTTTGTGTGTGTGCATGTGTTTTGTTACTCTTTACATGGAATATGTTTTTCCATTCTTTTGCTTTCAACCTCTTTCTATCTAAAGGTGAGTCTCTAGTAGATAAATATGTTTGTTTTTAAGTCCAGCCTTCCAAACTCCCCCTTTTAATTGGAGAATTTAATTCATTTACATATAAAGTAATTATTCATAAAGAAGTGCCTAGTTCTGCCAGTTAGCTGTTTTCTGTATCTCCTACATGTTTTTTGTTCCTTAATTTCTCTATTACTATCTATTTTTATATTTAGTTGTTTTTTTGGTAGCCTACTATTTTGATTCCTATCATTATTTCTGTTATTTTTATTTATTTTCTTATTAGTTTCTTTAGGGATTATACTTAATATCTTAATCTTATAACCCATTTTTTATAATGCAAACTTAATTTTAATAACATAATCTGTTCCTATACATATTTGTCCCTTTTCTATTGTTTTTGTTACAGATTACATCATTACACATGTTATGATCATTAACATTGATTTGTAATTATGGTGTTATGCATTGGTCTTTTTACTCATAGAAAAGAAAACTCATTGTCTTTTAACTCAAAAATACAATAACATTGGGTTTTATATTTACCTATGCAATTACCTTTATAATTCTTCATTATTTCTTATTTTTTTTGAGTTACCGTTAGTGTCCTTTTATTTCTGTCTGTAGGAGGTCCATTAGTATTTCTTACAGAACAGGTTTGCTAGCAAGAAATTATACTTGTTGTTATTATTTTGGTAATATCTCAGGGCTGTAAATATGTTATCACACTACCTTTTTACTTCCATTGGAGAAATCAGATATTGATCTTATTGTGGATTCCTTAAATGTGACAATTCACTTCCCTCTTGCTGTAAAATCACTCACTTTTTGGCAGTTTGATTTAATGTGTCTCAGTGTGGACTTCTTTGAGTTCCTGCTTAGAGTGGATGTATTTGGTCATAGTTTTCTTTAGCTCATTGAACATAGTTAAGATTCGATTTAGTGGTTTTGACTATTAATTCCAAAATCTAAGTTTCTTCATGGTTAGTTTCTGTCATTTCCTTTTTTTTTTTTTTTCCTGTGTAGCTGATGCCTTCCTG
The DNA here is from genome assembly GCF_048164855.1 of Canis lupus baileyi. NCBI lineage: Eukaryota > Metazoa > Chordata > Mammalia > Carnivora > Canidae > Canis > Canis lupus. The sequence goes on along the minus strand of NC_132876.1, from coordinate 53,814,246 downwards.
GTTTGGTTTTGTTTTTTTGTTTGTTTGTTTGTGTACTTGTTTTTGGTCATGCCTAGTAATTTTTTGTTTTGTTAGAACTAGTCATTTGACTATAACTCTGGAATTTGGATTTTTCTAATTCCTCACAGACTGCTGATTTTTGTTTGCTGAGGGCTGTTTGTTTGTAATTTCCAAATAGTTGATGCAAACTGTCTATTCCTTGTGTGCAGTTACTAGATTTTGGATTTCATTATCTCGCTGTCAACCAGTGATCTGACAAAGTTTAACTTACATGTCTAGTTCTAAAGATCAGAGGAGGTGTTTCTATTTAAGTCTTCTGATAGATTCCATCTGGAGAAGCTACTGCAACCCAAGAGGGTTGAAACCAAGGCAAGCACCTGCAGTGGCCCTTCAGGAAACTGTTCAACCAACCAAAATGCACGTTCTTAAATTTTCGATAACAGGATCCCCACTGCCCACCCTGACATCAGCCGACACCTCAAGTACTCAGGCACTATCTTCATAGTGGTGCTGAGGAATGGTGTTTGATATCTGTTTTGTGCATGTTGTTCTCTTACCAGAGAGCAGCAGTGTCTCCCTTCAACAAACACTTCCCTTGTTGTAAGTATCCAATCAGGTTTCAATGTTTTGAAATAGTTTATTTAAATTACACTTTCTAGCTCAGTGATTGCTTTGGTGATGGGACCAATCCTCGGAATGTATCCTTCTGCCATTTTGTGTCAACTCTACTTTCTTAAACCTTTTTTTCCTGCTTTTCTTCCTTTGATATGTTTTTTGAAATCTCATACAAGTCCCCAAAATGTTGGTTGCATGCTAATGTTATGATAATTAGAACTGTCTCATAGTCTAAGATAAACTATATTGAGAAGAATTAATCAATTTTGATTCTCTTCACCATCAAATTTGAACATGTATCAGACTTCATTACTTTAACTTGGTTCTCCGTTAAAGTGGGAATACATTGTGTATTTAAATACCAGCATTATAAATAACGGGATTTTTTTTTCATAGGCTTGGTGTGGTTTGTGAGATTAAAGACTATTCCAAATTTTGCCAATTATGAAGAATAGATTTAACTTTTATTATTATTACATATGATTTAATTTTACATAGTATTTTTGTCTTCCATATGAGTTGACTGGTAAAAAATAAAACGTAAAAATTTTGCTGTATAGGTTTAAAGCCCAGAAAGCAACTTGCTTTTCAAAGGTCTTTTATTTCCATGTGATCTTTTTATTTATCATTTATGTCCTAAAGTGCATTGAAACCAAACACATTTGTACATTTATTCACATTACGTTGTAATTCATTTTTGGTTATTTATTTGGGAGAGAAGGGGAATATACACTGGTATTATAATAGAATCGCAATCAGAAATTTACTATCCTAGTTACTCACTTTTTAGAGTTGTTAATGCATGCTTAATAGTTCTAATAATAAAATATTAAATTTTTGTACTTCTATTTCTTTGTAGAACCTTGTCAAATATCTTCCTGAGCAGAAAGTACTCAGTGAATTAGCACAGCTGAGGAATGAATATGATGACCTATGTGAACCTGAACAATTTGGTGTTGTGGTATGTATCTTACATAAAGGCCCACAAACTCGGCTGTGATATAACAATTGTCAAAAAGAATATTTCAACTGTTGATTTTTTTTTCAAACTGTACAATGGCGTAATTAAACATAACGTTGACTGTCAGGAAAAATAAAACTTTATTATTTGTCATGCTATTGAAAAATAAAGAAATTTAGATTTATATTCTACAGAATACCTCAAGATATCTCATGGGATCTCTAACATACTAGTGCCAATATTTAATTCTATTAATTAATATATGAAAAGTAGTATATATTAGTGTATTGGCTATTTTCTTCTTTTATTTAGATCTTGATGTTAGAATTTTCCCCCAGCCTTCCAAATTTAGGGTAAATAAAAGAGTAGTAATTAGATAATAGCAATATTCTAAAAAATTTTTGTTGTATGAGTTGTGTCAGAGAAAGCACAAGAATTTTTAGATTTCTTATAGAATGTCATTAATTAACTGAAACCTTTAAATACACTGTTTCAGCTGGGAAGGAAATATCATAAATATATATCATGCTTTAGTATGATTAAATCATTACTGGATTGAGTTGTTTCCTCATCCCCTCCTCATTTTAAAGAGTACAAAAGATGACTAGATATAAATTACGTATTAAAGGATATAGTTATATGTTTTAAGCATTCCCCAATCCTGCTATTGAAATAATGGGCAAAAAATGGAAAAGAGGAGATGGCGATTTATTTAAATTTCTTGGAAAAAAAGCTATTTTTAACCTAGGTATTCAATACAGGTTTGTTCATTGTATGGATAAGCAGCTGTAATATGGCTGCCAACTTTACCCTGGCTCCCTAACAATTTCATACCCGAATACTAAGACTCAAAATTAACATTGGAACTAGTAGTCAAATACTGTGTTTCATTCAAATATTTTATTACCTTTTTAAAAGTAATGTATTTTAAATTTATCTGATTTGATACTTTGCAATTTAAAAATCTTATTTAACGTCAAAATGTGATAGATGGAACAGAGAACATTCCTTTTGAACATGTGCAATAACTGCTTGCCCATATTCAGAGCTTATTAATTCTCAGATATGGCATTGCATATAGTGATGTGGAAATGTTCTGTCAAATCTTTGAAAAGAAAATCAGGAATGTGTACTTAGGATGAGAGAAAGCTAATGCAAAGGTATCTTAGGAAGATATTTTTGTCTTTTTTGAATTAAGCCAATTATTCAGTTAAACTGGCTAGATATTCTTTATTAAATACCAGTGCTTTAGTACAATATTTAATAAAATTTTCTAGACCAAAGTCCACATTTGAAACCTAAGCTGCTTGAATCATACTATAATTGAAGCAAAGCTATATACTATCTGAGAATTCAGCTGTGTCATGATGGTTATGAGTTCTACAGTAGGTACACTACACAGTTTCTCTGAAGTCATTTTTTTTTTCTGAATGCAGTTTATCTTGGAAGATCTATTAGTTTGCCAAGCAATTCCTTCAAGAAGAATATCCTTGGTGCCACACTGAGGAAATTAAGTTTCGGGACATAAAAAGCAATATACCTTCTGAACTAAAAGCAAACTAGAAAATGGAAGAGGTTTCTTGTTTATGCACATAACCATAAATAATTCTGGGGCTGTGAATATGAAGTAACCTGGCCCTTTTATTTAACTCTCCCTATCCTTAGTTACATATTTGTAGGGAAAAAAGTCAAGGACATTGCAAAGTAGTTTGTGTAATGTAAATCACCCAAGGTAGTATCCACTAGGATTTGCCAAATAAAGTTTAGATAATCTCATATCTAGAAAAATATTTTTGAAGTTATGATAGGCCCTAGTCTTTTAAGTACCAGCTATTATTGTTGCCATTATTATTTATAGAGAAAATGTATTGGGGTTCTTAGAATAGTATCTTATATATAATATATAATAAATGTTTATTTAATTAAATTATAGGACAATTAGGGGATCCCTGGGTGGCGCAGCGGTTTGGCGCCTGCCTTTGGCCCAGGGCACGATCCTGGAGACCCGGGATCGAATCCCACATCGGGCTCCCGGTGCATGGAGCCTGCTTCTCCCTCTGCCTGTGTCTCTGCCTCTCTCTCTCTCTGTGACTATCATAAATAAATTAAAAAAAAAATAAATAAATTATAGGACAATTATTAATCCCAAGTGTGAACCAGAGATTGAAATTCTTTAAAAGAATTATGTTAAAACATATTTGTCTAGGTTATTGCTAAAATTAAATTAATATCTGTGTGAATACACCCAAAGATTTTTTAATCCTCAAAATTTATCAACAGCTTACATTTAAATAGGAAAATTTCAAAAGTGTAGAATCCTCTGCAGTAATGAGAGAGGCTCCAGGCTGGTTGTCTTGCTTCTGCTAATTCCTCCATCAAAATAATTAGTGTAGTCTACTTCAAATGTATATGCAACATGTGATTTCTATATTTAAAACCTTCAGTGTCTCCCAGAATTTACAGAATAAAACCTGAGCTCCTTAGTATTCTCATTCTGCTGCTAACTCTGGCTTTATATATCCCTCTTCTCTTTGGTGAACTGAATGAATTGGTGTCTTTATAACATTTCAGCTTTTACCTCAGCAGAACTCTCATTGCCATTTCAGCAGTTATTTTACTTGTTCCTATTCAATGGCCTGTCATTTTTCCATTGCAGCTATACCATATCTTACCTGATCTCCTCAAGTCTTCTAACCCTCCCCATTCTTTTCACTTAATACCAACAGTGTAATCTCTTACTTGCCAGAAAAAAAGGAAAGCACTTAGGCTTTTAGAACATCCAATATCTCTTCTACCTACAAAGCTATCTCTAGACATATCTTTTATTTACCTATTCTCTATCAAATCTCAGAAGAAGGGATACCTTATCATTATGACTAATATTATTGCCGTTACTATTATTATTTATACAAACAAAAGGTATTAAAGAGTTACTGTATCTGATACTATGTTAAGCACTTGTACATGAACCATCTTATGTATTCTTCATAATGCTAAGGTTAGTGCTCCATATTATGAATGAGGAAACCCAGCCTAAGGAAGGCTAGGGGCCTTGTCCCAAGGTTATGTGTAGTTAAGTAGTATATGCAGAATTCAAACCCAGGCAGTGTGACTTCAGAGACAGTGTTTTTATTCATTTTTTTAAAATTTTAAAGCACTATTTTTATTGAAGAATAATTGACATACAATAGTGTATTCATTTCAGGTGTACAAGATAGTGATTTGGTATTTATGTACATTACAAAATGGTCACCACAATAAGTCATGTGTCAGTATACATTACAATATTATTGATTACATTCCCTATGCTGTAATAACATCCCTATGTCTTATATATTTTAGAACTGGGAGATTGTACCTTTTAATCCTCTTCAGCTGATCCCTCCATCCCTCCAATCCCCTCCCTTCTGGCAACAACTAGCTTAATCTCTTTATGTATGAATTTGTCATTGTTTTGTTTGTTCATTCATTTTTTTTTTTAGAATCCATATAAAAGTGAAATAATATGAGATTTGTCTTTTTTAAAATTATTTCAATTAGTAAAATACACTGAAGGTCCATCCATTTTGTTGCAAATGACAGGATTTCAGAGTAATATTGTATTACACACACACACACACACACACACACACACACACACACACCATACCATACCTTTATTCTTTTATTGATAGATATTTAGGTTTCTTCCCTACCTTGGATATTATAAATAATGCTGTGATGAATATAGGGATGCATACGTCTTTTCAAATTTGTGTTTCTGTTTTCTTCTAATAGAGTGCCTTTAACTGCAATATTGTTCAGTTGTATGTGTATGTGTGTGCACATGCACGTGTATGCATGTATGTATACACGTGAGATACTCTACTACATGCTAATTTACTCTGTTTTAGCCATTATTTTTTCTGTTTTTAAAGGCCTCTCTTTCTTTCTTTCTTTCTTTCTTTCTTTCTTTCTTTCTTTCTTTCTTTCTTCTTTCTTTCTAAGAGAAAGAGAGAGCACATGCGCATGCATGTATGCAGGGGGAGGGGCAGAGAGATAGAGAATTTCAAGCAGACTCCCCAGTGATCCAGGAGCCAGGCATGCAGCTCAGTTTCAGGACTCTGAGATCATGACCTGAGCTGAAATCAAGAATCCAATGGTTAACTTACTGAGCCACTCAGGTACCCCTGCACATTATTATCTCTTGCCTCTTTTATACTTCTGTTACTTTTATGGCCTCTTCAATTTGTCATTCTGCATTTTACTTTCTCTTCAGAACAGGGACGCCTGGGTGGTTCAGCGGTTGGGTGTCTGCCTTCAGCCCAGTGTGATCCCGGGTCCTGGGATCGAGTCCCACAATGGGCTGCCTGCGAGGACCCTGCTTCTCCCTCTGTCTGTTTCTCTGCCTCTCTCTCTGTGTCTCTCATGTGCCTCTCCATGTCTCTCTGTCCATGTCCCTGATAGCTGCTGCTCTGTTTCCTAGTACCTGTTTTTTCAAGGATTCGTCTCCATTTACTTTCTACTTCTTTACCTCTCATACTCAACAAACAATAATCAGAATTCAACCTCAAACAATGCATTAAAAATTCACTAAGAGAGATCATTAATTACCTCCTAATTGTACTTAAAATACACATCAAATCTACTCTTCATCTGTGCCATTACCACCTTAGCCCAAGCCAGCATCATCATTTTCTTTAACAATTGTGATATACTTTTAGCTTGTTTTCCCCACTCATGCTTTTGCCTTTCTCCAAGTCAATCTCAGCACAGCCCTCCAATGTGTCATTTCTAGAGTTCATTTGTGTTGCATCATATTATTTATCTGCTAAAAGCTACAATGCTCTTTCATGGCACTAAGGCGATATAAATTCCTCACCAGGATTTACCACCTTTCCCACTTCTGTCTCCTGTTGCTTCACTTCTTGATCATTATACTATATACCTCAACCACATTGTATTTTATTTTTCAGTGTATTGAATTTACCATGTTCTTTCCTACCTCTGGCCTCTTACACATGCTGCTGCTTCTTATTCTTACTTGCTGCCTGCCTCTTTCCTGTTTATTCTTCTACTTTTAGCTTAAAGTTCACTTTCTCAGTGATACCTTCACTTGCCTATTAATCAAAATTAAAGCTCTCTATTAAGTCCCTCAGAGCACCTTTTTTTCTTTTCTTTTCTCAAAATTATCATGGTCTTAGTTAAATATTTGTGAGGTTATTTATTGAATGTCTGTTAACCCCCACTGGATTGCAACTTCTTCAAGTGCATGCGTCATTCTGATTTTATTCACATGGTGTATGCTTAATATATATTTGCTGAATGCATAGCTTGAATGCAAAATCAAGTGGGCCCATTTTAGTCCTAATTCTATATCCATATGGCACTTAAGACCTTGAAGAATTTAGCTTCCTTATTGAAAACTTTTCTTTATGTGCCTTCTCTATCAATAAATACTCTTTCCTAATTTCATTCCTATAACCTCTGCCAGTGCCCTGCAAAGTTTGCATTATTATAAAATTTCTTGAATGTTAAAACTAAATCTCATCAGTTAGTAATAGACATATGCCAGAAGTGAGATTTTTCCTGCAAGATTCATTAAAATTCTCATCAAAGGAAACACAATAAAATTGGCAAAACTTGGGGAAAAAATCTGACTTTGACTTTTTCAAGGAAATAAATGTACCTGAGACAATGACTGGGCTGCTAAGCTTTCTCTAAACTTTTTGATTCTTTTTAGCAGCATCATCATTGGGTTTGCTTATATTCACATGTAATAAGTTGAAAAGAAGTAAAAAAGAAAAAAAAGAAAGAAACAGAAAATAAAGGTCAGGGACCTTTCCTCTGTCAAAAGGCAGACTACCTGGTAAGAGCGTTATGCTAGTTCCCACACTTTCTATTATCAATATCCCTTTTCTTTGGTAGTGGGGGGTGGGTAGATTGTCCACATAGCATACTACTAACTTGTCCTCCAACCCGCCTCCCACAGAATTAAATTTGGTACATCCTGGTAATTATTGCTGTACTTTTACTGGAAAAAAACAGCACAGATCTTTGAAAGCTTTGCCAGTTAGAACCCCAGCAGGAGCTTTTAGTCTCTTCAGAAAGTATTTGTATCTCAGGTCTTCTAAAACCTCAGAGGTATGGAAATTACCGCTTGTCTAGCACCAAGGATTGAGACCCATACTGTATTATCTATTAAGCTAACACATCTTCTAAGAAAAAGAATATAATTAGCTCTTTTTGTAATAAGTACTTTGTTTTTCTTCATTCAAAATTCCCCATATTTTTAACTAATAACATTCTAAAGCTATAATCTAACAAAAATGTTTGAGATGGCTTAGTGCATATAAAAACATTCATAATGCAAAGCACAGATTATGTGATATTGCTGATAGCACATTTATTTATTTTCTTTTATACACAAATCCATGAAGGCACAAGGAGTGGATTTATGCCTATAGTTGGCACAACTATAAAGTCTGTGTGCTTTTTAATTTTTTTAAAAGCCTCATAAGAGCTTATGAGCTCTATTCAAGATAGCTTAACCAGGTGAAAAGGAGAATTTTAGAGGTTATTTTTCTCTTTCCCACCTATTATTGAAGGCAATTAGTTTAGATGGAAAATTGTAGCTCTTCTGTTCCACTAATATTAAAATATTATTCAGGTTTGCATATTGGGAAAATCACATTTTTTTTCCATAAGCTTTCATTCAGAGTGTTCAGTGTTTTGATATGTAATACCTTGATTTTTTTCTATTTTCATTCTTTTTGTAAATATGACTACTAGCTCTTTTTTTTTTTAAGATTTTATTTATTTATTCATGAGAGACACACAGAGAGAGAGAAAGGCAGAGACACAGGCAGAGGGAGAAGCAGGCTCCATGCAGGGGGCCCGACGTGGGACTCGATCCTGGGTCTCCAGAATCAGGCCCTGGGCCAAAGGCGGCACTAAACTGCTGAGCTACCCAGGCTGTGCTGAATACTAGCTCTTATATCTAGATGTGTATTCATTTTATCTGATGAAAATACTGGTTTAGTAATTTTGAGATCAAGTAAAAGAAAACTCACCATAACTCATTCTCAAATCTGTGTATTTATATTCTTGTTCATTTCATAAATTTCTCATAATAGTTCATTTTGTGGCAGGATTGCTTATTTACATCAGCTTTTGCAATAAATAAAATAAAATAAATAAAATAAAATAAAATAAAATAAAATAAAATAAATAAAATAAAATAAAATAAAATAAAATAAAATAAAATAAAATAAAATACACCTGAAAACTGAACAGTCAGATTAGGCCTATGGATATCAATGAGGTTTTGCTACTGATTGCTTTTCACTGAATTTTAAAACCAGAAATTAACTCCTTTTCCCCCTGTGTTTATCAGTAATCCCTAATACAACAGCATAGCACAGCCATTCTTGGCCTCAAACAGTTATTTTCAGAAGGATGTTTTGAAGTTCTCTCAAACTCCTAGTGTGATTCTCTTGAGTTTACAGTGTCTTTCTGGGCAGACTGTGTTACTATGTTTTGTTACAGACTAAAAACTAGTAGATGTTTGTTGATGCATAATTTCCACCTATCACTATCTTTGGGGGAAGTATTGTCTATTAGGATATCATTTTTTTTCTGATATAGACTCAGTTTTTAAAAAATTCTTAAATTGAAGTATAGTTGACATATATACTAGTTCATGTGTACAGCATCATGATTTGACAACTCTATACATTATGCAACTATTTTTCCAAAGCCTATTTGGAAAAATAGTTTTCCAAAGCCTATCTATTTTTCCAAAGCCTAATTTTATATATTAACTATGGCTCTTATCTCTCCTTCCATCTAATATAGAAACATTTGCCATTGGATCTGAATAGTGGGTACACTTGTATTGATTATTTTGTCCAGTCCAGATACAAGGTATACTGCAGAAAGTGCAGTGATAAGCAGAAAAGATCTTGTCATTGAGGAGGTTATTGTCTAAAAGAGGAAAAGCAAATTACTTAATAGAGAATCACAGATGTTCTTGCTATATTTCCATACTTTCAGGCTGAGTTTTGCTCAGTCATTGGGTCTGGCTTCACAACTTGTATAGGCAGTTCTGCCTGCTATCTAACTTAAGTCTACCCTTCTTTAATATGACTTTATTATCATAGCCTTTATTATAGTCACTGATCCAAGTTATTCTTGTATTTTCAGTGTGCAATGTATCCTAATAGTATTTAACTATTTAGGACAAATATCTTGTAACAAGGTATATTTTTTACAAATGTTTCTGTTAATTCTAATGAATTCTTAACATTATATTTTGAAGAGACTATAAGATCAATTATGTTTGCATATGATGGTAGTTGAAGGAGAGTTTCTTATTAGTGCAAAAAGAAAGATGATAGAAATAACCTTAAAGGTGGTTGACACATAGGAGCAGGGGTGGCATGTGGCTATCTCCTCCTCCTTCACATGTGATTTTTACACCTGTGATTTTTTTTCCCCCTCTGGATTCTTACATCAGTTTGGGAGTAGATCAATATTTACCAGCTGCATAGGTAATCAAGTATATAAAATTTATATAAACAAAACTGGGTCTGACTCTTTGGGGGAATAACCTACTTGTAGCTGTTCTCACTAAAGCTGTCACTTCATTTTTTTTTTTAAATATAGTACAGATCACCTAAAGAAATGATAGCTGCTTGATGTGATTTGATAGACAAGTACCTCGTAACACAAATAAATCCCCTACATAATACAACACCATGGTCAGCACCCCACAGTACTTCAAGAAATGAATTGTAAAACAAAGAAAGTCCGCTAAAATGCTACCAGAGAGCACAACTATAAACAAATATATATTTCAGTTGAGTTTGTGTTTTATTTAGTCACATCATTTAGGTATTCTCCAAGTGCCTTTATGAGACATGAGCCTTTTAATAATTGTATCTGTGGCTGGGTATGTTGCTCAATACTTTTTTCATTTCTAAGCTTAGTTATTCAATATATTCCCTTATATAACTAGATCTTGTAATAGAGATTCAACTCTTGTCTATCAGTGTACCCAGTCAGATCATAAAAATTCACACTTTTGATTGCAGCAAATTCGGTTAGTATTATCAAGGCATACTAATTCGTGGCTACAGTTAAGAGATGAATATTGCTTCACCTCCTCTTTAGTCTCTTGATTTTACAGTAACACATTTGCAATGAGAACATTTACAATAGTAAATATATATAGTGCATTAAAACTGGCTGAAAGGAGCACAGGACAGTATTTACAGTGTGTTTGATAGCTAATGAGTGCTGTTTTTCACTGAGCTCTAACAACACATTCATTAATTGTGAATAAGAGAACTTTCCCTCGGGCTTCGTAGAACACTCAAGGACCATGATTTCTTTTTGGGTATTCCTTGAGGATGTAGAAAGATGATAATAGAAATAACAGCTATTGCTTTAGAGTGCATACATCGCCAGCCACTATGATAGGAGAGTTATACAAAGCATCTTATCTAACTCCTGCTGCAGCTTGAACAGGTTATTTGAGGAATGCATTTTACTAATGAGGAAATGAAGTCTAACAAACATTAGGTAACTTATACTAGGTCATGAACTAGAATGTAATAGAACTATAGTTTAAGTCCCAGGTCTGTGTAACTCAAAATCCCTATTTCTTCCACTATAACTTGCATTGTAAGTCGGGAAAATGCAGAAAATGTTTTCTCTCCCTCTGTGAGGATTGGGGAAGAATTTATCTCAAACCTAGCCTTCAAAATAGATATATGAGGCTCCACATTTAGACTCAGATTGAGCTAGGGCAGTATTGTTGGAATGACCCATGTGGCAGCAAATTACTATGTGGGAGGGAGAGTAGCCCCCAGTTTACCCATATCAGCCTACTATAATACCTTTTCGTACCATACATCTTCTCCCTAATCCAGCACTTTGCTAATTTTGGAGTTCCTATTGGAGTGAATGAATATATTCACTAGTTTTGTAGTTATTGTTTTAAGCCATCATATTTATCAACTGCTATGAGCTAAACTGTGTTCTAGAGGGTAAATGAATAAAGACATTTTGCCAGATTCAAGGGCAACTCTGTCCCCTTACACTGTATAGCCTCTTCTCAAAATCAAACTGACTGATGATGGATTATATCCAGTAATAACAGTTCAACGAAGTTAATACCCTAGCATTTCTGGTTTGATATCTTAGCTGAAGACATTATTTTGAGGACAGTAAAACATCATCATTCTCTCTGAATTTTGTTCAGTAGACAATCTTACTGTCCTACTTGGGAAATCTGAAAAATGGTTAGTCAGCTGAGGAGTGCTTTTAAACATTTGAATGTCTGATATATGCAAGACACTGTGCTAGGTGCTACATCAGATGCAGTCTTTGACTGTTCTCCCTACGTACTCTCCTCATCAGCAAACTTACCTCCCACAGTATCTAACTGAATAACTTCCCAAATATGCCAACTCTAATACTGTGTATCCAGACCTAAGCACTGTGTATCCAGATACAACCAGATATACTATAGTACCTAAAACCAAAAATGTCAAGAAAGCCATATCATTTTCCTATCATAGAGGTATCATTTTACTATTTATGTGAAAATTTGGAGATGGAAAGGCTGAAGGGATCAGAGAGCATATTTAAATAGTCTATTTTACTAATTCAACCTTGAAGTACATGAAATTTAAGCTTGAATGTTGAGCTTGGAAAATACGAGACAATTCTAAGAAATTCTTCAAGTCAAAATATAGGCAAGGAATGGTATTAAATTACACTGTGTTTACCACAATATGAATATGATCCCAAGATTTGGAGCCTTAATAGTGGAAAGCTAGTAGTGTCTAAAATATACAATTGATGTCTGAGAGAATGGTAAACCAAGTTCACTTAAATGCCAATAATGTTTTTTTGGTAACAGCTGAGTAATATTTTATTTTGTGGATCAAGCACCCTTTACCCCATCTTTTCCCAATTCTAGAAGCAGAGATTTAAAAGGAGATAATGTTTACACATAATTTACTTGGCTCCTATCCAATTATTGAAACAAGGAATTTCCCCTACCTTGTAGATGAGGAACCTAAAGACTGGAGAAATTAGGTAGATTACTTCCGCACAGTGAGACAATGTGAAAGTTTCTAGATTTAGTCTTTAATTGAGTTTGTTACTAAGCTGCATATTACCTGCACCTACACTCTCTTATATAGGATAGGCAGCAGACGATCAGGGGAAACAAATTCACCTGAAACAAAGCAACAAATCAGACCATAAACCACAGCAAACCAGTATCTCCTTCTGCCTTCATTAATACCAACAGTGTTCTACCTCACAACAGACTTAAAATCTTGGAGTCATCTTTTACTATCTTCTCTCATATTTAATACTACATCCCATTGAATCTTCCTTAATTCTGTCTCATATCCATTGCTTCTTACCCCTTTCTACCATCAACATCCTAGCTCATTATCTGTTTTTTTAAGTCATTTTGAAGACTAGTACTCTCCCTGCCACTACTCTCTCCTCCAAACAATTGTACATACTGCTCCCAATATGATTGCAAGAGGCATTGTGGTGTAATGGTTGAGAGTCTAGGTTATGTGACCTGAATGCCTGAGCTCAAATCTCCAGGTCTTTAACATACAACTTATCTTTGCATAAATCACTTAGTATTTCTGTCACTCACTTTCTTAATGTTTATAATGAGACTAATGCTAATAACCTTTTCCTAGGATTGTTTTGAGATTCAAATCAGTTAATTTACATATATATATATATATATATATATACAGAAAAATATTTGGCACAAAGTGCTTAAAAATGCTAATCACTGTTATTTTACTATTATTAGGAAATTACACTTTTGTTCATGTTATTTCAGTTAGAGGTGGTATTTAAATCCATTCTATCTAGATCTATAGGCCAAAGATTGAAACACAAATCCCAGAAAGGGTGAAAATATGAATGAAAACAAGTAGTATTATAACTGAAGTGAGACTAAAAATCCATGTAAGTATAAGGGTTTAAATTACTTATTCATCTGAGACCAAGGCCACTGTGGTGAACCTACAAAGCCTTACAAAGCAGGGCCAGAAGGGCACATAAATCACTTGACTAACATTTGGTCAAAATAGCTCTTGGGCTCTTTTAACCATCAGAGAGCCTGAAAAAAAAAAAAAACTCCCTAAACATAAAATGATAGAAATATGTGTATGTGCAAATGGTGCCAGTTACCGGTGAAAGCAAAGGAAAAATAAATTGGGGAGAGATTTGAAGAGAGTGGTAGAGGCATAAAGAAAGGCAGAAAAGCATACAGAAACTTGGGTTCCCATGGAAACATACCCAAGAGAGTTGTGAATTCGTGGAGATAAAGAATTTGATATGGCTAGCTTCCAATTCCATGGCCTTTCCATGGACTTTTTGGGTATTTCAGTTTCAATTTTGCCCCTAGGTATATACCCTGTGTATTCCTAACTATAAACCTTTTCTCACACTGTATCCTTTCTACACCTTCCTTTTGGCTCCCATTTGTTCTCTCTCTGCCTCAGTCTCTCTCTCTCCTTTGTTTTTCTATCCATTCATATCACCTCTATTGTGAAGTGTGCATTAAACATTGTAGTCATAAGAGTTTAAAGTTTTGGGGTGCCTGGGTGGCTTATTCAGTTAAGCATCCAACTCTTGGTTTTGGCTCAGGTCATGATCTCAGGGTTGTGAACTTGAGTCCCATGTTAGCCTCCACAATCAGAGTGGAGTCTACTTGAGATTCTCTCTTTTGTTTTCCCTCTGCCCCTCCCCCTACTTGCTCACATGCATCCGCTTTCTCTCTCTAAAATAAAATATTTTTTAAAAATGAGTTAAAAGTTTTCTTTTAGCACACATCAGCATTTAATTTCTACTTGCCCATCTAGAACCGTATGCTAGTTTTATCGGTAACTATAGTTTTTAAGTGACTGTGTTATGAGTTTTAGGTTATATTAGAAGATTGTGATTTGGTGGTATGCCTTATACTTACCATAGAAGTGATGAAGAAACTATAGGATGGTTTCTATAATATTATCCTGATCATAAAAATAAAAGAGCTATTAATAAGAACTCATAAAATCTACATAAATATAGTAACAGGTCAATATTCCCAGCATATTTTTACAAATCATCTATAAAGAGCATGAGAGCATATAGGGATTAGCAGAAGGCATAGGTTAATCTTTAGAGAAGGAGATACCCATGGTTAATGGGCAAATTCATGTCAAAGAAGAAAAATTATGAACTATGCCTTCCATATTAGAGCAGATATGATATATTCAGCAGCTCATTTGCTTCTTTTGAAAGGCACTTTGGGTCTTAAGGACTTTTGTTTCTGTTTTGAAATTATTTTCATGTTATTTACAGATATCTCAGTGTCTAATCTGTACCTAACATTTATAATCAAGAAACTAAGCAATATGTGCAAAAAATAAATATAATTAGGATTATTAATAATTTATTTTGGGGTGGTTAAGTGGTTCAGTTGGTTAAGTGTCCAACTCAGCTCAGATCTTGATCTCAGGGTCATGGATTCAAGCTCCATGTTGGACTCTACATGCAGTGTGGAACCTACTAAAGAAAAAGAATTGTTTATTTTCATTGTGTGTATGCTTATGTGTGTTCATATCTGTCTACTCCCACCCTCACCTCTGTCCTATAATTCATTTGGTGAATGAAAGCTTATTAAATGACTTGAAGTTAGAGGACATTAATGGCTAAAAGAAATTATTACCATAGGAGCTAAACCAAAGGGAATAGAGAATGTGCACCAACACTATGAAACAAATAATTAAAACCTAATTTGACCTGTTTTAAAGAAAACCAACATAGAATTCTTGAGTAATATACTTAAAAGTAAGTTCATCCATTTTGAGTTTATCTTTGTGTATGGTGTAAGGGAATGGTCTAGTTTCATTCTTCTGCATGTGGATGTCCAATTTTCCCAGCACCATTTATTGAAGAGACTGTCCTTTTTCCAGTGGATAGTCTTTCTTGCTTGTCAAATATTAGTTGACCATAGAGTTAAGGGCCCATTTCTGTGTTCTCTATTCTATTCCATTGATCTATGTGTCTGTTTTTTGTGCCAGTACCACACTGTCTTGATTTTTATTGCTTTGGAAAACAGCTTGATGTCCAGAATTGTGATGCCACCAGCTTTGGTTTTCCTTTTCAATATTTCCCTGGCTATTCGGAGTCTTTCCTGATTCCACACAAATCTTAAGATATTTTGTCCCAACTCTCTGAAGAAAGTTCATGGTATTTTTATAGGAATTTCATTGAATGTGTAAATTGCCCTGGGTAGCATAGACATTTTCATGGTATTAATTCTTCCAATCCATGAGCATGGAGTATTTTTCCATTCTCTTACACCATACACAAAGATAAACTCAAAATGGATGAAAGATCTTAATGTGAGACAAGAATCTATCAAAATCCTAGGGGAGAACACAGGCAACATCCTTTTTGAACTTGACCACAGCAACTTCTTGCAAGATACATCCATGAAGGCAAGGGAAACAAAAACAAAAATGAACTATCGGGACTTCATCAAGATAAAAAGCTTCTGCACAGCAAAAGAAACAGTCAACAAAACTCAAAGACAACCTACAGAATGGGAGAAGATATTTGCAAATGACCTATCAGATAAAGGGCTAGTATCCAAGATCTATAAAGAACTTATGAAACTCAACAGCAAAGAAACAATCCAGTCATGAAATGGGCAAAAGACAAGAAATTTCACAGAGGAAGACATAGACATGGCCAACAAGCACATGAGAAAATGCTCCGTATCACTGGCCATCAGGGAAATACAAATCAAAACCACAATGAAATACCCCCTCACACCAGTTAGAATGGTGAAAATTAATAAGACAGGAAACACCAAGTGTTGGAGAGGATGTGGAGAAAGGGGAACCCTCTTGCAATGTTGATGGGAATGTGAACTGGTGCAGCCACTCTGGAAAAGTGTGTGGAGGTTCCTCAAAGAGTTAAAAATAGAGCTACCCTACAACCCAGCAATTACACTGCTGGGGATTTACCCCAAAGATACAGATGCAGTGAAATGCCAGGACACCTGCACCCCAATGTTTATAGCAGCAATGTCCACAATACAATGGAATATTACTCAGCCATTAGAAACGACCAATACCAACCATTTGCCTCAACGTGGATAGAACTGGAGGGTATTATGCTGAGTGAAGTAAGTCAATCGGAGAAGGACAAACATTATATGGTTTCATTCATATGGGGAATATAAAAAATAGTGAAAGGGATTAAAGGGGAAAGGGGAGAAAATGAGTGGGAAATACCAGAGAGGGTGACAGAACATGAGAGAGTCCTAACTCTGGGAAATGAACAAGGGGTAGTGGAAGGGGAGGTGGGCAGGGGGACGGGGTGACTGGGTGACAGGCACTGAAGGGGGCACTTGATGGGATGAGCACTGGGTGTTATAATATATGCTGGCAAATCGAAGTCCAATAAAAATATACAAAAAAAAAGTAAGTTCATGTGATTTTACCATTACCTAATTAACTTAACATCAACATTCTGTCCAGTAGGGGAAATTCTTTAGAGCATATATAAATATTTAATATATTCAATGAATAAAAATCATTGGTTTAAAAATTATCAAATGTTCAATCAGAGCTAGTCCTATGATTTCAAACAGCATAGTAATATGTAATTTCTTAAGAAATCTGATTCCTCTTACATTTTCTGTTACCATGTACATATTATATCTATGGCGAAACTATCCACTCAACTCAGTTTCATGTTTGTAAATTTTCATAATTTACCTCAGGGAACAGTTTTTGGTAGTTTAAATGCTATTTATGATTAGTGATTATGGGGATCCCTGGGTGGCGCAGCGGTTTGACGCCTGCCTTTGGCCCAGGGCGCGATCCTGGAGACCCGGGATCGAGTCCCACGTCGGGCTCCCGGTGCATGGAGCCTGCTTCTCCCTCTGCCTGTGTCTCTGCCTCTCTCTCTCTCTCTCTCTCTCTCTCTCTGTGTGACTATCATAAATAAATAAAAATTTATATAAAAAAAGACTATTAAAATTATTTTAAAAATGATTAGTGATTATGCAGTTAACAATAGCAACTGTTTAGCTTCAATAATATTTTCTTATTGTTATAAGGATGATTTGTTTAAAACTGAACAGCTGTTTTTAAACGTTGATGAAAATATTCCTTTGGAATGTCTAAAACATAACAAAACAATATTTTTTAAAACCCAGAAAATTCATTTTATGCAGAAATTTTACCATATTGTCTATAAAATTATCCCCACTAGAAAATGAAACAGCAGGCTTTATATATCTATATTCTTATAGAGCATTTCTTGTCTTACAGATGAGCTCAGTGAAAATGTTGCGGCCTCGTCTAGATAACATTCTTTTCAAGCTCACGTTTGAAGAACATGTAAACAACATCAAACCAAGCATCATAGCAGTAACTCTTGCCTGTGAAGAAATGAAGAAAAGTGAAAGCTTTAACAGACTTTTAGAGTTAGTTCTTTTGGTTGGAAACTACATGAACTCAGGCTCTAGAAATGCCCAGTCTTTGGGTTTTAAAATCAACTTCCTTTGTAAGGTAAGATAACATTTTATAATGCTAAATAATAATCTCATCTGTGAGAAGGGTCACTCTAAATTGGCAATAGTACATAAGCCAAAAAAATAATATGCTTTAAAAGGGTGAATGTTGGGGCACCTGGGTGGCTGTCAGTTAAGCATCTGCCTTTGGCTCTGGTCATGATCCCATGGTCCTAGGACTAAGCTGCACATCGGGCTCCCTGCTTGGTGGAGAACCTGCTTCACTCACTCTGCTGCTGATTGTGCTCTCTCTCTCTCTCTCTGTTTGTGTGTGTGTGTGTCAAATAAATAAATAAAATCTTTTAAAAATAAATAAATAAAAATAAAATGATGAATGTTGTGATAAGTAAATTATATCTCAATTAAAACAGATAAATATATTTTTGTTTAATTTTAGTGCAGTAAAATCTCAAAGACTATGCAAATTCTGTTGTAATATAGTACTAAACTCCTCTGATCAGAACTTTCTGGTGTTTGTAAATTTTTTTTAAATTGCCTTTTATAAAGTAGATGCAATATTCTATTTCAGTTCCCTTGTACTTATTTTATGTCTTTCTTAAAACTGTTTGAGGAGCTAAATGTAATAAGGTAAATAGCCAGAAATTTCTTTTTGAATATGCTTTCCTTATTCTGGTCTAAACAAACAATACTCTATGTTGTTGAATACTGTTGTTACTAAGCTTATACTAGATATCTAGTCTACTAACTAAAAGTTAAAAAAAACTAAATGACAGTCATCTTGCTGTTTTGATGAAGACATTTCATAGTATTTTTTTGAGATTTTAATTCTCATGAGAAGAAACAGAGAAGCACAAAAATGATCATATACAGCCATTTCTAGGCTAGAGTGAATCACCTTATTCAAGGGAAAGATCTGTCTGTTACAAAGAGAAAACTGAACAGACTCTGAAGTGAAGGCCTATAAGAATGCTAGAGAGGAAAATAAATCTGAAAACAATCAATATCTCTTTGACATCTCACCATTCTTTCACTTTTTTTTCTTCTCACATCTTAAACCATTGAAAAACTGGTTAGTTCTTGAAGTATAACAAAAATCTCAAATGTAGGAATGGATATAAATTTCTTTTCTATTAATGCATTAAATAGATGCACATTACATATGTATGGACTAACGTTTTAATATGCATCAAAAGTGATTTGCTTCTAACTCAGATAGACAAAGAATAACCTTTATAGGAATAGGATGTATAATGGAATTATATCTGTTTACTCCTTATTCATTTTTGAGGGGTGTAAAGAAGGAGTGCCAGAAAGATAGGGAAGATCATCTGGAATGCTAGATTTTGTCGAAAAAAAACCCCAAAACCTAATATTGTTACTCCCTCTTCTTGGGATATTAGGGGACATGTGAAATTATTTGATAATGCCAGAGAGAATAAGGTAATGCTTGTAATAAAATGGAATAAATTGTAGCCACATTTATAGGATAAATCTAAATATTTAATACATTTGCATTGTATTGCATACCATAAATTTAATACTAAGAAAGTCATCTCTTCCAAAGATGCTTTTTAAGTATATACTATATGCAGGGTGGATGAATCTTAAGATATTTTTAGTCAGTGATCATAAAAATATTATAAATTAAGAGAAAAGATCATTGAAAATTTGTATTGTATACCTATTTCACATTTGATTCATATAAAAAAAACATTTAAAACCAACTATCCTAATTTGACTATATATGTATCTTTTCTAACTTTCTTAATTTCACATTATTCCAATTAATTACATGAACTAATTTTTATAGCAAATATGAATAAGTCATTTATACATGGAAACAAAAGATTATATTAATCTCACAGAAGGATTTTACAGTTCTATTTTGGAGAGAATCTTCTTCCTGTCTTCTAGCTGTCAAATGAAATTTTATACAACACTAATCTGACATCTATCACTAGAGGTATACTCAAAGGATTCAGCACAAAGATTTTTCCCAACTTCATATGAAATAAAAATAATCTTGTGGGAAATACTATCATGTAGTAATAGATGTTCTAAAAAAGAAGAAATGATTTTTTTTAGATGTCCCTATCTTCCCCCTGCCCACTTTTCAGTAGGGTTTTTCTCTTTAGGGAAATATTTGTCCTTAAGAAAGAGAAATCATATACATGCATGACATTCCCCTAATGTCTAGGATTAAAAGGATATTCCTGGAATACAAAGGGTTCTGAGTAGATGTAAATGTCTAAAATGATAGAAATTTGTGAAGGACATAGAAACAAGTTTACTTAGGTTTGTAATCTGTTCAAAAGTGAATTCACTAACTACTGATGTATGATTAGCTAGAATTGTTGTTAAATTCCAGTTATATTATAAAAGATTATTTGGTTGATATTTCTTAATTTGCTTAAAGAATAGCAGAGAGAACTTCCTTTGTAGAGCACTGAGTTTGCTTTGAAAAATGATAACATTTACCCACCTAAATTATTCTAATGATAATTTCCTTTCTTAGTGAATATGACTATAATCTGCTCTTCACAAGTTATAGAGTATGTTAAAATATTCACCATCTTAAAAAGGAGCCATGGTGTAAGCAGTTAAATTTATCAGATATATCTTGTAGTAAAATAATATTAAAAATTCAGATGGTCACAATTGGCTCCTATGATATTTGGGAAGAAAAGGAAAACAGATAGGTTAACCTAAATGTCAAATATAACTAACTGGTGTCATATTACTATAAATACTACCCTTACCATAAAATGCTTTAATTTGCAGCTGTGAATTATCACTTTGTGAATCACCAAACCAAGGTTCTGAACTGTAATACAAGTCATTTCCATGCAGATGAGTTCCCAATGTTTTCTTTGCCCCTGTTTGCCTGTTGTTTATTAAAATTCTAACCAATAGCAGTGGTGCACTTCAGGGTCATTTACTTATGTTTTCAGCTATATACAATAACATAATCTGCATAAGAACAAAACATTTGAAAATCCCTAGGCACTAAGCTTTGTGGGTATATAAGATAAGGATCTTTACAAGAGAAAATGATTCTGTTGGATAAAAGCAAAAAACAAAAAAGAAAATAAAACAAAAAAGCCAGGAATTTATCGAAATGTAAGAAATAGCTCAACTAGAAACTGAAGAAGCTGAATAACTTGGCCTTTAAAAAAGCAACAACAATGGTATCTTTGAGGGAACGGGGAGCAGGAACAAATGGAAAGTCTTTTTAGGAAATTGTCTTTGGGTGCATTAGCTCCAACCATTTTCCTCCTTCTTTCTCTGAGTTTGATTTAAATTCTTATTAGAAAGACAGACTGATTGGCCTAGCGTGGATTACAAGAATACTCCTTGTCCAAGGGAAGGCAAAGAACCTTGATTGATAACACTACCAGGACTACCTGTGATGGAAGATTGCTCATGTCCTAAAGGATGTGGTTATCCAAAGATAGGGACACCAAAGATTAGTGACAGGTCAAGGGACGTCAGACAAACAAAGGCAAAACAAAAGAGATCATTGGTATACCAGGGGCATACAAACAACACAGAAGATGCATAGAAACCTCAAGAAGCTAGTGGTACAGTTAAGTGGTCGGGAAATATACTACATATAGAATAATATGTAATGTCACAAGATACACTGTCAGTGAACACCAAGACTAATGGCCATTGAGATTAACAGGACGTCAGAAGAGGGAGGAGTTTTTGATTATGGGGTGGGGATGAGCAGTACTGCAAAATGAAAGAGAAGTATCTTGAAGGAATGGTAGAACTAGGTTATATAAGGGAAGAAGGCATAACCTTGCAAGACAGGAAAAAGATCGACTCAGAACCTACCTTTTAGCTTCCATTTTGCCCATTAATAGCCAAGTTTTCATGGCTGTCACTTACTCTCTCTGAACTCTATTTCCTTACCTGTAACTGAGGAAATCCAGTGACCCTTGCTTATTTTGTTATTTAGGGTTGTTTTTTGGGTCAAATAAAATTATCTTTGTCACAGTTCTTTGAAAAATAATGTTAAATGGTAGTAGTTCTTTTTAATGATGGTAGAGAAAAAAAATAGAAAAAAAATGATGGTAGATAACTGGGGATAATCATCATGTGTTTGAAGAGGAATTAGAAAACCACACTGACTGGAATATTGGATATGTTGGAGACAAATAACATTGGCTGGGAGGTTGTGAAAAGATTTTGAGTTATTTGTATACTAGTATGGTTAGCTTGCCTTCATAATTTTTTAAATCATTCATTTCGTAACTTATGAAGGTCATGAACCTTTCTTTTTCTGCCTTGAGTTAATATCCCCTCACCCATACTATGTATGACTTTCTAGTCATTCTGGTTGGACAGAGAGATATAACAAGTCATGATGAGTAGGATGATGTGCTTTTGTACAAATGTGAAATATACTGTACAAAGAACCTGAAGAAAACATTTCAATTTACTATGGAGAAAATTTTGTATATCTTACTTTAAGTCATAAGGATTAATATGGTAATGTAATTGTGTTCCTATTTCTAAGATCCATCATTTCTATAAAGTGTAGGTAACATTAAAGGCCTTATTTCCTAGAAACCATCACATAGTATTTGTGACAGAATACTGTAGGTATTATCCCAAGTACACAAAGGAAAGTCTTCTCCCCCAGAGAAAGAAAGAAGAAAGAAAGAAAGAAAGAAAGAAAGAAAGAAAGAAAGAAAGAAAGAAAGAAAGAAAGAAAGAAGGAAAGTGAAAAAAAGCTTCATTTTTAATGTGAAATAGAAGATTAGTTACCAGAAGATATGATTTGTAAAGAAAATGACTGCTGTCTGTGGAAACAAAAGTTAGAAATATATAATCCAAGAGAAAAATCTACAACAACAAAAAAAAAAACTAAGAAAAAAGTCACATCTAAGTACTTTAAAAATTTCACATCTCATCATTTTTAGCTGAAATGATGTGGATGGTTTCCATATAAACTTAGAATCTTTTTTTTTTTTAAGATTTTATTTATTTATGAGAGGCACACAGAGAGAGAGAGAAGCAGAGACACAGGCAGAGGAAGAAGCAGGCTCCATGCAGGGAGCCCGATGTGGGACTTGATCCCGGGTCTCCAGGATCATGCCCTGGACTGAAGGCGGCGCCAAACCACTGAGCCACCGGGGCTGCCCTAAACTTAGAATCTTAACATAAGAAGGTAACTAGTCTAGCCTCTTCAATTCCTTGATAAGAAAATGGACACTCAGAGAAGGGAAATACTTGGTTTGTGTTTTGGCAGGTTCCAACTGCCATGACAGAGTACCACAGTCTGGGTGGTTTCAACAACGGAAATTAATTTTGTCAGTTTCGGAGATAGGAAGTCCAAGATCTTGTTGTGAATGTTTGGCATAAGTGTTAACTTTTTTTTTTTTTTTTTTAATTTAGAGACTGTAGTTCCTCACAGATTTAAAGGGTATACCATTTTTTACCAGCGAAACTATTGAATATATAATTGTCCCACTGCTGTGGTTCATTTATTAAAAAAAAAAAAACATTAAAATGTATTGTTTGCTATAAATATTAACCAGCAATTCTACCTTCAAATGTGGGTTAACAAATAAATATATGACTATGAATTTATAAGCAAAAATATTTTAGAAAATAACCACTGTAGAATATACTAAAAGGCACCCTACCAAAGATCAATACATTCTAGTCAATAGTCTACACATTTGGTTGCCTATGGTTTAACAGTTTATAAAGTACTTTCCTTGCCATTCAGGGAGGTGAATTATTATTGGCCCCATTTACAAATTAGTAAATAAAAGCGTACAATTTAAGTCATACAATTTTTCCAATTTCCAATTTTAAATACCAGCTAGCAATTATCCAAGTTGAGGCTTAAGTCTGTTTTCTGTGTCCCAATCCTTGCAAGCACACTGCCTCTCATTGTACTATAACAGGATGTTTGGATATATATGGTTCAATGCAAGGAAGCATTACAGAACACACCTCTGCCACTTATGGAATTCCAGAAATTGGGAAAATCACATAAAGATTTTCTTGACTCTTTGGTAGCTTGTAAAATGAGAAATCTCTCTCTCTCTCTCTTTTTTTTTAATTTTATTTATTTATTCATGGGGGGGTGGTGGCAGAGGGAGAAGCAGGCTCTATGCAGGGAGGCCCGATGTGGGACTCAATCCCAGGTCTCCAGGATCACACCCCAGGCTGAAGGCGGTGCCAAACCTCTGGGCCACTGGGGCAGCCCCTAGAAATCCCTTTTTTAATTCGAATTGAATTGGAAGTAATTGCAGGAATATTATTATAATTTTTTTTTACAGATTTTATTTATCTCTTCATGAGAGACACAGAGAGAGAGAGAGAGAGAGAGAGAGAAAGAGGCAGAGACACAGGCAGAGGGAGAAGCAGGCTCCATGTAAGGAGCCCGACGTGGGACTCGATCCCGGGGTCTCCAGGATCAGGCTCTGGGCCGAAAGTGGCGCTAAACTGCTGAGCCACCTGGGCTGCCCAAATTGCAGGAATATTAATAGAACATTTCTCTTCCTCTAATACATTTTAATGTATCCAGGCAGTAGAGCCTATATATTTGTAATAAAATAGCACCTAATAATCTGCCTAATTATAGAGCTATCACTTGACCTTGTATGTATAGACTCTTAGAGCCTATCAGTTTTGTGTAGGCAAGTTTAGCTGCTGTTCTCAAATTTTACAAATGAAAATCGGACCTCCAGGGAGATAACTTACCCAGGATCACTCAGTGGCAGATGTATAGTTAGAATCCAACTTTTCCTAAGACTCAAATTATTTCAGTGGCTCAGGCTATTTTTAGAATTTGATGGTCTCTTTTGCTTCACTGAAATCTTTTTTTCCTATCAGACAGTATTTAACATTACTTGAATTTGGAGGAGTTGTGGTTGATATTTTGCTGAGAAGAAAATTGCTTTAAGGGATATAATTTGCATCGGAAAATGCTGTGTAAGGGAAGCCTATCAAGTACAGGATTGGGTGGAATGTTAGGTCTTCTTTCTAAACTTTCCTTTTTTTCCTTGTGGGTCCTTTAAAATCTCCTTCCTGCGGGGCTATTTGAAGAAAAGAATTTTCAGTTGTTGATCTCCCTGAGTCACTGGTTATAATCAGTGACATATATCCAAATGTACAGCAAAACCCAGACAAGCTCATTCATGTTGCTTTGCATTTTTAAATGTCATCATGTAATATCATGACACACCATACTATGTTCGTAATTTATGACTAATAGACACAAACATTTCAAGTTAAGGATTTGTCTGTGTCATGTCATACTCTTTGAAGTAGAAACAACCATTTTTGACCTCTGAAACAACTAAGCAGCATAGAATGATTTAAGAACTGGATATCATTCTTAATTTTATTTATTTATTTTTTAAGATTTTATTTATTTATTCATGAGAGACACAGAGTGAGTGAGAGGCAGAGACAGGCAGAGGGAGAAGCAGGCTCCATGCAGGGAGCCTGATGCCAACTGGATCCGGGACTCCAGAATCACACCCTGGGCTGAAGGCAGACACTAAACTGCTGAGCCACCCAGGGATCCCCCATTCTAAATTATAAATGGTTTCCTTTGTTCAGCTTATTTGATGGTTGAACTTTATTTAAGTCCATTGTGTTTTATTGTACTGTGCTTAATGAGCTCTCATCATTGAGAACCATTGAATAGTTTCTTGGGCTTAAAGATAAATGTTGTCCTGTTGTGGTACTATGCCAGTGGTGACATTTTAGATTCAGTATCCATAATTGTGTCTTGAGATTTTGTTTCCCTGAGTTTTTCATGTAAATCAGTATACCAAAACGTATAATTTTCAAACAGCAAGCAATAATATTATTGTTTAAGTCAGGAAGTCCAGAAGTGTTTAAATTTATAGAACACTAAATTTATTTTTTAAAGAAACAATTCTGAGCTCTTTTAATTCCCATACGTTATTGTTATATATCCTAAAGCACATTCTATTAATCAGTGCATGTGGATTTGTACACACAAGCAAATGGTAGTATTAAAAGATTGCTTCAGTGATTCCCATTTCTCTAGTAATCAAGATATTTATTTTTCTTTTAAAGATTTTATTTATTTATTCATGAGAGACAGAGAGAGAGAGGCAGAGACATAGGCAGAGGGAGAAGTAGGCTCCATGCAGAAAGCCCGTGGGACTTGATCCCGGAACTCCAGGATCATGCCCTGAGCCAAAGGCAGACACTCAACCACTGAACCACCCAGGCATCCCATAATCAAGATATTTGGATACTAGCTCAGAAATGCAATCCAAAATCCTCACACCTGATGTCTTTGGTGCCTTTTAAAATCTGAACAAAACACAGACTACTTTTGAGCTTCTCTTTAAAATATAGCCCTCTAAATGTTAGAAACATGTGGGCAGCCCAGGAGGCTCAGCGGTTTAGCACTGCTTTCAACCCAGGGCGTGATCCTGGAGACCTGGGATCGAGTCCCACGTTGGGCTCCCTGCATGGAGCCTGCTTCTCCCTCTGCCTCTCTCTGTTCTCTCATGAATAAATAAATAAAATCTTTTAAAAATAAAATAAAAGTTAGGAACATGTGATCTTGGCCTCCTGATTTTGTAATCCCACAAACATACCACCATGTGTTTTGAAGACTGTCTTTCAGTTAGAAAATCAGCTCTTTTCCCACTTTTAAGATGTAGAGTACCTAGTCTTTTTATAGGATAGTAGTCTGTACATACAGATTGACCCCTGAAGTAGAAAGAACACTTGATGTGGATCAAGTCCATTTCCATCTTTATAGGCATTTTCTTCCAAGATGGCAATCTCAACTTTTACAGATGATCATGACATTTTCCAGATTTAGGTTCATGTGGAGATACTTCATATCTTTCTTACTCTCTGTAGCCTACATTATGGAATTGGGAAAGGAGAAAAAGAGGACTGCTGTATTAGCACAGGTAAAGCTATGTGATCATAGGGGCATAGGAATTAAGCAGTTTTGAAGATATACTTATTTAAATTGGTATACAGGCATACCTCATTTTATTGTACTTTGCAAATTTTGTGTTTTTTACAAATTTAAGATTTAGCAACCCCGTGTCAAGCAAATCTATAGGTACTATTTTTCCAATAGCATTTGCTCACTTGGTGTGTCTGTGTCACATTTTGCTAATTCTCAGAATATTTAAAAGTTTTTCAGTATTGTTTATTATAGTGATCTATGATCAGTGATTATGACTTACTGAAAACACTGATAATGGTTAGCTTACAGTATTTTTAAATTATATATCTAGGTTTTTTTGATATAATGCTATTGCATACTTAATAGACTACAGTATAGTATAAACATAACTTTTGGATCTGCTAGGAAACCAAAAAATTCATCTGAGTTGCTTTATTGCAATATTCACTTTATTGTGGACTGAAACCAAGCCTGCAATATATTTGAGGTATACCTTTAGTTATGAAGGAGTATGTATAGCACAATACCTTTTTCAAAAATTTGAACTCTGATTAAACAGAACAAATTTACACCTCTGTTACTCTTGCCTCTAAACATATAGAAGTCTCATGAGCTTATTTAAAGATATTTCTCTAAGTTGAAATATTCATTAATTTGCATTCATTGGTGCAAACTAGTCAGCTTATACTTTAAATGTGACACTTGTTTGTTTTTTTCAGAATCTGGTTACATCTGTTTAGATATTATCACATTTACAATACTATAGCTTAGGCTGTGTGAAAACCGCATTATAAACCCCCCTCCCCAATTTTCAGTTTATTAAATTCTCTGGAGAACAGTAGTTTGTAAATGTAATTTGTCTGTTGCAGACTTGATTAGTATTCCTTGTTGGTGTTAACTGCTTTGAAGATGTTATTTTTCTTCTCACAACATTTCTTTCCTATTTTACTTATATATGTGAAAATGTTCTATCCTTTAAACACACACAAGCACAGACGCATGCACTTCCCAGGCCCTTAAGTGATCATTGTATTGTGAAGCTTGTGCTGCTGTCCCTGCTTTTAACTTCTGTATTACAGTTAAATCTGCCTCCCACATGTCTAGATAACTTGGGATGAGGGGTAATATTAAAATTCATGGTACACAATTGCCTTGTGTACTAGCTATGCCTGATTATTGTGCTTTCCAGTGCAAACACCTGACCTTTTTGAGAAGGAAAACATTCCAGTTTTTGGAAATTTCATATTAGGGAGGGGACCAAGGAAAAGGGATTAGAAGCCAGACCAAGCCAAAAAGTATATTTGTGTGTGTGTGTGTGTGTGTGTGTGTGTATAGCAATCGAACAAGTGATTAAAACAAAAAATGAAAGAGTGAGAAAAAAATCATGATTCTCAGAATTGGATGATCAGAGAGAAATAAGATTGAGTTAAATATGTCTTATGCATAAATTTACAAACTTGTAAAGAGCATTTAAAAATGGAAAGTAAGACTTTCCAAATTATGCTCCTTATCTTCTGCCAATGATAATTATTTAAAAACCAACTATATATTTGTATATAGTATAGTATATTTGTTATATATATAGTATATTTGTTATATATAGTTGTATATAGTGAGGGTTGTAATTCATTTTCAGTAGAAGACAAATGTATGGCTTAGTTTATGGCTCTAAATACACACATTTCAGGAAAACAGAAAGATGGACACAATTGTAATTTCTCTCATTTAAATTTTTGTTTTCCTCATGCACTGATTTAAAAAGCACAATTTAATACCGTGCTAGAAGTATACTTGTTGAAGTCATTGTGACTAAACAGTAATGGATATAGTTAACTATTGTGTTGGGTAGTATGGCTGACAGAACTAATTCTCTAGTTTACAAAAACAAAACAACAAACAAACAAAATAAACTACCTTTTTTTGGTTCTTGACTATTCCCCCATATATCAGGAGTGGCAAAAAAAAAAAAATTCAGCACTGGATCAGAGAAAAAAATAATGAGATTTATGGGACTGGTTGTAGGTCTTGGTTCACCACAAAGACTGTTTCCATAGATGATTTAAATGAACTCAGCTGGCTTAGTATTCTGTGACTTGCTGTAGTCATTTTCTAAGTTTAATCTTATGACTGATTTTGTAATCCTCACAGTGGGGGAAAGGTGACAACATGAACAGCATTTAGTGAATATAATTAGTACGTTTAAAAACAAATGCCTTTTTATTCTGTAAAAGCTCTGTTTGAAGGGGACTTTTAACCCTATATGAAACTGCTGTTCAAAAAATGTGGCCACTGTGACTGAATGTGACTGATCATCTTATAAACTGATTTTCTTGTCAAACAAAGCCATAATAATGTAGGCATGGTATAACTTTAAGGGGGATTGATGACTACAGAAGAGGGTTTATAAGATAGTAAGTAGTTCACATTCAAATAAAACTCTGAACATCCAGTTATCCCTGTGATAATTTTAAGCAATCTAAGAACTATTCACATACATATACTTTTTAGCTAATTATTGGCAGCAAATTCGCCATATTTTTTGAGCCCTTATTTTCTGTGGAACCCTGTGCTACATGCTTTGCAGTGATAAAGAGAAATAAAACATACATCTCTAGTCCTTGAGGGCCTCCTGAGCTAGTTTCACAAGAGTATTATTTTATAAAAACAAGAGGAAAATAGGGAGAAATGAAATGGGGCAGGAGTGCCGGGGGCAGATAGTGTACATCAAAAATATTCTTT
Organism: Canis lupus baileyi; assembly: GCF_048164855.1. Lineage (NCBI taxonomy): Eukaryota > Metazoa > Chordata > Mammalia > Carnivora > Canidae > Canis > Canis lupus. The sequence goes on along the minus strand of NC_132876.1, from coordinate 53,784,429 downwards.
GTTGCTTTAAGTATGGGTTGGCTAATTACAGGAAAGTACTCCATTCAATTATAACCTATTTTGTAAAGCTGCCTTACTTCTTTAAAAAGGAAAAGCACAATACCAGCCCCACTTACATGTAGTTTACTTCTCTCCCTCAAACAATTGCTTAGATTTTGCTTTCCCTGGCTTCTGTCATAGGGAGAAATGCAAAGCCTTGCCATTCACTTCTTTAAAACTCTTTAAAAATCTGCATTATCAGAATAGTCTTTTCCCCATTTATGCTACAATAAGAGTGTTTTAAAAACTGCTTTAAAAAAAAAAGACTGATTCCTACCTCCTTTCTACTATAATTAAATGTTACTATTTTAAAATTTTTGGACAGAGTTAATTGGTACCTATTTAAAAACGGCAATATAACGATATTATTATATGTCTGTTATATGGCCATACCCTTCCTGATTTACTAATGTGGCAAAAATATCAAATAATATTTTAGTGAGAAGATGCCATGAGATTGTCCAGATAAATAATAATAAACATAGTGACTATTAAGTGCTTACTGTGAGAGATCACCTTAGGATTGAAGCATCCCAGTATTGAGGACATACCAGCTATTCAGAAGTTGACTGTTGAGAGAAAAGAGTTCAATATTAAAATTTAAGAAAGTAGCTACTTCTATTAACAGAATATTTTACTTGGAAACCTGAGGGAAGCTGAAAAGCACTGTAATCAATTAAAAGATGTGGGGAGATATGTAGATTCATGATTCCAATGGTTTTTCATCAATCATAGCCTGGTCAGGTCAGATCCCTTTATGTTCTCAAATTGCAGCTTCATTGAAATATAGGACAAAGTCCAGGTTATTAGTCAACTTCTGAAGCCACTTGTGTAGGACTGTTGTTCATTTGTTGTGTTATTATTTCAGAAGTAAAAAGATAGACAACCTAGAGATTTGAACATAGCCTGTAACTTTTAGTATATGTGCTGCCGAACGAAGTGAGCACAGTCTAACTTTTAAAAGTAATTAAATCAGATTATAATTGAGCTAGAATCTTATTTATTCATTTTAAGTATGTAGTTTGATGAATTTTGTTATTTCTATGCAATTGTACAACATCCATCACAATCAGCATATGGAACAGTTCCATCAACCTATAGTTTCCTCAGGCCCCTTTGCAATCAGTGTTCACTTCCAGCTCCAAACAGCTACTGATTTGCTTTCTGTCACTGTGGTATTGCCTTTCTCTAGAATTTCATGTGAAAGGAATCATCCAGTAAATGTAGTCTTTTTGTGTTACTTTGTGTTTGGTGTGACTTTCACTTTACATAATGTCAGGGCATGTATCAGTAGTTCATTTTTATTGCTAAATGATATTCTATTGTCATTATTTACCATTCATCAGCTAATGGATATTTGGGTTTATCCTGATTTTTTGGCTGTTAAAAATAGCTATTAGTATTCATGAGGCCTAAATTTCATTTATCTTGAGTCAATACCGAGGAGTGGGAATTCTGGGTCATATAGAAATTATAGGTTTAATTTTAAAAGGTACCATTTTCCAAAGTGTCTGTGCCATTTTATGCCCATTCCTACAATTAAATTAAATTAAGCCAACAATGAGATATCCTTTCATACCTATATTGACAAAAATTTAAAATTCTGATAATATCAAGTATAAATAAGAATATATGTCAAAGGGAACGGCTGGTGAGAATGTAACTTGATAGTTCTATTTCAGAAAACAATTTGGTACTATTTCCAAATGTTGGAAATACAATATCCACAAATACCACCCCTAGAATATTTTCTCAATAAACTCTTACATAAGGATTCTGAAGACATGTATAAGAATGATGATATTATTAAAGGACACTCTCACAGAGTAAAAAAGCAACCCATAGAATGGGTAAAAATACTTACCAATCACGTATCTGATAAGGGATTAATGCCAGAATATATAAAGAAATCCTACAACTCAATTATAACAATTACAAAAACAACCAACCCAATTCAGAAATGGTCAAAGGACCTTAATAGACATGTCTTTAAAGAAGATGGACAATAAGTACATGAAAAGACGCTCAACATCACTAATCATTAGGGAAATACAAATCAAAACCACAGTGATATACTACTTCATATCCATTAGGATGTCTACTATCTGAAAAACAGAAAACAGAAAATGTTAGTGAGGATATGGAGAATTGAAATCCTTGTGAATCACTGGTGCAAATGTCAAATGGTACAGCCTATTGTGGAAAATGGTACAGTGGTTACTAAAAAATTAAACATAGAATTACTATGTGATGCAGCATTCCACTTTTGTACAAATAAAAGAATTGAAAGTAGGGACTTGAACACATATTTGTATAGCAATATTCAAAGTAACATTATTCACAATAACCAAAAGTGGGAGCAGCCCAAGTGTCCATCAATAGACGAATAAATAAACAAAATGTAATATATACATATAATGAAATATTAATTAGCCTTTAAAAAGAAGGAAGTTCTAGCAATTCTTCCATATGGATGAATCTTAAAGACATTACACTAAGTGAACTAAGCCAGACACAAAAAGACATATATTGTGTGATCCTACTTATATGAAGTACATGTAATAGTCTAATTCATAGAGGCAGGAGAGAGTAGTGGTTGCCAGGGGCTGAGGGTATTGGGTAGAGGGAGATGGAGAGTTATTGTTTAATGGGTATAGAGTATGACATGATTTAAAAGTTCTGGAGATGGACAGTGATGATTGTTGCATAACAGTGTGAAAGTACTTAATACCAACCACCTCACTGTACAGTTAAAAATGATTAAAATGAAAAAAAATGATTAAAATGACAAAATTTATTTAATGCATATTTCATTATAATAAAAGAATGTTGACAGCACCGTTATCTATAATAAAATCAGTATTGATGACTCCCCCCCCAATGGAAACCAGATAATGAAAATGTTCAACAGGAGAATATAACTAAAATTAGTTGTATTCATGTGGTAGAATAGTGTACAGTAGTGAAAATGATGAATGGCTATAATTACAAACATCAGCATAATTCTGTAACTCATTCTAAAGAGTTGCTCCTCAATGTTAGATTCTAATTATACTTTAACACTATTACGTGTCTTGGATCTTCAAAGTTATTCTTAAATGGCTAAAGCCACTAATGTTGAACCTCCAAATGCCATTTATTTACAGTGTATAGACATAGCAAAATTAGTTCTATTCACTCTTTGGGTATTGATGGTAATCTTTAAGGCTATGCACAGATAAAAAAAAAAATCCTACTCTTCTACCTACTCTCAAACCTCACACATATCAGTTTTGTTAAGTAAAATACTCATGACAATAAATAGAAGTTAAAAGTTATCTTAAGTGCTGGAACCATTACTGAAAAGAAAACACCTAATACCTTAGAGATATTTATGCTTGTAAACTATTTCTGTATCAATTTAAAATAATTTGAATTTTATTAAAACTATTCTCAGAAGAATTTTTATTAAAATTGTTCTCAGAAGAGTTAATCTTTCTATAGACAGGTTTATTAGGAACCTTTGAAAGCATCAGACTAGCTTTTCTTTTTAAAATATAGACATAATTTGTTAATTCTTTCTGGCCTTTCCTAAAATAAGCACACATATATATTTTTTTAATTTGCCACTGTTCCTGGCTAATGCTAATGCATATGCAGGCCATTCTCCTTGAATAAGTGGGGCTACAAGGGAAAATTCTAAGAGGTGGAGCAGAAAGAGTAGGAAAGCAAAATTTGTCTTCTTTGGGAAACTGACATCAAGAATGCCCTACTGGGTCTGAAGGTAGTAATTGAATGAATCCTTTTGCCATTGAATTTTGTCATGGTTTCCAGTTTAAGCTCTCCTTTCACAGATTGGTGCTATAAATTAAGCCAACAAATGAAAAACTCTTAAATTGCTTGACTTTTATCCAGTTGTTATCATCTGTTCCTTTTTTGTTAGAAATACTATTATAATACCAAAATCAAGAGTATAAAAAAGGGATGATCAGGCCTACATAAAGAATTAAGACATCTTTTCACTGTAATTTACAATGTAATTTGGCTGAGTCAGTGTCAGCCCTGGTCATGTAGCACCCAAAAAAGCATTTTTGGTGCCAGATTTAGAAATAAAGCCAGGAAATCCCGTATTAAACCTGTCTTGTGTGGGACGCCTAGGTGGCTCAGAGATTGAGCATCTGCCTTTGGCTCAGGGCATGATCCTGGGATGTGGGATCGAGTCCCACATTGGGTTTCTTGCATGGAGCCTGCTTCTCCCTTTGCCTGTGTCTCTGCCTCTCTCTCTCTCTCTCTCTCTCTCTCTCTCTCTCTCATGAATAAATAAATAGAATCTTTAAAAAAAATAAAATAAACCTGCCTGGTTGTAGCTACAGAGCTAATGTCTTTATGGTAATTACAATCTTTAAAAATACATTATCTTTCTTAATGTTATTGCAGTGTGTGGTGGTTTTGAAGAAAGCAATAATTTGTAAACAATCCTTGGCAGAGAGCACAGACCTTAATCTTGAATAAAAGAGACTAGCAATTAGAATTCATGTGCTGTATTAAGACTGGCAAGTGGTAGTAGTTGTTTTGATATATGCACTGGAGCATTCATGATTACTTAAGTATTGACTGTTCTATGAATATACAAATATAATGGGGAAAAGAGAAACCATGATTAGGGAAAACTTTCACTAAGAGAAATGAAGTTGAATTATCTGATCATATTGGTAGTTTAGATGGGTTTATTCCAATGACTAAATCAGATTCCTTTACTGCATTTTATGATCTCTTTTCTTTCAGAGGATATCTAATGTAAAGGTTTATATGTAGTGTTGCTATCTGTCATAACTCTAATCTTAACAAGAATAGTTAGGCAGTTCAGACTTTTTCTGAGTATGTGACCTGTTGATAAGTTTGCTGATTTTTATGTGGTCATTTGTATAAATACCAGGGGGAAAAAGAGATGATCTGAAATACCTTCCTTCAGATACAATTTACAGACCAGACTTTTCTCACATTAAAGTTTTAATATACTTTAAAGATAAATATGCTTAAATGTGTGCTTGACTACTTCATTTCTTACATTGTTTATATGAAATTCAGTGTCGTCTCTGATAAATATGCACTCTACAGCAATTATGCAAGAAAATCTATTGTTCCTCTTGCACATTCTTGCTTCTTTCTAGAAAAGAGCATTCTCTTGCAGTTGGCTGGATATTTGCTCCTTTTACATTCTGATAATTCTCTGTGCCACTCTAAGTTGAGTGTAAGATTTCTTTAGGTAAGGGCATAGGCTCACAGCTTTGCTCCTATATGATGTATAGTAATGCAGGAACACTTTCTTACTCTTGGCCTTCAACCCCAAGTGGGTTTTCTTACACAGGCAACACAGTATCAGAATATGCCTGTGTTATGAACAGGGATGATGCTTCCTCTTTTTGCCCTCTTTTTCTTGACATTCACCTACTGTGGTTTATCTCTGCTCATATGTATAAACTCTGTTTGGCCTATAAGTCAAGATGTTTGTCTCCTTAGAGCCAGACATCAGCCCAGAAATTAGGACCAGTGAAATATATTTGCAATGCAAGACTTTTATAAAAAGCATTGAGGCATGATGTCTGAACTAAAATGTAATATCCTGATTCAAAATTCTTTAGTAAATATTTAAGCAACGTTTCAGATTTTCCAATAAGAAGTGAACTTACAGCTTGTTTTATAGTTGGAAGGCATGAATGATCTGCTTGATTATCTAGTCCATCACTATGATAATATCTGGTAGACAAGACACTACAGTAACATGTAAGTATATTTTCAATATAGTTTCAGGTGAAGGATAAGAGACAGTTTAGAAGACTTAGGAATAAGACATGAAGAGAAATCTCACAGAGGAAGACATAGACATGGCCAACAAGCACATGAGAAAATGTTCTGCATCACTTGCCAGCAGGGAAATACAAATCAAAACCACAATGAGATAACACCTCACACCAGTGAGAATGGGGAAAATTAACAAGGCAGGAAACCACAATTGTTGGAGAGGATGCGGAGAAAAGGGAACCCTCTTACAGTGTTAGTGGGAATGTGAACTGGTGCAGCCACTCTGGAAAACTGTGTGGGGGTTCCTCAAAGAGTTAAAAATAGACCTGCCCTACGACCCAGCAATTGCACTGTTGGGGATTTACCTCAAAGATACAGATGCAATGAAATGCCGGGACACCTGCACCCCAATGTTTCTAGCAGCCATGTCCACAATAGCCAAACTGTGGAAGGAGCCTCGGTGTCCAACGAAAGATGAATGGATAAAGAAGATGTGGTTTATGTATACAATGGAATATTACTCAGCCACTAGAAATGACAAATACCCACCATTTGCTTCAACGTAGATGGAACTGGAAGGTATTATGCTGAGTGAAATGTGTCAATTGGAGAAGAACAAACTTTATATGTTCTCATTCAATTGGGGAATATAAATAATAGTGAAAGGGAATAGAAGGGAAGGGAGAAGAAATGTGTGGGAAATATCAGAAAGGGAGACAGAACATAAAGACTCCTAACTCTGGGAAACGAACTAAGAGTGGTGGAAGGGGAGGAAACGAACTAAGAGTGGTGGAAGGGTGGGGGGTGGGTGTGAATGGGTGATGGGCGCTGAGGGGGACACTTGATGGGATGAGCACTGGGTGTTATTCTGTATGTTGGCAAATTGAATACCAATAAAAAATAAATCTATTATTTAAAAAAAAAGGAATAATGTGTCTAGAATCTTGACAACATTAAGCATACCATTTGGGTCATCCGTTCTTGGATAAGTAGGTGGAAAATCATGATACAAATCGGTCCCACTTTTTATGTAAATTAAGAACACTATGAGTGATTCTGTCCTTCAGATACCACAGATTGCTAGGCAATTCCTCTCTAGTTTTAAATAGATACTAACTTAAGAAAAGAAAAGATACTAAGCTTTGAAATCATGTTGACACTTCAGCTTGTTTTATGTAAAAGTAATTATGAGAAGGTCCACAGAAGCTGTGAACAATTGCCAAGCACCTTCTTTCCTGGAAATTCCCTTCAAGAAGTCTATCTAGTTGTTCTCAAACTTGAGCATGCATCAGAATCATCTGGAGGTTATACCAGAATCATTCTTTTGATATTTTTTACTACAATATTTTTTTATTTTAAAAAACATATCAAAGTTATACAGGCACATAATTTTAAAAATCAAATAGTTCTACAAGGTTTATTAAGATGAAGACTAGTCCTTCAACCTCTCTCCACCAACTCCCGCAATAATTTCCTTCCCTAAAGAGATCATTGTGTGCTTTTTTAACTAATTCTGTTACCTGTCTATAAATAACATGTTTGTAATTGCTACTTTTTGATTTTTCAGTTCAGGTACTATCTGAACCTTGGGTACTTCCCACAATGGGAGATGAAGATGCAACTTCCTTTTCGCTACTCACCCCTTTTTACGCATATGTACACTTCCCAGGCTTCCTGTTCCCAATATAGTTACACAGTAATTTTTGGTAGATCAGTATCTAGGTTTCTTCTCAATTTGTTCTTGGGAAAGCCTTCTCTCCCAAGGATATGGGAGAATACACAGCTGCCATTCTGGAACCTCCCTTTACATTGTCCTGGGAATTCACTTGCCCTTTTCCCATGTTGGATCACCTGTTTCTGGATCCTGTGTCTTCTCATTTCCTGCTTTCTTCCCTCTTTTTGATGACGTATATTTTTTAGAACGTACTGAGAGTTCATGAGAGGGAAATTGTACATGTCTGATTGCTTCAGAACTTTGGTAACCGAGTGACATCATCTTCTAGATTCCAAGGGCTGCTTTTGAGGCCAAAGCCTTCTTTGCATGTGACCTTGTAGGATTTCATTGTCCTCAGTGTTAGGAAATCTTACAATGACATACCTAGTATGCTGGCCACTAAGTGGCCCTTTTGATCTGAAAACTCATGACATTCGATCTGAAGTGTTTTCTTGAGTTAGTTTATATGCATTGTTGTGTTTATAAAACTCCTACAATTCAGCTATTTGGGTGCATTTCTCATCTGTTTTTTCCTACTTTCTATCACTGTCTTATTACTCTTTCTGGGAAATCTCAATCTGCATTCTAATCCTTCTATTAAGTTTTTCATTTCTGAGGTCATTGTTTTTTTCTTTCCAGGAGCTCCCATTGGAGACTTTGCTCTTCAATAAAAATACTTTTTTGTGAAGATTTAGATATAGTGGTATTAGATGCACATATTTAGTCCACTATTTTTACCCAATATCTCTACATATGCTGGTTATTTAATAATTCCTACCTCGTATTTGTATCAAACCTTAAAGCTTCAATAATGGTTTTCCATCAGTTAATATATTTGATCCTTATAACCTAGACCATGGTATCTGGATAAGATCTTGTGATTGTCGAGTTCATCTCTATTAATGTATAGAGAGAATATCCAGTACTCAGAGAATTGACATGTGCTCTTAGAAAACACTCGTTTCTGACAGAATTTACCAGAGATGTATAAGATGAATTACTTGGCAGGCACACTATATGCACATAATTGTTTTTCACTCTTTGCCAAAAAAAATATTATTGAGTTATAACTAAGATACAATAAATAAACTGCACATACTTAATGATTTGATAAGTTTGGGTCCATATATACACTCCTGAACCATAATAACAATCAAGATTTTGATCATTCCCCAAGATTCCCCCATATCCCTTGTGATTCCTTCCTCTTACCTACCCTCAACCCTTCTCAAGCAACTAGCAATCTGCTTTTTGTCACTATAGATTAGTTTACATTTGCTAGATAAAAATGGAATCATAGAGTATGGTCTATTTTTTTGGTCTGGCTTTTTTTTTTTTTAACATGTAGCTTTTCTCAGTACTTTGGAGGCCACACCTGACTGTCCAGGTGGAAAGTCTACAAGCTCAACCTTTTTTTATATCCTTTCTCTCTTACACCTTCCTATCATCCTTCTCCCAGCCTTAATGACTGCCGCCTTCTATGTTCTAGTCTTCTCTCCATCCAAGCCTATTCTCAGAACCAATTAATTCCATTCACGCTGAGGTGACAGATATGACTTTTTATGTGTGGTTTCTGCCATTATACAAAAGACAAAACCCACATTTGGTTTATGCCAAAGTAATAAAGCTCTAATGATTTTCAAGCATGATCAAATAGATTTGGAAGAGAGTTTTGGACAGGGCTTCCCCGGAATCTCTAAAAGTACACCTAGTGTAATGGGATACTCATGTAATACTGACCCTGCCTATAGAGAGGCAGAATGATTGGCATCCCATATGGTCCCAATTTTGGTTTCCTGAAATGTCAGCCATTTAGGAGCTAAGAAGAGAATTAATGTCTTGCTAGCCCTCCTTCTTTTTTGTCTGTTTGGCAGAGAAAACAATCCTTTGTAGATAAGAGTACACACAGGAGGATAGGGCCTCTAGGATTTGGCCTACATGTCCCTGGTATAGGTAAGAGTGGTGCCACCAGAGATGATCCTGGCCAAATTCCAAGCTGTCAGTGGTCCGAGGATCACAGGCAAAGGAATCTGGCAAACAAGTCTGGCTCTGAAGATCCCTTGCCTGTCTCACTTTTCTTCCTACTTATTTTCACATTTAATCTTTTATTTTTCATTATATAATTTGCATTTAATTCTTTTTTGTCATTTTACTTATTCATCATGAGAACTGTACTCTTTAATCTCATCACCTATTTCCCCCATTCTCCCATCTACCTCCCTTCTGGTAACCATCAATTTGTTATCTATAGTTAAGAGACTATCTCTTGGTTTTTCTCTTTCTCTCATTGTTTTCTCTTCACTCAATTGTTTTCTTTCCTAAATTCTACATAAGAGTGAGATCATATGATATTTGTCTTCTCTGACTTATTTCACTTAGCACTATACTGTCTAAATTCATCTATGTTCTTGCAAATAGCAAGATTGCATTGTTTTCTATGGCTAGATAATATTGCATTGTTTGTGTTTATCCATACATTCATCTATCAATGTACACTTGGGCTGCTTACATAGTTTGACTATTGTAATTAAAGCTGCAATAAACCTAGGGGTGCATGTATCCCTTTGAATTACTGGTTTTGTATTTTTGGGGGTAAATACACAATAATACAATTCCTAGATCATAGAGTAGTTCTATTTTTAATTTTTTTTTTTTTGAGGAAATTCCATGCTGTTTTCCGGAGTGGCTGCAACAGTTTGCATTCCCACCAACAGTGCAAGAGGGTTCCCCTTTTCCAGATCCTCGCCAACACTTGTTGCTTCTTGTGTTTTTTGTTTTAGCCATTCTAACATGTGAGGTGATATCAATATCAAATTGGTATCTGGGCAGATTGATGGGCACCACCCTCAGAATTTCTGATTTAGTTATCATCCACAGTCAGTATTTTGAATAACCTACCTTACACATTGCTTCTCTTTCTGGCTATCCATTGTTTTTAATTTTGTACCCCAATACTGTACTGAATCTGTGCTTGAAGGTCACCAAAGACTTCTCTAATCATCAGTTCAGTCCTAATTATCTTTGGCCTCTCTAAAACATTTATTAATTCAACAGACATGTACTGAACAAAACTAATATAGTCTTGATTTTTTAAAAAGATTTTATTTATTTATTTTAGAGAGAGAGCACACAAATGGGAGGAAAGGCAGAGAGAGAGGAAGATGCAGACTCCCTGCTGAGCAGGGAGCCCAATGCAGGGCTCAATCCCAACACCCTGGGATCATGACCTGACCAGGCACTTAACTGACTGAGCCACCCAGACACCTCAGTATAGTCCTGATTTTTAAGAAGTTCACAATTTGGTAGGTGACACTGATTTGTAAATAGAATATTTTGGAATAAATGCTGTAACTAAAGTATGTATAAATCACCCTAGGAAAACAAAAAGAATTTGTTCAGGGAACTCAAGAAAGGCTCATTAGTACCATTCTCCATGAATGACCCTTTTCCCTACTACTGCTGCTCCCAGCATACCTTCTTAATCACCCATGACACTTAATTCAGTCTAGTATGTATTAAACACCAAGTGTTTGTAAGTTACCATGTTGTTTACTGGTGCTAGCTCTTACTAGCTGTGTGATCTAGGTGAAGCTACCTAAACACTCTAAACCTTGTCCCTAATCTCTGAAATGGGTATATTAATAACCAACTAATATGGATGTTTTGAGATTTAAAAAAATTATATGGATCCACAAAAGACATTGATTAGCCAAAGCAATCTTGAAAAAGAAAAAATGAGGTATCTCCATTCCAGATTTCAAGTTCTATTACAAAGTGGTAGTAATTAAAATAGTGTGGTACTGGCATAAAAATAGGCACACAGTTCAATGGAACAGAATAGGAAATGCAGAAGTAAACCCACAACTATATGGTCAATTAATCTTTGACAAAGGAGGAATGAATATACAAAGCAAAAAATATAGGTTCTTCAACAAATGGTGTTGGGAAAACTGGACAACTACATGCAAAAGAAAAAAAACTGGACCACTTTCTTTCACTGTAAAAGAGTAGATTATAATTGTAGAATGAGAAAGTGACTTTTGAGTATAAATCTTTAATGAATGAAGGAGCTAGCCATGTAAGTGAGTAAAAGTAAAACTTTCCAAGCAAATAGAAAGCACCAGCAATGGCTCTGAGTAAGACACATGCCTGGTGAAGTCAGGGAGCTAGGAAGCAAGCATGGTTGAAGGCCATGGTAAGAAATAATATAGCTAGAGACACTATCATGGTGATAATGGGTCCTGATCACTGAAGGACTTTCAAGTTATGGTAATAACTTACTCTTTGTGAAGACAAGAAGTTAAAGTAGGCTCTCATCTGTCTGAATCCAAAGTCTGTCTTCAGTAATTATTCTGATTAAAAATTTGAACTTTATTATATAAGTTGTAAAGAACCATTAGATTTATTGAAGGAAGAGAGTGCCATGGTCATATGCAGTTTTAAGAAGCATATGTAGGTTGAATCATATAGGACAAAATGAGGTAGAGAAAATGGAATGTTATTCTACCTTCTCATAGATTATCTCCACAGAGTTACCACTTATGTTTAAAAAATGAACTATCAGGGCAGCCCCGGTAGCGAAGCGGTTTAGCGCCGCCTGCAGCTCAGGGTGTGATCCTGGAGACCTGGGATCGAGTCCCATGTCAGGCTCTCTGCATGGAGCCTGCTTCTCCCTCTGCTTGTGTCTCTGCCTCTCTCCCTCTCTGTCTGTCATGAATAAATAAATAAAATCTTTAAAAAAATGAACTATCACCTTATTCCAAAAGCTGCTTCATTCACAAGTCATGACTTTCTTTGTTACTAACATGATACACCCATTCTTTTAATAACCAGAATTTAAAACTCTGATTTTTCCCTTTCTCTCATTCCAGATAGTTTTTCAATGACTTAATCCTGTTTGTCTTTACAATATGTCTTGAATTTGTTCTTTGCCTTTTTTATGTATATCCTAGTTATTATTCTAATTTTACCAGTCCTTGACATTTGCCATCAAATTACTCCATATGTCATCTCTTTTTTGTATAATTTTGTTTTTCCTAAGTTCTCAGCTCCCTGAGGCTTTGAAGTTACCATGCATCATCTATCTCTGATCCTTATTGTTCAGCACAGTCCTTACAGTGGATCACTGAATGTACTTCTACATTCATATTTTCTTTGCTCCTAACCTGCCTCCCCTTATAACCATATGTTGTTCCATTTCCTGAGCAACACAATATAATTTTATTCTGGCATTCACTGTTACCTAACTCTCAACAAATATGGTGTTCTGGAAACATCAACCTAATAAGTCAAACTTTCTGTATATGTATGGGTATGTACACACACATGCATACACACACATGAAAAGAGTTTAATATAGAAGTATTACTCTTATACCCATGCAAGTGGGAACTTATGTGGAGAAAAAAATCTTAAGTCAGAAAAATTTATTGCCTACCTAGTATGTTGTAGCATTCTCCTAGGTACTGTGAATAAAAAATATTAAGAAAACAAGGTCTCTAGCCTTGAAAAAACTCATATTGCCTGGAAGAAACTACTGTGTGTGGTGCCCGGGTAGCTCAGTCAGTTAACTGCCTATGGTTCAAGTCATGATCTCAGGGTCCTGGGATCAAGCCCTGGCTTTGGGCTCTCGGCTCAGGAAGAAGTCTGCTTCTCCCATTTTTCTCTCCTTCTGCCCCTCCCTCCTCTTATGCGCATGTTCTCTCTAGCTCAAATAAATAAATAAATAAATAAATAAATAAATAAAATCTGAAAAAAAAAAACTACTGTGTTAAAATGTTTACAGTGAAGGAACACAGCTCAAAAGAAAGGCATTAATTATTAATAAGATAGAAAAGTGTCCAGATGGAAGGTGGTAGTTGAGTTGTCTTAAAATATGAGTAGGTATTCACATGGTAAATAGAAGAAAAACAGGGAGATGGGAAGGAAGTCTAGAGAGAGAGCAAGATGTGCAAAAGCACAGTGGTATGGCATTACATGGTATGTTCATCATCTGTAATCAGACCAAAGAGATGGGCATGCATCACAAAGCAGCAGGAGAGACATTAGAAAAGTAGGCAAGGACCAGCTCACAAAGGGCCTTATATGCAAAACCAAGAAGTTTGTATGCTTTTCTAGTAGATGAGGGGAGACTTTGTAATGGAAACTTTAAGTGGATTCTTATTATCTTTTCAGAATTAAACATTTGAAAACTAAGATCTGCGTGAAGAGGTTAAATTTACTAAAATGGTTTAGTTTAAAGAACAGGATGCATAAGAGAGCTTTCACTCTGTAAGAAGTGGTTATACATAGGATAGTGACCAGTTATTTTCATTTCCCACAGAGGACAGAGTAAAGAGAAATAGGCTTAAGTCTCAGCAGAGGGGAAAATTACCTACAGAAGGGGTCCTTCACAAAAAGATAGAGTGTGACTCACATGGATGATTAAAATGTTGTTGTCTCAGGCTCTCTGGCTGTGTGCTGGCTTCTGTGTGCTCAAAACCACCTAATTTCAAAAACAGGGCAAAGACTAGATTTTTCAGGCTTGAATGAAAGTGTTTGAAATAAAAAAATATTTTACACAGCAACTAATTATTCAGATATTTTGCTATCTGCCTAACCTATAGTGTTGGAAATGTATTGGAACATGTCAAATGTGAATATCAATTCTCATAATACAGCATTCATATTTATTAGAAAAAAGATAAACTATCAGAATTTGCTATAGATATAATGGTTGTTCTGTTAAAGGTATTTTATATTCATGTACCATTTCAGAAAGTTACTAAAGAATAGGTACATGCAATTACCTATTAAATTCAGTTATTAATCTTGACGTGTAACATCTTTTTGGTCAGATGATTACAATTAAAATAAGACTATGGTTTATTAAATGATGGTGCTATATCAGTGAATATAAGTGAATTACTCTTATTTTATTGTTATTATTTGATAACAGCTTATTAAGATATTATAAAACATTTTTAGCTCTTTCAGATATTTCCAATTTCTGGAACTGCTGTTTGTGTTTTTATTATGTGGAAATATATGCAAGACATAAGATTGTAGGGTATACTTTTCATCATTTTGTGTCTTATAAAGAGAAGTCATATATCTTTTTCATCTTTTTCATACTGCTGCCTAACTATGGCTGGTGAAAGGAAGACAGGGAAAGCATAAGGCAGAGTTTCCAAAAGGCACTTGGCTCCTAATGGAAGCAAACCTTGAAATGTTGACAGTATAGCCACTACTGAGACTTAGGCAATCTGGACAAGTTTTAATGGAATATTTGATGTTAATGTAAAATTAACATAATTTCGAGTTAACCAGATATCAAATGGAAATCAATTTTTCTTTCTTAATAAACTAATTCAAACACTTTGAAAGTGATTTTGTACATACTCAGATTAGATTATTTTGTATTACCCTAAGAGCTGTATATATCGTGCTAGTATACTTTGAAGAGTAAATTATTGGATAAATGCCATTAACCTTTAGAATTGATAAAGGTGAATGTTCTTAGTTGCCTTCTGTGTTGACATTGAACAACACAGTAGGTCCTGAGAGAGACAGTGCATAATGTGTGAATGGTTTAGATGTAGTAAGAGAGGCTTAAGATATGATAATGCAAAGTAAATATAATAAGCCAAAAATTATTTTCCCCTGTATTTTAATAGTATATATTTATTTTAAAATGATTGCCCTAAGGGTCATACATATAGAGAAAAATTAAAAAGACCACATATTTGTCACGGTTATTCCCTGCCAATTTGAAACCTTAAAATAGACTCTCTGTATGAAATTATTTTAAAAATAAATATTGCAATACAGTTTCAACAATTTGTCTCTCATACCAACTAAGGTATTCCTCAACTTGACAAAACAGGCACTTGTCCGTTTTTGCCTATTCTTTGAAGGAAATATTAAAGTTTTTTTTTAAGATTTTATTTATTTATTCATGAAAGACAGAGAGAGAGAGAGGGAGGTAGAGACACAGGCAGAGGGAGAAGCAGGCTCCATGCAGGGAGCCTGACATGGGACTTGATCCCGGGACTCCAGGATCATGCCCTGGGCCGAAGGCAGGTGCTAAACTGCTGAGCTACCCAGGGATACCCAGTTATTTTTTTTAAGTATATCCATGTTGTCTGCAACTCCCTGATTTCAACAGATACCAAATATTTATTTAGCTGAAATGTTATGTTTCATTTATCATTTTGGAATGTAACCATTGACTCCACTAAATTTCTTAATAGAAATTAAATTAATGGACCTGATTCTGAATAAATATATATCAATTAAAATCTGTTTCTGAAAAGTAAGTATTCATAAGAATGCATGCCAAAAGCTAGTTTTTAAATCACTCATAAATTTGACATATGAGCACAATGCTATTTTTTTTTTGTTTTTGTGTTTTCCTCTCCAGTATTGGCCATGCGCATTTAAAATACCTAAAATATATACATATTTGTACAATTTGGTGTCCTGAAAAATTGGGTGGGATTTTATTGTTGTTGTTGTTAGTGGTGATCATGGTGTGTGTGTCTGTATAGTCTCCACAGATTTATAAAATATAGTTCAATTCTCTTTCCTTTGAGGAAGATGTACCATCAATTTTCTCTAAGCACCTAATGTTTTTAGTATTTAGGAATTCAGGTAATTTCTAAGAAAAAAAAAAAAAAGAAAATGTGAATTTTCTCATAAATTGTAGTATCTAACCTACTCTGAAATTGAGGCACTTTATAAATATGTAACACTGTAATCCCAAGTAAACACCTTTCTTTAGAAAAGTGAACCCCCCATTGATTCCTCTAGAGCACAAGCCTTACTTAACACAAATTGCCCTTGAGGTTTTATTGCTGTTTGTTCTTGTAGTTTGTCCTTAAATTGTGTCATTTTAACTTTGTAGTACTTGAAAGTATTAGGTAGATCAGCAAGATAATGCAAAATGTCTTGGGAGGTTTTTATGACTGCTTCAATTTCCTCCCTGGTTATTAGCCTGTTCAGGTTTTCTATTTCTTCCTGTTCCAGTTTTGATACTTTGTGCCTTTCTAGGATGCGTCCATTTCTTCTAGATTGCCTAATTTTTTGGTGTATAGCTGTTCATAATATGTTTTTACAATCGTTTGTATTTCCTTGGTGTTGGTAGTGATCTCTCCTTTCTCATTGATGATTTTATTAATTTGAGTCTTCTCTCTCTTCTTTTCACTAAGGCTGGTTAATATTTTATCTATCTTATTAATTCTTTCAGAGAACCAACTCCAAGTTCTGTTGCTCTGTTCCACAGTTCTTCTGGTCTCGATTTCGTTGAGTTCTGCTCAAATCTTCATTAACTCTCTTCTTCTCCTGGGTGTAGGATCTATTTGCTATTTTTTCTCTAGCTCCTTTATGTGTAAGGTTAGCTTTTGTATTTGAGTTCTTTCCAGTTTTTGAATGGACGCTTGTATTGCGATGTATTTCCCCCTCAGGACTGCTTTTGCTGCATCCCAAAGATTTTGTACAGTTGTATCTTCATTCTCATTAGTTTCCATGAATCTTTTTAATTCTTCCTTAATTTCCTGGTTGACCCTTTTATCTTTTAGCAGGATGGTCCTTAACCTCCACATGTTTGAGGTCCTTCCTAACTTCTTGTTGTGATTTAGTTCTAATTTCAAGGCATTATGGTCTGAGAATATGCAGGGGACGATCCTAATCCTTTGGTATCAGTTCAGACCCGATTTGTGACCCAGTATGTGGTCTATTCTGGAGAAAGTTCCATGTGCAGTTGAGAAGAAGGTGTATTCAGTTGAGTTTGGATGTAAAGTTCTGTAGATATCTGTGAAATCCATCTGGCCCAGTGTATCATCTAAAGCTCTCATTTCTTTGGAGATATTGTGCTTAGAAGACCTATTGAGTATAGAAAGAGCTACATTGAAGTCACCAAGTATAAGTGTTTTATTATCTAAGTAGTTCTTCACTTTGGTTATTAATTGATTTATATATTTGTCAGCTCCCACATTCGGGGCATATATATCGAGGATTGTTAAGTCCTCTCATTGGATAGATCCTTTAATTATGATATAGTCCAGGGCCAGATGGTTTCCCAGGGGAATTCTATCAAACGTTTAAAGAAGAAACCATACCTATTCTACTAAAGCTGTTTGGAAAGATAGAAAGAGATAGAGTACTTCCAAATTCGTTCTATGAGGCCAGCATCACAATAATTCCAAAACCAGACAAAGACCCCACCAAAAAGGAGAATTACAGACCAATATCCCTGATGAACATGGATGCAAAAATTCTCAACAAGATACTAGCCAATAGGATCCAACATTACATTAAGAAAATTATTCACCATGACCAAGTAGGATTTATCCCCGGGACACAAGGCTGGTTCAACACCTGTAAAACAATCAATGTGATTCATCATAACAGCAAGAGAAAAACCAAGAACCATATGATCCTCTCATTAGATGCAGAGAAAGCATTTGACAAAATACAGCATCCATTTCTGATCAAAACTCTTCAGAGTGTAGGGATAGAGGGAACATTCCTCAACATCTTAAAAGCCATCTATGAAAAGCCCACAGCAAATATCATTCTCAATGGGGAAGCACTGGGAGCCTTTCCCCTAAGATCAGGAACAAGACAGGGATGTCCACTCTCACCACTGCTATTCAACATAGTACTGGAAGTCCTAGTCTCAGCAATCAGACAACAAAAAGACATTAAAGGCATTCGAATTGGCAAAGAAGAAGTCAAACTCTCCCTCTTCGCCGATGACATGATACTCTACATAGAAAAACCAAAAGTCTCCACCCCAAGATTGCTAGAACTCATAAGGCAATTTGGTAGCATGGCAGGATACAAAATCAATGCCCAGAAATCAGTGGCATTTCTATACACTAACAATGAGACTGAAGAAAATGAAATTAAGGAGTCCATCCCATTTACAATTGCACCCAAAAGCAGAAGATACCTAGGAATAAACCTAACCAAAGAGGTAAAGGATCTATACCCTCAAAACTATAGAACACTTCTGAAAGAAACTGAGGAAGACACAAAGAGATGGAAAAATATTCCATGCTCATGGATTGGCAGAATTAATATTGTGAAAATGTCAATGTTACCCAGGGCAATTTACATGTTTAATGCAATCCCTATCAAAATAACATGGACTTTCTTCAGAGAGTTAGAACAAATTATTTTAAGATTTGTGTGGAATCAGAAAAGACCCTGAATAGCCAGGGGAATTTTAAAAAAGAAAACCAGGGCTGGGGGCATCACAATGCCAGATTTCAGGTTGTACTACAAAGCTGTGGTCCTCAAGACAGTGTGGTACTGGCACAAAAACAGACACATAGATCAATGGAATAGATTAGAGAACCCAGAAGTGGACCCTCAACTTTATGGTCAACTAATATTCAATAAAGTAGGAAAGACTATGCATTGGAAGAAAGACAGTCTCTTCAATAAATGGTGCTGGGAAAATTGGACATCCACATGCAGAAGAATGAAACTAGACCACTCTCTTTCACCATACACAAAGATAAACTCAAAATGGATGAAAGATCTAAATGTGTGACAAGATTCCATCAAAATCCTAGAGGAGAACACAGGCAACACCCTTTTTGAACTTGGCCACAGTAACTTCTTGCAAGATACATCCACGAAGGCAAAAGAAACAAAAGCAAAAATGAACTATTGGGACTTCATCAAGATAAGAAGCTTTTGCACAGCAAAGGATACAGTCAACAAAACTAAAAGACAACCTACAGAGTGGGAGAAGATATTTGCAAATGACCTATCAGATAAAGGGCTAGTATCCAAAATCTATAAAGAACTTATGAAACTCAACACCAAAGAAACAAACAATTCAATCATGAAATGGGCAAAAGACATGAAGAGAAATCTCACAGAGGAAGACATAGACATGGCCAACATGTACAGGAGAAAATGCTCTGCATCACTTGCCAGCAGGGAAATACAAATCAAAACCACCATGAGATCCCACCTCACACCAGTGAGAATGGGGGAAATTAACAAGGCAGGAAACCACAATTGTTGGAGAGGATGTGGAGAAAAGGGGACCCTCTTGCACTGTTGGTGGGAATGTGAACTGGTGCAGCCACTCTGGAAAACTGTGTGGAGGTTCCTCAAAGAGTTAAAAATAGACCTGCCCTACGACCCAGCAATTGCACTGTTGGGGATTTACCCCAAAGATACAGATGCAATGAAACGCCGGGACACCTGCACCCCTATGTTTCTAGCAGCAATGTCCACAATAGCCAAACTGTGGAAGGAGCCTCGGTGTCCATTGAAAGATGAATGGATAAAGAAGATGTGGTTTATGTATACAATGGAATATTAGCCATTAGAAACGACATACCCACCATTTGCTTCAACGTGGATGGAACTGGAGGGTAGTATGCTGAGTGAAGAAAATCAATGGAGAAGGACAAACATTATATGTTCTCATTCATTTGGGGAATATAAATAATAGTGAAAGGGAATATAAGGGAAGGGAGAAGAAATGTGTGGGAAATATCAGAAAAGGAGACAGAACATAAAGACTCCTAACTCTGGGAAACGAACTAAGAAGGGGAGGAGGGCGGGGGGTGAGAATGAATGGGTGACGGGCACTGGGGGTTATTCTGTATGTTGGTAAATTGAACACCAATAGAAAATAAGTTAAAAAAATAAATAAAAAGATAATGCGAAATGTTAAATGTTTCACCTTTGTGGTTAAAGTAATCCCAGAAATTCTGAGAAATCACTGTGACTTGTGACCATCTGAACTGTCAACATCATTTCTGCTGTGGGTGTTTCTTTAGAGCCTTAACCGTATTTCTTTTAAGTTCTCCATATCATGTGGACATGATAAAAGAAAACTCTTTTAACGATTTTATTTATTCCTTTGAGAGAAAGAGATAGAGTAAAATGATTGTTAAATAGCTATAGTACAAAAGAGATTCAGTATGGGTCTGATTGATTTAAATGTAAATTTCTTTTCTTAGTCACTAAAACAGTGGGTATTAAATATTCTGGGGCAGCCCGGGTGGCTCAGGGGTTTAGTGCTGCCTTCGGCCCAGGGCGTGATCCTGGAGACCGGGGATCGAGTCCCACATCGGGCTCCCTGCATGGAGCCTGCTTCTCTCTCTGCCTGTGTCTCTGCACGCCTCTCCTCTCTCTCCCTCTCTTAAATAAATAAAATTTTTAAATAAATAAATAAATAAATAAATATTCTGGGGGCACCTGGGTGACTCAGTCACTTAAACATCTGACTTCAGCTCAGGTCATGATCTCAGGTCCTGGAATCAATCCCGACATCCAGTCTCCTTCTCCCTCTCCCCCTGTTCGTGCAAATAATAAAATCTTTTTAAAAATTGTGTTAATTACCTAAGTATATTCCACAGCCTTTTCATAAACCTGTCTATGAAGAATTTATTCTAAACAGAGTAATCCTTAAAGCTAAAAACCCCAAATCAGTATGCATAACAGTGGGCAAACCCATCATTTCAGGATTATAGAATTAAAACACCAAATAGAATGAGAAAAACATAATACTCTTTTCCATTTTTATCCTTTGTTTGTAGGCAAATCCATGATTTCTTTTGCAGCTTAGTCTAGTATGAGTTTTATATTAAAGAAAACACTTAGATTTTCACCATAGATTTTTTTGTCCTATAAAGATTTTTATCATTCTAAATATAACATCTGTTTTCTAAAAGTATCTCTTTGAAAGAAAATACCATAAGTAGAAAAAATATATATTATCACAATTGTTTGGTTAGATTCTATTTATAAATCAGCATAAGAACTTTTCATTTTTTTCTTATTTGATGGCCTATACAAGTAAAGGAGGGTCAAATGTAGTTTTTAATATTAATTTTCATCAATACGGGCTACAAGTAGATACAAGCTCACAAAAAATTCTAGCTTCTAAGAATAAATTTCTATGATAAAGCAATGTACAAATGCTGATAATATAAACACACATTAACTTTGCCTATAATTATCAATACTTAAATTAATACTCTTTTCTCAGAGTATAGTTCATTTTGCCATAATAACAGGCATTTTAAAATATGTATATAAAATTTAAACTTTCGCTGATTTTGGTCATCTTTTGTATTTTAAAATAATGGTGTTCCTTTTAAAATCTAGAGCATTGTTGCTAGACCCCATTAGGAAGCTTACGCCTAACTTAAAAAAAATTTTGTTAAAGATTCTATTATTTACTTTAGAGAGTGAAAGAGAGAGCATGAGCAGAGGAGGGGCAGAAGGAAAGGGAGAGAATCTCAAATGGACTCCACACTGAGCATGGAGCCTGTCAGGAGGCTCAATCTAATGACCCTGAGATTACGACCTAAATCAAAACCAAGAGTCAGACGCTTAACCAACTGAGCCACCCAGGCACCCCTTCATTTTTAAAAAATGTTAAATCATTTGTAATAAATTGAATTCATTCATTTCACTTGTTTAAGAATGAAGTTTATATTTACATTACCCAAAATATACTAAAAATGCTGTATTTCATTCCAGATCAGAGATACTAAGTCAGCAGATCAGAAAACAACTCTCTTGCATTTTATTGCTGAAATTTGTGAGGAAAAATACCGGGATATCCTGAAATTTCCTGAAGAACTGGAACATGTAGAAAGTGCAAGCAAAGGTAATTGATAAGTAACTCTTTTGAGACTACTTCTTTCCTGAGTATTATATTTTAAATGATAAGATTAAATAAACATTAATTGTATTTTTTCTGTTTACTGATACTCAAAAAGCAAGGGGATAGTTTCCTTTAGCTTATATTTGATAATATAGTACATTTAATGACCCATTTTTTACTTTATTTTTTAACATTGCTGGGTTATTGAAATTTTCACATCTCTTATCAGATAGTATGTTCATTCATTCATTTCATAAACTCTTAAGTGTATATTGTTTGCAAAGGGACTATACCATGGGCTTTTGATGAAATCAAAATTATTGTGAGACAGTTCTTGCTTGGATGTATTTAAAATCTAGAAGGTAAGAAAAAACATATATACACATACTTTATAAAATAAGGATGAATATGAGAAGTGCTACACAAACAGATAATATACTGTAATTTAGAGGAGAGAAAAAGTTCCTTTTGAATGTATAGATAAGAGAAGAAAGAAGCCAAAGGGTGAAGCATGAGCATAATATTTTTATGGACATGGAAAAAAGGCATGTGAGCAAATAATATAAGCAAAGCACAGTGGCAGATGGATAGAAGAGTGGTCGACTGTTGGGTTGGAGCTGTAATATCATCTCAGAGACTTCAGTGTCATGCTAAGTAGTCTGGTCTTGATGTGGTAGGCAGCAGGGCATCATTGAAGGACTAGAATGGATGGGAGTTGGCACTCGTGGAGAACAAGAGAGAGGGAACAAAAGTATCTCCAAGGTTTTAATTTGAGCTAATTTGCTTTGTTGGTTGGTGAATATTGTCTACTTTTGTAAGAAGTTACAAAGTGAAAGAAAGGAGGAAGGATCAAGAAAACATTTTTTGAAGTTGAGATTATATACATAGAGAAGTACATGTTCCTTCCTTGTAAGGAAACTATGCTGTAAATCTTATATTTGAAATTACACTGTAGAATTCCATTTCTCTGTAACTCTGAGGACTTTCAGTAAGACTCAAGAGCATATATCTTTCCCAAGTTTATTACAAACCATACAAACCTGTTAGTGTTCATTGAAGAGGAGAAAAATGTATGTCTATAGAACCCAGAATATTATTTGTATAATATTATTCAGGGGTCAGGGCACCTGGGTGGTTCAGTTGGGTAAGCATCCAACTCTTGATTTCAGCTCACAAAACACATTTGTGATTAGAGTCATATTTACTAACCTGTAATTAATGTGGAATAATATTAACATTTAGAAAATTTGTAATTGGAAATATGAGAAATGTCACAAATAAGGACAGTTCTGAAATCAGATCATTTCAGTGCTATCACTAGTTTTTGATTTCCCTTTAACAGAATTTTTTCTAAATTTTGTTTAAAATGTAGATTCAGTTTCAGAAAGATTTTGATAAGTGTATCAAGAATATGTTTAAATTGGGCAGCCCAGGTGGCTCAGTGGTTTAGTGCCGTCTTCGGCCCAGGGCCTGATCCTGGAGTCCCGGGATCGAGTCCCGCATCGGACTCCCTGAGTGGAGCCTGCTTCTCACTCTGCCTGTGTCTCTGACTCTCTCTCTCTCTCTCTCTCTCTCTGTATCTCTCATGAATAAGTAAATAAAATCTTTAAAAAAAAAGAATATTTTTAAATAAAATGATGTCAATTTTACATTGATTTTGTTAATTCCTAATTTTTAGGTTATTAGTTCTTACATTGAGGATACTTTACAAGACTATATCTGATAAACATTTTTGGTCAAAATAATCTGGAACAACTCTAATGAAATATAGAGTGAAACTTAAATCAGCTTTGATTTCTTAAGTCTAAATGCTAGTTCATCTATGTCTATAATTTCATACATACTTTTAGTCACTACTGCTATTGATGAAGTTAGCCAATAGAGCACAGCCTTCTTAGTTAGATATTACAAAGTTATAATCCTAGCTGTATAACTTCTTAGTTCTGTAACCTTGAGCTAGTAATTTAAATTTCTAAGTTTTTTGTTTCTTCATCTGTAAAATGAAAATGATAGAAGATCATCTGAGTTGAATGACATGTTTAAAGCATTGAATAAAAGGCCTAGCACACTGTAGACATATAGTTGTTGCTATACTACTATCTTTATTAGTAGTATTAATCATAATATCTGACATACTACTATAGATATTGTAGTTGCTGCTATTGTCTTGTTAGAAGGGGATAATCATTTTTCCTGTGTCTGGGATTTTGGTAAATACTTTCATATTTTTATTTTATAGTACCACCAACTTCTTTCTCCCTATCTCTTTTATGAGCAAAATTCCTTTGTTGTATTTTGATCATTTCTGCTTTTCTATATTCTTCCTGCCAGTGTTTTCAAAAGACTGTTGCCAGAAATCCTCTGTATCATTGTTAGAGGCACAGCAATCCCCACTCTCAAGTTATTTTGACTAGTTCTTTTTTTCCCCTATGAAATTCAGTCTCAACTGAAATTCTTAAGTGCATTCCACCTGCTTGCATCCCTCTTTCATTTCCTCCTAGTTCTCATTTCAGTGTGCCAAGATATTTTCTCTTGAGCCATTTTATTCCTTTCTGATAATCCTTTCTCTGTGTGTGATTTCATGCTGCATCCCATGCCTAGAAATCTCTCCTGCCCTGTCCTCTAGGACAACTGATTCATTTGTCAAATCCCTGTTTAGAACCTTTTTTCTTTTTTTTTTTTGGAATCCATTTTTTAAAAGAATGTTTTGCTACTAAAGCCCTAGGAGGAAGTACTCTGGAATTTAGTCTATAGGGAAAAACAAAAAACAGAAAACAAAAAACCAGGGTAAAAGGTCAAGCCAATTACCTTTTATTTATAGTTAAATACTTTTCCTTGGTATTTCAGTCTAACTTGTCTTGTTGGCTTAATATATGTTCAGTCTTGTTTGAATCACATTGTGTACTGTACATAGCATGTATATAGTCATCCAACAAAAAACAAATAGATCAGTACTATATAATCAATTTTATTTGATGATGGACTGTATTGATGTGAAATGATCACCTTCAAAAATATAAAAAGTAAAAAAAAAATGCAAAATGTACCTTTCTTTTCAAACTAGAGGGATATCAATAATATGAAACTAATTAAGTTAATGATTGAATTATATAACTTATATTTGTATTTTTAAAGATTTATTCATTTATTTGAGAGAGAGAGCAGGTGGGGAGTGGCAGAGGGAGGGATAGATTCTCAAGCTGACTCTCCACTGAACGTGGAGCCTGACACATGGCTGAGTCTCATAACCCTGAGATCATGACCCAAGTTGAAATCAGGAGTGGGGTGCTTAATCAACTGAGCCACACAGGTGCCCCTATAACTTACATTTAGAGAACAATTGTATGGCTACTAATAACTTATCTATGTTTTGGGATTTTTGGAACCCAAGTATCCATTTTGATAACATAAATATCTTTTCTGCATGGTATAGCAATCGGATTTATTTCAGTTGAGTAGTAGAGTTATAGGCCTCAAATTAACTAACAAAAAAATACAGTGAAAAGAAAACTGATGGTAGGAAATATGTGAGATCTGTGGAAAATTTATTTTATAACTGTATTTATTCTTTAGCTAAGCTTCTAAAATTGTGTGTATCTTTGAATATGCAAAGCTATGGTATAAACTTAGCATATTTTCCTAGAGCTCTGTTAATTCAAAGATATTGAGGGAAATGTCATTTGTACATTAAAATAGATATATATTATGAAACAATTCAAAATCCACATGAAATTTTTAAAATAAAACAGGTGACTTCAAGGAAAGTTCACATTTGCAATAGATCCCTAAGGTGTGTGTTCAATCTTCTCTTCCATTTGGGGTACTTGGGTGAGACAAGTTTATGAAGCATTGCCTAAAGAATGGTATAATGATTTTGGTTTGGTTTCACTTATTTATCTATTTAGTTATTTCCAGGAGTGAAGAGGCAAGCCAGCAGGCTAAGGGACTACAGTACCTTACTTTTTTCCAAGCAGACATTCCCATATCCCTAATGAAGTTCAGCATCAAACACTACAGTGTAATTTTATTACCAGTGAAATCAATAAAATAATATTACTCTGGTCATTTTATTCTAGGTTAAATCATAAATCTCCAAGTATTCTCACTCATGTTTGACATACCGATGAGTCTTGAGAGAGAAAAAAAAAATGGTTGCTATAGAGATTCCAATGTCTCTAAAATATTTAAAATACTTTAAAAGATAATTTATTTGAGAGACAGGGCATGATCAATGGGGAGGGGCAGAAGAAGAGGGAGAAGTAGACTCCTCACTGAGTAGGGAGCCCAACTCAGGGCTTGATCCCAGAACTGTGGGATCATTAGCTGAGCTGAAGGCAGACACTTAACCAACTGAGCCACCCAGGTGCCCCTAGAAGACTTCCGATAAACCACAATTACCTTTTCTTTAATGATTAGTTTAAAGATTGTGTGTGTATAATTATATAGATAGTAGATAGATATATATTGTATAAAGCATTGCTAGTTTACTAGATGGACTTTATAAATTCTTTATTATTCTCCCTATCACTGGGACTATCCCTTTAACTTTGAGCTTTAAAGGAATTTTACAGTTTGATTTAAGACCTCTAGTGTTTTATAGGTTGGCTCTAATGATTCAACCAAAAGAGTTAGTAAGTTTTAATTAAAACTATTTTACTCAACAGGGAAAAAATATATTAATGTATTTGAAATTACTATTAATCCTAAGGTTTCATATAAATATGAAGCGAGTTTCACTTCAGTTAAGTTAGTACTGTCCTACAAAATAAAAGCTGTCAAGTTTCCTATAACTGTTCCTATAAACAGTGTTAATTTCTTATGAATTAAATCAATTATAAATTTTAATGACCAACTATACCTTGTGATATCTGCCATCTTTCCTTGTCATATTAGTAACTGTAATTACTAATTAGTAATTAGCTATTTATCTACTCTGACTTCTTTATAGGATTAATAATGATGAAAGTTCAGACTAGAAGAAATATTGTAGGGGAAAATCATGAAATAAAGTAAAAAGAAAAATATAAAATAATAATAGCAAAGTAAAATGTTGGAGGAACAACAGCAAGAAAAAGCCAAAACATTTTTCAAAATTACAGGTCTGACAGAAGCTTTAGAAATCATCTCATCCCTGCTAAAAGGGACCCAAGACAGCAATTAATCCAATACATTATTTTATAATTCAAGAAACCAAGGCCCAGAATGATGAAGGAATTGTCCATCATCACTCAACTCAATTGGAGAATCAATGACAGTTTGAAGACTTTGTCTAGAGTTATTTTATCACATATTTCAGCTCCAGTTTTGCACCCTTTGTGGTCTAAAATATACATCAGAGATTCATGCTCATATTGGAGTAAATGCTAACCCAATAAAAGATTTACTGGACTGTATATGCTACATTCTCTGTGTTGTGGTCTATAGTCTCTGTAGCCCCATTTTGACAGAACTACCCTCTCCATTCTTTGTGTCACAGCAGCACTTTAACCTTATTAGTCATATTGCAAACACCACATTCATGGTTTTTATTCCATTGCTTGTTTTTCTCTGTACCTCTTATATTTGTCCCTACAGTCTCAGTGCTAGCACAGCATCTCAGAGAGAAGTAAATACTCAATAAACATTTCTTAAATTGAATCATTGCATATCATTGTATTATAGCAGGAATATTTCAAAATAGGACATTTTGGGAAGTTGACCAATAGAGAATTGCAGCCCTAAAATTACTGTTTACTATAAATACAAGAGGAGAAACAAGATAAGTTAGAATAAAGAGGATACCAGGTCTTAACAGTATTTCCTGGTCTATGTTTTACTTCTTTCAAAAAGAAAGTTAAAATTGGAAACTATCAAGCTAATAATGGACAGGATCTCAACTTACAGAGGCCACCAAACCATAAAGGATTATGGTGAACAGTAAAGATTAGGGTCTATTAGGAACTAATGGCAGCCAACTTTCCCAATGTTATATCTAACTAATTGCTGAAACATCAATCTCTTATTCTAATTCCTGAAAAAAAGTACTTTCATATTGTCTACTGATTTTATTGAAAAATCTTTGAGTTAGGGAACAAAATCCTACTGTTTTTAGAGCATTAAACATATAGTGATTCATAAAACCCAAAATTTGAGAAAGTATTAAACTATAGAATTTCCTAGCAGATTTAAACTTTTGCATTGTAGTCTGTCTTAGAAGCACAGAATGATAATATACCAAATGTCACAAATTATCTATAGAATTTACCTTACTTAAATGTTAGCAGTCTGAATATAAAACTGAGTACAGGGGCACCTGGGTGGCACAGCTGGTTGGGTGCCAATTCTTGGTTTTAGTTTAGGTCATGATCTCATGGGTTGTGGAATCAAGCCCAACATCAGTCTCCATACTCAGCACGAATTTGACTTGAAGATTCTCTTCCCCTGCCCTTCCTCCCACTTACTTGACCCCTCTCTCTCTCTCTCTCTCTCTCTCAAATAAATCTTAAAATACAAAAAAAACCAACCTGAGTACACATCATACCAGTACATCAGTTTTACAAAAATAGTTAAAATTGCTTAGCTTCCTTTGGACTTTTTTATATATAAAGTACAAATAACTTAAGTAATTTGTGCTGAGTGAGTTGCATTCCATCTTATTGACACCAAACTGTCTTATAAAATTTAAAGGAATATTAAATTTTAAGGAATCAAATTAATAAATTTTCCAGTTTGTTATATTTCTTTCTTCCTTACAGCAAGTCACCCATTTTCTTTTTAACAGTGGAATTTCTTTAAAATAACAGAAACAGTGAGAGGCCCAAAGCATGCATAGAAAATGAATTTTCAACCTAAAATGTCAAAAAGATTTAGGAAAGAAAGTCATAGTTTTTTTTTGTTGTTGTTGTTTTGGTTTGGTTTGTTTTTTGGTGGTTTTTTGTTTGTTTTTTGTTTTTTGTTTTTGTTTTTGCTGGTCAGTAATCTAGTCATTACCAACCAGTATTTTCAATTCATAATATACAGATACTCTAATTAATGCTCATTTCTAAAGGAAACTGTTCAAAAAATTACTTCAGATAACAGTAGAAGGAAGCAGAAACCATGCCATTTGGATTTGAGTAAAATGTTTCAATGTAAGTCAATAATTTTTTATAGACTTACATAGGCATTTGTCAGTATACTTTAGCTTTTACATCTCAGAATCTTTTTCTGTTAGTAATTGTGAGCATAGTTTATCTATCTCACATCCCTGTCCCTCATGTCTCAGAGCCTAGCCTCCTGTGCTTTTTCCAAAAGGAAATGCTACCCCCTTCTCTCAGCCTTTGTGAATCCTACATATCTTTTTGAAAATCCAGCTTAAATCTAACCCCTTCATAAAAGCTTTCCCAGTTGTTGTGGCCTTCAGTGGTTTCTCACTTACCTCTTCTACAGTAGTACTTGTGTGAACTTTTAAATTTGGTTCTTGATCCTATACTGTCTTGCATTACAGTATAACAGTTTCCATGTTTATGGATGCATCGTGCCATGATGGCTTTCTGAAATCATATGTGATGTCATTAGTCCACTTTCTTAGGGCAAAATCTAAC
Source organism: Canis lupus baileyi (assembly GCF_048164855.1). NCBI lineage: Eukaryota > Metazoa > Chordata > Mammalia > Carnivora > Canidae > Canis > Canis lupus. The sequence goes on along the minus strand of NC_132876.1, from coordinate 53,754,707 downwards.
ATGGTTATAGTTTTGTAAATCCAGTGTAGTGAATGTTTATTACACATCAATCTGACCTTAGCTGGTATCTTTATTTAACACAATAGTGAAGCTTTCTGGGTATTTAAATTAGCTAAAATATATTTGCAGATATTTTAATTTTGATCTCTTATACATTAAGCAACTAGGAGAAAACCAGGTCTTTAAAATACATTCTTTAAAAGTGGCTATTTAAGGCAAAACAAATATATGGTGTTAGAAATAATGGTTAATCTTACTGTGGGTTAGTGACTAGAAGAAAGTATATGAGGGTTTCTGGAGTGCTGGTAATGTTCTGTTTCTTCACCCAGATCCTGGTTACATGGGTGTGTTTGTGAAAATTCATTCAGCTGGTAACCTATGTACACAACGTATGCATACTTCAACAAAACATTCTTAGAAAGCTGGTCTTTCAAATTCTTAAAATGTGTAGTGAAAAAGTAAGAAGGTTATTACAGTTAAATCTAAAAGGTCAGTGTTTTTCCTGTGCTTAGTTATAATGATCACCTGCTTTGTATAAATATTTGCTATCAGAATTTATCTGATGTCATTATAGATTATTTTTCAGCAAGTCATATGTCACTTAAGGATTTTCTCAAAGTGTCTTTTAGTCTTTAGAGTGGATAGGTTCATTCTATTATTAAAAAAAAAAAAAAAACCACCAAGCATATTATGTACCATGTAAACATTCAGGGTGATCTTTCCATACTTGTTACCAGTATTACCCTATCTTGTATATCATTGAATCTTAACATGTCCTGAGCACATCCTGAGTTAAAATCTTTATCAAGAACCTGTCACTGCTATCATTGCTATCGTTGCGTCTGCTTTAATGCTAAGAAATAGGATATATGGGAATGTTGCTCAGTGTTATCTCATTCTAGATTCAAGCTCACTAATTAAAAAGTGAATATTCATACCTCAGATGTTATAATTTGAGTAACTCTGAAATAAAGCACAGGGATATATTCAATGTAAAAGGTTAAAGGACTGACATTAGTGCTGTCAAGGTGAACAGGGGAGCATAAAGGAAGAAGGAAAACTAATAGTAATGAAGAAAGAAGCAGTTCTCTGTTGCCAGAGCAGAGTCAAAAGAAGAGGTGGCTCATGCTCTGAGTGGAGATTCCATTGTACCTCTAGGAAATATTAATGGAATCTGGTAATCAACATGGTTATTATTATTACTGCAGTTTTAATCACTACCAACCCTTCTGATGGATTCATCGATAAGAAAGAGACTGGTTTAGGGATCTAGCAAGGGTTGGGGATGTGGAGAGAGTGAAGAACTGTGTCAGAGGTCCCTAAGCAGTGCCTCTCTTCTCCACTCTTTGCACATTTCAAATGTGGTCTGAACACAGGGACCAAGTTGTAGGGATCTATACTGCTGATGTGATTTCTTGAATTTAACTTAGTTCTTTATCTGGAATTCAGCTTGTATAAGTTAATGAGGTAAATTAGTAAATAGTAAATGTAATATTTACTTGTGCCAATATTATGTGACCCAAACTACTTAAAAGTATTTCCATGTAAAACAGTCAGAATGTAGTTAGTATTTCTATAAGATTCACTGAAATAGTAAGGAAAAAACTCTGACTCCTATTGGGAGCTAATAGCTCTGTGGCAAAGGATTCTGATAAGGTCATATCCAAAAGAAATACATGCTAGAAATAATATGTTCAAGGATGAGAATCATGAGATACATATCTGAGTTTCAACTTTGTTGCTACCTACTTGTTAAATGTTTGGCCATTTAATCTATCAGGTATCTATTTGTGCATTTATACAATAACATTTCTTAATTTGAAAAATACACAATGTTTTTAGCCCACTTATCCTTCAAGGTGATTATGATAACAAAATTAGATATTCAATGAGGGAATGCCTGATGAGAAAGGTGTTATATATAAATAATAGTTTATTATTCAAGCTGTCAGGAAGATGTTGATTCCAGATGATTCCATTCAGGTTTTTTTACACATTTGGTCCAATTTTTTCAAAAACATTTTATTTAATTTTTCATGAGAGACACAGAGAGGCAGAGACATAGGCAGAGGGAGAAGCAGGCTCCTTTCAGGGAGCCTGGTACAGGACTAGATCCCAGGAACCCATGATCACGACCTGAGCCAAAGACAGACACTCAACCACTGAGCCACCCAGGTGTCCCATTTGGTCCAATTCTTAAAATGAAGGTCAAAATCTGCTCATTAAATGACAAAGCTTTCTGTCATTAAGTTTATTTCCTTTACATTTTTTTTACTTTTTTTCCATCTTGTAGTCTTTTAGAAATAACTCTCTAAAAACGTGATCATAAAGGCTCATCTTATTTTAAATGATATCTTTAAGCTTTGATGGAAGAATCATTGTTCCAAATTGAAGAACTGGTCTTAAAATTTCCAATATCTTAGGACATCTTTGTCCTAAGTATGTATAAACATGGAAGAAAAGAAAAAAGCTTATTAGTTTTAATTGCATATTCTAAATAATTAATAGTAAATGTCTAGGGGAAAATAAAGTATGAATTTTCAATATTATTATAATAAGTAATAAAATGATAATAAGATATTTCTTTTATGTGCATTTTAAAGAAATGGATCCTGTTTGCATTTGTAGCAAGATGTAGGTAATGTTTATGTTACCTATTTATTTTTCACTTAATTATGCATTTTTCTAATACATAATAGTATTAATAATAATAACTACAATTTATAAAGATCTTACTAAGACCCAGGATCTGTATTAGGCATAATTTTATACAAAAGGAGACGGAGTCTCAGATTAAAGTGCTCAATGTCACACAATTAACAAGGGCTAAGATTTTGGCTATACTTCTATATTCATTGTTCTTTTCAATATGAAAACACTGAGAGTAATAAGAAAACCACAATTGAAAAAAATATAAAATATGAAATATTTATTCATAAATTTAAGATAAACTGAGAAAGCAGTATGAACCTTGGTAAATTCTATATTTTGATATGAACATTAATTATTATAATTAGAAACAGCCAATTAAATCATACAACTACTCTTGGTTTACTCTGAAGCTACAGTAAACTTAAATAGGTTAAAATGGTATTGTTTGGATTTAAGGTTTCATTCAGTTACTCTTCTACATGTGCATAGAGTAGAGTAACACACTCTGTGATGATGAACAAAGAATAAATATCTCCATTGGCCCCCCTTCTTGAGAGATATGAAAAGCAACTAAACACGTTTGTTTAACTCTAATAGTATAAGCACTTCCAGTCTTTGAGTTGCACATTTAAAAAATTTTTAATTTCAGTATAGTTAATATACAGTGGTATACTAGGTTCAGGTATACAATATAGTGATTCAACAATTTTATACATTACTCCGTGCCCATCAGTAGAAGTATACTCTTAAACCCCATCACCTATATCACCCATCTCCCCACTCAAGTCCCCTCTGGTAACCATTAATTAGTTTGTCTATAGTTAAGAATCAGGCTTCTTTTTTTTTTTTATTTCTCTCCTTTTTTTTTTTGTTTGTTTGATTTGTTTCTCAAATTCCACAAGTGAAATTATATAGTGTATCTCTTTCTCAGACTTATTTCATTTGTATTATACTCTAGATTCATCCACATTCTTAGAAATGGCCAAATATAATTCTTTTTATGGCTGAGTAATATTCCATTGCGCATATATATATATATATATATATATATATATATATATACCAGTCCTTCTTTATCCATTCATATATTTATGGACACTTGGGGGGCTTCCATAATTTAGCTATTATAAATAATGCTGCTATAAGCAAATGGGTACATATATCTTTTCAAATTAGTGTTTACACATGCTTTGGGGAATACCCAATTGTGGAATTACTGGATCATATGATAATACTGCTCTTACTTTTTTGAGGAGCCTCCATACCATATTCTACAGTGATTGCATCCACTTGCATTCTGACCAACATGCACGAGGGTTCCTTTTTCTCCACATCCTCATGAACTCATGTTGTTTTTTGTGTTTTTTATTTTAGCCATTCTGACAGATGTGAGATGATTCTCATTGTGGTTTGCATTTGCATTTCCTTGATGATAAATGAAGTTGAGCATCTTTTCACGTGTCTGTTGGCCATCAGGTTGTCTTTGGAGAAACATCTCTTCTGTCTTCTGCCCATTTTTCATTGGATTATTTGTTTTGTGGGGGTTGAGTTGTATCAGTTCTTTTTTTTTTATTTTTGGGTTTTTTTTTTTTGTATCAGTTCTTTATACTTTTTTGATACTACCCCTTTATCACATATTTCATTTGCAAATATATTCTCCCTTTCAGCAGATAGTCTTTTAGTTGTATTGTTTGTTTCCTTTGCTGTGCAGAGGTTTTATTTTTATTTTTTGTTGTTGTTATTTGTTTCCTTTTTTTAATAATGAATTTATTTTTTATTGGTGTTCAATTTACCAACATACAGAATAACACCCAGTGCTCATCCTGTCAGGTGTCCCCCTCAGTGCCCGTCACCCATTCACCCCCACCCCCCGCCCTCCTCCCCTACCACCACCCCTACTTCGTTTCCCAGAGTTAGGAGTCTTTATGTTCTGTCTCCCTATCTGATATTTCCCACACATTTCTTCTCCCTTCCCTTCTATTCCCTTTCACTATTATTTATATTCCCCAAATGAATGAGAACATATAATGTTTGTCCTTCTCCGATTAACTTACTTCACTCAGCATAATACCCTCCAGTTCCATCCACATTGAAGCAAATGGTGGGTATTTGTCGTTTCTAATGGCTGAGTAATATTCCATTGTATACATAAACCACATCTTCTTTATCCATTCATCTTTCGATGGACACCAAGGCTCCTTCCACAGTTTGGCTATTGTGGACATTGCTGCTAGAAACATCGGGGTGCAGATGTCCCGACGTTTCATTGAATCTGTATCTTCGGGGTAAATCCCCAACAGTGCAATTGCTGGGTCGTAGGGCAGGTCTATTTTTAACTTACCTGTGTTCTCCTCTAGGATTTTGATGGAATCTCGTCTCACATTTAGATCTTTCATCCATTTTGAGTTTATCTTTGTGTATGGTGAAAGAGAGTGGTCTAGTTTCAATCTTCTGCATGTGGATGTCCAATTTTCCCAGCACCATTTATTGAAGAGACTGTCTTTCTTCCAATGGATGGTCTTTCCTCCTTTATCGAATATTAGTTGACCATAAAGTTCAGGGTCCACTTCTGGGTTCTATATTCTGTTCCATTGATCTATGTATCTGTTTTTTGTGCCAGTACCACACTGTCTTGATGACCACAGCTTTGTAGAACAACCTGAAATCTGGCATTGTGATGCCCCCAGATATGGTATTCTTTTTTCAAATTCCCCTGGCTATTCAGGGTCTTTTCTGATTCCACACAAATCTTTAAATAATTTGTTCTAACTCTCTGAAGAAAGTCCACGGTATTTTGATAGGGATTGCATTAAACGTGTAAATTGCCCTGGGTAACATTGACATTTTCACAATATTAATTCTGCCAATCCATGAGCATGGAATATTTTTTCATCTCTTTGTGTCTTCCTCCATTTCTTTCAGAAGTGTTCTCTAGTTTTTAGGGTATAGATCCTTTACCTCGTTGGTTACGTTTATTCCTAGGTATCTTCCGCGTTTGGGTGCAATTGTAAGTGGGATTGACCCACTAATTTCTCTTTCTTCAGTCTCATTTTTAGTGTATAGAAATGCCACTGATTTCTGGGCATTGATTTTGTATCCTGCCACGCTACCAAATTACTGTATGAGTTCTAGCAATCTGGGCGTGGAGGCTTTTGGGTTTTCTATGTAGAGTATCATATCATCGGCGAAGAGGGAGAGTTTGACTTCTTCTTTGCCAATTTGAATGCCTTTAATGTCTTTTTGTTGTCTGATTGCTGAGGCTAGGACTTCCAGTACTATGTTGAATAGCAGTGGTGAGAGTGGACATCCCTGTCTTGTTCCTGATCTTAGGGGAAAGGCTCCCAGTGCTTCCCCATTGAGAATGATATTTGCTGTGGGCTTTTCGTAGATGGCTTTTAAAATGTTGAGGAATGTTCCCTCTATCCCTACACTCTGAAGAGTTTTGATCAGGAATGGATGCTGTATTTTGTCAAATGCTTTCTCTGCATCTAATGAGAGGATCATATGGTTCTTGGTTTTTCTCTTGCTGATATGATGAATCACACTTCTTGTTTTACAAGTGTTGAACCAGCCTTGTGTCCTGGGGATAAATCTTACTTGGTCATGGTGAATAATTTTCTTAATGTATTGTTGGATCTGATTGGCTAGTATCTTGTTGAGAATTTTTGTATCCATGTTCATTAGGGATATTGGTCTGTAATTCTCCTTTTTGGTGGGGTCTTTGTCTGGTTTTGGAATTAAGGTGATGCTGGCCTCATAGAATGAATTTGGAAGTACTCCATCTCTTTCTATCTTTCCAAACAACTTTAGTAGAATAGGTATGGTTTCTTCTTTAAACGTTTGATAGAATTCCCCTGGGAAGCCATCTGGCCCTTGACTTTTGTGTCTTGGGAGGTTTTTGATGACTGCTTCAATTTCCTCCCTGGTTATTGGCCTGTTCAGGTTTTCTATTTCTTCCTGTTCCAGTTTTGGTAGTTTGTGGCTTTCAAGAAATGCGTCCATTTCTTCTAGATTGCCTAATTTATTGGCGTATAGCTGTTCATAATGTTTTTACAGTCGTTTGTATTTCCTTGGTGTTGGTAGTGATCGCTCCTTTCTCATTCATGATTTTATTAATTTGAGTCTTCTCTCTCTTCTTTTTAATAAGGCTGGCTAATGGTTTATCTATCATTAATTCTTTCAAAGAATGAACTCCTGGTTTTGTTGATCTGTTCCACAGTTCTTCTGGTCTCGATTTTGTTGAATTCTGCTCAAATCTTTATTAACTCTCTTCTTCTGCTGGGTGTAAGATCTATTTGCTGTTTTTTCTCTAGCTCCTTTAGGTGTAAGGTTAGCTTTTGTATTTGAGTTCTTTCCAGTTTTTGAATGGACGCTTGTATTGCGATGTATTTCCCCCTCAGGACTGCTTTTGCTGCATCCCAAAGATTTTGTACAGTTGTATCTTCATTCTCATTAGTTTCCATGAATCTTTTTAATTCTTCCTTAATTTCCTGGTTGACCCTTTTATCTTTTAGCAGGATGGTCCTTAACCTCCACATGTTTGAGGTCCTTCCTAACTTCTTGTTGTGATTTAGTTCTAATTTCAAGGCATTATGGTCTGAGAATATGCAGGGGACGATCCTAATCCTTTGGTATCAGTTCAGACCCGATTTGTGACCCAGTATGTGGTCTATTCTGGAGAAAGTTCCATGTGCAGTTGAGAAGAAGGTGTATTCAGTTGAGTTTGGATGTAAAGTTCTGTAGATATCTGTGAAATCCATCTGGCCCAGTGTATCATCTAAAGCTCTCATTTCTTTGGAGATATTGTGCTTAGAAGACCTATTGAGTATAGAAAGAGCTACATTGAAGTCACCAAGTATAAGTGTTTTATTATCTAAGTAGTTCTTCACTTTGGTTATTAATTGATTTATATATTTGTCAGCTCCCACATTCGGGGCATATATATTGAGGATTGTTAAGTCCTCTCATTGGATAGATCCTTTAAGTTTGATATAGTGTCCCTCTTCATCTCTCACTACAGTCTTCGGGGTAAATTTTAGTTTATCTGATATAAGGATTGCTACCCCTGCTTTCTTTTGAGGACCATTTGAATGGTAAATGGTTCACCAACCTTTTATTTTCAGGCTGTAGGTGTCCTTCTGTCTAAAATGAGTTTCTTGTAGACAGCAAATAGATGGGTCCTGTTTTTTTATCCAGTCTGAAATCCTGCGCCTTTTGATGGGGTCATTAAGCCCAGTCACGTTCAGAGTTACTATTGAAAGATATGAGTTTAGTGTCATCGTGATATCTATTCAGTCCTTGGTTTTGTGGATTGTTCCACTGAACTTCTTCTTAAAGGGGAATTTTAAGAGTCCCCCTTAAAATTTCTTGCAGAGCTGGTTTGGAGGTCACATATTGTTTCAGTTCCTGCCTGTCTTGGAAGCTCTTTATCTCTCCTATTTTGAATGAGAGCCTTGCTGGATACAGTATTCTTGGTTGCATGTTCTTCTCATTTAGGACCCTGAATATATCCTGCCAGCCCTTTCTGGCCTGCCAGGTCTCTGTGGAGAGGTCGACTGTTACCCTAATACTCCTCCCCATAAAAGTCTGGGATTTGTTGTCTCTTGCTTCTTTAAGGATCTTCTCTTTATCTTTGAAATTTGCCAGCTTAACTCTTAAATATCGAGGTGTTGAACGGTTTTTATTGATTTTAGGGGGGGGGGATCTGTCTATTTCCTGGATATGAATGAATGTTTCCCTTCCCAGATTAGGAAAGTTTTCAGCTAGGGTTTGTTCAAATACATATTCTGGCCCTCTGTCCCTTTCGGTGGCCTCGGGAACCCCACTTAAACGTAGGTTTTTCTTCCTCAGGCTGTCGTTTATTTCCCTTAATCTATCTTCATGGTCTTTTAATTATCTGTCTCTTTTTTCCTCTGTTTCCCTCTTTGCCATCAACTTCTCTTCTATGTCACTCCCTCGTTCTTCCACCTCGTTAACGCTCATCGTTAGGACTTCTAGTTTGGATTGCATCTCATTCAATTGCTTTTAATTTCTGCCCGATTAGATGTAAATTCGGCAGTCATGAAGTCTCTTGAGTCCTTTATGCTTTTTTCTAGAGCCACCAGTAGCTGTATAATAGTGCTTCTGAATTGGCTTTCTGACATTGAATTGTAATCCAGATTTTGTAAATCTGTGGGAGAGAGGACTGTTTCTGATTGTTTCTTTTGAGGTGAGGTTTTCCGTCTAGTCATTTTGCTCAGTGCAGAGTGGCCAAAAACAAATTATATTGGGAAAAGGAGAAAAAGAGAGGAGAGAAAGAAGGAAAGAAAAGAAAAAAAGAGAAGAAAAAGAGAAATAGAAAGAAAGGAAAAAGGGTGGTGGAAGCAAACAGAAATCAAAAAGAAAAAAAAAAAAAACAAGGGGGAGTATCTTTTGATTCTGTGTACTTTAAGTCCCTTGACTTCCCCTGGAACTTGTCCGTCTAGCTGGTCTCTGGGGGAGGGGCCTGTTGTGCTGATTTTCAGGTGTTAGCACTTGGGGGAGCTGTTCTTCCCCCTGCCTGGTGCAGGACTCAGTGAGGGTTGTTTATCCCGTGGGGCCCCTGGAGGTACAACCCCAGTGGCTGCCTTAGCTCTGGAATCCTGGATTCAGCTCAGGCAGGAACTACTCCGTCTGCAGGGTCTGGAGGCTCCGGGGCGGGCCGCTGATCTGCTCAGCTCGGGGCAGGAGCGTCCTCGCTGTCCTGGGCCCTCCCGGCCTCTGCCTGTCCCGGGGGAGGCGGGATCCTGGGCTGTGTCCCGGCGCCCTGTGCTCCGGAGCCTGCGCTGGTGGATTCGCGCTCCCGGGCCGCGCAACCCCCTCCGCGGAGCCGCCGCCCGAGCCCCTCCGAGCTGCTCCGGGTCCCGCCGTGCGCGCTGCAGCCCTTAGGGAGCTCGGCGCACTCTCCTGGGTGCGCCGTTGCTCTGTTACTGTCCCGGGGAACCCGAGGGCATCCCCGCCCTCCTGGGTCCTGCTCCACCTCCCTGCGAGCCCCTTTCCGCCCGGGAAGGTCGGTGCAGCTCCTGCGTCTCCGGGACGGGGCTCTCCTGTCCTGGGGACACTCGCCCCGGCCTCAGCCCGGCTCCTCGCGGGGCCCCTCCCCCTCGGATGCCTTTTGTTTCTTTATTTCTTTTTTCTCCGTCTTCCTACCTTGATAGAAGCGCGAACTCTTCTCACTGTAGCATTCCAGCTGGTCTCTCTTTAAACTTCAGGCCGAATTCGTAGATTTTCAGGATGATTTGAAGGTTATCTAGGTAGTTTGGTGGGGACAGGTGATTTGGGGACCCTACTCTTCCGCCATCTTCCCCCTCCCGCCCAGAGGTTTTTATAGTAAACTTTTACTTTTGTTTCTCTTACCTCAGAAGATATATCCTTAGAAATGTTGCTACGCCCAATGTCAGAGAAATTGCTGCCTGTGCTTTCTTAGAATTTTCATGGTTTCAGGTCTCAAATTTAGTCCTTTAGTCCTTAGTCCATTTTGAGTTAATTTTTGTGTATGGTATATGAAAATGTTCCAGTTTCATTATTTTGCATGTAGCTGTCTAGTTTTCCCAGCACCATTTGTCAAAAAGACTATCTTTTTCCAATTGCATATTCTTGCCTCCTTCATCAAAGATTACTTGACCATATAATCATGGGTTTATTTCTGTAAACTCTGTTCTGTTTCATTGATCTCTGTGTCTACTTTTGTGCCATTACCATACTGTTTTGATTACTACAACTTTGTAGTATATCTTGAAATCACATTGTGATACCTAAAGTTTTGATCTTCTTTTTCAAAATTACTTTGGCTATTCAGGATCTTTTGGGGTTCCATACAAATAGTAGGTTTGTTTGTTCTAGCTCTGTGAAAAATGATGGTGGTGCTTTCAAAGGGATTGCATTAAATGTGTAGATTGTTTTGGGTAATATAGACATTTTAACAATATTGGTTCTTGGAATCCATAAGCATGCAATATCTTTCCATTTGTGTCATCATAAATTTTTTTCTTTAGTGTTGTGTAGTTTTCAGAATACTAGTCTTTCACCTCCTTAAGCTTCTTCCCATGTATTTTATTATTTTGTTACAAGTGTAAATAGGATTGTTTTCTTCATTTCTATTTCTGCTACTTCATTATTTGTGTATAGTAATGCAACAGTTTTCTGTATGTTTATTTTGTATCCTGAAACCTTACTGAATTCATTTATCAGTTCTAGTAGTTTTTTGGTTGGGTCTTTAGGGTTTTTGACATATAGTATTTATATAGTATCATGACATCTGCAAATACTGGAAGTTTCACTTCTTCCTTTCCCAACTGTATGTCTCTTATTTATTTTTCTTGCCTGATTTTCATGGCTAGAACTTCCAGTACTGTGTTAAATAAGAATGAGGAGAGTGGATGTCTTTTTTTTAAGATTCTGTTTATTTATTCATAAGAGACACAGAGAGAGGGGCAGAGACATAGACAGAGGGAGAAGCAGGCTCCTCATGGAGATCCCCAGACCGGAATCATGCCCTGAGCTGAAGGCAGACACTTAGCTACTGAGCCACCCAGGCATCCCAAGAGTGGACGTCTTTGTCTTGTTCCTGATCTTAGGGAAAAAGCTCTCATTTTTCAACATTGAATATAATGTTAACTGTGGCATTTACATATGTAGCTTTTATTATGTTTAGGTATGTTCCCTCTAAGCCTACTCTGTTGAGGATTTTTATCATGAATGAATGTTGCACTTTGTTAAATGTTCTTTATGTATCTATTAAAATGATTTTAGGGGATCCCTGGGTGGCGCAGCGGTTTGGCGCCTGCCTTTGGCCCAGGGCGCGATCCTGGAGACCCAGGATCGAATCCCACGTTGGGCTCCCGGTGCATGGAGCCTGCTTCTCCCTCTGCCTATGTCTCTGCCTCTCTCCATCTCTCTCTGTGTGACTATCATAAATAAATAAATAAAAAAAAGAAACCCTCCTTAAAAAAAAATAAAAATAAAAATAAAATGATTTTAGGTTTTTAGCCTTTCTCTTGTTGATGTGATGTATTATGTTGATTGATTTGCAGATATTGAACCACCTTTGCATCCCAGAAATAAATCCCACTTGATCGTGGTGAATGATTTTTTTTAACATATTCTAAGTTGCATATTTGTACCCCTTGTTTTAAATATGTCGCTTTTTTTCAGTTATCTATTTCATGGTAGTTTGGCATGTTTTAAATTAATTTTTGTGTTTGTCCATCTATGTTTTACTATTACAGGGCACACTGAATAGATGATTCTTAGAGGAAAATGAATTATCTCAAACATGCCTATTTATTATGTCAATTGATATCCCAGCTTACTTAGAAATCATTAGTAACGATTAATAATAGACAAATGTAGATGGACAGAACATTCTCAGGAGAAAAACATTCCAAAATGTGCAACCTCATCAATAATGTAAGAAGTGTGCATAAAACAACACAATACAAGTTTTCAGGTTAAAAACAAGCTATATCGTATACCCAGTGCTGGCTCAAGTAGTATAAGAGAGGTATTTAAGTATAAATGGTCGAAGTTCAAGATGACGTCAACTTTTTTAAAGCAAAATATATCTAGAGCCTCAAAGTAATTGGAAACCTTTAATTTGTCCTAAGAATATGATCAGAAAAAAAAAAAGGTGATTAGAGATAGGTACCAAGATTTATGTACAAGAACTTCATTTTAAGAGTTATTTATAGCAGTAAATGACTAGAAATAGTCCAAATAGCTAAGAATTAAGACAAATAATAAAATGAATTATAGACCATACATATCATGTGTTTTGATAAAGTCAAGCCTTCAATGATCTTTATGGCATGGCAAATAGACTATAATAATCTTAAATAAAATAATATACAGTAATACCCATATTCTATTAATTTTAATATACTTAAAAGTAATATTTGCTGTCAGTAATGTTTTTATATTTTTTATATCTTCTATGTGGTATATACAATTGATTCTTATTATTTGCAGTACTTTTCTGTAATGTCACCATGAACACTGATTTAGCCAATACCAAACCATTGTTCCTGGGGGGTATTATAGAGTTAGGTTCCTGGGAGCCTCTAGTCATAATATTTTCATCAAACTGTCTATATATAACCATGTTTTATGTTTGTTTCTGTGTAAAATCACCTTACTTAACATGTATGGTTGATTCATTAACATTGAATTCACAGCCAACAGCACTCTATAACTAATGTCTAAACAAAGCCTATTTAACATACTTATTTTCTCCATAAGACACATCACAGTCTTCTTGCACTTAAGAACACTAGAAACACTTCAGCACCATGCTTGAGGGTAATTTTTAAAAGCGAAGTCACCAAAAAAGCCACAAGAATGAGAAAAACATGGAAGTAAATATTTTGCAAAAGGACAGTTGTTTACAGCATGAGAACTGAAATAAGAAGGCAGAATGTCACCTTCTTCAACCTCAGCTGGAAATATGCACTTTGGACAAGACAAATTTTTTTTTTACCATTCTTTATATGTTGCATGTCTGTGAATGACCACAAAATTGCCTCGGGTGTTGTTTGGAGGTTACAGGTAAATTCTAGCAAGTAGGCAAATTCATAATTACAGAATCCATGAATAATAGGAATCAGCCATGTATTTATTTATGTTTATATTTATAATCATAAAATAATTTTAAGATATACAGTTCATTCATATCCTGAACAAATAATTATTAAGTACCTATCATGTGCCTAGCGCCATTCTAAACACTTTGGCTATAGTAATATATAAAACAGTTCTCATTTTCATGGAAGAAACAAATATATAATGTAATCCTATTCATTTATAAATATTATGGTGAAAAATAAAGAAATACAAGAGAATGACAGAGAGTGATGTATTACATATAGTGGTCAGGGAAGCCTCTTTATAGATGTGACATTTGGACAGAAGCTTGATTAAACTGAGGCAACAAGCCGTGTTCATATCTCAGTAAAGGATAATCTAAGCAATGGAAAAAGCGAAGGGGAAGGACTGTTAGTCTTCTACATGCATAATGTCTCCTTCAGAGAGTAAGGGAGCCAGTGTGGCTAGGACCAAAGAGAGTGAGGGGGAGAGTTTGGAGGTATACTTAGAGGCAGGAGCATGTATTACCTTATAATGCCTAGAATGGACTTGGGCTTTTATTCAGAGTTTGATGGGAAACCATTAGCAAGTTGAGAGTATGGAAGCAGTGAGATTTGACTTATGTTTAAAATGATCATTCAGACTTCCATGTGGTGAAATGGATTGCAATAGGGCAAGACTAGAGTAAGATTAGGAGATTATGGAAGCTGATCAAGTGAGGAAAGATGTTAGTGTCAATTAGAATGACAGTGGTGGAGTTTATGAGATGTAGACTTACAAGTTTTTTAAAGATTAAACCAAATGCATTTGCTGATGGATAGGATGAGAATATGACAATATGACTTGTTCAAAGTGACTTCAATGGTTGTGGCCAGAACAACTGAAATGATGGATTTGTCATCAACTGAAGTGTTGAAGACTGTAGAATGACCAGGTTTGGGAGTTGGGAATATCAGAAGTTCAGTTTCAGATGTATTAAGTTTTAGATGCCTATTTGATATCAAAATGGAGATGTCAAGCTGGCATTTTGCTATGGATATGGATATAAGAGTCTGGAGTTCAGGGGCTAGAGATAGACATTTGAAAGTGATCATCACATAGATAGTATTTAAATCCATGTGAGTAGATAAGATCACCATGAGAATGAGATCAGGAAGAGAAGAAGTTGAAATACTGAACCCTGGGACTAGGGATCCAGATAACTGATAGGGTACTTCTGTGTGCATCACAAGGAGGACATCCATCTGAGATGACACTTTCAGCTTATGGAAGAATTTAATCTGTTTCAAACTGAAGAATAATGATAAATACAGCTTTTAGATATACTCTATTAAACCCATGTACTAGAAATTATTCTGTTCTGCATATAGTACATCATTTGTATTATCTATGAAGGAGCCTTTGTCGTTTTTTTTAAAGTACTTATATACTCATGTATACATACATGCAAAGAATCACATACATGAACACAAGTAGTAACCCTGAGAATTATTTACTTCCCTCTATAAACTTGATCATCATGAAACTCCATATATAGTTATTTGGAGAACAACACACAAAAAATAGTATGCGCCATTCTGGGGTTGAGAGGATCTACAGATATGCAAATATTTGTCACCTAGAAGTCCTTGTATTTAATATAATAATTTCTATTGTTCATTTTGTGAATCTTTAGTTCCAGTGTCTTTTAATCAGAACTCTGAGCATATTGAAATTCTTAAAAAAATGCATTGAGTAAAACATACACTATTTTTGTGGCTTTCAAGACTCTACAACCATGTGTTCCTCACTATATATTTTATTAAATTATGGTTCATAAAAATGGTATATATTTATGTTGTACAATGTGGTGTTTTGATAAAGATATGTATCATGAAATGGATATTGTAATCAAGCTAACTAGCATTTCATCACTTCACATAGTTACCATTGTGTGTGTGTGTGTGTGTGTGTGTGTGTTGAGAATACTTAAGATTTGCTCTGTTAGCAAATTTTGAGTATATATTATTATTACTAACTTCAGTCATCATGATGTATATTAGATCTCTAGAATCTATTCATCTTATAACTAAAAGTTTGTACCCTTTGCTCAATATCTCCTCTTTCCCCTATCAACCAGCCCTTGATAACCACCATTCTATTTTCTGTTACTTTGAGTTATACTTTTTTTTCTTTTCATTTCATGTATAAATGATCTCACTTATGAGATCATGCAATATTTATCTTTCTGTGTCTGGCTTATTTCACTTTGCATAATGTCCTCCAGGTTTATCCAGCTTGTTGCAAATAGCAGGATTTTCTTCTCTTTTAATGCTTTTTTTAAAAAGATTTATTTATTCACAGAGAGAGAGAGGCAGAGATATAGGCAGAGGGAGAAGCAGGCTCCTCGCAGGGAGCCTGATGTGGGACTCAATCCCAGATCCTGGGATCATGCCCTGAGTTGAAGGCAGATGCTCAACTGCTGAGCCACCCAGGCTTCCCTCTTTTACTGCTGAATAATATCCCATTATACATATATAAATATCTATCACATTTTCTTTATGCATTCATTTGCCAATGGATATTTCAGTTGTTTCCATATCTTGGCTACAGTAAATAATGCTGGCTTGAACATTGAGGTGCAAATATCTCTACAAGATAGTGATTTCAATTTCTTCAGATATATACCTATAATTTGGATAACTGGACCATATACTCGTTTTATTTTTAATTTTCTGAAGAACCTCAGTACTGTTTTTTCCACAGTGGCTGTATGAGTTTACATTTTCACCAGCAGTATACAAAGGTTCCCTTTCTCTTTGACCATTCATTGTTTAATCTCCATGTATTCATGGTCCCAAATGTTTTCTTGTGGTTGACTTCAAGTTTCATAGCATTATGAACAGAAAAGATGAATGGTATGATCTCAATCTTTTTTAATTATCGAGGCCTGATTTGTGACTCAGTATTTGATCTCTTCTGGAGAATTTCCTATGTGCACTCAAAAAGAATGTGTATTCTGCTGCTTTAGGATGAAATGTGCTGAGTATTTCTTTGAAGTCCATCTGGTCCAGTGTGTAATTCAAAGCCATTGGTTCTTTGTTGATTTTCTGTGTAATCTGTCCATTGATGTAAGTGGTGTGTTAAAGTCTCCTGCTAATATTATATTATAATCAGTGAGTTACTTTATGTTTATTTTTGTTTTATATATTTGGGTGCTCCCATGTTGGGGGCATAAAAATTTACAATTGGTAGATCTTCTTGGTAGATAGTCCCCTTTATTATGATATAGTGTCCTTCTTCATCTCATGTTTAAAATCTAGTTTGTCTGATAGTGGTATTGCTACTCAGGCTTTCTTTTGGCATCCATTTGTATGATAAATCTTTTTCCATGTCCTTACTTTCAATCTAGAGTTGGCTGTAGGTCTAATATGAGCCTCTCATAGGCAGCATATAGCTGGGTCTGGTTTTTTATCCATTCTGACACCTTATTATGTCTTTTGACTAGAATGATTGGTCCATTTATATTCAGAGTAATTATTGATAGATATGTACTTATTTTGAGTTTATTACTTCTTTCCTCATTATTTCTGGAGATTTTCTTCGATCTTTTCTAATACTTGTCACTTTTGGTCTTCCCTTTCCACTCAATGAGTCCTCTTTAATATTTCTTACAGGGCTGGGATAGTGGTCAGGAACTCCTGTAGTTTTTGTTTGTTTGGGAAATTATCTCTCCTTCTATTCTGAATGATGAAATTGCTGGATAAAATATTTTTGGTTGCAAATTTTTCTCCTACAGCACATTGAATATACCATGCCACTTTTTTATGGTTTGCCAAGTTTCTGTGGAGATATCTGCTGGTAGCCTCACAGGTCTTCCCTTGTAAGTTAGAGATTTAGTGTTGTTTCTTTTAGGACTTTTTTCTTTTTCACTATATTTTTTTAATTTAACTACAGTATATCTTAGTGTTGGCCTGGTTTTGTTGATTTTGGTGGGAGTTCTCTGTGCCTCCTGGATCTGGCCTTCTGTTTCTGTCCCTGGGTTAGGGATATTTTCAGCTATTATTTCCTGAAATAATCTTTCAGCTCCCTTTTCTCTCCCTTCTTCCAGGACTCCTATGATTCCAATGTTATTACATTTGATGGAGTCACGGAGTTCCCTAACTCTACTCTCATGATCCATTATTCTTCTTTCTCTCTTTAGTTAAGCTTCATTATTTTCCATAATTCCGTCTCATGTATCACTTCTTCATTCCTTTGCTTCTTCCATTGTTATGGTCATTATATATTGTTATTTTTGAATCTCAGTTATTACATTTTTCGTTTCTGCTTGATTGCTTTTTAGTTTTTTTATCTCTGTGGTAAGAGTGCCCCTAGAATCTTACATGCTTTTTTCAAGTCTAGTGATCATCCTTGTTTGTTGCTTTAAATTCTCCAACTGGCATATTACTTATAACTGTTTCAATTAAATATCTGCCTGTGACCTTTTCTTGTTCTTTCTTCTGGGATGAATTTTGGCATTTGATCTAGGTCTCTGTCTTAGTTGTACATTAAAGGAGACTGTTATTGTTATATTTCCTGCTCCTGAGAGTAATGGCTTTATGAAGAATTCATATACTATCCAGGGCCTGGTGCCTCAGGAAGTATCTCTGTTGTGTGCTCTGAGCACTGTGCTGCTGTGTTTTGGGTGCTCCATTCCTCAGGTCCGTTGTCTATAGATGCTCTCCTTGCCTGCAGTGGGCAGTGTTTGGACCTTGGCCAGAGTGTGGTTTGAAGTGGGTGTGCTTTGGTCTGTTGTTCAAGTAAGACCTAATGCTATTTCTACTAGAACTGAATCTTTGCAGAACTCTATGGTCAGTAGGTATGGCATGTGCTGGGGTTTCTGCTACTCTTCTGGGAAGGGGTCCCACTCCATTAGTCCTTAGGAACACATTCCTGAGAAAAGCAGTACCAGCAGAGCACAGGGAGGCAGAACTTGGTGTGAGCAGGTTAGGCTGCCAGTCTTGGTACTGTACTATTTCCTGAAGTTAGTTTATGCTGAGGGGCAGGGGAGGTAAATGGCATCAGCTACCTCCTTTGACTGTGGAGAGGGGGGTCCATGTTTTCTCTTCTCAGGGAAATCTCCCAGAAGAGCAAATAATTTCCCCTCATGTATCCTAGGCATTTTTCAGATTGCTGTTTTCACACTGTCTCTGGGTTACTTGCCTGCCTAGAGCAGTGCAATGGACTTTGCATTGCCAAGCCTGCTGACTTTGAGAACTGCAAACTTTAGAAATGTGATGAGGTGGGGGCCTGTGCTGGTCTTCTTGGGGAGGGTCTTACTGCACTAAGACTGATGCAAGTTTGACCCAGAAGACATTCATGCCATAGTGCAGGGGTGTGAGATTTGAAGCCAGGGAGGCTAATCAGCCAGTGTCGGAGTTAGCCTCCCTCAGCAGGAGTCTCTACACCTATGCTGTGGGACATAAGGGGAAGAAAATGGTGCCCCTCTTTTGTCTCTTGGAGACATCTGTTTGAATGCCACCTCTCACAGATGCAAGTAGAGATAACAGTCTCTTCCCATACACCTTAGGCAATGCTCAGATAGCACTGTCTGCCCTGGAGTTGCTTGCCTGCTTTCATTCTCTGTCCTAGCCAAGGTCAAGGACTTGTAAAATTCCAGTCTTTGAATCCCATTGGTTGTAATAAAGAAATTCAGCCCCTCTCATTTTTCCAGCCAATGCATTTGGGGGAAGTGTTTTAGTTATACGTATGTGTGTGCATTCCACTCTCACCTTTCTCCGTGACCAGGGCTCCCTCCCCTCCACAGCACCCACAATCTGTTCCTCCCCCCAGACCATGTCTCCACACTTCTTCCCTTTCTTCATGTGGCCTCTTCTCTCCCTCTAGTTGTGCAGTTTGTTCTATCAGTCCTCAGGTTGATTTTTGGGGTATTCAGAAAGATTTGATAGTTATCTAGCTGTGTTCAAGAGACAAAGCAAACATAGCATCCTCCTACTATACAGCTATCTTAGCTACCTGCTCTGGAATCTGTCTCCCTTTTTGGTAGCTGAGGAGCCATAGCAATAAGAATGGAAAGGAAAGGAGAGGTTTTGGAAAAATACAGGACTTAAATATCTGTTGGATTTGGGGTGTGACATGACTGGTAGATGCAAAGACCACCAATGAGGATAAAGGTTGCAAAAATAGTATGAATAATGTTTGTATGCAGATATTGCTTCTAAACAATATATGTGATAACTTAAAAATACCTTTGTCTTTTTTTTCCAAGACAACCATGATTCCCTAATGAATTTCCCTTCTAGCATCAGCAGTATCATATCATTAAATCTCTAAAGTTGAAGGAAAGTTCTAGAATTCGCTGTAATTTCAGATTCAATATCATCAATTAAGTTAGGAGGAAAGTATAAAGAAAAGAAGTGTTTATTCGGCCTGACCAAATTGCAAAAACAAGTATATAACAGGTCAAACAATTAGCATGTTTATATTTTGTGTTTTAACTGTATTCTCAAAACTATTTCTCTAAGATTTACTGTCATTTGAAGTAGTTAGCACATAAAAGTATATGTTGAGCTTATGGTAATGTTAAAGGCCTGTGCAATTCAAATATTTTGCAAAACATAATTTAATTTTCTATTGGTATTAATCACAATGCAATCACCTTTTTCTACACACAGTTCTATATGAAATAAATCACATTCAAAATTTATTATATATGAAAAGAACTGTATATCTATTAAGAGCCCTTTTTTGCTTTTCTGGCAATCATAATCATTTTATCATCTGCATTCTGTGCTTTACTCTGGTCTTCCACAGTCTTAAAATGATTAATGAAGCTACTTGCAAGATGACATTTAGGTCCATATTCATGTTGAAATGTTATAAATGTTTAAATTATAAGCAAATATCTGACTGGAAGAAACAAAGAGCTCTATCCCCCATATGTGATTTTCAAATTCAGCTAGAAAAAGTCAGTATAAGTTAAATAAATGTTCTGTCATTCTCCAGATTCCTGAATTCTAAAATTGTGCCAACTGGACTTGAGGGATTATCTACAGACTAGAGCAAAAACTCTGTTGCTTGTCAGCATTGTTCTTTTAAACTGTGCTTACTGCCAGCTATCCAAATGAGCAATTTTCATGGGACTGTGAGTGCCTAAGCACTGTAACACCTTAATTTAAAAAGAATGTATGTAGCTGTTGCTCTTTCTAGAGCCTTTTGACTCAAGTACTTGATTTCCTTTACCTTTTTTTCCATAAAAGAAAAAGAAACCACTCCTTTGACATTCATGGGGGAAAAAAAACTGAAGGGCTAATTAAACTGTTGTGAAACAATATTATCCTCTTTAGTTTTACACTGACAATTTTAATACAGAGTCATTTTAACAAGCTTTGCAAATCAGAATTTGCTGATTATTTCTCTGAATTCACTGAATAAATTCATTCCCAGAGATATTGAAAATGCAAAGCCAGACAAAAAATAACATTTATTTCATGAAAGTTTAATTGGCATGCTTATTAGCTGAAGATAAAGGAGGAAAATCTTACTTATACTGTATACTAGAAACAAAACAAAGAAGTCTGAAAATCATGAGGTATTGCTTTGAAAAGAATACAGAATTATATGGATTTTGAATGTATTGAAAAATGACTTAAATGTACTGAGCTGTTCATGGCCCTTGGCTTTTACTTTTTCTGTGAGTTCTATCTCAAGAATTTTATTATAGTCAGTGTTGTTCATGCTGCTCTAGTTAAGGTTTGCAGCATTTCCATTACAACCCTACTATTTCAGTTGGGGTTCATAACTCCACTTTAGAAGTCACCCTTGGGGATCCCTGGGTGGCGCAGCGGTTTGGCGCCTGCCTTTGGGCCAGGGCGCGATCCTGGAGACCCGGGATCGAATCCCACATCGGGCTCCCGGTGCATGGAGCCTGCTTCTCCCTCTGCCTGTGTCTCTGCCTCTCTCTCTCTCTGTGACTATCATAAATAAATAAAAAAAAAAAATAGAAGTCACCCTTGGCTAAACGTTGGCATATGCGCTTTCAACTTGTATTGCTAGTGATGGGAATGAGTGTGATTAAATATGTAGTAAACACGCAAAGTAGCATATACTACTTTTTATGGTATGAAATATTTTAATGCAATCATATATTGTGGTTCCTTAATTATAGAAATTGACGAGTATCAGCTTTGTCAGTGTAACTGATTAACAGAGTGAAAGAAAGTGTTTTTCTTTCTAATTCATCCTTATAGCCTAGAAACCCTGAGCTTATATTACAGCCATGATCCAAAACACTTCCTGTTACTGAGTAATGGTTTCAAAAACACTCCCTAATTTTTTTTTTAATTTTTTTTTATTTATTTATGATAGTCACACACACACACACACACAGAGGCAGAGACACAGGCAGAGGGAGAAACAGGCTCCATGCACCGGGAGCCCGATGTGGGACTCGATCCCGGGTCTCCAGGATCGCGCCCTGGGCCAAAGGCAGGCGCCAAACCGCTGCGCCACCCAGGGATCCCCAACACTCCCTAATTTATCAACAGGACTGCCAAACAACTGAATAGTTCTGTCCAAAGATTAGTTAGTGCCGTGGAAATTAAAAGGTCAAACCAACAATTTGAGATTTTACATATATCCATGGCCACATATGCAGGTACCTAACAGATTTGTTTAAAAAGAGAACTGTATATCTTTTGAATTGATCACAGTTTTGTGGCTATAAAATTTCTTGCTTATGAAAACTAAAATGTGACAGAAAAGTTAGTAAATACAAACCAATTAAAGAAATACAAATGATAAAGAATAATCTTAATTACCCTTTATCCTTCAAACGAGGGATAACCACTGGCTACATTTTAGTGTATATGCTTCAAATCTTTATATTATACATAGATACACATATTAAAAATTTTGTATCATAAGCTGAATCACAATCTAACTTTATTTGCTATATTGGAGAGTACAAACTTGTCATTAAATATTTTTATGATACATAATTTCCCTGGCTACACAGCATTCCATTATATGGGTATACTGATGTTTAACTTATCACCCATAGTTGTAGATTTTGCAATCTGTTTAATGATTTAGTTTTACTTTGGGATTAAAATCTGATGAAATATTTCAGCAGCTAGAGTTTATTCAAGATTTTGGTCTTTTCTACATTTAGCCATTTTCATTATACCCTGGTTACTACATCACCAAATGTTAACAGTTCATAACTGTTGATTGAAAACAGTATCAAAAATTAGAATTTATTATTTATTATATATTGACTACATAGATACTTACCCAGTATGTAAATTCTGTTGGTATGGTTGCTATTGATGCTTATAGTATAAATAGAACAGACTTTTAAAAATTAATAAACTTAAAACCAGTGGAATGATTTTTTCCTATGAATTCTTATTAACTTAAGGAATAGGCAAGGGGAAGGCTTTGTTATAAATAACATTTATCCCTTTAATTTTTTTGAGGTGGGAGGCATTCACCATAGGAATAGGATATTATTTAATATAAAGAGTTCTGTGATCAGAAAGATCTGAATTTAAATCTCCACTCTATGCTTTCTAGTTATGTATGTAATTTTTGGCAATGCACATCACTTCTTGTAAGCTTTGCTTTTTTTTCTTCCTTAGGATATAGGTAATACCTACCTCACATTATTGTCATAATGTGACATATGACAATAATGTGACATAATCAAATAATTGTTCTATAAGAATTTATTCATTTTTTCAGGGTGTGGGATATACTAGTGAACTAGGGAGATAAAGTCCCTGCCCTTGTGAAGCTTATGGACTAGTGGGGGAAACAGAGAATAAACTAACAGATAAATAAAAATTGACTTATGAAATGTGATAAGTGCTATGGAAGAAAACCATAGATGTTCCTATGTTAGATTGGATGAGTCAATGAATGTAGCTTGAAAAATGTGACATTTACAATTTCCAGGTAGGGGAATAACAAGGACATTGGGTGCAAGGCAGAAAGAGTTTAACATATTCTAGCATCTGAAAGGAAAATATAGCTAAAAAATAGTATAGAAAGAGAAGAGGGGCATAAGATAAGACTGGAAATGTACAAGGTAATAGTACAAGGTAATAGTAGAACTGTGTGCCTAGCAGAGAGAAGGACTTCTATAGTATGCATATTTCCTTTCTCCTCTCCTTTTATAGATGAAGTAGTGTTAGCCAAGGATTTTGGGGTCAATTATACACTGGTTTAGTTTATGTAAATGTTTCCTCTCTGATTTAGATTATCATCACAATGATTTTAAATGAGGTCTGCCTAACTTCTGTGTTTTGTGTAGGTGCCTTTTTCTTTCTTTTTTTTCTTTTTTTTTTTTTTAAGATTTTATTTATTCATGAGAGACACAGAGAGAAAGAGAGGCAGAGACACAGGCAGAGGGAGGAGCAGGCTCCCTGAGGGAGCCTCATGCGGGACTTAATCCCGGGACTTGATCCTGGGACTCAATCCTGGGATTCAGTACTTGGACTTGATCCCAGAACTGGATCCCAGGACTCCAGGATTATGCCCTGGGCTGAAGGCAGGCACTAAACCGCTGAGCCACCCATGGATCCCCTCTTTTTCTTTCTTCTAAGTACCTCTTTCCCTTACCCCTCTGTTCCACACCACCTCATCTGCCCATGGGCATACAGATAAACTGCCTATTTATACTTCTCAGCTTTTCTTGGCTTTTTCATTCTGCCATGTTTACCTCTTAACTAGCCCATTATGTGTATTTTCCTCTAACTGAATTTATCTTCTCTTTTTATGATTCTTTTGTAGCTCATGATTAGATCTTGTGGTACGAATACTGCACATCAGTGAGAGGTCAATGAAACAGCAAGACACATGTAAAAATTTCTCAAGACAGTGAATCTTTAAAACCAAGTTTTTTTATTTAAAAAACAGTCTGTCTACCAGAAAAGTTACCCACTCCCCATGGAACTGAAAAATAAACCTTGCCTAATAAACCTTATGCCAGTAAAAATAGGTCTATTAAAGTAACCAGGAGAATTCATGCCTCAGATCTTTGTATTAAGAGAGAGAAAGGTACAAAATATTAATAATATTATAACAAAAATAGCACTAGCATCGATGGAAGTTGAGTTGCAAACTAACAACTTACTCTGTTTCTATAGATGGATAATAAAAGATATAATGAAGAACAATGTAAAGTATAGGCAGGAAGTTCATGTGGCTATAGTGCAAGAGAATATTATTTAGCTATATGTTCTATGTGTATAGATATGAATGCTTTTACTACTGGCAGTAATTAATCCTAAAGTACCAATTTTGACTGACTTTACTTGTGTCAAATAGTTGCCTCACAAATTTTAAGTATTATATCTAAGTGTTATTACCTGTAAGCTATATTTAATGTGCAACCCTTATGTTTAAAAGAGAAAAAAGGAGTATATGTTTTTCTAGTAATTGTTAATGTTTTCTTTAAATACTGTTCTAGTGGGGCAGCCTGGTTGGCTCAGCAGTTTAGTGCCGTCTTCAGCCCAGGGCATAATCCTGGAGTCCTGGGATCCAGTCCCGGGATGGAGTCCCAGAATTGAATCCCAGGATTGAGTCCCAGGATCAAGTCCTGGGATTGAGTCCCGCATCAGGCTCCCTCATGGAGCCTGCTTCTCACTCGGCCTGTCTCTGCCATTCTCTCTCTCTCTCTCTCTCTCTCTCTTTCTCTCTCTCTCTGTGTGTCTCTCTCAAAAATAAATGAATAAAATCTTAAAGAAAAAATAGTGTTCTAGTGGATTTATTTTTCTAGCATAAGAGTTCTTTTTAGTTAATAACATTTGACATTTCAAAGTCTCCCTGCCATACTATTTGTTTTATTAAGAGTATCTCTTGTAGGGGAGGAAAAACTTTTTTTCTCTATCCTCCTGCATTCTCTAGCTGTGGCCCTGTAAATTAGATGGGTAAAAACAATTTAACTAGAGAAAAACAAACAGTTTATTAATACATGTAAATACTCAGTGATGAGTATCTCAAAGGGTGATTAGAACTTGGGGTTTACATAGCACTTTAGTACCTTATGTAGAGAATTGATAATACAAAGGAAAAGGAGGGATCCCTGGGTGGCGCAGTGGTTTGGCGCCTGCCTTTGGCCCAAGGCGTGATCCTGGAGAGCCAGGATCGAATCCCACGTTGGGCTCCCGGTGCATGGAGCCTGCTTCTCCCTCTGCCTATGTCTCTGCCTCTCTCTCTCTCTCTCTCTCTCTCTCTCTCTGTGTGTGACTATCATAAATAAATAAAAAAATAAAAAATAAAAAAACAAAGAAAAGGAATTTGAGTTTTAGGGGAAGCAAATTGTGAAAATTAAATACATGGGGAAAACTAATGGAAGATAAGAGATAGTAGGGTTTGTTATGTAGATTCCTTTATTGCTGTCTTTCCTCATGGTAATAGTCTAACTTGTCTTCAGTGGTTAAAAATCATTCTATCCTTCATGGTAGAGAGGGGAAGGGTAGAGAGTTTTTTTTGTGTTTTCTTCTTTTTATTTACCTTCAGCTCAAAATAGTCCTTATGTCAAAGTGGCATATTTTAAAGTGGCATATTATATATACTACCCTTCACTGTCTTCTATATTCTAGCACAGTATTATGTAAGTGGGCGAGAAAGAGTGTTTATTCTTATAATGCATGCAAATTCCATCATTGTCTTATTTTGAATAAATCCCTCATATCTTTAACATGATTCATGTTTTAATAAAAATAGTGTATGAAATTTAGACTGTGTATGAAATTTAGACTGCCATTAAGAATGGTTTCCTAATGAATGTTTCCTCTTAGGATTGGTAGCATTAAAATATTAGTATAGGTTTTTAAACTTGAAATTTTGAAGCATCCTTTCTTTCCTTTTGTATCTGTTATTGATATTAAACAGTGTAATCTTTGTAAGCCTTAAAAAAAAAATTAGGATAGAACATAATTCAGTTAAATGAACACTGATTACTGTGCATAATACTCTGTGATAGATACTGAAAGTGACACAGAGATGAGCAGGATTGGGTTCCTGCCCTCCAGACATTCAATCTAGTATGGTAAGTAGTGACATATATACCCTCCCCCCACCAAAAAAAAAAAGGAAAGGAAGGCACTAAGCTTTATTGAAATCCTTCATGATAATAGGCTATCATGGTAATTTTTTTTTAAGTTGGCTTTTTTGTTCCCTTTGGTTTGGTAATTTTCTATATATAGTATGATTGGTTTTACTAGCACTAAAATAAAAAAAAAACAATATAAACAAGTTCAATATTACTACAAATTCTTGCTTAACAAAAGGTACACAGGGATGCCTGGGTGGCTCAGTGGTTGAACATCTGCCTTTGGCTCAGGTTGTGATCCCAGGGTCCTGGGATTGAGTCCTATCTCAGGCTCCCCGAGGGAGCCTGCTTCTGCCTATGTCTCTGCCTCTCTCTGTGTATCTCTCATGAATAAATAAATACAATCCTTTAAAAAAAAGAAAAGGTACACAAAATATTTAGAAACCTTTCCCATTTCAAAAATTGGAGAGGCACACATAAATGTCTCATTACATTGAATCTACTCTTCTGTAAGTTAACATATGTAAGTTAAGTTATGCTCCATAGTTTATTTTTACAGTAAAAAAAAAACATGATAAAAGATAAATATAAAAGCCAAAAGGTGGGGCACCTGGGTGGCTCAGTTATTAAGCATCTGCCTTCAGTTCGGGTCATGATCCCAAGGTCCTGGGATTGAGCCCTACGTTGGGCTCCCAGCTAATGGGGAGCCTGCTTTTCCCTCTCTCATCTTGGCAAAACATAGGATATGTTTATTGACAGAATTTACACTAATAGGAAAGTTTGAAACCATATCAAGAACAGTCTGGAATGCCATTTTAAGGAGATTAGATTTTATTTAAAGGCAGTAGGGGAGCAATTGATGAATTTTTAGTAGCAGAAGATTATTATCAGAGGTGATTTTCAGAAGATTGATGTAGTATGCATGAATAAAGTGTTTGGAGAAAAAAGTGCAGTAGAAGGAACTAACTATTAGATTATTGCAATAAAGCAAGAAGAACCTAAACCAGAATAGATACAACTGATATTTGGGAAAATAACTCAACAGTAGTTGATTTTTGTAGTGAGGAAAAGATCAACTGGCTGAATAGTGATGCCATTTTTTTCTTAATGATTTCATTTATTTATTTGAGAGAGAAACTGAAAGAGAGAGAGAACACATAGAGTGGGTGCTAAGGGAGAGGGATAGAGAGAGAGTCTCAAGCAGACCCTGCTGGAGCTTGGAGCCCGACATGGGGCTTGATCTCACAACCCTTAGATCATGACCTCAGCTGTAATGAATGGTCACATGCTTAACTAACTGACCCGCCCAGGCACCGCCCCCTTTTTAAAAATTTATTTATTTACTTGAGAGATAGAGATGCCATTTTCTTTAAGTGAGAGAGTAATGCATTCAGAGGAAGGATCCTATTTGGGGAGAATTTTTTCTTTTTGAACTATTGGGACTTAAGATAAAAAGCTTCTGTACAGCAAAAGAAACAGTCCACAAAACTAAAAGACAACCTACAGAATGGGAGAAGATATTTGCAAATGACCTATCAGATAAAGGGCTAGTATCCAAGATCTATAAAGAACTTAAGAAACTCAACAGCAAAGAAACAAACAATCCAATCATTAAATGGACAAAAGACACGAATAGAAATCTCACAGAGGAAGACATAGACATGGCCAACAAGCACATGAGAAAATGCTCCTCATCACTGGCCATCGGGGAAATACAAATCAAAACCACAATGAGATACCACCTCACACCAGGTTGAATGGTGAAAATTAACAAGGCAGGAAGCCAAAAATGTTGGAGAGGATGTGGAGAAAGGGGAACCCTCTTGCACTGTTGGTGGGAATGTGAACTGGTGCAGCCACTCTGGAAAACTGTGAAGGTTCCTCAAAGAGTTAAAAATAGATCTGCCCTACAACCCAGCAATTGCACTACTGGGGATTTACCCCAAAGATACAAATGCAGTGAAACGTCGAGACACCTGCATTCAGATGTTTATAGCAGCAATGTCCACAACATCCAAACTATGGAAGGAGCCTTGGTGTCCATCGAAAGATGAATGGATAAAGAAGATGTGGTATGTATAAACAATGGGATATTATTCAGCCATTAGAAATGACGAATACCCACCATTTGCTTTGAAATGGATGGAACTGGAAGGTATTATGCTGAGTGAAGTAAGTCAATCGGAGAAGGACAAACATTGGTTTCACTCATATGGGGAATATAAAAACTAGTCAAAGGGATTATAGGGGAAAGGAGAGAAGACGAGTGGATAAATAGAGAGGGTGACAAAACATGAGAGACTCTTAATTCTGGAAAACGAACAAGGGGTAGTGGAAGGGGAGGTGGGCAGGGGGATGGGGTGACTGGGTGATGGGCACTGAGGGGGGCACTTGATGGGATGAGCACTGGGTGTTATACTATATGTTAGCAAATTGAACTCCAATAAAAAAAATACCCCCCAATTTTTTTTGAACTTCTCTAATTTGAAGTGTAGACTGAATATATAGCTAGAATTGCCTAATAGGGAGATGAACATTTGGTGTTTGTAGGGGTACTAAAAGTTACTTATTTGTGCAGGTATCCTCACAAAGGAAATAAGTAAAATTATGACATTACATGAGATTACTAAGAGAAGGAAGTGTAAGAAAGTCAAAAGGCCAAGGAAAGAACTTTGGTAAACATCACATTTGAGTATAAAAATAAGAGTTGCTAGAGAAGGAAAAGTTAGAGAAGCTGGGTGGGGAAATCATGCTAAAGCTATATTTAGAAAATCTATGGAGGATAAAATTTCAGGAATAATATGTTAGTCGACAATCTAAAATAAAAAAAAAAAAGTAACAGTTGAGTTGAGGATAAAAAAGTAAGCGGTTGAATAAAAAAAGCAAGTGGTTGGATTTGTTGGCCTTAGTAATATGTTTAATGCTTCAAGGACAATTTCAGGAGAGTGGAAAGGATATAAATCAGATTGTAAAGGGTAAAGTAGGCCCTGGTTGATAATGAAGTGGAGTCAAATCTATATAGATAGCACTTTTTTCAAAAGGTGGACATTGCTTATTTTCACTTTCATAATGTTAAACTGGGTCTAATATAAAATTCAGTATGACATGTAAGAAGTATTTTTATCATTTTGTAGCAGATTTTTAAAGTTGTAATTTCAGATTTTGAATCGATCAGCATGAGACCGATTCTCTTTAGCACCATTTTAGTTCTGGATAAAATTCAAGCTGGTTATTACTGATTACTCTGAAATGCAAATAGTGCTATTTTGTTTTACAGCTATCATTTAAAAAGCCATGTACTCGTTAAGATAAATATGTGCTCCATGAACAACAAAAGAACTGAGAAAAGAAACGGACATTATTTGGTATTTTGTTCGTTCTCTGATTTGAAACTGAATATGCTAATCTTCGAATACAAATGAGCAGCAAAATGTAATTTACGAATGCACAATTAACTTCTGACTGGTTTCTGTTGATTTTTAGTACTATAACCCCATACCAGGTGAAACTTCTCATTTTTACATTTTATCTGACCAATATTACTATTTGTGCCTAAATGAGATTATTATGAAAAATTTTACTTTGGAGTAAATCATACTTTCATGGAGCTCCAATTATAATTTGTGTATTGAGTAGTCTGCCATCAGGGCCATGAGCTTCTATTTTTCTCTTTCCATGCAGCTGCTCTTGTATTTTCCCCATCATTGACTAAGTCTTTCCTCTAATTTTCAATTTTAAAACCCGATAGTTCCTTGTCTTAATTGTAAACAATGTTTTATATCACATATTGCTTTGTTGTCATTTCTCTCTTCTTTTGCTTCATCTTTATTATTGTGTCGTGTCATTTATGTGTGTGTGTGTGTATATATATATGTATAGGTGTATATGCATGCACACATTGTATATATGTACATATACATACATTAACTCATGCATACATATATATATATACACACACACATTCATATCACAAAAAATGGGAGAAAGGTTGGAAAGCAGAAAGTTTAACTGTTTAGTATAATAACGCAGATTTTGTTCCTTAGCTTCACATGAGAAAATCTCTACTCTATGATCATAAGCTGAAATCTTAAATCTGGCTAGCCATTTTATAGATACACCTGTGGAACCAGGGGAATTGGGTTAAAGCATATAGGGTTTAGCAAGACCAATCATTATGATTGGCAAATGAACTCAAAACACTATTTTAGTATTTTTAGGGTATCTGGGTATTTTGTTTTCACATCATTCATACTATAATACTCTGAATGACTAGCAGATTGAAAAATAGTAGAATACTTTGAAGTTGTGATTCTCTTATGATTTAGGGTAACATTTGTTTTATAGAATAATGAAATCTTGTTTGTTACAGGAACCTTAGGAGATTATATAATTTAATCTTTTTTCCAATGCAGCAATACTTTTTATGACACTTCTGAGAGATAAATGTCCAGTGACATGTCCAGTGACTCTCTGTGGCCTCTCATCCTATTAAAAATATATTCTTCATACTGAATTGTGATCTGTCTTCCTGTAAGCATTCATTTCTGCTCTGAGGGACAATATAGAATCAAAAACTTAACCTGTTCCTCATAATATTAAGATATTTGAAGCTCTTTTCATTATATTCACTTTTCTAAAGTACTTTTCCGTGGTATATACACATATTTTTATCAACCATTTCTTGATTATCAACCCCTCCAAAATGTTGGTTGCTCTCTTTCTCATTTCTTATAATTTATCAGTGACCCTCCTAGAATAGCATACATTACTTTACTAATACTCCAAATAGAGTCTGATCTTCACAGGATACAGTTGAACAATACCTTATACATTATAGGTGTAAAAGTCAAGTCTTTAGTGTATAGGTTCCCATTTTAGATTATTGGTGATACATTAAGATTTTTGGCCTTTTGGATCCCTGGGTGGCTTAGCGGTTTAGCGCCTGCCCTCAGCCCAGAGTGTGATCCTGGAGTCCTGGGATCGAGTCCCACATCAGGCTCCCTGCATGGAGCCTGCTTCTCCCTCTGCCTGTGTCTCTGCCTCTATCTCTCTCTCTTTGTCTCTCATGAATAAATAAATAAAAAATCTTAAAAAAAAGATTTTTGGCTTTTATAAGATTTGCTTACTGTGGATACATGTTGAACCTTTAGTCAATTGAAGTTCTCTCTTTTTTTTTTTTTTAATAACAACTACAGTCAAATTCAATCATTCCAAATCCTGGGCCCTGTGTAATTGATTCTTTCTTTTTTTTTTAAGTACCTGCAAGATTTGTGTTTATTCCTGTTAAATTTAATTTCATTTGGTTTCAGTTTAGCACTGCTATGTGTTAAAAAACTTTGAATCCTGTTTCTGTTATCTATCATATTAGAATCCCTTTGGGTGTTGCCCATTTGCAGATTTAACAAGAAAACCTTCAAAAATCTTCTGAGTCATTAGTGTGTTGATAAAGACAGAAACAAGATGAATTACCTGGGACTAACTACCAGAAACTTCCTACTAAGTTGACACTAATTTGTAATTAATGGTCTTTGAATTTAATTTTCAACCAATTTAAAAATTATCTATTATACTGTTATTCTGTCCATGTGCTATTTCTTTCTCACAATGGTATGGAGAGAATTTGCCCAAAGTCATTATGAAATAAGACTTTCTCAGGGACATCTGGGTGGCTCAGTCAGTTAAGAATCTGCCTATGGCTCAGGTCATGATCTTAGGATTCTGGGATCAAGCCTCATGTTGGGCTCTCTTTAGTCGAGAGTCTGCTTCTCCCTCTCCCTCTGCCCCTCACCCTCGCTTGTGATTTCTCTCTCTCTCTTTCAAATAAGTAAATATAATCTCTTAAAAAATTAATCTGTGTATCTACTTTCTACTTGATTTGCTCTGTCAAAGAGTTTCCAGTAATTTGACATCAATTATTTTACATAATACCTATTAATTGATTTTTTGCATGATATTTTATAAGCTCATGAAACACTTTTGTTTGGTATACAGCATGCCCAAACATGCAGCAGGGTTGGAGGTCCTTTTTTTTATTTTATTTTATTTTATTTTATTTTATTTTATTTTATTTTATTTTATTTTATTTTTTTAAAGATTTTATTTATTTATTCATGATAGTCACACAGAGAGAGAGAGAGGCAGAGACACAGGCAGAGGGAGAAGCAGGCTCCATGCAGGGAGCCTGATGTGGGATTCGATCTCGGGTCTCCAGGATCGTGCCCTGGGCCAAAGGCAGACGCCAAACCGCTGCGCCACCCAGGGATCCCTTTTTTATTTTAACACAATTGAGAAACACTGATAATTTAATCAAGACTATTTCTAAGAAACAGGGAAGGTATAAGAAATCTAAACAAACTGGCTTGCAAAGTATAGAATTTGAATCACCCTCTAGCTAATGTGGCCTACAGGGCCTTGACCCATTCTACGGAGACCTATGGAAAATGACAGACTTCACCTTGACTCCTCATTTCCATTTTGGTCTGCTTCCATGTTTTGAGTGTCATTTGATATTTACCTTCCAGGATAATTATCCTGGATTTTAGGACCCTTGAATACAGAATGAGAGAAGTTATGTCCTCTTGGCTGTCTACTGAAGGACCACTTTCTAAATTGTGTTTCTAGAATGAAAGACACTCACTTTTCTTAAGGTGACTGTTAACAGGAGGAATGACTTCATTCTGTCCGTTAGAGACCACTCTACCTACATTTTTTGTGGCTTTTCCCTATACAGATTCAATAGAATAATGATTTTATAAAACATGATGACCTTGGCATTTATATAGTAGATATTACTACTCTGAAATTCCAGGAAGTATGATCATAAACTCACACTTAATCTGGTAGAAGTATGGACAATGTATCAAAGGAAGGGGTAGGGATTAAAGACCAATTAAGTAGCTATTATTTCCTTCCATGTGAGTTGTGATGAATACTTTAATTAGTTTGTAGTTAATGTAAATAGTCCAAAGGTAGAATGGGAAGTTAACAAAATATAAGAAAAAGGAGAAAAAGAATCAGATTATGAGTACATACTTTGAGCCAAGACAGTTGAAAGTTGGTACTTTTTTTTGGAAACAAAGAAGTGAGAAATGATATCTACTAAAGTAAGAGGGCAGGAGTAAAATAATGA
This sequence comes from Canis lupus baileyi, assembly GCF_048164855.1. Lineage (NCBI taxonomy): Eukaryota > Metazoa > Chordata > Mammalia > Carnivora > Canidae > Canis > Canis lupus. The sequence continues at coordinate 53,721,288 of NC_132876.1, read as the reverse complement.
TGGGTTTATAATGGCATTAGCGTACTCTGAGAGATTTTAAGCATACAGTTAGAAATTCCTACCTTTGAGTGATATTTGGGAGCTGTTGCCAAAAAGATAATAGGTGAATTCCAAAAAGAGTCTGGAGCAGAAGAGAACGGCCTTGCAGATAAAATCTTGGGAGAATAGTGTCTACATTTAAAATAAGGGTTTACAAGAACTTGCCAAAAGAGTGTTACGAAAGTGAGAGGATAAACAAAACTGATGATATGTTTTGGTAACCAAGGGAAGAAAGTGATTTTAAAGAATAGTAGGGAGTAAAACCATATCAGCAATTTCTGTAAAGTTGAGAAATATAAACTAAGGTTTTGTCTTCAAGTTTGGTGATGGCATAGTTATTAGTGACCTTCCACAGAATAGATTCAGGAGGGTGTTAAAGGCAATTTAGAAGGATTTACAGGGGGATCCCTGGATGGCTCAGCCAGTTTAGTGCCTGTTTTTGGCCCAGGGCACGATCCTGGAGTCCCAGGATCGAGTCCCATGTCAGGCTCCTGGAATGGAGCCTGCTTCTCTCTCTCTCTCTCTCTCTCTCTCTCTCTCTGTCCATCATAAATAAATAAATAAATAAATAAATAAATAAATAAATAAATAAATAAATAAATCTTTAAAAAAATAGAAGGATTTACATAACATAAGCAGGAAGTGGAAGCAATATACTACTACATACAATGTAAATAGTTATGGACATAAGAAAATGCTTTACTCTTGCTGCCTCCTGTTTAGTCGTTTTGTGGATGAAAGGGAAAAGGGAGCTAGATAAATTTATTTACTGAAAGATTACTGGAAGTTTGCTATACTGTTTTAATTGATTTTAACCTCAGACTGTTCAATAATGAGTGCGTTGTTTACCACAGGAATGAAATTAATTGAGTTCTTTGCTCTGCATAACTTTAATACTGGACAGATGTTAGTTTTCCAATAAAAGCAACAAAGGTTGTTCTCTAAATTACTTGAGATTTACAGTGCTACAGAGCATTTTAATTACATTTGTATGTTCACACTTTGAAAAATAATTTCAGATTGTTTTATTATGCTAATAGAAGCACATTTATGCTACATCATGAAACATGGAAAGCATTCTCTGTGTAGTGTGTTGTAAAATGATTGTAACTTTTGCATTTTTGTGTTTCTTGCTTTGAAACTGCTGCCATCAAATACATTCTCTAGTAATCCAATCCTGAGTTTCATGGCTATATGAGTATGTGCTGGAGAAAGTACTGGTGGAAAGGTAAGAAATGAAAAAGGTAAATAACAGCCAGAGGACTTGGCAAGATTGCCTTTTCTTCACTGTGCGAAGGCAGCTGAAAATAAGAAAGAAGAGATGTAGGGTAATTTAAAAATAGGTAGATATAAAAAGAGAAAAGCTAGACAAAAAATGTAGGTATATAAGCAAGTTCAAGAGATGCATGAAGACATTACCTTGACTGTTGAGGAAAGAAAGTCTAGAGAAAAATTGACATAAAAAGTCATGTGTTGGGCAGCCCAGGTGGCTCAGCGGTTGAGTGCCACCTTCAGCCCAGGGCCTGATCCTGGAGACCCGGGATCAAGTCCTATGTCGGGCTCCCTGCATGGAGCCTGCTTCTCAATCTCTCTCTCTCTCTCTTTTTCTCATGAATAAATAAAGAAAAATTTAAAAAGTCATGTGTGAACTCAGTGTAATCAATTACTGGGATTGACTGGAGGCCTTGTAGCAAGAGTTTTTGAAAGAATGAAAGGAAGGTATGGCCCCGTAGCTTTTATCAACCAGAGAGAAGGCTCTAAAGAAAGAAGACACAAAAAGAGATCAATCTCTGAAAATCTGCTTTACTTTTGTCTGAATTTCTGCCTGCCTGCCTGCCTTCTTCCCTTCCTTCCTTCTACACTAAGTAATGGCTAGACACTGTAAAATTACTGTATACCCCCAGATTTACCTCAGGAAATGGTTAGTGAATTATAAATGACAACTAAAACTACATATTTCTGTTACTATATTAATAGAATCATTGATTTATCACAGATTACCGACTCCAAATGACAAAAAATATAAAATCAAACCTTCAACTAAATGAAGGGAAAAACAAAACAAAACAAAACAAAACAAAACAAGAAAAACCAATTCAAAAAAGAAAATCCTTCCCTTTGCCTAGCCAAAAAGAAAACAAAAAATGAGTGGAATTCACCGTTAGAAAATGTAACCTTTAAAGATAGTATGCTGTATATGTTACCTGCCTCGTAGGACAGGGCCCTCGAGAGACACTTAACTGGACAGGTAAGACGGTTGCAGAGGTGGAGGTTGTCAACATGTGGGTAGTAAAGCCTATGTACTTAAACTCCAGGCATTTTTCCTTGGTTTGATTGCTTAAGTGTTGTGTGCATGGATGTTTTGGCTCAGGAGAAAAATTCCAGTGCTATTAGAAAATGTTTCACATAGTATCAAAGTGGCTTTATCAGACTTATATAACAAAGTAGAAGAAACAGAGTTTAACCCATTAGTTTCTAGTCATTGCTTAGCTACTGATGATGTGCTCTTTTTCCAACCAAATTCCATATACATTCATAGTATTTGCAGCTCATTCCTTGTTTCTATATAATGAACTGGTCTCCAGAGTACCTGTATCTTGAGAGATAGAGGTCTTTATAGTGACATAGGTCATTACCAGGGTAAATGGAAAAAAATGTGATTCTAGGATGCTGAAAAGGTTTTAGAGGTTTTAAGGATTTTCTGCGTGTCTTTTGTTTCAGTAGAGTGGTGGGAATTCCAAAACAAGCTACCATTAGAGTTTTAACTTCATATTGTATAACTTTTAGAAACTTTTCAAAATATACATGTAAGTAGCTTCAGAAGGATGACATGAGGATGAGCATCACTAGGGATACTGTCACATGTTCCTTGTTAGCAAGAGAGGGATACTCAAAGGTAATCTGAATGAACTGGAATCTATAGTATGAATGACTGGCAGTGCTTACCCCCACTCCATTATGTGAAGTCAGAAGGCCACATTCTTAATCCTGGTCCTACAAAGCCCTCCTCCCCAACCCCCAATTGTCTGTGCGGTAATGCTCTCTTTTTAATGTTGTTTTTTTTTTTAAGATTTTATTTATTTATTCATGATAGACACAAAGAGAGAGAGGGAGGGAGTCAGAAACACAGGCAGAGAGAGAAGCAGGCTCCATGCAGGGAGCCTGACATGGGACTCAATCCAAGGACTCCAGGATCACGCCCTGGGCGCTTAAACCACTGAGCCACCCAGGCTGCCCTCTCTTTTTAATGTTAAGTGGACTTGGATCACATACATACAAATACGAAATCATATAATTTTGGGGCTTTTCTTTCTTTTAAGCAATTTATGTGAAGTCCTTTTTTTCAAAATCCCCAAAAAGATACATAGGTACTGAGAAAGCACTTTTTATGTTCTCTGGGAAGGAAGGTTAAGGAGTACAGACTAGAATCCCACCTGCTCTCAGCATTACAAGTGTAGGGTGTAGAATGGCTTATTTCACTTAGCAAAATGTCTTGAACATTCATCCATATTGTTGCATATTGCAAAATTTTCTTCATTTTTAAGGCTCAGTATCAGTAGTATTCCACTGCATGTATATACCACTTTGTCCTTATTCATTCATCTGTTGGTGGACATTTAGGTAGTTTCCATAACTTGACTCCTGCAAATATTGCTTCAGTATACATGGGAGGGCAGATATCTCTTTGAGACCCTGATTTCAATTATATTGGTTTTTTTTTCAGTTTTTAGTTAAATTCCAATTAGTTAACATACAGTATAATATTAGTTTCAAATATACAATATAGTGATTCAACACTTTCATAAAACACCAAGTGCTCATCACAAGTGCACTTTTTATCCCCATCACCTATGTAACCCATCCTCCCACCCACCTCTTCTCTGGTAACAATCAGTTTGTTCTCTATAATTAAGACTCTGGTTCGTGGTTTGCCCCTCTCTCTTTCCCCCCCCCCTTTGTTCCTTTCTTTTGTTTCTTAAATTCCACATATGTGTGAAATCATACGGTATTTGTCTTTCTCTGAATTATTTTACTTGGCATAATACTCTCTATCTCCATCCATATCATAGTAAATGGCAAGATTCCATTCTTTTTATGCCTGAGTAATATTCCATTGTATATATAACCACTTCTTTTTTTCCCAATGGTATATATACCACTTCTTTATCCATTCCTCAGTTGATGGACACTTGGGCTGTTTCCATAATTTAACTATTGTAGATAATGTTACTATAAACATTGGGATGTAAGTATCTCCATGAATTAGTAATTTGTATTCTTAGGTAAATTCCTAGTAGTGCAATTACTGGATCATAAGGTAATTCTATTTTTACCTTCTTGAGTAACCTCCATACTGTATTCCAGAGTGGATGCAGCAGCTTGCATTCCCACCAAAAGTATGAAAGGGTTCCCCTTTCTTGACATCCTAACACCTGTTGTTTCTTGTGTTGTCAATTTTAGCCATTCTAACAACTGTGAGATGATATCTTATTGTGGTTTTGATTTGTATCTCCCTGATGCTCAGTGGTATTGAGTATATTTTCATATGATTGTTAACTATCTGGATGTCTTCTTTGGAAAAATGTCTGTTCATGTCTTCTGCCCATTTTTAAATTGGGTTATTTGTTTTTTCAGTGTTTTTATAAATTATAAATTATTTATATGTTTTAGACACTAACCTTTTATCAGAAATGTCATTGGCAAAGATGTTCTCTCATTTTCTAGGTTTCCTTTGCTGTGCCAAAGCTTTTTATTTTGATGTTGTCCTAATAGTTTATTTTTGCTTTTGTTTCCTGTGCCTTGAGGATTTTTTTTCTAGAAAGAAGTTGATATAGCTGATGTCAAAGAGGTTACTGCTTATGTTCCCCTCTAGGATTTTTATGGAATCAGGGCTTGCATTTAAGTCTTTAATCCATTTTCACTTTATCCTTGTGTATGATGTATAAAAGTTGTCCAAGTCATTCTTTTGCATGTTGATGTCCAGTTTTCCCAACACTCATTTGTTGAAAAGACTGTCTTTTTCCTATTGGATATTCTTTCCTGCTTTGTTGAGGATTAGTTGAACATATAGTTTGGGTTCAATTCTGGGTTTACTGTTCTCTACCTATGTGTGTATTTTTGTGCTAGTACCATTCTGTTTTGATTACTACAGTTTTTGTAATATAATTTGAAGTCTCGAATTGTGATTCCTCCAGCTTCACTTTTCTTCTTCAAGGTTGCTTTGGCCATTCCAGGTCATTAGTGTTTCCATATAAATTTTAGGATTGTTTATTCTAGTTCTGTTGAAAAATGCTGTAGGTGTTTAGAAAAATATTGCATTAAATATGTAGACTGCTTTGAGTACTATAGGTATTCAACAAAGTTTGTTATTCAAATGCATGAGCTTGGAATATCTTTCCATTTCTTTTTGTCATCTTCAGTTTCTTTCATCGGGGTTGTATAAGTTTCAGAGTACAGATCTTTTACTTCCTTGCTTAGATTTATTCCTAGATATCTTATGGGTTTTGATGTAAATGGGATTGATTACTTTCTTTTTCTGCTGTTTCATTATTGGGGTTTAGAAATGCAACAGATTTCTGTACACTGATTTTGTATATACTCCTTTACTGAATTTGCATATCATTTCTAGCAGTTTTTGGTGTAGTCTTTCACTTTTTCTATGTACAGTATCATGTCATCTGCAAATAGTGAAAATTTGACTTCTTTGCTGATTTGGGTATGTTTTATTTTTTGTTGTTGTCGTCTGATTGCTGAGGCTAGGACTTCCAGGACTATGTTAAATAACAGTGGTGAGAGTAAACATCCCTGTGTTTTTCCTGGCCATAGCGTTTGAAAAGCTTGCAGTTTTTCCCCATTGTGGATAATGTTCATTGTGGGTTTTCCATAAATGGTTTTTATGATGTTGAGGAATGTTTGTCTAAACCTACTTTGTTGAAGGTTTTTATTATGAATGGATGTTGTACTTTGTCATCTGTTTTTTCTGCCTCTATTGAAATGAACACACTTGATTTTATCCTTTCTTTTATGAATCGGTATGTCACATTGATTGATTTGTGAATACCGAACCACCCTTGCAAACCAAGAAAAATTCTATTTGATTGTAGTGAATGATTTTTTAACTGACTTGTTTGATTCACTTTGCTAGTATGTTATTGAGAATTTTTGTATCCAAGTTCATCATGGATATTGATGTACAGTTCTCTTATTTTTAGGGGATTCTTTATCTTGTTTTGGTATCAGGTAAATTCTGTCCTCATACAATGAGTTTGGAAGTTTTCCTTCCTTTTCTGTTTTTTACAATAGTTTAAGAAGAATAGGTATGAAGTCTTCTTTAAATGTTTGGTAGAATATTCCTATTAACCTTCTGGCTCTGGACTTTTGTTTGTGAGGTATTTTATTACTGATTCAATTTCTTTGCTGGATATCACTCTGTTTAAGTTTTCTATTTGTTTCTCAGTTTTTGTGGTCTATATGTTTCTAAGAATTTATCCATTTATTCCAGGTTGTCTAATTTGTTGGCATACAGTTTTTCATTATATTCTCTTATAGTTGTATTTATGTGGTATTGGTTGTTATTTCTCCTCTTTCCGTTGTGATTTTATTTATTTGGGTCCTTTCTCTTTTATTTTTGATAAGTCTGGCTAGATGTTTATCAATTTTAAGAGGTTTTTCAAGAACCAGCTCCTGGTTTCATTGATGTACTGGTTTTTTTGTTTGTTCATTTGCTTGTTTTTAGATTCTATCCTGTATTTGTGCTCTAATCTTCATTATTTCTTTCCTTCCACTGTCTTTAGGCTTCATTTGTTCTTTTTCTAGCTACTTTAAGTGTAAGGTTAGGTTGTTTATTCAAGATTTTACTTGCTTCTTAAGGTAGACCTGTATCGCTAGGGACTTTCTTCCTAGAACGACTTTTGCTTCATCTCAAGGATTTTGGACCATTTATTGTGGTGTCATTTTCATTTGTGTCCATGAAATTTTTTACAAATATCTTCTTTAATTTCCTGGTTATCCCACTCATTGTTTAGTAGCATGTTTAACCCCCATGTATTTGTGGTCTTTCCAAATGTTTTCACATGGCTGACTTCTATTTCCATTGTGTTGTGGTCATGGTCAAAAAAGGTCATGGTATGATTTCAGTCATTTTGTATTTGATGAGGCCTGAATTTTGACCAAATATGTGATGTATTATTGAGAATGTCCCATGTGTATTGGAAAAGCATGTGCATTCTGCTGTTTTAGGATGGGCTGTTCTGAATATTCTCTGTGAGGTCCATCTGGTCTAGTGTGTCATTCAAAGCCATTGTTTCCTTGTTGATTTCTGCTTAGATGATCTGTTCAGTGATGTAAATGGGGTGTCAAAGTCCCCTACTCTTATTGTATCATTATCAATGAGTTCCTCTATGTTTGTTATTGTTTTATATATTTGAGTACTACCAAGTTGGGGACATAAATATTTACAATTGTTAGATATTCTTGTTGGATAGACCCCTTTATTTTCATAAATGTCCTTTTTTTTAATTTGTTATAATCTTTGTTTCAGGGTCTAGTTTTTTGCAGTGTAAGTAATGCTACCCTAGCAGGGTTTTTGTTTGTTTGTTTTGACAACCATTTGTGTCATAAATGTTTCTCCATTCTTTAGAGCACTTTCAGTCTGCAGGTGTCTTTAGGTTGAAATGAGTTTCTTACAGGCAGCATATACATGGGTCTTGTTTTTTTATCCATTCTAACACCCTATTTCTTTTGTTTGGAGCATTTCGTCCATTTACATTCAGAGTAAATATTGATAGATATGTGTTTATTGCCATTTTATTATTTGTTTGGTCATTGTTTCTGGACATTTCTCTAACCCTTTCTAATCTTTGTCATTCTTGGTATCTCCTTTGTACTCAAAAAATCCAATTAAATATTTATTGTAGGCCTCGTTTAGTGGTCAAAAGCTACCTTAATTTTTGTTTGTCTGGGAAATTTTCTCTCTCCAAGTAATCTGAATCTTAGCCTTGCTGGATAGATTATTGTTGGCTACAGATTTTTCCCATTCAACATTTTGAATATATCATGCCACTCCTTTCTGGCTTACTAGGTTTTTGTTGAGAAATATCCAGCTAGCCTTATGGGTCTCCCCTTTTTTAATTTCACTGGCTTCAAATTTTTTTTTACTGTTTATCATATTTTGTAAATTTCACTACAATATGTTTTGGTATTGGCTTGGTTTTATTGATTTTGATGATACTTCTCTGTGCCTCCTGGATCTGAATGTCTTTTTTTCCTTCCCCAGATTAGGCATGTTTTTATCTAAAATTTTTCAAATAAATTTTCTGCCCCCTTTTCTCTCTTCTTTCTGGGACTCCTATAATATGAATGTTTTTACATTTGATGGAGTCACTGAGGTCCCTAAATCTGTCCTCATGTTGCATAATTCTTCTCTCTTTTGTCCAGCTTCATTTATTTTCCATTATTTTGTCTTCTAAATTGCTAACTCATTCCTCTGCTTCAAAGGAATTCTGTTCATTATATTAAGCCTGTTTCCAATCTCATATATTGTATTCCTCATCTCTGATAGATTTTTAAGAATTTCATCTCTGTTATACAGATGTGGTACTGACGTTTTCTCTTCTTTTCTCAAGCTCAATGAGTATCCTTATGATCACTATTTTAAATTCTCTATTAGGCATGTTACTTTTATCTGTTCCCTTAGATCTCTTGTCATGCTTTATATTGTTCTTTCCTTTGGGATTAATTCCTCTGTCTTGGCACTTTGTCTAAATCTCTGCCTTGTTCTCTGTATTAGAAAAGCTAGTTATGTCTCCTCCTTATTTTTATGAAGAGACCATGTAGTGCCCAGGGCCTGGTGCTTCAGGGAGTATCTCTGTTGTGTGCTGCATGTGCTCTGCTGCTGTGTCTTGGCTGTTCTAGCCTTTAGGCCAGTTGTTTGCAGAGGCTCTTCTTGCTGATTGTTAGTAGTTTGGTCCCTGGCCTCAATATGGTGAATTTTAACTAGGCGTACCCTGGTCTGCTTCTTTTTTTTTTTTTTTTATGATAGTCACACACAGAGAAAGAGAGAGGCAGAGACATAGGCAGAGGGAGAAGCAGGCTCCATGCACCAGGAGCCCGACGTGGGATTCGATCCCGGGTCTCCAGATCGCGCCCTGGACCAAAGGCAGGCACTAAATCACTGTGCCATCCAGGGATCCCCCTGGTCTGCTTCCAAAACGAGACCTGACACCACTTCCATGAGAATTGAGGCCCTGCAGAACTCTGTTGTCAAGAGATGTAGTGTAGGAAGGTATTTGGGCTCGTCTTCTTGGGGAGTGGCCCACCACTGTTGGACTCAGGCAAGCTTGACTGAGAAGGGCAGTTCCACCAGAGCTCCAGGGTATGTGGCTTGGTGTTAGAGTGTTAGGCAGCTAGTGTGGACACTGCTTCCTGCAGGTGCCTCTGTGTTTCTGTTGAAGGGTTGGGGAGTGAAATGGCACCAATTAGTTCCTTTGTTTCTAGAGAGGTATCTCCATGAAAGCTGACTCTCAGGGATGCATTCTGAGAAGAGCTAAAAATCTTCCCACTCTCTGCCCCAGGCATTCTGCAGATTGCTATTTCCAACTGTCTTCCCCTGGGTTTTTTGCCTACCTTCTCTCTAGGAGCAGAGCACTGCCCTCCAGGCTCTATCCCAACCATGCTGGCTGACCTGTAAATCCATGCTTTAAGCCCTGCCTGTTGCAAGAACTCAGGAAGTTCTGCCTCTTTCATTTTCCAACCAATAGTTTTGGTGAAAATTTCATCTTCTGTGTTCCCATTTGTGTTCCTCTCTCTCACATACCCTTCTTCATGATCACAGCTCCCTCCTCTCCATAGCAGCCAAGATCCATTTCCCCCCTAAACCAAGTCTCTGTACTTTCTACCTTTTTCCATGTAGCCTCTTCTCTTCCTTTAGTTGTGGAGTTGTTCTTTCAGTCTTCAGGTCAATTTCTGGGGAATTTAGGATGATTTGATAATTATCTAGTTGTTCCATATGATGAAATGATTCTAAGTCCTCCTTCTTCACCTCCATGTTCTCTCTCCCCAGTCGTGATTTCAGTAATTGTAGATAAATACCCCAAAGTGGGACAGCTAAACTACCAGTCACAGAAAGATAGATAGTGCATGATTCTACTTATTTGAGACATCTAAAATATTCAAATTTGTATAGTTAAATATGGAATGGTGGTTGCTTAGCTGGGGAGAAATGAAGAGTTATTAATAAATGGGCATAAAGTTTTAGTTAAGCAAGATGAATAAATTCTAGAGATCTGTACAACATTGTATATATAGTCAAAAATAAGGTATTATATACTTAAACATTTTATGTAGAGAATAGAATTTATGTTAAGTGTTCTTACCACAATAAAATAAAAATTTAAATAAAAGATGTATGTTTTCCTTAGAGTGTACTTCTTCCTATTTGTAATAGCATAGTACTTCCTTACTAAGTGTAGAGAATAGCCCTTTAGAAACCTATTTATTCATTACTATTCTTGTTTATATGATCTGAAGTGTAACACAAACAGAACACTTTTTATACTTGTGGCTTCTCAACTTTCCCTTTTCATAATGTCAATTTTTAATTAAATCGTAGGTGTTTAAGGAAGAGGAAAGAAAAACTACTGGATAGTAGTATGAGCTGTGTTCCCCTCCAAATCAGTGCTAAAAAAGTGAATACAAGATTACTCTAAACATCATAAAAGGATGGAATGAAAATATAAAATACAAACATGGCCACACATAAAAATTATGTTTCCCAGATTCCACCTTGGTACAATGAAAGATAATAATAATTATTTTTATTTTTAAGTGAAAGTCCTTTCCATCCCCATGTCTACCACCCAACAATACATGTTTGTATTATATGCATACGTACATGTATATAATATATACCAATATTATAACCTAAAAAGTGTGCAAGAACAAAGTTGTTCCATAAAATTTAAGTGCTAGAAGTGGTGCTCTTAGGCTCCATTGGTTCTAAAATACTGGTTCATGGACTAGCATCAATCTGTAGCATTTTCACCAGTCTGTATTTAAATGATAATTTGAACACACACAGGCACATTCAGAAAATTAAGCTACATGTATTTGGTATAAAGAAATGCTCCTTTATTCTGAGATTATTTCCTTTCCATTGTTTTTCATAGTAAAATATCCTACTTTTATGAGAGTGATGAAGAAAAATCATAGTTTTCCTTTTAAAATAAAGGCCCAGGGCAGCCCTCGTGTCACAGAGGTTTGGCGCCACCTGCAGCTTGGGGTGTGATCCTCGAGACCTGGGATCGAGTCCCGCATCGGGCTCCCTGCATGGAGCCTGCTTCTCCCTCTGCCTGTGTCTCTGCCTCTCTCTCTCTGTGTCTATGAATAAATAAATAAAATCTTTAAAAAAATAAAATAAAATAATGGCCCATCTTGGCAGTTTAGAAAGTTACCCCTTATTTTATATTATTATTATTATTATTTTATTATTATTATTATTTTGACATCCTTTTGGAATTCTAACACCTGGGAACAATTGATCTAATTTAATCTCCTTATTTCACAGTTGAGAAAAGTAAGGCCTAGAGAAGTAAAGAGAGTTATCAAAGATTCACTAACAGAACATCATGAAATTTAAAGTAGACACCAGGCATCCATAATTGTAGACCAGCGCTCTGAATAAAGTTATCAATTCCCTAAATTATAACATATCTATAACACATTTATACATTTCAGTTAATCTTTACTTTGGCACCTTTCTTTTTTGTTTGTTTAACATTCTTACTTTCCATATTTTGGTATGCTAATGCTACATTTGGTTACCTTCATTATGGAGTTGTTTATCAAGCCCTTTTAAATTATTGACTTGTTTCTTATTTTTTTAAAGTGAATTAAAGGTACTTTTGCATTGTCAAAAATTTGAGGCCTTTCATTGTACTTGTATTAAGGTTAAATTGTCTCCCCACTGGTATTTAAGAAGGACATTGATTGCATTCTACTTGGCTGCCTCCTTGTGCTCGAGATTTCATTTTCTGGTGCAGTTTATAGAGATAAGTTTAATGGAATGGGTATGCTATGATGCATTTACTTAAACGTTACGTTCATTTATTTTATTTTAACGTCCTCACAAGTTATTATCTGACCCAAGAAAATGCCTAGTCAGTGTGTTTTCTCTGCTGGAATTAGGATATCAAGCCAGGTGGAAAATTTAAATCCCATGTATAATGAGTTCTAACTCATGGTATAAATAAGTTTTTATGGTCATAATAATTTATATTCGTGTAATACTTTATTATAATAAACACATATCTGGGTTTTTTTCTGGCTTTCAGTGTATGTTTTACATACGTTGTCAGACTTTGTTTGTGAGGACATAGGTGCTTTTGTTCCCATTTCATGGATGGCATAGATGAAGTTCAGATATCTAATATTCCCCAAACTACACAGTTTGTGGCAGAGTCAGGTCTAGCACCAGAGGTCATATGACTGTTAGCTTTTGCATTTGTTTTGTATATCAACTTCGTGCTAGTGCTTCTCTCTGCATATTATTCTTAAATTTGTCTTTCCCCTTCTCTCCCTGACAGGGATAACATTTTTTTTTTAAGATTTCATTTATTTATTCATGAGAGACACAGAGAGAGAGGCAGAGACAGGTAGAGAGAGAAGCAGGCTCCCCATGTGGAACCCAACGTGGGACTTGATCCCAGGACCCCGGGATCATGCCATGAGCCAAAGGCAGACACTCAACCACTGAACCACCCAGGTGCCCTGGAATTCCATTCTTAATCAGACTTCTCATTCTCATCTTTACATCCTAGAACTATTTTCAAATTGTCAAATTTGTTTTAGTGGTTCTGCCTTCTGGAATAACTTAATTTCAAATACCATGATGAGAGAGGAGGGAAGAGAATATAAATAGTATTGTTATAGAGTTTAAGCTGAATTAAGTATAAAATTATAAACTCAATTAAACGTGATTAAATGAGCCATTTTTGGGATGCCTAGGTGGCCTCTGCCTCTTTTTCTCCTCTCTGTCTGTCTATCATGAATAAATAAATAAGATATTAAAAAGAATAAATGAGCCATTTTATAGCTTAACACTATACAGGAATATATTAATTATGTTAGCAAGAGAAGGAGTCCATATTCAGATTTTAAAAGTCCATTCTTACTTTAGATCCATCAAAATCATTTCCCAAACTCAAACTACCTTCTTCAAGAGTGGATTACTTAATATTGATAGTTCTGTGATAATTGGTTAAAATATTTGGATGAGGGTGATTAGGTTCCAGCCTCACACCATATGCTAAAACAAATTAATCAATATAGATTAGAAAAGCAAAAGTTAATAAAATAAATCAATAAAAGAAAGAGAATGGGGGATCCCTGGGTGGCTCAGTGATTTAGCACCTGTCTTCGGCCCAGGGTGTGATCCTGGAGACCCAGCATTGAGTCCCACGTCCGGCTCCCTGCATAGAGCCTGCTTCTCCCTCTGCCTGTGTCTCTGCCTCTCTCTCTCTCTGTGTCTCTCATGAATAAATAAATAAAATCTTTAAAACAATGAAAAATAAATGAAAGAGAACAAAACTGTAGATGACTCTTGTCTAATCTTAGGGTAGGGCTTGCTACACATGAAAGCTTAGGGAAAAACTACAGGTAAAGTTTACTAGTTATATATCAATTAGTAAAATCTGTAATTTACAAAAAAAAGTATAAAAACAATTAAAAGGCAAATGTTATACTGTGGGAAATAGTTAAAACATATGTAACATCTTAACATACTTTTCAGAAATTATGGGTATCAGAATTAATTTCTATTTTACTAGTCAAGTATAAGTTAAGTGCAGTATAGTCCCTTGAGGTGTGTTTTGGAAATTGCCACTGACTAGTCTCATTGGTAAAATGGGAAATGATTAAAAGCAAATAGATTGCTGATAAATAGAAAGTAGTTCAAACCCTAAGATCACTCACACCAGCCTACCATTTTGCAAATTAATGTGTTGATATATTATGTTCTGCATATTAATGAAATAGAAGGAAAGCTAATACAATCTATTGTTAAAGGAAAAAAATCACGAGTCATCCATGAGACAGTGATAAGTGTGACTGTATATTTGTAAGCAGAAGAGCTATGGTGCCTGGGTGGCTCAGTTGTTTAAGTATCTGCCTTTGGCTCAGGTCATGATCCCAGGACCCTGGGATCAAGCCCTGTGTCAGTCTCCCTGCTTAGCAGAGAGTCTGCTTCTCCCTCTCCTGCTGCTTGTGCTCTCTTTCATTCACTCTCTCTCCCAAATAAATAAATAAAATCTTATAAAAATATATAAGCAGAAGAGTTTAAATCAGTATCTAGATAGTCAATTATAGAAAGTAAAAATAACAAATGAATAAATGAATGCATAAATAAAGCACAATTATTTGATATGATGCCATTGTTTTTCGAATTAAAATAAAGCAATCCTGGCAAGATTTGATTACATGTAATTAAAAACTATGGAATACAAATATGAAAGAATATAACACATCTTAAACCATTAGTCAAATGAAACACATGGTAATAGTTGCATAGCATAGCAAAGCTTGGTAGCTTATAATCATACACAGAAAAATATGCACACACATGGGTGTGGGGGTGTAGTTTAGTTATATTGCAATGCATGAAGAAAAAAACAATAAAAAGGGGATTTTCAGCATTGTATTTTATCTTATTTCATTCAGTTCTATGTTACTGCCTTCTTATCGGTTTCAAAGCTAAGCGGGATATAACAGAAGATTGTGACATTAGGATATCATCAGATACTAACAGAAATTTGTTGAAAGAAAATATGATTCTAGTGGTGTGAAATTCACAAGACTAACAATGAGAGATTTGTCATCAAATGTTAATAAAGAAGTAGTAGAGATACCAAGAAAGAAATAGCTTGAAATGCTTCAATTTGAGCTGATACTGAAAGTTTGTTACAGTAAGAGGAAAAATATTCACTATTCCTTTACCAACAACTTTCAAGATTAAAACACAGAAAGTGAGTTGTATAATTATTTAAAGGAGATTTATATGTTGAGAATATGTTTTAAAATCTGATGTACATGTGATTTCATTCAGAAAACGCAAATGAAAAATATTTTTAATAAAATACTTAACTCATTCCATTGATTATAATGAATAACTCCATTATTTTCATTATTTAATTATGAAGTAGATTGATGGATTATATCAGTATTAGAGAAATTTGGGGGATATTCATTGCAGATGATGGCTATAAAGTATACTCTAATTTATGTTAATGTCTATATGTGTATAAACATGTAACTCAGAACACATTGCATGAGGAATATAATTTGTTCTCACTACACACTTATGAATTAGATAGCAAGCATTTTTCTTCTGGCATGTGAGAAGGCATACAGGGAGCATGTGGGCATGGTTAATAAAACAGGCAGCAACAACACAAGAAATAACGTGTTTACCTTCCATTTAATTTTCCTTCTCCAATTACACATTATTTTATCTTTATGTATTTTTCTCAAACTTCCTAATACCCACCTAATGTACAGGCTTCAATTTGTATATATTCTTCATTTTAAGACTATGCTTAATTAGAGTAATCTAGGTACATAAAAAGGAGAAACATTTGTTTTTTTTTAAGGCTTTTTAAAAAGATTTTATTTATTTATTCATGAGAATACACAGAGAGGAGAGAGAGAGAGAGAGAGGCAGAGACACAGGCAGAGGGAGAAGCAGGCTCCATGTAGGGAGCCTGACATAGGACTCGATCCTGGATCTCCAGGATCATGCCCTGGGCTGAAGGGAGCGCTAAACCACTGAGCCACCTAGGCTGCCCAAAAAGGAGAAACATTTGGATGGTTATTCATGTGATATAAGGTTATAGCATAAGTTATTCTTATAAACTTTTTATGGGTATCTAATAATTGATTCAATATATAAAAATAGCCTATTTTTTAAAAAAGAATTCTGTAGTAGAAAATGAGCTATATCTATATTTAAAAGGTATTTAAGGTCCTTCACATATTTTTTTTTTTGGCAGGTGAAACAATTTTATTTCACAGTTGTCTTTAAAACCACAAAGACACTATGTTCTTCATATAAAAACATCAGTACTTTCTAGAAAATGTAACTATACTTTCTAGAAAATGATTATATAGACCCTCTGAAAGAAAAAATGCACACCATTATATGGTTCAGACAAGTTGCTTGGGAAAAACACATCTGGACTGATTCCTAAAACATACCATAAGACCACTCTGTGTCTTTTGGTCCAAAGTATAGATTATTGTCATCACTAAGGTCTCCCTGCATTCTTACATATTCGATAATACACATATAGACTGGTTTGTGACTTAATGCTCCATTAGTTCATCAGCATTTTCTGCAGGTTCATCAGCAGGTTGAGCAGGCTGTACCTTTCTCTGTGGTCTTTCTTCAAGACCTTTCAGGAATGGAGATATATCATCATCATCATAAATCATAAACTCCAAGTCTTTACCAACAATTCCAATGGAAACATTTTTTTGTAGGTAGGTCCTGTTCTGCAGCAAGTGTCTCTCGTAAGGCACGCAGACCATGTTTAACCAGTTCATTCAAATTGCACTCCATAAACTCAGACATATGTCTCTCCATGTATGTACGAGCTGATGGAGAACGGGCTCCAATGGACATGGCTCTACAGTCAAAATAGTTGACAGATGGACAGGTTTGGAAAATGTGAGAGCCCATGTCATCATAACCAGCAATAAGCAATCCAACACCATATGGTCTCCAGCCATATTGTTGTGTTGGTATCTGGGTCTTGCTTCCAATTAAAGATACAAGACGAGACACAGGAAGAGGTCTGTCAAATATAAATGGAATCAAAACACTCCTGGCACATGAAATTACAAAACATCAGCAGGAAGTCCTGCAATTGAGATACCAATATGGTTATCAACATGGAGAATTTTCTTCTGATGAGCTGCAAGCTCTGACTGTGCTCTCTTCAATGCAACCAACACTGCATGGTTTTTTATTTCAGACCAACTGTGGCTAAACCTTGTTTGACAGCTTCCATTGCATATTCAATTTGATGAATCCTGCCCTGAGGGCTCCAAACAGTGACATCATTGTCATACTGTTTGCGAAGGTTCCAGCAGGGTTCTGGCTACAGCCTCCTGCAGAGGTGTGGATTCAAGAGCTAGGGTGCTTCACTTATTATTATGACATTTGTTTCCATTCTTTTGTTTACCAGGGGCAGGGGAGGGTGATGTTTATATATACAGATTACAGAATTATTACCTTCCAGTGAATGGTCAGTAGACTTCACCTTTTCTCTAGTCTAAGTTTGAAACATTTAGATCATTTTTTTATCTTGACCACAACCAAGTCGGCTGTCAAGGACTAAGATATTTGCTAGTGCTATTTGACTAGGTTGTTCTTTCAAAACCATTTATTTTAATTATTATTTTGTTTGTGTGTGTTGCCTAAGCCTTGTGTATTTCTAGTTGCATAAAAATAAATAGGAAACAAATGACTGTTCAGTATTCTGAAGCAAGCCAGATATGTTTGCATCATTTACAGAGCTTTATAGGACTCAGGCAGAGACTGTCAGATTCATGGTAATCAGCTGAATATCATTTGTTTCTTTCAAAAGACAATGAGAATAAAAGATGCATATGTCATGAATGTGGAGAAGGTCATCTCATGTTTAATGAAAAATCTCACTGGATGACTCTAGAGAGATGTATAAGAAACCTAAGAATACCATGTTTTATCTTAAACATGCTGGTCAAATCAGTGGGGGAGGGGAGAAAAGAAAAAGTATATATAGATGTATATTATGTATATATATAAGGAATATAATATTATAATATCTCTTTTAAGCTAGAAATATCCAGTATTGTAATTGGTTGCAGCAGTCTTTCCTATAAAAAAAGTTACAGAGGTTATGAAACTAGAATTTATTTAATTTGAATATGTATATCCATATATATATAAGCATAAATGCATTTGAATTTGTATTTAAGGTATATACATTTATAATCAATAAATGTTTATCTTTATATAAAATGTCATTTACAAGTTTATAGAATCATCAACAATGTCCTAAGTATATTGTTTCTTCCCTACTTTTATTTCATGAAAATGATTAAGTGTTTCAAGCAGTCTGTACCAGATACCACATTTTTATCTATTAGTGCAGTGATAAGTATAGACAAATAAGCACTTGATGGGTTTAAACAAATATATTGAACTTTACCTATATAGTTTAAGCAATGTTGCTCTCCTTTATCATAAAGATAGTGATTTCTCAACACATTCACTTGATATCTCCATTCCTGACAGCTCTCAAATCCCCCTCACACTTTGACAACATTGTATTCTGCTAAGAAAGGAAAATGGGAGATATACTTTATATTTCAAATATATTAGGTTGACATGTGAGCTGTGGTCATTTTTATTAAAAGTGAAGGGAAATACATGTAGAAAGGAGAATTAAGAAACAGAAAATAAGATGTCTTAGGAAGGTGGAGGCAGGGTGGTTAACAGGTGGGAAGAAAAGGCTAGCCATCAGCATGTTTTAGCAGGAAGATAGTGCTCACTGAATTTTTCCCTTTTCCTATTTTTGCATTCTCCTCTTACAATATCAACCACCCATCATCTAACAATCACCCAAACAGAGTTGTTGTCTGTGTGTGCGTGTGTGTGTGTGTGTGTGTGTGTATACACATATTTATGCCTAACTAACACATATAAAACCACTTAGTATAAAAACAGATAATTAGGGCTGGTAAAAATAACTTGCCTTATCATGATATATAATTAAAATTGCTTTTATTCCATATATACATAGAATATATGTATATATACTTACACATATGTGTCTATATATAAAGATGTGCATTTATAATGTATACTAATATTTGCCAGTGACAGTGTAATTCTGCATTCCAGTCGGCCAAGCAAACATTTATGGAAAGCTTGCTCTAGGGACACTTATTCTTTCACATCATGCTCCTTGTCCCTTTATTGAGGCAATCTCTGTTTTTTTGTTTTGTTTTGTTTTTTGTTTTTCCTTTTCCTTTTCTCTCCCAGAATGTTCTAGTTTTTGGGAAATATTAGTCTTCTCAGGACTGAAGCTGGTGCCTTTGCATACCAACTGCTGTTGTTTTAAGGCCTAATTTGAACCAAATATGAATGGAAGTTGAGAAAGGACTTCCTTAAACCATGGTGATATTAGTAGCAACTTAATGCTTTGGATTTTAGTCTGATTTCTATGGAACTGAATTATTTGAAACTTTCTTTAGCCATGAAGAAATCTGAATATATGGTATCTTATACTTCCTTTCATGACTTAAGTACTTTTTAAAGGTTACCTAACTTTAAAAGAGCTGAATCAGGATAATATAAGTATATGCCTTTTTTATCGGCACTCTTCAACTCTTCCTCTTTTGGACTACTTCTGGAAATGACACATTATAAAAAGACCAACTATTTAAATATTGGAGTGATTGTGAATATACTTGTCATAGAATCCTAAAACACTGTTTCATACTCATTGTGGAGTTTAATAAGGAAATTGAATACTATGTCATAAAATCTTTTTCAACTGGGCACGTTAAAAAACTTGGAACATGCATAAAAATGTATAGAGACATGTATAATGCACATATTCAAATGGTCAATTTATAGTATCTATATGTCTTAGTCATATCTCATGTGATGCAGAGCAATAAACATTAATTTTTTTGTTTGACCTATTTTAAACTCTTCTGAGATTATGCTAAAACATTTTTTTTTAAAAAAATAGTGACTTTAAAGTAGCATGTTTGACAAAAAAATCAAGATAGTCATACTTATCAAGGGTCAGGGGCTGCTTTCAAGATGCTGTTGGGGTCAGGCACACACATTAAAAGCATCCTTAGCCAGACTATCACTTGGCAGAGTTATTTTTATGGGCTTTGACTTTGTTTCTATGTCTCAGGAATTACCTTGACTGTGTTTTCTAAACATGCTCTGGATTTTGGCATCTCCCTCATTCAGGTCTCAGTATCTCATAGTGACATCCAGTTATCTCCTCATTTCCTCTTGGTATTTGCCGCTGCCAATCGCTTGGGCAATAAATCAAACTTAATGTCAATTTATTGAATTTTGTCACTGCTCCTCACCAATCATCATACCAGCAGATGTTTTATTGGTGTTTCTGACGAAAATGATAGCTGAACTGGATATCTGCATATAGCACTTATAAAAAAATCAATATAGTAAAAAATGTTATCAATCATATAGTATAGATACCATATAACCATCTACAGAGATCAGTTGAAATATTTTAACAGGGATCCCTGGGTGGCTCAGTGGTTTAGCGCCTGCCTTCGGCCCAGGGCGTGATCCTGGAGACCTGGGATTGAGTCCCACGTCGGGCTTCCTGCATGGAGCCTGCTTCTCCCTTTGCCTGTGTCTCTGCCTGTGTGTGTGTGTGTGTGTGTGTGTGTGTGTGTGTGTCGTGAATAAATAAATAAAATCTTTTAAAAAAGAAATATTTTAACATTATAAACATAAAACCAAGTTAGGTTGAAAGCTGCTCTTACAGCAGGCACAGATGGGCATCTTTTAGGATTGTCTATGGGAAGTTTGTGACAACAATAATAATAACAAGAGTGGCAACAGTGATAATGGTTTTATCTCACATTTATATGTTCTAAGTATTTTACATGAATTTAATCCTTACAACAACCTTGTGACAGTAAGAATCATTATCATTCCATTATATAGGTGATAAAACTGAGAGGTTAACATGCTCAAAGTTAGAAATCTTGGAAGTAGAAGAACCAGAATTTGACCCCTATTGTTTTTTTTCATGCATCAAACTAAAATAGTAAGATTTGTCTTACCTTCTGCCTTGTACTTGATTAATTAAACTTCAAGGTGCTACACAAAGATAATACTTTCAGTAAGTTGTGCTTATTATCCATTACCCATATATTTAGTAGAAAAAACTATATGCACTGGTGATTTTCCTACTGAAATTCTTTTTTTAATTTGTAAAAGGAAGAACTTTGCCACCAGGGTTAATCATCATAGAAATGAAAAATTTCTGATGTCTTTCTCTAGGAATATTCTTTATATCCCTCTGTCCATCCATTCAGAACTTACTTTGTGGCCAACACTATAATAGGTGATAAGAATATGATAGTAAATAAGATATGGTCCCTGTTTAAAAAAAAAACTTACTTGAACTCAAGAAGAGAATAGAAACCCATTTATCTTTGTTGATTATATATTCACTTTCTTGAAGGCAGATTAACTCTCAAGGACTCAACCAGTTCTGTGATTTAGGTTGTAAGAATAAATTTCACTTCAATATAGAATTTAATTTGCCTTAATGGGTGTCAGTGTGTTTTCATACTAGTTTGAATAAGCTACTATTTTAGTAGCTAATTAATGCATTAGCTACTATTAGATAACGTTTGCTTTTATCTGTTAACTACTTTTGCCAAAAGGGGATCTTTTACACAATTTTATATAAATGTAATGTGAAACATAGCCTGCTTTCTGTGGCAAATATAGTTTGGGAGGAATGTAGAATTTCTGAGTGTTTAAAGATAATAAAATATTATAAAAAATATTCTTACAAAAAGTGTCTTTTTGGAGTAGGATGCTCATTCTGTTTGTTCAGAATTAAGTGGATTATTATATAAGCCTTCGCATTATTTGAATTTTATTGTATTTATTTTTGAACATTAAAAAAACAAAAGGGAGATCCCTGGGTGGCTCAGTGGTTTAGGGCCTGCCTTCGGCTCAGGGTGTGATCCTGCAGTCCCGGGATCGAGTCACACATCAGGCTTCCTGCATGGAGCCTGCTTCTCCCTCTGCCTGTCTCTGCCTCTCTCTCTCTCTCTGTGTCGCTCATGAATAAACAGATAAAATCTTAAAAAAAAAAAAAAGAAACAAAAGGTTGTTTTTCATTATCTCTTCTATCAAGAATCTAAGACTTGATCAGTACTTTTTTGTCTCTGTTTTTGAGGGGGTTTTTTGGCCTCAGTTTTGTCTATGCGCAATGTTTATAGAATCATATATTCTTTATGTGAGTTTATGACACTTGGTATTTTTAAAGCATGATATTCTTCCAGTGTTGCTACATTTTCTTCATAATTATTTGTATTTAATGTGTAATCTTGACTCCAATTGATGTGCCAAACTTTATCAATTCTGTATTGTACTATAGGACATAAAGACCTCTAATCTTTCCCTATTTAAAATAATGTTTTAAAGATTTATTTATTTATTTATGATAGACATAGAGAGAGAGAGAGAGAGGCAGAGACACAGGAGGAAGGAGAAGTAGGCTCCATGCCGGGAGCCCGACGTGGGACTTGATCCCGGGACTCCAGGATCGCTCCCCGGGCCAAAGGCAGGCGCCAAACCGCTGAGCCACCCAGGGATCCCCCCTATTTAAAATAATTTTATAATTTCTCTCTTTAACTATATATATGATTCCTTGTTTTATTTCTATGAGATGTGCCAAGACTTGAAAATATTTCTCTACTCTTGAATTTTTTAGAAAAGTATTTTCCAGGAGGATTGTATAAATGTACACAATCATATATCAGTTTCACCATAACCTCAAAAACAGTAGTTTTACTCTACTTGTTTATGTTACTTCTACTTCCAAAGAGGGATTGAGACAGCTGGTCATGAAAAGAAATGAGCACACAAATTCAACAAAATGTAAAAATAAAAATGAGACTTTAAAAAAATTGTGCCAGGGATCCCTGGGTGGCGCAGCGGTTTAGCACCTGCCTTTGGCCCAGGGCACAATCCTGGAGACCCGGGATCAAATCCCACGTCAGGCTCCCGGTGCATGGTGCCTGCTTCTCCCTCTGCCCATGTCTCTGCCCCTCTCTCTCTGTGTGTGTGACTATCATGAAAAAGATTTTAAAAAAAATTGTGCCAATAATTATACAGTGGTAATCTCTTTTCTTATAAATACCTGCGACAATGAATGAAAGATAATATTTTCCCATGTTTTAAATTAATTTTACCATTTCCTTTTTGCTTTTGCCATTTACTGATTTAGGTCAAGTGTTTTGCTCTTTAATATGAATTCTTTATATAACATGTATTCGCTGTAAATGTTGCACCATTTTCTGTTTTTTTAAAATTTTTATTAGTAATAAATTTATTTTTTATTGGTGTTGAATATACCAACATACAGAATAACACCCAGTGCTCATCCCGTCAAGGGCCCCCTCAGTGCCCATCACCCATTCACCCCCACCCCCTGCCCTCCTGCCCTTCCACCACCCCTAGTTCGTTTCCCAGAGTTATGAGTCTTTATGTTCTGTCTCCCTTTCTGATATTTCCCACACATTTCTTCTCCCTTCCCTTATATTCCCTTTCACTATTATTTATATTCCCCAAATGAATGAGAACATACAATGTTTGTCCTTCTCCGATTGACTTACTTCACTCAGCATAATACCCTCTAGTTCCATCCACGTTGAAGCAAATGGTGGGTATTTGTCATTTCTAATGGCTGAGTAATATTCCATTGCTCAGTGCAGAGTGGCCAAAAACAAGTTGTATTGGGAAAAGGAGAGAAAGAGAGGAGAGAAAGAAAGACAGAAAAGAGAAAAAGAAAAAAGAGAAATGGAAGAAAAAGAACAAAAAGAGAAGAAAAAGACAAAGAAAAACAAAGAAAGGTGAAAAAAAAGGGTGGGGGAAGCAATCAGAAATCGAAAATTAAAAAAAATCCACGGGGAGTATCTTTTGATTCTGTGTACTTTAAGTCCCTTGACTTCCCCTGGAACTTGTCCTTCCAGCTGGTCTTCTGGGGGAGGGGCCTGTTGTGCTGATTTTCAGGTGTTAGCGCTTGGGGGAGCTGCTCTGCCCCCTGCCTGGTGCAGGGCTCAGTGGGGGTTGTTTACCCTGTGAGGCCCCAGGAGGAACAACACCTGTGGCGGCGGCCAACTCTAGAGCCCTGGATTCAGCCCCCGCAGGAACTCCGGAGCTCTCCTTCTGCGGGGCCTGGAGGCTCCGGGGCGGGGCCGCTGCTCTGCTCAGCTCGGGGCAGGAGCGTCCTTGCTGTCCTGAGCCCTCCTGGCCTCTGCCTGTCCCGGGGGGAGGCCGGATCCTGGGCTGTGTCCCGGCGCCCTGTGCTCCTGGGCCTGCACTGTTGGATTCCTGCTCCCGGTGGCGTAGCCCCTTCTGGAGCCGCTGGCCAAGCCCCTCCAAGCTGCCCCTGGAGCCCCGAAGCCCCCTCCGCACGGAGCCTCTTCCTCTCCCGGAGCCGCCTCCCAGCTGCTCCCAGCCGCGCAGCCCCCTCCACGCGGAGCCACCGCTGGAGCCCCTCTGAGCTGCTCCGGGTCCAGCCGAGCACGCTGCAGTCTTTTAGGGAGCTCGGCCGCGGGGTATGGCGCACTCTCCCTGGGTCGCAGGTGTCTGTTAGTGTCCCAGGGAGCCTGAGGGCATCCCCGCCCTCCTGGGTCCTGCTCTAACTCCCTGCGAGCCCCTTTCCGCCCGGGAAGTTTGGTGAATCTCCTGCTTCTCCGGGATGGTGCTCTTCTGTCCTGGGGACACTTGCCCTGGCCTCAGCCCGGCTCCTCGCGGGGCCCCTCCCCCTTGGATGCCTTTTGTTTCTTTATTTCTTTTTTCCCCGTCTTCCTACCTTGATAGAAGCGCGAACTCTTCTCACTGTTGCATTCCAGCTGTTCTCTCTTTAAATCTCAGGCCGAATTCGTAGATTTTCAGGATGATTTGAAGGTTATCTAGATAATTTGGTGGGGACAGGTGACTTGGGGACCCTACTCTTCAGCCATCTTCCATTTTCTGTTTAATTCTGTAGCCCCTCCTCCATTTTCTGTTTAATTCTAGATGTGTGCTTATAATTGTCACAAATCTTATCAAGAATTATACCTGTGATTTAGAATATTTGTATTTGCAAATAGTAATGTACTTTCAACTTATTTAACTTTTAGTAAAATAACTTGATTTGGAATCATAGATACCAATTGAGTTTATAGGTCCATCAGAACTGTTATTATGGGCAACCCAGGTGGCTCAGCGGTTTAGCACAGGCTTCAGCCCAGGGCCTGCTCCTGGAGACCCAGGATCAAGTCCGAAGTCGGGCTCCCTGCATGGAGCCTGCTTCTCCCTCTGCCTGTGTCTCTGCCTCTCTATCTCTCTGTGTCTCTCATGAATAAATAAACAAAATATTAAAAGAATTGTTATTATAGGCTAACTACATCCTATCTGTATGTACATTTATCATCCTTTCAATATGATTTGAACAGAAGTCTGTTCTTCACTAGTTTAATTCTTAGTATTTTTTAGACATGCCACACTTTCCTTTTTTATATAGGAAAATCTAACTATTTTCTACTTTACTTTTCTAACATTGTATTTGTCCTGAGTTTCGTTCATTCTGGGATTTCACAAACACTGTCTGTTGTTATGTGGTTATGACACTGATGAGATGCTGATTTATGGAATTAACATGGACATGTGCAAACTATTTTATGATACTGACATAACAAGAAACCAGTTCAGGGCCATGATTGAGACCAGGAGTTACTGAGGTTCAACATTTTCTATTCCACAGAGTGCCAATTTGTCCCAAATGATTGATGACATTCTCCTGCCCTATTCTTCACAGATTATAAGAACACTGTTGCAATCTAGAGCTTCTGTAGATACCTGCTTCATTAAGCATGATCCCAAAATGTCATTTAATATATTTCTTAGATTGAATGTCTCATTAAACTCTGATGAGGTCAGGATCTACTTTGGGCTGGACTTGTTATGAAGCACTCTAATCTTAAAATTTTGTTCTGTCCCTGTTGGTAAAGCAAATGGACAAGACAGTGAAATCAATATACAGTGCACTTTATCTTTGACAAACTGAAATACTGTTTTGTTAAAAGAGGCTCATGAAAGAGGGATTAAAATTATACAGAAAGCAGATCAACGTAGAGTGAATCTACAATCTTATATATTACTAAATATTATCTTATTTTAATCCTATTTTGCTTTATTTGGACAAATAGAATGTATCTACTTAATTAAACAAGATACTGACCTCCCCCTAGCTCCATGTGGAAAGTAATGTTTTTATTTTTTTTAGTTGCACAAGGTGAGATGAAAGTATGGGTAATATTCTGTTTTATGTAAAAGGAATTATCTCGATGGTCATTTTTCTTACCTTATGGTATATATGTGTACCTCAAAACAAAACAAACAACCGTGTAACAATTGTATTTCTTCTTTATTTTCCATTATAGAATCGGGGACATGGTTCTAGGCTGGTATGGGTAAGAGATAGATAAAGGAGGTGAATCCTTTGGTAGACTAAATTGAAATTCCTTTGTGAGCAAGAAATTAAGATGTTGGATAGCCCTGGGTCATATTGCTGTTAAAGTATGACTTTTAGATGTGTCCTTAGGGTTGGAATTACCATCTAACAAATGATTTTTCTCTCCTGACTCCTATATCCCACTCCCCAGCCACTGCCATGCTGTACACTCAAAACATATGAATTCCACTCCTGTGTACCATTCCCCTAACTCAACACCAGACTTTATAGAAATCCAATTTTCTGTTTTTCTTCTGACTCTTTGCATAACACAGAGAGCTACTTTGCAATCTAACATTTTGTAAATAAGTAGTGTCATCTAATATTTGTACGCTGTTACCTAACGGCTTGAATGTGAAGCTTGTCACTTCATAAACCGTGTTAGTTTGGATCTAATCAAATGTGAAATTCTGAATATTTCCCCTTGTGTATACGGATATCAATACTCTTCTAGTATAAAACATAGATTTCACTGAGAAAGAAAACCTAACAAACCAGAGATCCATAAACACTTAGAGCAATTGGCCTAAAGGATTATCAGTCAACCTCCATATTTGATGACAAGGCAAGAAAAGAAAATCTGCAACCATTTCAACGTTACTAAAATAATGTCCTGGGATTGTACCCTTCCATGGAATGATACATTTTAGTTCTAAAATCCTTAAGCATTATTAATCCGACATGAAATAATATGTCATTCCCTTCCTTATTCCCTCTTCTACTGTGTAAAAAATATCCCATTGAGCATCAAATATGCCATTTTTTTAAAGACTGTTTATTCATGACAGACACACAGAGAGAGGCAGAGACACAGGCAGAAGGAGAATCAGGCTCCATGCAGGGAACCCAGTGCAGAACTTGACCCGGGACCCCAGGATCATGCCTTGAGTCAAAGGCAGAAGCTCAACCACTGAGCCACCCAGGCATCCCCAAAAATGCCATGAGAATTAACATTGTGAAGCCTAGGTAAGAGTAGATAAAATTGTAAAACATGAGTGGACAGGGTGGCAAAAAATTAATGATAGTTATCAGTCTGATTCAGGGCATGTGAAAATAAATAATGATCCTGATTCTCTATCTTGTAGGTTTTTCAAGAAAAGGCATATTTAGAACCTTTGGTTTGGGTTTTGCTTAAAACATTAGCTGCATTACTAAGGAGGCCTGATATTGGTTTTAACTTGTTTATATAGCCCAAGAATCAAGATCCTATTTTTTTACCTTTTTCATTAAAAAAAATAAGAAACATACATTGTGTGATACTGAATAATATGAATCCTGGTTTTTGTAAAATTTGGGTTATTAAAGATTAAAGCAGTATTTGGTGGGTAGGTAGGTGAGTAAGGGATACTATAAGATTTAGAATCATAGGAACTAACTTTGAGTCCTTACTCTGGAAGTGACTACTTGTGTCATGTTAGACATGTTTATAACTTCTCCCAACATCTGTTTCCTCCTATAAAATAACTGTAATTATCACATTTGCTCTTTGAGGGTGTTACAAAAATTAAATGAAATAAACTTACTTAAAAAGTGTCTTATTTATTCCGTATACAAGAGCATCCATGATTTCTTTATATATTTTTTATTACAATTCGATTTGCCAACATATAATATAAGAACCAGCGCTCATCCTGTCAAGTGCACCCCTCAGTGCCTGTCACCCAGGCACCCCACCCCCCTGCCCAGCTACCATTCCACTACCCTTTGTTCATTTCCCAGAGTTAAGAGTCTCTCATGTTCTGTCACACTCTCCGATTTTTCCCACTCATTTTCTCTCCTTTCCCCTATGATCCCTTTCACTATTTTTTATAATCCCTGTATGAATGAAACCATATGATGGTTGTCCTTCTCTGATTGACATACTTCATTCAGCATAATACCCACCAGTTCTATCCACTTTGAAGCAATGGTAGGTATTTGTTGTTTCTAATGGCTGAGTAATATTCCATTATATATATGTATATATATATATATATATATACAATATATATATATCTCACATCTTCTTTATCCACTCATCTGTCTATGGAAACTGAGGCTCCTTCCACAGTTTGGCTATTGTGGAAAATGCTGCTATAAACATTGGGGTGCAGGTGTCCCGGCATTTCACTCCATCTGTATCCTTGGGGTAAATCCCCAGCAGTGCAATTGCTGGGTTGTAGGGCAGGTCTATTTTTAACTCTTTGAGGAACCTCTACACAGTTTTCCAGAATGGCTGTACCAGTTCACATTCCCACCAACAGTGCAAGAGGGTTCCCCTTTCTCCACATCCTCTCCAACATTTGTGGTTTCCTGCCTTGTTAATTTTCACCATTCTCCCTGGTGTGAGGTGGTATCTCCTTGTGGTTTTGATTTGTATTTCCTTGATGGCCAGGGATGCGGAGCATTTTCTCATGTGCTTCTTGGCCATGTGTATGTCTTCTTTGGTGAAATTTCTGTTCATGTCTTTCGCCCATTTCATGATTGGATTGTTTGTTTCCTGAGTGTTGAGTTTCATAAGTTTTTTATAGACCTTGGATACTAGTCCTTCATCTGATAGGTCATTTGCAAATATCTTCTCCCATTCTGTAGGTTGTCTTTTAGTTTTGTTGACTGTTTCTTTTGCTGTGCAGAAGCTTTTTATCTTGATGAAGTACCAATAGTTCATTTTTGCTTTTCTTTCCCTTGCCTTCATAGATGTATCCTTCAAGAAGTTGCTGTGGCCAAGTTCAAAAAGGATGTTACATGTGTTCTCCTCTAGGATTTTGATAGATTCTTGTTTCACATTTAGATCTTTCATCCATTTTGAGTTTATCTTTGTGTATGGTGTAATAGAATGGTCTGGTTTTATACTTCTCCACGAGGCTGCCCAATTTTCCCAGCACCATTTATTGAAGAGACTGTCCTTTTTACAATGGATGGTCTTTCCTGCCTTGTCGAATATTAGTTGACCATAGAGTTGAGGGCCCATTCCTGGGTTCTCTATTCTGTCCCATTGACCCATGTGTCTGTTTTTGTGCCAGTACCACACTGTCTTGATGACCACAGCTTTGTAGTACAAGCTGAAATCTGGCATTGTGATGCCCCCAGCTCTGGTTTTCTTTTTCAATATTCCCCAGCCTATTCGGGGTCTTTTCTGAATCCACACAAATCTTAAGATGATTTGTTACCAACTCTGTGAAGAAAGTCCATGGTATTTTGATAGGGATTGCATTGAATGTGTAAATTGCCCTGGGTAACATTGACATTTTCACAATATTAATTCTGCCAATCCATGAGCATGGAATATTTTTCCATCTCTTTGTGTCTTCCTCCATTTCTGTCAGAAGGGTTCTATAGTTTTTAGGGTATAGATCCTTTACCACTTTGGTTAGGTTTATTCCTAGGTATCTTATGTGCAATTGTAAATGGGATTGACTCCTTAATTTCTCTTTCTTCAGTCTCATTATTAGTGTATAGAAATGCCACTGATTTCTGGGCATTGATTTTGTATCCTGCCACACTGCCAAATTGCTGTGTGAGTTCTAGCAATCTTGGGGTGGAGGCTTTAGGGTTTTCTATGTACAGTATCATGTCATCTGCGAAGAGGGAGAGTTTGACTTCTTCTTGGCCAATTTGAATGCCTTTTTTTTTTCTTTTTGTTTGGTTGCTGAGGCTACTACTTCTAATACTTTATTGAATAGCGGTGATGAGAGTAGACATCCTGTGGTGTTCCTGATCTTATGGGAAAGGCTCCCAGTGTTTGTCATTGATGATGATATTTGCTGTGGGCTTTCATAGATTGCTTTTAAGATGCTGAGGAATGTTCTCTCTATCCTTACACTCTGAGTTTTGATCAAGAATGGATGCTGTATTTTGTCAAATGCTTTCTCTATGGAGAGGATCATATGGTTCTTTTTTTTTTCTTGTTGATATGATCTATCACTTGATTTTTTTTTAACACATATTGAACCAGCCTTGCATCATGAGGATAAATCCCACTTGGTCATAGTGAGTAATCCTCTTAATGCACTGTTGGGTCCTATTGGCTAGTATGTTGTTGAGAAATTTTGCCTCTGTGTTCATCAGGGATGTTGGTCTATAATTCTCCTTTTTGGTGTAGTCTTTGTCTGATTTTGGAACTAAGGTGTTGCTGTCCTCATAAAACGAGTTTGGAAGTATTCTGTTCCTTTATATCCTTTGGAACAGCTCTAGCAGAATAGGTATTATTTCTTCTTTAAACGTTTGATAGAATTATCCTGGGAGGCCATCTGGCCCTGGACTTTTGTGTCTTGGGAGTTTTTTGATGACTGCTTCAATTTCCTCCCTGGTTAATGGCCTGTTCAGGTTTTCTATTCCTTCCTGTTCCAGTTTTGGTAATTTGTGGTTTTCCAGAAATGTGTC
Source organism: Canis lupus baileyi (assembly GCF_048164855.1). Lineage (NCBI taxonomy): Eukaryota > Metazoa > Chordata > Mammalia > Carnivora > Canidae > Canis > Canis lupus. Next base: position 53,690,548 of record NC_132876.1, on the reverse strand, counting down.
CATTTCTTCTAGAATGCCTGATTTATTGGCATATAACTTCTCATAATATGCTTTTAAAATCATTTCTATTTCCTTGGTATTGGTTGTGATCTCTCCTCTTTCATACATGATTTTATTAATTTGAGTCTTTTCTTTCTTTTTAATAAGGCTGGCTAATGGTTTATCTATCTTATTAACTCTTTGAAAGAGCCAACTCCTGGTTTTGTTCATCTGTTGTTCTTCTGGTCTCTATTTCATTGAGTTCTGCTCGAATCTTTATTAAGTCGTTTTTACTGCTTGGTGTAGGTTTTATTTGCTGTTCTTTCTCCAGTTCCTGTTTTTGTGGATTATTTCTTTGGGCTTCCTCTTTCTTTTACAGGATGCTCCTTAATATTTCTTGCAGAGTAGGTTTAGTGCTTTCATATTCTTTCAGTTTCTGCCTCTCTTGGAAGCTCTTTATCTCTCCTTCTATTCTGATTGAGAGCCCTGCTGGATAAAGTATTCTTGGTTGCATGTTCTTCTCATTTAGTACCCTGAATATATCCTGCCAGCCCTTTCTGGCCTGCCAGGTCTCTGTGGAGAGGTCTGCTGTTAATCTAATATTTCTCCCCATATAAATTAAGAATTTCTTGTCTCTCACTGCTTTAATGATTTTCTCTTTATCTTTGGAATTTGCAAGTTTCACTCCTAAATGTCTAGGTGTTGAAAGGTTTTTATTGATTTTGGGGAGACCTCTCTATCTCCTGGATCTGAATGCCTGTTTCCCTCCCCAAATTAGGGAAGTTCTCAGTTATGATTTGTTCAAATATGCTTTCTGGCTCTCTGTCCCTCTTGGCACTCTCTGGAACCCCAATTATACATAGATTCTTCCTTCTGAGGCAATCATTTATTTTCCTTAACCTTTCCTCATGGTCTTTTAATTCTGTTTCTCTTTTTTCCTCAGCTTCCTTCCTTGCTATCAATTTTTCTTCTATATCGCTCACTCTTTCTTCCTCCTCACTAACCCTTGTCGTTAGGACCTCAGGTTTGGATTGCATCTAATTTAATTTATTTTTAATTTCGGCCTGATTTGATCTAAATTCTGCAGTCATGAATTCTCTAGAATCCTTTATGTTTTTTTCCAGAGCCACCAGTAGCTTTATAATTGTACTTCTGAATTGGCTTTCTGACATCAAATTGTAATCCAAATTTTGTAACTCTGTGGCAGAGAGTACTGTTTCTGATTCTTTCTTTTGTTGTGAGTTCTTCCTTCTAATCATTTTGCTCAGTGCAAAGTGGCTGTACGAGTGGGCTGAGTCAAGAATAACAATTATAACTTAAGTAAATTCCACCCTAGATGATTCCAAAGAGGTCAGAGACCAGAAATTGCAAACAAAGATCAGAATGAAATAAAACAAAAGGACCAATAAAGTCAAAAATAAATTTTAAACAAATTAGTAAAAAATAAAAGGCCAGGAATCCCAAAGAGGAAGAAAAAAAAAGCGAAAAAAAAAAAAAAGTAAAGAGGAAAAAAGAAAGAGAAGAAAAAAGGAGGGGTTTGGGAGATGGTAGTGGTGACGAAGTTATAGTGGAGGGAGAATGTAGTCTACCTGCGGCTTCTAGAGGGTGATCCTCTTGTGGCTGAGTATATTAAGTTCTGTATGTTAGAAGATGCTCAGACCCAAATTTATATAAACTAGCAATACTTGTAGAGAGCCCCAACATTTACCATCAAAATTTAAATGAGATAAAAGAGGGCAGAAGAGTGGGAATGAAGAGAGAATATAATCTCATTGAATGAACCAACATGGTATACCACTTGGTTCTGGGTGCATGCTGGTCATGTTTAGAAGGTATTAACTTCCACCATTATAGGATAAAATTAGGCAGAGAAAACAAAAAACAAAACAAAACAAAAATATCTTGTATATCACCCAAAATTAAGTTGAGTATGTTGAAGGGAATCTAGAAGTGGAAAATATGTGTAAGACCTGTAATTGTAGAAATATGAAAGTCAAAAAGGAAGAAATGTAAAAGTGAAGAGGTGTTAAAATATTGTAGTTAAGGTGGGAAAAGAGAAAAAAAATTGGAAATTTATAATCTGATGTAAAAAGGAGTTGTAATGGAAAAAGGAGAAAAACAAAAAGGAGGGGTACCCTCTGGTCCTATACTGTAAATCCCTCACCTTCCCCTGGAGCTGTCTAGCACTGCTTGGCCAAGAACTTGCTCTTCCCCTGTCCTTCCACCTGATTTTCTGGGGGAGAGGCCTGCTGTGCTGATTCTCAGGTGTTTGCAGGGCTCAATTGGAGCCGTTTGTCCTGTGAGGCCCCTGTTCCCAGGGGGCCCCCCCGCTCTGTCTCGAGCACAGGGTGATGCAAGGAGGAACAACAACGGAGGCGGAGGCCAGCTCTCCAGCTCTGGAGTCAGCTCCCACAGTAACTACCACAGTCTCCCAGTCCACTGGCCTGGATGCTGCGGGGGTGGGGGCTGCTGATTTGCACAGCTTGGGGGAAACCGGGGGCAGGAGAGTCCCTGGTGTCCTGTGCCCTTCCCGCCTCTGCCTGTACTGGGGGGGAGTGTAGGATCCTGGGCTATTTTCCCCAGTGCCCTGGGATCTGGGACCTGTGCTGTTTGAATCGTGCTCCTGGGGCTGCTCAGCCCCCTCCGCCCAGAGCTGCCACCTGAGCTTCTCTCAAGGCCCTGTCGGGTGCGTGCTCCAGCCCTTTACCGCGCTTGGCTGCCGTGTGTGGCGTGCTCCCCCTCCCCGGGGTGCACTTCCTCTGTTAGCGACCCCGGGAACCTGGAGGCTTCACTGCCCCTCCTGTGATCCTGCCTGATTTCCCTGCCAAGCACTTTTCTGCTCGGGAAGAATCCGGTACAGATTTTTAAAGTTCCTGTTTCTCAGGGGCTGGGCTTTCCCGTCCCGGAGGCTTTAGCTGCGGGTCTTAGCCTATGGCTCCTCGCGGGGACCCTCCCTCTCTTGATTCCTTTTTTATTTTATTTTTTTCTGCCTTCCTACCTTGTTAGAAGGAAAAACCTTCTCTCTCTAGCATTCCAGCTGTTCTCTCTTTAAATCCAAGGTTGAATTCGTAGATGTTCAGGATGATTTTAAAGTTATCTATGTAAGTTGGTGGGGCAGGAGAGTTTAGGACCTTACTCCTCTACCATCTTGCCCCGCCCCCTTCTAGTTTTTGTTTGTTTGTTTCTTTTTTTTTTTTTTTTCTTGAGGAATAGCAGTGATGCAAAAGTGGAAGTAGAGCTCTAAAGAGAAACTGCCCTGGTGAAGGTATATTCTTACTCATTGTTGTAGCTTTATTTTTATCCCAAGCTAGACTTTTCATATTTCTGCAACATCATTTTTCATCTTGCTCACCAACCGATTATCTTTTATAGATGTCAGAATGCAACAGATTTGTTATATGCAAAATACTCATTGTTGAGAATTATAGGCCACTTAAAAGATTGGCAAGGACAAATTAGAACTGAAAATAGTCTCTCAACAGTCATGTGAAATCACAGCAGTAATTTAGTAAGTTCTCAGGAATATTTTCCTTTTGTGGTTGGAAGGGGAGTGTATGTTTTGAGATTATTTGCAGTAGAAACACTGGGTGTAAAAAATTACACCTATATTTATTGTCCAACCACATTTGTTAGGTAAGGCATTTTTCTTCTTCCCAGATGGACCTCACCTTTTGTCAACACGTTATCTCCTTTGCTATCCTTTGTTCAAAGTAGTTCAATTCAGTCCTTCCTCGTAGGATTTTGCTACTTTTGTACTCCTAGCTAGAGAAGTCAAAGTTCCATTTTTAGAAACCTGAATAGTGGCACCTTGGTGGCTCAGTGATTGAGCATCTGCCTTTGGCTCAGGATCCTGGGATTGAGTCCCACATCTAGCTCCTTCCAGGGAGCCTGCTTCTCCCCCTGCCTATATCTCTAACTCTCTGTGTCTCTCATGAATAAATAAAATCTCAAAAAAAATTTAAAAAATAAAAACCTGAGTGCACATAACTTTCATTCTGACAAGCCATCTTTTCAAGAAAGACCTTATCAATGCTCACAAATTTTAGAAGGAAAAGAAAAAAAAATCTAAGATGACTTTTAATGTTACTTTTTTTTAACTTAGGTTTTGAGGAGAGCAAATAGAGCAACAATCTGAAGAATGTAGGTTTACCAATAAACACTTCTGTTTCTCCATCTGCTCCTCCACCAAACAGATAATAGTTACAGTGGAATGACATAACAGGGAGGGGCAGAAGTAGGTATTCTCCAATGGGGATAAGGTGAGAGTAGGGATGGTGGTATGGGAACAGATGGTAGCTGGGAAGAGAGGCACTTTGTGGGACTTGGCATGGTTACAGAGAGATAACTGTGCTAACAAGCTGAGCCAGTTCTGAATGTTTCAAAACTCTTTGTGGCTTGTGGCCTCAAACCTTACTCATTTGCTATCATCATAGAGCTTTACCCATTGCAAACAGTTCCTATAAAATTGTTTTTTTTGTTATTGTTAAATGCTGTTTAAAATATATTCATGTTTGTAACTAATCTGATATATAGAAAAAAGGTGTTCACTGTCCTTGATTTTCAGGTGAATAATAATTAACAGGTATGTATGTTTATATATATTTGCCACATAGTCCATTTATATAGCCAGCAAATACTGTAAAAAAGAAAAAAACATTTCAATAGATTTTTGTTGTTGCTGCTGTTGTCTTTTATATTTGGTTATAGAACTCATATGAGTGTTTGCTTGTCTCATCTTTAGTTGAAATTCTGGTTTCCACAAAAAAAAGGGGGGGGATTACCTAATTATTTTGATATAAAGTCTTAGTTTTCTGTAAAAATGCATCCATTGCAAATGTTACTGCCATTTCTAATACCTAAAGTGCTCTTAGAGGATATGGATTTGAAGTTTTAGGTCAAAACACATGTAATTGCTGATACACAACCATTTTGACCTATAAAATTACAATTAGGTATCATTTGACCTAATCAATATCTATCTACCTATTATTTCTTATGTTGAACTTGGGTCAAATAAATAATAAATTCATCTTGCAGCTAAACAAAGATGAAATACAACTTTCCAAACCTTCATAGAATCTAGTTCAATTAAAAATACTGTCTGCACAGATGTTGAGATTTGTCTGTATAGCAGTGCTCTAAGAGTGTTGGTTGATATAGAATTTATTAGCCAAGTCTTTTCCTAATATATCTCCTCAAAGATTACTCTGCTATACACAAAAATACTTGATTCAACAGAAAGGCAGTTAAGTAATATGCTTTTGTTTAAAAATAAAGTAATTAATTCTTCTGGTAGTCACTGGAATTTCTTGCTCAAAGTTTTGTCCAAAGTTACAGTATTAACCTTCTCCCACAATTAAAATGATTTTGCTCCCCTCACATTTCTTTTTATTTCTGAGAAGGTGCTTATTAAATGAGCGGACACTATAAAGTGCACAAATGATTGACATTAAATGTCTTTCTCTTTATTCTAAAGAGCTACAATGAAAATTGAATTGGGCTTTGTACCAAAGAAATTTATATTTAGATAAAGATATTCCAACAGTATCAAAGTACTATATACATTTATTTTACAAAGTTTGTAGTATTGCATTGAATCAATTATCATTTTAGAGAAACGTCTCATCCACATGCAGGTTTATTCCTTCATTTTATTGTTTATTTTGGTATTTGAAGAATAAAACGAAAGTGTAGTTCATTGAATAAATGAAAATATGTTCTTGAATGACAAAATACTCCCAACCAAAGTGGATTAACCCATATATAGTAGTTAAAGTCAATTTTTAATTGTAAGAATACATATTGAAATTGCATCACCTCTCGAGTTTCTCCTAAATTCATTTTAACACGCATGATATTATAATTTTTAAAGGAAGATCTAAAGGTCATATAATATCAGTCTTAATTCACTTATGAGCTTATAATAAAGAATAAAGCATAGTGCTAGTATAATGTGACTGCTGAATTCTTGAGAGAGAATTGCCTGGAGGTTATACTTTATTTTGTGGCTTTTATTTTGTTAAAGTGCAAAAGGATCTTAGTTTTGCTCTTGCCCTTGAGTTTTCCTCAGTTCTGAGTCTAAAGTGAATTTTTCATCTTTTATAATGTCTACTATTTTTAATAGTTTTATTAGTATACATATGGTTCATTTTTTTACTATAAATTCTAGACAGTTTATCTTGGTGTCTACTTAATGATTATAGAATCATTTCCAATTTTCCTTCCTTAAATTTCAGCACACTAATATTTTTCTTATGTTCTCAAATGTGAGTGATTCAAATAAACTTCTATGATCTTATGTTTTCTGGGAATATTTTAGCATCCATCAACTTTTGGATAAAAAAATGATAGATTTTTCTCTACTATTAGAGTCACCATGGTTTGATTATTTTAAGTTCAAACATTGTTAATTTTGCATTTATTTTCTGATATGTTTTCATTTATTTGGCCTACCATTCCCACAAACATTAATTAAAATAGGTCATTAGAAGTACCATTCTTGATATCTTGCATATTGTCTCTCTACTTTTTACTGTTTAGTATATAACTGATATTTAATGAATTTTCCCTAAGATGTAATAAAACCCATATTTGTACTGAATTAAATTAGTAGTGTCGCAGTATGTATGAATAACAGCTTTATGCTAACACTGAACTCCTTGTAGTTTAGTAGTTTGATCTGTAGGGTCAACTGTACATTTGAATTTCAGCCTTAGCAGTTTAGGAAGCAACAGTTATATATTTCTGAGGTTTGGGGAGGTTTTGTTTTGTGTTTTGTTTTTTGTTTCAAAAAACAGATGGTGGGTCCAGGTCAAAGTAAGGAAAATTATTGGCAACTATAACTATTATCCTCTTTAGTTTAAAATGAAATGAAAACCCTAAGGATTAAATTAGTCTCAAATATCAGATAGAATATCATGTATTCATAAAAAGCAACTATTTTCTAAACTGATTAGACTTTTAATAAATATAAAATATAATGATATTCAATTTATTTGGGATGTGGTGTTACCTCAATAGTTATTTGTCAGTTTCTGAAAATAGCAGTTTTCAACTTTTCAAGGTTTTCAATTAGACTGTAGTGACAAAGGTATCTTGGTAAACACCACAGACTTTAGTCAGTAAAATTATGATATGGTCTTTCTTTTAATATTGTAAGTTCACTTACTATCTAATTAATCTTTTTATGCTTTAATAAAATAAGGCAAAGATTGAGATTATTAGATACCCAGCTGTAATTTAGCACTGTCAAAATTAAGGAGGTCATTAGGAGCAAACTGGTTTCGTTTATGGACTGAGAACAATGAGGCCCGTCAATAAACCACTTTCTGCCTCTAATGATCCTACTTCCCTCTAATTGTGTGCAGATCTAACAACAAACTCATTTTATTCTTTTATTCTTGAGGGGAGGATTGTTAAATAGAAATGCTTTACATATGTGTCGCTTTTATTTCCTTGAATTTTGGTATGTGTTGATGAATGAAACAAATTATTTCTAGCTGAATTATTATTTGCCTTAATGTCTTTTGAGGGAAATATGCTGTGTTGTCTCCTATTATATTATTTGATAGAGGGATAGAGTTTCTAAGATTAGATGAGCTCCAACAACAGTGGCATCTTAATCCTTACATGAGTCATTAATTTTAGAAAATATTTTCCTTATAAAATTCCCAATTTAAATACTGGAATATTCTAGGAATTGAAAATGATCTCAGTAAGGGATTCATAAAGGATGCATCTCTTCGTGGAGTCTCTGTCATTTCTATCATCTTTATGGTAGAGATTCTCTTAGCCCACCTCCTCGTAACTAAGTTGTCTGAGAAATCAGTGCTTACACTTTACTAGATGTAAGGTGTTGACTGATGCCTGAAATATTCTGAGTGCTTGCAGCTAGTAAGGTATCCTCAAAGTATACCTTGGCACATCTGTTCTTAACATTTGAGATCTTGAGATCTTGGCTTACCATGAATATATAGTGATTATATTCCAAACCTCCTATAATATGCCACTTGTGCTTGGTGCAAATATGTCCTTCAATTGGAACCCCTGAGTGGCTCAGTAGTGGAGCGTCTGCCTTTGGCTCAGTTCATGATCCCGGGGTTCTGGGATCAAGTCTTGCATCAGGCTCCCCACAGGGATCATGCTTCTCCCTCTGCCTATGTCTCTGCCCCTCTCTCTGTGTCTCTCATGAACAAATAAAAAAAAATTTTTTAAAAATTATGTCCTTCAGTCAAATGTTATGTAAAACCAAGAAACTGTTTTTTTTTTAAAGATACACCATTTTTTTATGAAAACTTTGTTGGATGCTTTGGAAATGCTTGATAGTCAGCTTAAATGTGCTATCTAATCAGGTGTGGGCAAACAGACTTAAAAGATAGAAGCCAACTCTAAAATACTTTGAACTCACATTGCTTCATGAATATATTTAAGCTCTAGAAACTAGTCTAGAAACTGATTTAGATGTGGTGTATATGCAAGTGGACCTCTGCAGAGAAGCAATCAGAGTACTCTAACTCAAGGAGAATACTTTAGTTCTATATCAAAACGATTGACAAATGATGGGGTGCCTGGTGGCTCATTTGGTTAAGTATCTGCCTTTGGCTCAGGTCATGATCCCAGGGTCTTGGGATCAAGCCCAGCATCAGGCTCCCTGCTCAGTAGAGAGCCTGCTTCTCCCTCGCCTTATGCTGATCCCCCTGCTTGTGTTCTCTCTCTCTCCCTCCCCACCTCTCTGTCAAATAAACAAAATCTTAAAAAAATATATTGTCAAATGAATATTATTTACATTTTCAGTTAAAATATACATATTTAAGATACATATCATGTTTTATGAACACCTACTTTAACTGAACTCTGATTAATTGGCCTTTCCTGATTTTCTAATTATCTTCCCAGTCATGTCTAGTGTATTGAAAACTTTATTACTACTCACTCATATTCACTAGAAATGGCAACTTTATAGTCTATATTTTCTCTACTTCTGCAGTATAAAAATGGGCCATGTGTGTTTATACCTTGAAGATACTTTATTCCTTATAGGACAAACTCAACTCCCATAGTCTATTGTCATTTTACCCAGTTAAGGTTTTTTTTAAACAAACAAACAAACAAACCTGAAGATGTCTTTCTTGATTCTCTCTTGTGAATATCATGTTACTAGTAACATACAGACCATTTGCAGAGGAGAATCTCGTGGTGGCTTGAGCATAATTTTATTGGCAATCTCATATCTAGCATCAGAGATAAATAGGAAGAACTTTTAATGAGGACTGAGTATAATACATTTGGTGAGAAAAAGGTGATGGGTCTGCTCTAGAGGAACTTAACATTCTTATTAAGGAGATTTACAGATAAAAAAAAAAAAACACTTAAGAAACAATATGAAACCCAAATGCTTAGATTTTACCAGGCAGATTATACATTTTCTAAGAACTAAGCGAAGGAAGAGCTAAAATACATAATTATGGTCCAACCCCAGAATGTTTACATCTTTTAATAGTTGAAAAAAAGAATGGCTCAGGAAGACTTGGAAGCCTATAGGTATTATCAATTGAATGCTCTTGTCACTGTAAATTGGAGAATATTTAATAAAATGTAAGACTACAAAAATAAATGTTATGTTAGGAATTACATAATAAAAATATGCCCAGACTTTTTTTGAAGGATACAGAATGAACATATGATTAAAAGCATGCAATGTCAGTATTCAGGTGGTCAGTGAAGTCAAAAGATTTTAGCTTCTTAAAATTGAATTAGAACTCATTCCATCATCCATACCTTGGCATAGATATGTTGGCCAACAAAAATGGCAGTTTCCAGTGATTCAACCATTACATTTATATTGAAAATTCCCTTGAAGACATTAATCAGTAGAAATTTGTGCCCATGTGTGTGCGTTCATTCTAATAGTCACATTTAATGTATAAAGTATGCCATAACAATACAGAAAATAATTTAATACTAAAACTTATATGTCATTTATTCATTCACCATTCATTCATACAGTCAAGCATTAACAAAATACCTTGTCTATTCATGCCACTAAGAAAAATATGACTTAGAAAACTCACTGAAGCAATGTGGGTCAGCATGCTATATGAAGAACATAGAGGTGCTTCCCCATATTGTCTGCTTATTCCTTAGGACCTGATGTAGTTTTTTCTTAGCTAAAAATGGATAGTAACATTCATTTCGCCCACTACTTATTTATTCGTTTATTCATTTCACCCACTATTTTTTGTTCTTACTAAGTATGAGGTATTATGCTAGTCTCAGTGAGAAGTGTAAAAATTACCCCTTAACTTCAAGAAGATAACGTGAAATAATTACCCTGCTAAAATGATTGGAAAGGAATGAATCAGTTTGACTCTAAGAGAAAATTTTTGAAGACTTATTTCAAACAGACCTTAGTTTATTACAACTCTGGCAAAGTAAAAGTTACGTGTGATAGTGAATACTAGAGCAAAGTAAGGAGATTCTTAGATCTTAGAGGAGGCAATAATCAGAAAGTCAAACCCATTTGTTACATTCAGGTTAGTGAATATAAGGCATACTTGAATAAAACTGTGCAAAATTGAGATCCCGTTTTTAAAAGTTCAAGTTATCCCTAGACAAATGCTTAAATCCTTAAATTATTTATAAGATCTTGCCCTTGCATTTATATTAGAAAATTCATGGAGCAAATCTTTGGGAGGAATATGATAGTTTTCTGCCTAATACTTAAACGTTTGACTACAAGTAATATGAGATCCTGAGTCCTAAAACGATTGGAGTCATATGCTAGATTCTGTTTTTAGGGTAGAAAATTTAAAAATACTGTTTTTGTGAGGAGAGAATTCATGTAGAAAATGAAGTCTGTTGATGTAAGACAAGCAAAAAAATAGTGTTTTCCAACTTTGCTCATTGCCCTAGTATTACTCATTAGTGTATGCTTACTTTTTTTTTCCCTAAGCTCATACCCTTAATTAGGCAGCAATATTCTGCTAATGGAGAAAAGAAAATAAGCAGTATACAATTATGTACATAAGACATAGTTTTTTCTACTTCTGAAAAGCAATAAAACTCCTTCCCCCCAAATGAATAAAATCTCAAAATTAGAATATCTGTACTTTGCTACTCATTAAAGTGTGACACTAGTAACAATTTGCAAAGAGAAAACTGTAGAAATGCAATAAAACAAGATTATCTTGGCAAAATTGAGATTTCTCTCCATATGTCATGCTAAAAATGTAGCTGATAGCTGGTCTTTGCGAGATCAATGAAAGATCTCTGCATGAAATGTGATTTGCATGTTTAAAGAATTGATTAAAATTGTAGCTTTTAACCTACACCACAGAGAGAAATAGCATAACATAGATTCAATTATTGTCTGTTTATGTGTAGTAGAGTCCACATGTTCACCAAAAGAATGCTAATACAATTTTAATTCCCAGAGACAGTAAAGCTGGTCTATAAAGTTTACAAAAACTATTTCATTTTACATCCACCATGAAGATTTGAATAGTGGAATAGAATTATAATATTTGGAATAGAATTATAGTCTCCTATTAATTCATATTACTGTAATGCATTCTTAAAGACCTCCTGGTTTGTGTTCAGCATATTAGTCATATTCATTAGTTTCCAATTACATTCTGTAACCTAGAGTAGTTTGGTGGGCTTGAAATGTAATTGAAGGATTTAATTTTAATTTTTAATATCAGGGTGTAATATAGTGACATCAGTGTTTACAGACACTCCTCCATGATCCCAGGGGCATTTGGGACTCACTGAAAGCATGAGGACCAGTTGTAGTAGTTTAGGTGATGTGACCTTCAGAAGAGTGGCAGATGCTGTGAAGAAGGCAAAGATAATGCTAAAAGGCATTTTGAGCAATAACTATTGATAAGAATTGGTGACTGGCTGGATGTTGTTAATAAAAAGGATAAAGAGTAAAAACTAACTATGGTTTTAAGCAATGGCAGCTGAAAAAATGGTGGTACCATTGGGGAAAACAGGATAATAAGAAATAGATTTTGGTTTCTAGGGGAAGAGTGGTTGCTGAGGTTTGGATATGTTGTGTATAAGGACATGGAGCACCCAATTGGATGTGTTTAATTGATATGGGAAAAGAGAAGACAGTTCCTCAAATAAGTGGACAGGGCTTAGATATAGAGATTTGGGGATCCTCAGCTTATATAAAATAAAGCTTTTCTATAAAATAATGTATTAAGATAAAAAGTTTATAGAGAAAAGATCAGAGGGTTTTGAGAATGTCCCTATCTTGATGGTAAGAAGAAGCATAGAAGGCAGCAAATGAAAGTTTGGTTATATTGATCTTACAATGAAAGAGGTTTGTATTTGGAGTTGAAGCAGCATTAAAGTATTGACCTCAGATAATTTTCCATATGTTAGGTAGTCATTGCTTTTCATATAAAGGCTAGGAAATCTTCACAGATACAATAAAGGTACCTAGAAATGTTCCATCAAAAAATTGCTAGAACTGATACACGAATTTAATAAAGTCACAAGATACAAAATCAATATGAAATCCGTTGCATTTCTATATAACAATAATGAAGCAGCAGAAAAAGAAATCAAGGAATTGACCTCATTTACATTTGTACCAAAAACAATAAGATGCCTAGGAAAAAACCTAACCAAAGACGTAAAAGATCTATACTCTGAAAACTATAAATCACTGATGAAAGAAATTGATAATGACACAAGAAATGGAAAGACATTCCATGCTCATGGATTAGAAGAACAAATATTGTTAAAATATCTATACTACCTAAAGCAATTGGCACATTTAATGCAATCCCTATCAGAATTTTTCACAGAATTAGAACAAACAATCCTAAAATTTGTATAGAACCACAAAAGACCCCAATAACCACATCAGGCTTGAAAAAGAAAAGCAAAGCTGAAGGCATCACAATTCCAGACTTTAAGTTATATTACAAAGCTGTAGTGATCAAGACAGTATACTAGTGGAACAAAAACAGTCACCTAGATCCGTGAAACAAAATAGAAATCTCATAAATGAACCCACGACCAGATGGTGAATTGATCTTCAACAAAGCAGGAAAGAATATCCAATGGAAAAAAGACAGTCTCATGAACAAATGGTTTTGGAAAAAGTGAAAAGGCATGTGCAAAAGAATGAAACTGGACCACTTTCTTACACCATATACAAAATACAATTAAAATGGATTAAAGGCATAAATGTGAGAAAGGAAACCATTAAAGTCCTCGAGGAGAACACAGGCATTGATATGGGCCATAGCAACTTCTTTCTAGGTATGTCTCCTGGGGCAAGAGAAACAAAAGCAAAAATGAACTATAGGGACTTCATCAAGATAAAACAACAAAACAAAACAAAACAAAAAACAAAAAAACAAAAAAACCTTCTGCACAACCAAGGAAACAATGAACAAAACTAAAAGGCAACCTTTGGAATTGAAGAAGATATTGGCAAGTGACATATCTGATAAAGGCTTAATGTACAAAATATATATAAGGAATTGATTCAACTCAATACCCACAAAATCAATAATCCAGTTACAAAATGAGCAGAAGACATGAATAGACATTTTTCAAAGAAGACATGCAGATAGCTAACAGACATATGAAAAGATGTTCAGTATCACTCATCATCCGGGAAATATAAATCAAAACCATGATGAGATACCACTTGACAACGGTCAGAATAGCTAAAATTAGCAACAGAGGACACAACAGGTGTTGATGAGGATGTAAAGAATGGTGAACACTCTTACATTGTTGGTGGGAATGCAATCTGGTGCAGCCACTCTGGAAAACTTTCTGGAGGTTCTTCAAAAAGTTAAAAATAGGGCTGTCCTATGACCCAGCAATTGCACTACTAGGTATTTACCCAAAGGTCACAAAAATACTAAGGAGCACGTGCACCCCAATGTTTATAGCAACATTATCAACAATAGCCAAACTATGGAAAGAGCCCAAATGTCCTTCAACTGATGGGTGGATAAAGAAGTAATGGTACATATATACAAGAGAATATTCCTCAGCCATAAATAAGAATGAGATCTTACAATTTGCCATGATGTGGATGGAGCTAGACTGTGTTAGCTAAGCAAAATAAGTCAATCATAGAAAGACAAGTACCATATGATTTCACTCATATATATAATTTAAGAAATGAAAAATGAACATAGGGAAGAAAAGGGAGAGGCAAACCATAAAACAGACTCTTAATTATAGAGGACAAACTCAGGGTTACTGGAGGGGAGGGAGACAGAGGGATAGGTTAAATGGGTGATGGAGATTAAGGAAGGCAGTTGTTTTGATGAGCACTTGGTGTTGTATATAAGTGATGAATCACAAGATTCTATGCCTGATACTAATGTTACACTGTATGGCAACTAATTGGGAATTAAATGAAATGGGGGAAAAAAACAAGAAAATAAATGTTATATACTGTGGTCCTAAAATTAACCTAATTATTTTTTATGAATTGATAGAATTCTAATAAATAGAGTATCCCTGCTATAGAATAGAGCCATTCCTGGGATACCTGGGTGGCTCAGTGGTTGAGCTGAGTGTCTGCCTTCTACTCAGGGCGTGATCCCGGGTCCCAGGATCGAGTTCCACATTGGGCACCCCACGGGGGGCCTGTTTCTCCCTCTGCCTATGTCTCTGCTTCTGTCTCTCATGAATAAATAAATAAATAAATCTTTAAAAAAATAGAGTCATTCCTGATAAGTTTCCTATGAAAAAATATATCCCATGTACTGTACCTTGGTTTCTTTTTTTTTTTTTTAATTTTTTTTTTTTTTTTTTTTTATGATAGTCACAAAGAGAGAGGGGGGTAGGGCAGAGACACAGGCAGAGGGAGAAGCAGGCTCCATGCACCGGGAGCCCGACGTGGGACTCGATCCTGGGTTTCCAGGATCGCGCCCCGGGCCAAAGGCAGGCGCCAAACCGCTGCGCCACCCAGGGATCCCTGTACCTTGGTTTCTGAATATTACCTTTATACATAGAAATTTACGATTAAGAGTCAGGGAGCTGTTTTGTCCCTATCTGGCTGTCAAGTACAATTTCTCTATGGCAACATTTCAACTCAAATTTTTTTTTTTTTTAATGTTGCACTGTTTACAAAGAGTTTCACAACTCATTTGCATCTTTATTTCCACTCTATAAGATCAGCAAGGCAGCTGGTGTTGTTCTTGTTTTACAGGCAAGAAAACTGCCTTAAAAAGTTGTTTAGGGCAGCCTGGGTGGCTCAGCGGTTTAGCACTGCCTTCAGCCAAGGGCCTGATCCTGAAGACCCCAGATCGAGTCCCATATTGGGCTCTCTGCATGGAGCCTGCTTCTCCCTCTGCCTGTGTCTCTGCCTGCCTCCTGCCTCTCTCTGTGTGTCTCTCATGAATAAATAAATAAAATCTTAAAAAAAAAGAGCTGTTTAACTGTGTTGTCAAAAGTCATATGAAAAATAAGTGGGATCCAGGTCTTATGATTCCAAGAGCAAGTTTCTTTTTGTTATTATTGTGCTGTCCCAGATTTATTATACATTCCCTAAAGACTCCTGTAAGTAAAACTTTAAAGTTTCATCAAAGCATATCTTAAAGGCCCATGATAAATTTATTTTCTATTTTACTGAGTAAAAACCCATTTAGGTATTATCCCATACAGTAGGTCAGGGGTCTAAAGTGACTTTTGGACATATTTGAACACATTTTGAGGCATATTAATTATTTCAGGCTTTTTGAGTAAATTACTTTTAAACTGATTCTTATTGGTACTGTCCAGAGGCCCAGGCGAGTTAATTAGCTTATAAAACATATGTGGATTGCACTTAGGGAATACTTCACTAATTTCTTAACATCTGGATGTACTGTTTTATTTTTTTTTACTGTTATGTATTCATGTCTGAAAACTGCGGCCACTTAAAAATGCATACAATAACTAAACAGTATGTATATAATTAAGAATAACTCCCTACAGGGCACCTGGGTGGCTCAGTGGTTGAGCATCTGCCTTGAGCTCAGGTTGTGATCCTGGGGCCCTGGGATCAAGTCCTGCATCAGGCTCCCCACAGGGAGCCGCTTCTCCCTCTTCCCATGTCTCTGCAGAATTCTCTCTCATGAATAAATAAAAATAAAATCTTTAAAAATAAAAAGTAATAACTCACTATAGCTCTATGACACTTTATAAAAAATGTTTAAAGAAAGAAAAGAAAAAAGCTTCAAGTTGATAGCACCATGTTTAAAAATATTGCAGTGTGTCTATAAAACTTAGAAATTCAGTGTAATTTAAATAACTAAAAAACATTTTTACAGTAACTCTCCATTCTCATTTTGAAAGAATTACCAATTATTTTTATATTATCTGCTTTGAAAATATGGAAAACAAAATTATTCAAGATGTTTGTGTGAATGTCATTCTATGAACCAAAACAGTTTTTGTCAATCTACATTCCCCCAGAGAGATAATAAAATATCGTTCTGCAAAATCTGATTTTCACCTTTTGCTAATCATACCCTTTTCCTCAGACTTCTCCCTTCTAAACATAACTCCTCATCAAAACAAGAAGCACGGGCAGCCTGGGTGGTTCAGTGGTTTAGCGCCGCCTTCAGCCAAGGGCCTGATCCTGGAGACCCCAGATCAGTCCCACATTGGGCTCCCTGCATGGAGCCTGCTTCTCCCTCTGCCTGTGTCTCTGCCTCTCTCTCTCTCTCTCTCTCCCTCTCCCTCTGTGTGTGTGTGTGTGTGTGTAGATGTCTCTCATGAATAAATAAATAAAATCTTAAAAAAAAAACAAGAAGCAAAATGAAACATCCTCAAGGAAAGAAAAATACAAAACTGAGAAATAAATGTTTACTTAGCAGAAAATAGGAGATAAATGTTGACTCCACCATTCAAGATGAGTCTCATTATACAATTTGGTTTCAAAGTTCCTTGGCTTTGATTCCATCTGTATGAATTTTTCTCCCCATTTCAGCTCTCTCATAAGCATACAAGTAATAGACTTTGTCATCACACAGAATATGGCTATCTCCAGGATCTCAAGCTTTGAAATGTACCTTTATATCCACAATCATCCTTACATAATCCTTGTCTCTCAAACCTCAATATAAGACTCATAATGAGTCTGTTGATCTCATTATGACTTTACCTATACTTTTCCTTATCCTTTCATTTTTCTTCCAACATAATTAGTTACCCTCTGGGTGTATTCATCATGTAACGTAATATGTACATTTCAAGCACACACTGTCTAGCACTGTAGAGTCCCCATACTTTCCCCCAAACCCCCCTCCTTTAGCCTTTGTCAGTCTCACCTTGCTATTTCTGTCACTCGATTTCAATCCCAAGTCCTGCAAAGATGACAAAATCACACAGCCCACCTAATGGGGTCTCCAATCCCATGATTTCTAACCATAGGTTCCTAATGAAGTTGGGATAGCTTTCCATTTAATTCCAATCCCTCTTTCCACCCCCAACCCCCACAACAGCAGTTCCAAACTGTGGGGGTTGTTTTGTTTGTTTAGTGGTTGGTTGGTTGGTTTTGGGGTTTGGGAATTTGTTTTTGTTTTTAGCTTCTGAGCCTATCCTCCATATACCCAGAAGATCATGTTTCCTCATTCTTGACTGAGAAGATGGAAACTGTCCAGTCACATATCTCAAGGAATATATCACCTTGCTTTACTTTACAAATTTTCTTACTTCCTGCTCTGTAGTGTGTTACAATCTGATACTGTCATCAGTTCATGAATCCTTGTATGTACTTGTTTTAGTGTCTCTACAAAATTACAACTCCATGAAGGTGAGGACCATGCTTTGTTCCTCTCCTAGGTCCTTGTCCTTTTTGGTGGCAATATTATGCCATTAGCAGAAAATAAGTGTGTGTTAAATTAAGGACATAAAAGAACTTTACATACCAGGTTTAGCTTATGCTTTCCATACTTGGAAATGCTGCTGAACTAAAACTTGCTTTTCCTGATTCCTGAGAGAAAGTAGAGCATATTGGTAAGAGCACAGATTGGACTATAGAACTTCAAATACTAAAACTCTGCCACTTACTTGATATATGACCTTGAGGAAATTATTTCATCTCTCTTTGCCTCAGATTTTTCATGTGCAAGTAGAGATAATAACAGGATATATTTCATAGGGTGATTATGAGAATGACATGAGGGTGTGTGTGTGTGTGTGTGTGTGTGTGTAACACTGGGACGTGTGACTTGGAAACATTCTGAAATGTATTGGAGTATCGTTATAACGTCCATGTTAACTACAAATAGTTCAATTATTTAAGAGACATCTTGTTGAATGATTAGATCTCGAAAAAGTCTGAAAGGAAGTATAAGGTATCATGTTGGTGAATTTGATTTGGATCGCTCTTTTATTCTTAGAAGTGATCATTTGGCCACAAGATTAAGTTTTGTATTGCTTTATAATGGTTAATTTTTCCTTTTATACCGACTGGCTTACAGGACCTAGCTTTGAGTTTCTGCATGCATCTATTTTATATTTTATTCACTTAATGTGAAGATTTTTAAAACACATTTTCCCAGTGGTACCTTGGTCCTAACTGTCTGTGGTATTGTACTAACTGTATAAAAAATACTTCTCTAGTGCTATTAAATTGTTCTGTTGATGCATCTGGCAGAATAAACATATATCATCAACTTCACCTTGTGGAATTCATAATATGCATTTTATCCCCTGAGGAAGAGAACCAGACATTGTAAAGAGATAGAGTTGCATTGTGATAGTAGAGGAAACAAATCCAGTGACCTGTGTATACATGCACAATCACTCTTGATTTTTCTCTGATTCCATATCCTCAAGAGAACTGGACTAGGAAATTGCCGGTGTTCTTTCTGATGTCCCAAGAATACATTTGTATTAATCTAGAGCATGGGCTGGTTGCCAGAGGTAGTGGGGGGCAAGGTACAAGAAATAAGTGAGGTTGTCAAAGGGTACAAACTTTCACCTATAAGATAAATAAGTCCTGGAGATATAATGTACAGCATGGTGACTATAGTTGCTAAGAGAGCAAATTACAAAAGTTCTCATCACATGCAAAAAAATTGTAACTATAGGGTAATAGGTATTGACTAAATTTATTGTTGTAATCATTTAATAATATATACATATATCCAATCATTATGTTATATACCCAAAACTAATGCAGTGTTATGTCAATTATATAATAATAACAAAAATAGAACACAGTTTAGCAAACTCTTCCCAAAGAGGTAGATATTAAATATTTTAGGCTTTGCAGACCACATAGAATCCCTGTCATAAGGGGTGGTGAAAAACAGCTATAGGCAATGTGTAAATGGTCATGTTCCAATAAAATTTTACTTACGGACAGTGAAATTTGAATTTCACACAACTTCTATGTGTCACAAATTTCTTTCATTTTTTTCAGCCACTTAAAAATGCAACTTTTATGTGTCACAAACATTTTTTAAAATTTTTCTTCAGCCACTTAATGTGACCATCATTCTCAGCTAAGGTCTATATGAAAACAGTGAGTTAGGGACACCTGGGTGGCTCATTCAGTTATGCATCTGACTTCAGCTTAGGTCGTGATCTCAGGGTCCTGGGATCACGCCCCCCAGGACTCAGCACTCAGCAGGGAATCTGCTTTTCCCTCTGCCCTCCCCCTGCTTGTGCTCATTCTCTCTCTTTTCTCTCTCAAATAAATATTTTTTTTTTATCTTTTAAAAGATTTATTTATTTATTTATTTATTTATTTATTTATTTGAGACAGAGAGAGAGAGTCAGAGACATAAGCAGAGGGAGAACCAGGCTCCCCGCAAGGAGCCTGATGTAGGACTCAATCCCTGACCCCGGGATCATGCCCTGAGCCAACGCTCAACTGCTGAGCCACCCAGGAGTCCTTAAATAAATGCTCTGTATTTAAGGATCGTCTGTACTGTCAGGAGGAGGGACACTGGGAGCCAGAAAAGGGAAAAGTCCTATCATCTGCCTGCTCCCTACAGAGGCCCCCACTCCACCAGTGAGTCCCCCATGTAGTGGCTAGAGGCCATTGGCCATTGGCCATACTGTTCTTTTTTTTTTTTAATTTTTATTTTTATTTATTTATGATAGTCACAGAGAGAGAGAGAGAGAGAGAGAGGGAGAGAGAGAGAGGCAGAGACACAGGCAGAGGGAGAAGCAGGCTCCATGCACCGGGAGCCTGACGTGGGATTCGATCCCAGTTCTCCAGGATCACGCCCCGGGCCAAAGGCAGGCGCCAAACTGCTGCGCTACCCAGGGATCCCCATACTGTTCTGATCCAAGCCTCCAGTGGCTACCTTGGAGTACAACCCACCCTCTAAGTTCGGCCTTGACCACCTACATTTTCCCCAAATGTCCCAGATGCTATTTGGCACACAGCTGCCTGAAGACCTGCACCTACTGCTGTGCTTTCTCTCCTTTAAGTCTTCCTTACATTCACCCTGGCTTCCCACCTGCAGGGAGCCCCCTACCATCCAACTTTCACTAGCATCACAGCCCCTATCAATCTCTGTTCTTTTTTCTGTCAGTACCATGTTTGCTCCTACTACATCCAATCTGTGAGCTCACAGGATGAGGACCAACAGCTGCCCTGAGGATTATTATGTTCTCTACCTTGATCTTCTACCATGGTGTGCAGTAGGTGCCTAATAAATGTGTGAAAATGAAAAAAATAAATAAAACACAGAATGAAAATGTGAGTGATATAGAGGTATCATTCAAAGTTAGTTAGGACGTTGCTTTTCATCTAGAAAAAGGTTATTAAAACAAAATACATTACAAAGTTATGATCATACTGTATATAAATTTGGATATTTTTTTCACTTGATGTCAAAGAAATCACAAGTATTCTGTTATTACAAAATTTTTATGAATTTCACATTATTGTTTATATAATTATTCCTTGCATTGCACTAAAGATTTTTGCTTAATCATTCTCATATTACTGGTCATCTAGACTTTAATTTTTATGCCATTTTAAATAAGACTATATGATTTTCTATGGTCAAAAATATTAGTTTCTCTTTTAGGCTTTTTCTTAAAAACAGCTTATAAAACTAGTATTACTGTGTCAAAGATTATGAATATTTGTAAGCCTTTTTCTAATTCTTTCCTAGAAAACTTATTATTCTTTTTCTATTAGCATTGTATGAGAGTTCCTATAACTCTGCCATCAGTGGTACAAGGTAGTCAACCCTTTAAAAGCCATGTGTGCTAATTGCATAAATGAGAGAAATGATGTCTCAATTCAAACAAAATTTATTAAACACTTACTGAATTGCAGGTACAGTGTTAGAGGCTGAGAACAGGAAGATATTTTTATAAGTCTTACTCTGCTTTTAAGGAACTAAATTTCTCTTGAGAGAAGGAGCCATGTAAAGTATTAGAATATGGCAAAAAAAAAAAATCCATGAAGATTCAAAAGTACAATAGGAGCACTGAGAATGGAGTTACTATATAGAGAGATGTCAGGGGAGGGGGCAGGATGGTGGAAGAGTAGGGTCCCCAAGTCACCTGTATCCACCAGATTACCTAGATAACTTTCAAATCATCCTGAAAACCTACGATTTCGACCTGAGATTTAATGAGAGAACAGCTGGAATGCTACAGTGAGAAGAGTTCGGGCTTCTATCAAGGTAGGAAGATGGAAAAAAAGAAGAAAGAAAGAAAAGGCATCCAAGGGGGAGGGGCCCCGCAAGTAGGCGGGCTAAGGCCACTGCGAGTGCCCCCAGGACAGGAAAGCCCCATCCTGGAGAATCAGGAGCTTCACCAATCTTCCTGGATGGAAAGGCGCTCGCAGCGAGGTGAAGCAGGATCCCAGGAGGGGCGGGGATGCCCTCAGGCTCCCAGGGGCACTAACAGAGCACGTGCGCCCTGGGAGAACGCCATACCCCGGCGGCCGAGCTCCCTAAAGGGCTACAGCCTGTGCACAGCTGGACTCGGAGGCGGCTCCAGGCGAAGGGAGCTGCATGGCCCGGGAGCCCAATTCCAGCAGTGCAGGCCCCAGAACCCAGGGCGCCGGGGGACACAGCCCAGGATCCGGTGCTCCCCCCGGGACAGGCAGAGGCCGGGAGGGCACAGGACAGCAAGGACGCTCCTGCCACTGGGCGGCCCCCACCCCCTGGAGCATCTAGGCTCCAGCGGACTGGTAGCTGTGGAAGTTACTGCAAGAGCTGACTCCAGGGCTGGAGAGCTGGCCACCACTGTTGTTGTTCCCCCTGGGGCCTCACAGTGGCCTCATAGGATAAACAGGTTAAACAACTTTCACTGAGCCCTGCAACAGGCAGGGGGCTGAGCAGCTCCCCCAGGTGCTCAAACGTGAGAATCAACACAGCAGGCCCCTCCCCCAGAAGACCAGCTACACAGGCAGAGGAAAGGCAAGTTATTGACCAAGTAGCACTGGAAAGTTCCAGGGGAAGTCGAGGGATTTATGGTATATAGAATCAGAGGATACTCCTCCTTGTTTTTTATTTTCTGTTTGCTCCACGCCCTTTTTTTTCTTTTCTCGTGTTTTTCTTCTTCTTTTTTTTTCTTTTCTTTTTTCTCTTCTCTCTTTTTCTCCTTTTCCCAGTATAACTTGTTTTTGGCCACTCTGCACTGAGCAAAATGACTAGAAGGAAAAACTCACCTCAGAAGAAAGAATCAGAAACAGTCCTCTCTTCCCACAGAGTCACAAAATTTGGATTACAATTCAATGTCAGAAAGCCAATTCAGAAGCACGATTATAAAGCTACTGGTGGCTCTAGAAAAAAGCACAAAGGCCTCAAGAGACTTCATGACTGCAGAATTTAGATCTAATCAGGCAGAAATTAAAAATCAATTAAAAGAGATGCAATCCAAACTGGAGGTCCTAATGACCACGGTTAACGAGGTGGAAGAACGAGTGAGTGACATAGAAGACAAGTTGATGCAAGGAGGAAAACTGAGGAAAAAAGAAAAACAATTAAAAGATCCTGAGGATAGGTTAAGGGAAATAAATGACAGCCTCAGAAGGAAAAATCTACATTTAATTGGGGTTCCCGAGGGCGCCGAAAGGAACAGAGGTCCAGAATACGTATTTGAAGAAA
The DNA here is from genome assembly GCF_048164855.1 of Canis lupus baileyi. Lineage (NCBI taxonomy): Eukaryota > Metazoa > Chordata > Mammalia > Carnivora > Canidae > Canis > Canis lupus. The sequence continues at coordinate 53,667,503 of NC_132876.1, read as the reverse complement.
TTATAGCTGAGAACTTCCCTAATTTGGGGAGGGAAACAGGCATTCATATCCAGGAAATAGAGAGATCCCCCCCTAAAATCAATAAAAACTGTTCAACACCTCGACATTTAATTGTGAAACTTGCAAATACCAAAGATAAAGAGAAAATCCTTAAAGCAGCAAGAGACAAGAAATCTCTAAGTTTTATGGGAAGAAATATTATATTAACAGCAGACCTCTCCACAGAGACCTGGCAGGGCAGAAAGGGGTGGCAGGATATATTCAGGGTCCTAAATGAGAAGAACTTGCAGCCAAGAATACTTTATCCAGCAAGGCTCTCCTTCACAATAGAAGGAGAGATAAAGAGCTTCCAAGATAGGCAGAAACTGAAGGAATATCTGACCACCAAGCCAGCTCTGCAAGAAATACTAAGGGGGATTCTGTAATAGACGAAGTCCAAGGGAACAATACACAAAACAGGGACTGAATAGGTATCATGATGACACTAAATTCATATCTTTCAATAGTAACTCTGAACGTGAATGGGCTTAATGACCCCATCAAAAGGCGCAGGGTTTCAGACTGGATAAAAAAGCAAGACCCATCTATTTGCTGTCTACAAGAGACTCATTTGAGACATAAGGACACCTATAGCCTGAAAATAAAAGGTTGGAGGACCATGTACCATTCAAATGGTCCTCAAAAGAAAGCAGGGGTAGCCATCCTTATATTGGATAAACTAAAGTTTATCCCAAAGACTGTAGTAAGAGGTGAAGAGGGACACTATATAATACTTAAAGGATCTATCCAACAAGAGGACCTAACAATCATCAATATTTTTGCCCCGAATGTGGGAGCTGACAAGTATATCAATCAATTAATAACCAAAGTGAAGAAATACTTAGCTAATAATACACTTATGCTTGGTGACTTGAATGTAGCGCTTTCTGCAATCGACATGTCTTCTAAGCATAGCATCTCCAAAGAAACGAGAGCTTGAAATGATACACTGGACCAGATGGATTTCACAGATATTTACAGAACTTTACATCCAAATGCAACTGAATACACATTCTTCTCAAGTGCACATGGAACTTTCTCCAGAAGAGACTACATACTGGGTCTCAAATCAGGTCTGAACTGATACTAAAAGATTGGGATTGTCCCCTGCGTATTTTCAGACCATAATGCTTTGAAACTAGAACTAAATCGCAAGAAGAAGTTTGGAAGGACCTCAAACACGTGGAGGTTAAGGACCATCCTGCTAAAATATGAAAGGGTCAACCCGGAAATTAAGGAAGAATTAAAAATATTCATGGAAACTAATGAGAATGAAGATACAACCGTTCAAAATCTTTGGGATGCAGCAAAAGCAGTCCTGAGGGGGAAATACATCGCAATATAAGCATCCATTCAAAAACTGGAAAGAACTCAAATACAAAAGCGAACCTTGCACCTCAAGGAGCTGGAGAAGGAACAGCATATGAAACCCTCACCTGGCAGAAGAAGAGTTAATAAAGATTCGAGCAGAACTCAATGAAATAGAGACCAGAATAACTTTGGAACAGATCAACAGCACCAGGAGTTGGTTCTTTGAAAGAATTAATAAGATAGATAAACCACTATCCAGCCTTATTAAAAAGAATAAAGAAAAACTCAATTTAATAAAAGCATGAATGAGAAAGGAGGGATTACCACCAACACCACGGAAATACAAACGATTTTAAAAACATATCATGAACAGCTATACGCCAATAAATTAGGCAATCTAGAAGAAAAGGACGCAATTCTGGAAAACCACAAACTACCAAAACTGGAACAGGAAGAAATAGAAAACCTGAACAGGTCAATAACCAGGGAGGAAATTAAAGCAGTCATCAAAAACCTCCCACGACACAAAAGTCCAGGGCCAGATGGCTTCCCAGGGGAATTCTATCAAACGTTTAAAGAAGAAACCATACCTATTCTACTAAAGCTGTTCAGCAAGATAGAAAGAGATACTTCCAAACTCATTCAATGAGGCCAGCATCACCTTAATTCCAAAACCAGACAAAGACCCCACCAAAAAGGAGAATTATAGACAAATATCCCTGATGAACATGGTTGCATAGAGAGATGTCATGAAAAATTTCATAGAGGAATTTACCCCAAGAAGAATGGGAATTCCATAGAAACAGATAGTAGAGTGGTAGTTATGAGGTGTGGGGTATGGGAGAAATGGAAAGATATCTGTCAAAGTGTAAAAATTTCCAGTGATAACATTAACAAGTTTGAGGAGTTAATGTACAACATGGTAATTATAGCTAATACAGTATTATATTCTTGAGTGATACTAAAAGAGTAGATCTTAAATGTTCTCACCAAAAAAAAAAAAAGTAACTATGAAATGGGGTAGAAGTGTCCACTAATGCTATGCTGGTAATCAGTTTGCAATATATAAATATGTCGAATCAAGACATCATACACTTTAAACTTGCATAATGATATGTGTCAATTATATCTCAATAAAGCTGGTGGGGACAACAAACAAAGTAAGAGATAGGATAATATTACCTTTTTTATTTAACAATATAGAGGATAACTTTTTTTAATCAGCCAAAAGAAATCAAGTACCTTTGGGAAGTGAGAAGTGGAGATGGAGAAATTGCTTTTTTTTTTTTTCCATAACTAGACGTATAGAATGATTTGGCTGTTTAAACTATGTACATGTATAACTGTCATAACAATAAAAACTGTGTTTAGAATTTCCAGGAAGAAATGGTTAAAAGTTGCTTGTATTCTAAAAGAAGACAACAAAGAATAGTAATAATAATGATGAACTAGCATGTGTCTAGTTTTTATAATATACCCACTTTTATGATAAGAGTTTTTTTTGTGTTATGTTTTGTAATTCTCATGACAACCTTATGGGGTTAGAGTTATGTTCCCCATTCCACAGATCAGGAAACTAAGGTTCACAAAGATTAAGTGATTTGCCCAGAATCACACAATAAGTTATGGAGAAAAAATTCCAAGTAGGTATATCTGACTTCAAAGGCCACATGTTTTTCTGCCATAACATAGTGCACAACTGCATTATTAAAATATTTTAAGACGTGTGGTAGCAAGGTAGCAAAATCAAGTTTTAGTTTTTAAAGGATAAATCTAGCATAGTGTGGAAACAAGTCTTATGATGCCATTATTGACTAATTTAGATGTGTATATAGGAAAATGATTTAGTAGGACATATTTTTCAAATTCCAGATCAGATTCAAGTGACATTTAGTCAGCACTTTCTATGTGCTGGGCACTCTGCTAGGTATGTTTTACTGCATTGTCTAAATTAATGTTAATTGTGGTTGAATGCAACTTTTTTTCAAATATTGAAATGTTTTATAATGTTTGTAGAGTTTGAAGTCCTAGAAATCTATTTTTGGAAGAACATGTGATGTCCAGGGCTAAGTATATTTTGTCAGTAAGTATTACCAACATGACATCAGGTCATGTGTCATGGTTAGAATTTCTTGCGATCATATCTTAAAAAATACTATTCTGCAACTTTTATGCATCCAACCATATTTGATACTGAAATAGTAAGTGGTTTTGAATTTGGTGGGAAATTGATAGACCTACATAATGAATGCTAATTTCTAGTTGTTCCAAGTTAAATGTAATGACCATCTGGGTAAATATCTTATTTGAGTTTTCTTCTCTATTTCTGGCTCCAAAGAAGATAAATAAATCATTTATGAGTTGGCGAAATAACTTGGGCAAAAGGACCATAATTGTTAGCCTTTATTTTAGAATACTAAAGGCTAGAGATTACAGTTGCAAATGTAACTTGCTGGCTCACCGGAGGGATGATGATGGACCTTTTGAAACATACAGAAACCTAGAGTCATTTAAATACACACACACACACACATATATATATATATATTTATTTATATATGATAGAGCTTCTAGATGGACTTTATCACATACAGGGTAGCAAGAGAATTACTGACTTGGGAACTAAAGTGGATGTGTACAGCATGACTGCCCACTCAATACACTCAGGAGTGGTAATTATATTGTTACACTCTGATTAAAGTTCAGGTAAGGATTGCTGTTGGCCTTAAAAGAGCAGTTCACTAATAATAACTCAGCAATTAATTACAATGACCATTCAGAGAAAAACAATCAATAGTGAAAGCTAGAAATGTATATAACCTAAAGGAAGATAGTGGAGCTACAACCAGGAAGAAATCATGCTTACTGTGAATATCTCAAGTAGAACCAATGGGAGAGAAGGACCAAAGAATTGTAAAACCTACATTGTGCTGTATTGGCTAAACCACCTTCCTCTTATGCCACTGATAATGTGCCAATTGTGTACAGTATAAAGGGAAAACAACTGATTCTTGTACATTTCTCTTGCTTCTGTTGGAGAGATTCTGGCAGATATTTTCATGGCTATATGCTTTAAAGGTCTGGAGCTCTTTGATTTGGTATACTGCCCCCACCTCCAACTGCAATTAGCTATGTGGTTGTTATTGGCAATATTTGTTTCAAGAGAAGTATAACAGCAAGAGATTTTCAGGGGAAAAAAGTCTGAATATGAATATCCATGATACTTGTGCAAGTTTAGAGTAACTCACAGAAAAACAGAGTAAAGAGGGAAAATAGGAATAAATTGCAAGCATAGCCCAGAGGAAAATGACCTTAACTAACATCTAAAAATATTTGTACTTGGAATGAGTCAGGGATGGAGAAATTATTTCTAGACTTATATAACCAGAAAACTAAGTGTAGACTAAATTACATTGTAGCAATGTAATGAAACAATGTAACTATTCTGAAGTAGGCTCAGTATGCAAATACTTCCCTATTCCACACATCCAGCTCAGACCCCTTTTCTGAGTTTGGGATCCATATACCCAGCCTCCTAGTTAGTCTCTCAACTTGGATGGTTCATACAATTGAAACTAAGTAGGTCCTAAGCTGAGCCCTTGATTTTTCCCCACAAATCTCTGTCTCCATTTCTGTTATTCATTCCAGAAACCTAGAAATCATTCTTAATGATTCCTTCTTCCTTATCTCTCACATTTCATCCACCCTGAGACCAGTCGGTACTGCCTCTAAAACATATACTGCAGTTATCTTTGGTCACCTTAATCCAAGCCACTGCCATCTCCTATCTAGACGATAGTAACTGGTTCTTAACTCTTGTCTCCTTTTCCATTATTAACCCCCTTCTCTCCATTTTCCACATAGCGGCCAGAGTTTTGTTTTGTTTTGTTTTTCAACCTATATGTAATCAACCTCTCCTGCTCCTTTCAGCATTTTCTCCCAACTCTAAAAGACACCTCTTGAACCCTCTTGAACCCTACCTCTTGAACCCTATGTCCTCCTTTAATCCATTTTTTGGTTATTAAGCAAAAATACTTAAAGCATAATAGATTTATTAGATGATAAAACCCTGCTCTATTTATTGTTATTACTGATTCAGTGGTAAGGAATTTAGAAAATTATTATAATTATATCCTGTAACTGCCTTTGTTTACATTGCCAATCTCTTATCTGTGGGTATATAGTAATCCTATTAGTATCCATAGTCAGTAAATGAATAAGGAAAATGTAACCATGAGGGTTTTTTTTTTTTTAAGATTTTATTTATTTATTTATTCATGAGAGACACAGAGAAAGAGGCAGAGACACAGGCAGAGAGAGAAGCAGGCTCCATGCAGGGAGCCTGATGTGAGACTCAATCCAAGGACCCTGGGATCATGCCCTGAGCCAAAGCATCCTGTTTTTTGTTTTGTTAACCATGCGTTTACTATACTCTTCCAAACATCTTCTATCTCACTGGTGACCCTACTACCAAGCAGAAGAACTGCTAATCCAGGCAGTACTAATGTGGAATGGATTGATTCTAATAACTCCAGCATTATGACCTCAGCATGATATTGATTTCATGACAACCTGCAGCATTCATTTTGACTGCAAGTTGATTGCTTTGTATATATACATACTGTGAATTGATGCATTAGACTTGTTCAGAAAAACCCAGTGAAATACAAGAATATCTATGCCAAATCATATAGTCCCATTAATTTCCCTGATGAGTTTGTGAATACAGTTCATGGAAAATTTGGCCACAGTCACGGAAATTACACTCAAGAAAGCAAACATTATTTTATTTTTTTAATAATAAATTTATTTTTTATTGGTGTTCAATTTGCCAACATATAGAATAACATCCAGTGCTCATCCCGTTAAGTGCCCCCTTCAGTGCCCGTCACCCATTCACCCCCACCCCCTACCCTCCTCCCCTTCCACCACCCCTAGTTTGTTTCCCAGAGTTAGGAGTCTTTATATTCTCTCTCCCTTGCTGATATTTCCTACCCATTTCTTCTCCCTTCCCTTCTATTCCCTTTCACTATTATTTATATTCCCCAAATGAATGAGACCATATAATTTTTGTCCTTCTCCGATTGACTCATTTCACTCAGCATAATACCCTCCAATTCCATCCACGTCGAAGCAAATGGTGGGTATTTGTCGTTTCTAATGGCTGAGTAATATTCCATTGTATACATAGACCATATCTTCTTTATCCATTCATCTTTCGATGGACACCGAGGCTCCTTCCACTGTTTGGCTATTGTGGACATTGCTGCTAGAAACATCGGGGTGCAGGTGTCCCGGTGGCATTCTTTTAATAAAGCTAGCTTTATGGTGACACTATCTATGTGTTTCTAATTCTTTTCAAATAGCATGTGGAAGAAGGTATTCAAATGGTTTACCAATCCATATAATCTTCTTACACCTTATTAAGAATAAAATATGCCAGGAATAAGGGTGTATTAGTATAGTAGCCATTAAGCAATTGCTCAGATAAAATCATTTGTGGATACTCACACAAGAAAGAGGTAGCTCTCTTGGTGTGAAATAAACAGTACTTATTTCCCACACACAATTTATAAGAACTTTGGTGATATTGAATATGGTTGTTTTCTATAAGTTTTGTCTTTGTGACATTTTAATAACAATTATAACTCAAAACTAAATACACACATAAAGCTATACTCAAAATTCTAAATTTTACAATCTTGTAATTGATATTGAATATGGTTGTTTTCTATAAGTTTTCTCTTTGTGACATTTTAATAACAATTATAACTCAAAACTAAATACACACATAAAGCTATACTCAAAATTCTAAATTTTACAATCTTGTAATTTCAGATTTCTTAAATTAAGATTTTCTCCTTTCTTGTCCTAGGCAACAAGTCTACATTCTCCATAGCCCTTATTTTTCCATAATTTTACTGTTTTATTTTTAAGACCTCCTAATATAGTATTAAGTATCCTCCTGTCACATGATTCCCTTTTACTACCAGTGTTCTAATTCCAAGGTGAAAAAAGAATGTATTACATAGATTTGACAAGTGAAGGTATTAGTATAGGATTGTCATAAAGCATCTATCAGCATTTGAAGGTTCTGGCAAGCTTTTTCTATTGAGAAGAATACCATTCTAGACATTTACATAAAATCTCCAGGGAGGATAATTCAGTATAGCCCAAACCGAACTCTATAATAAAGACTTGACCCATTAAAATTATTCCAGTTTGAGGCATAACTGAGTGAAGGATCTTTATTGCAAGGAAAACAACTGAGCTTTAAAAAAATTCATGATGAAGACAAACTATTCCAGCAAGAGAATATCCAACATGGCTTAAGAGAAGATTCAGAATGCATACCTATTTCCCAATCCTGGCCTTGAGCTAACACTGTCAACAAGAGTAGGAGATTTCAGTTTGTTTCTTAGCCTTTGATTTAAAAATTCACAGATACTATTTGCTGCAGGCAGAATAACAATTGCAGGAAGACAGAGAGTAAAAGAACTGTGAGTTCATGGGTAGCTTTACTGTCAACTGCTGGTGTTTTGGTGGTCAAGGTACAGAATTTTTTTATTGCAAGTCATTATTCAGAGGGGTTCAAACTTCCCCTTCATCCTCCTTTACCCCAGTTATCCTCTAGACACACCTTCCATAGTTAGTAGTAAGCTAGTAAGGTGTGAGGCTTTTTTGTTCTTTTAGCTAAAAGGTTCCATCTTTTTATTTTTAAAAAATGCATTCAGACTGAGGACTTGTATAAATGTGTGAACCCAGACATTGAACCCATACTTAATAAGATTTTTAGTGTTAAACATTTATATTATGTTTATAAAGAAGTTTTCATGTATTTTCTTATGGAAGTCCCACTGTTCTCAGCATCCATTCAGGCAATATTATGAATCCAATTTAGAGAAACCGCACCTTATCTCCAAGGGCACACTTTAGAAGGGCAAGCGAAGGTCTTTGTGAACACATATTGGGGACATTTATTTTTAAATTTTATTTAATAAGGATTCTAGTTACATTGTGTTTTCTGTCAAGGTGACTTTGTAAAAATTATTTTTTCTCCTAAGAATGAGTCATTTTCTAATTGATTTTTGTATTATAGGAATCTTTTATTGGGGTGGCATTACCACTTATTTTCTTTAAAAGCCAAAGAAGCCCACAATAATGAGCTTTTGCTATTGTAACTGTATAAACACATTTACTTCATTTCCATGTAAATATCATTTTCATATAAAGTGAAACTATTATAAATGCACTTAAGAAAGAATGCAACTATGCCTACTGTTAAGGCTGCTTGTAATGTCCTTTTCTTTTTTACCTATATTTCTGGATGAGTCACTTTAATGTGCTGCTGGACTGATAGTAATTCTTCAACTAAATATATTCAGTTAAAGAAAATTATGGTACTTATAATCATGTTGGGACCTATTCACATATAGACTTGCAAGAGTAAAATTTTACTTGGCCTTTCTTAGAGCAAGGATGTTAAGAAGTGCTCAGTTACTTTGTCAATGGGTAAAATTAATAGAAACATTTAATTCAGAGAAAAAAATCCTCAAGTTCCTGGAAAAGCTTTTATATTTACATAAAATTATACATTCTTCCAATGCTCTAGAGAATGTCACCAGAGTATTGTGATTTTTTTCCCCTTAAATGTGTATTAGTTATCTTATATAATGTGTAATTGAAGAGCCTTTACATTTAAAACCTCCTTTAAAGCATTTATTTTACACTTTAGTTTTCTTAAAATTGTGAATTAGAGCAAACCTGTCACTTAAAATGTTTTGAGTAAAAATCAGGACACTCTTATATATCTGCTTGAAACCAGGAAAAAAGTCTGTATATTTTTCAACTGAAGTAAGGAGATAAATAAGATTTGTGTGGAAAGTTTCTCCCTACATATAACTCAAGAGAGTATACTGAGCTTAAAAGGTTATTTATGGAATACAAAGAAGGAAGCTATAATAAAGACTTGATAGCTATAATTTAATTTTTTTAGTGTTGTAATTCAGATTCAGTAATTCAGTAGCAGATGTAAAAAATGAAATGAGAGAAAAAAGTTGAAGTGCCACCGGACTGACTAATCAGTCATTGAAAATGCCTATAGCGGGAATTTACTCAAATAGAAAATGTTTGCACTGTCATTAAAGATCCCCTAATTTATATTAGTGAACTAAATAATGGCAGGCACAAAAATATACCCTAAGGCTGAGAACTATGCATGAGACAAGCATTTCTACCCCACGCTGTTCTTGGGCCTCTAAATACTCTATCTCCCCTCACCTCCAGTAAAAATATTTCAGTCTCTCTGTTGCCTCCCTCCCCCACCCATACACCTATTCTCTCTCTCCTTCCCTCCTTCTCTCTCTCTCTCTCTCTCTCTTCCAGTGTTAGAAGTAATGGAGGCTAAGACCTAATTAAATAAATAATCAGCATTGACTCCCAACTCTTAAGACTGAAGCAAATATATTTAAGGCAAATAATCAGGCACGTAAACATATGTTAATTTAACACTAAAAAAAACCCAAAAACCTGTTATCTTTTATACAAGTCTAGGAAGCCAAAATAACTAACTTATAAATGTCACCAGAGGAATGCAGACTACTACACAGGTTTTAATTTCCAGAAATATATATTTTTTAAATTTGGAACTTGCTGATATCTCTAACAAATTGGGTGTTCATTAGTAGAAGTGTCACTGGTTCCCAGACCTAAAATTCCATGTACCCTGTAAAACCTACAAATAGGAAACAAAGTCTATGTTTAGTTCTTTTGATTAGAAAGGAGACTAATATTATATTAAATCAGACCATAGTGTGGTAGCAACTGGGAAGTAATTGCTATTTTGTTGTCGTTGCTATTCAGATTAATCTAAACTGTTATTTAATTCTCGGTGGCACATATATAGTAGGAATTAGTCTGCTGGAAGGTAGGGAAAAGAGGGAAGAATAGTGGGATATGAAATGAATATTTATACGTATAGTGATGGAAACTTTATATTTAGCAAATCATTTTACTTCAATGACTACACTTTAGAGAAGGTATTATTATCTTCATTTTGCAAATTAGGAAATGAAGACCCAAAGAGAGTGAGAGCCTGGCTCTAAGTAACCCAACTAATATTTGATATGGCAGAGATTAGACCACAAGTGAATCTGACTCCTAAGACCATGCCTGTCCTCTACTTAAAGGGAAATGGTATGTGCCAATGGGCATAGATTTTATTTCAACTTTCTGACCTTCTAGGTCCTAGAGACATCACTTTACATTTATAATTTCCTAGGAAGATATCATTGGGCTCATATCACAGCCTTGCTTGAGCATAGTACATACCTCATAGAGTTTTTATATGGATTAGATGAGTTAATACATAGAACTAGTTAGAATAATGTCTACACATAGTAAGTACTCCCTAAATGTTAGTTATTAGTTAAGAGTTCAAGTAATAACTAATGCTGATACCTTAGGAAGACTAGTTGTAGGAACTTCGGTATTTATAGCCTGGGCAGATTAAAAAGATGCAAATTATCAAGTCAGGGTCTTGAAATCAAGCCCCACATTGGGCTCCACACTCAACACAGAGTAACTTGAGTTTCTGTCTCCCTCTCACTCTGCCCTCCCTTCTCTTGCTCTCTCTCTCTCTCTAAAATAAATAAATCTTAAAAAGAAGATGCAAGTGGCACCTTTCCTGTAAAATAGGGAATAGACTACCCAGTGTTGCTAAGGCAATGTGAGGACTAATGGTAAGAGTTCAAGTAGGCCAATTTTGATTATAAGTAAACAATTTTTTAAATTATATCAATTGTCAAAAAGGGAATAAACCACTTAGGATATGTTGAATCCTCTATTATGGACTTATACACCACTGTAAATCCACTGGGCACCCCTTCTAGGCTACTCCCTACCTCCAAGCCTGGGCCACTTGTCTTGCTTCCCAACTAAAATGACAAGTTAATACTCCTGAAATAGAATGTTACCAATGAGAATAGATAATGAGAAGGCACCAACAGGTGAACTGCTCACTCCCTTTAACCAACTCTTCCAAATTGCATTTGTTTCATTAGTCATATCTGGACACCAGGACTGATTACATGATTAGTAGGGCCTAGTGAAAACTAAAAATACAGAGCCCCATTTAAAATAAGAATTTCAAAATGGTGACAACAAATCATTAAACAAAATACAGGACCCCTCTAAACATGGAGCAGTTGGGCATGTCACATGCCCATGAATTTGGCCCTAAGGAGATAACCCAGGACTCTAAGCAACCACCTGTAATTTCTGTAAGTTATGGCCAGTTCAGTAACTTATTATTTTGTATGTACTTTCCTCCCTTTTCCCGCATGCCCATTTCCCTCCAGTTACACCCCACCTTCACCGCTAATAAGGCATTAACATGCAAGATTTGTCTTAGGTTCTGTTTTCTAGGAATATAGACTATGACAGTGTATAACCTGAGTTTTTAAAATCTGAGAGACTGGTCCAAATCCCTTTTAATGTCAACACTAACTCTAAGATACCATACTTCCCCCAAATTAAGGATTTATGTTTTAAATAATTGTATTGTTCATTTAATGCAACCCTGAGATTGCATGTGAGCTAGAATCCTTGGATTATTATATCTCCAATATTTTGTTTTCTTTGTTTAGGCATAATATTACTAATTTATTAGAGGGGAAGACAAAGGAAAATAACAAAAGTGTCTCTTCCTTCCCTTCTTTACTCCAGTTTCTCTCCTGTTTGTCTAAGCATCTCCTGCAACCCTGCCACCTTTACATATTATTAGAGATACTTCAACTTCGTGCTTCTTTTCCATATTCACTAGTAACTGATATGGTAACTTCCAATCATTATGATTGTATCTAACCTCTGTATGGAAATTCATGTGCAGAAGTAGGCAAAGATTTGACGTATGAGTGAAATCATGTGGTACTTGTCTTTCTCTAATGACTTATTTCACTTAACGTAATGATCTCTAGCTCCATTCATCTCATTGCAAATGGCAAGACTTCATTCTTTTTTATGGCTTAGGAATATTCCATATGTGTGTGTATATCTTTTTTCTTCTCAAATCTAGGGTTAGGGTTTTCAGGTTATGGTGAGGGTTAGGGTTAGGGTTAGGGCCAGAAAAAAAAAAAAATAAAACAAATAAGCAAAGAGGAAACAAAAGGAAGGGAGGAGGCAAACCAAGAAAAAGACAACGATAGAGAACAAATTGATGGTTGCCAGAGGGGAGGTGGGTGGCAGGATGGGTCAAATAGGTGAAGAGAATTAACAGATGCACTTGTGGTGAGGAGCACCAGGTATTTTATCAAAGTGTGGAATGACTATATTGTACACCTGAAAATAATATTACATTGTGTGTTAGCTAAATGCAATTTAGATAACCTACTTTTTTTTAAATGTAACTGTAAAAGTAGGCATAAATTTAAATCTGAACCAAAACTGTGATGCCTGGGTGGCTCAGCAGTTGAGTGTCTACCTTCAGCTCAGGGAATGGTCCTGAGAGTCCCAGGATCGAGTCCCACCCACATCAGGCTCCCTGCATGGAGCCAGCTTCTCCCTCTGCCTGTGTCTCTGTCTCTGTCTCTGTCTCTCATGAATAAATAAATAAAAAATCTATAAAAAAATTAAAAATCTGAACCAAAACATTTTGAAATATGCATATTCATTCACAACATTTATTGTCTATTATCTATGACAAATGCAGGGGGGAAAGCAAAGTATTAGATACATATTTAGTTTAATTTTACATTTGTTTTTATTAAAGTTCGATTTGCCAACATATAGTATAACATGTGGTGCTCATCCCATCAAATGCCCTATGCAGTGCCCAACACCCAATTACCCCATCCCCTGTCCACCTCCCCTTCCACAACCCTTTGTTTGTTTCCCAGAGTTAGGAGTCTCTCAAGGTTTGTCTCCCTCTCTAATTTTTCCCACTCACTTCCCCTCCTTTCCCTTATAGTCCCTTTCACTATTTCTTATGTTCCATGTATGAGTGAAACCATATGATGATTGTCCTCGAATTGACTTACTTCACTCAGCATAATACATCCAGTTCCATCCACATTGAAGCAAATGGTGGGTATTCGTCCTTTCTGATGGCAGAGTAATATTCCAATGTGTATATATAACATGTATTCTTTATCCATTCATCTGTCAAAGGACATTGTGCCACCTTGCATAGTTTATTCTAGACATTGCTGCTATAAACATTGGGGTGCAGGTGTCTCACTGTTTCACTACATCAGTATTTTTGGTGTAAATACCTAATAGTGCAATTGTTGGATCATAGGGTAGCTCTATTCTTAACTTCTTGAGGAACCTTCACACTGTTCTCCAGAGTAGCTGTACCACTTTGCATTCCCACCAACAGTGCAAGAGAGCTCCCCCTTCTCGACATCCTCTCAAATAGTTGTTGTTTCCTGTCTTGTTAATTTTCACCATTCTCACTGGTGTGAGGTGGTATCTCATTGTGCTTTTGATTTGTATTTCCCTGATGGCAAGTGATACAGAGCATTTTCGCATGTACTTGTTGGCCACGTGCATGTATTCTTTGCTGAAATTACTGTTCATGTCACCTGCCCAATTCATAATTGGATTTTTGGTTTCTCGGTGTTGAGTTTCATATGTTCTTTATAGATCTTGCATAGTAGCCCTTTTTCTGATATGTCATTTGCAAATGTCTTCCCCATTCTTTTTTTTAAGATGTTTTATTTATTTATTCATGAGAGACACACAGAGAGAGAGGCAGAGACACAGGCAGAGGGAGAAGCAGGCCCCATGTAGGGAATCTGACATGGGACTCGATCCCAGGTCTCCAGGATCAGGCCCTGGGCTGAAGGCGTTGCTAAACCGCTGAGCCACCCGGGCTGCCCTATCTTTCCCCTTCTATAGTTTGTCTTTTAGTTTGCTTTGACTGTTTGTTTTGCTGTGCAGAAGCTTTTTATCTTGATTAACTCCCAATAATTTATTTTTGCTTTTGTTTCCCTTGCCTTTATGGATGTATCTTGCAAGAAGTTGCTGTGGCCAAGTTAAAAAAGAGTGTTCCCTGTGTTCTCCTCTAGGATTTTGATTGATTCTTGTCTCACATTTAGATCTTTCATCCATTTTGAATTAATCTTTGTGTTTGGTGTAAGAGAATGGTCTAGTTTAATTCTTCTGCATGTGGCTGTCCAATATTCCCAACACTGTTCATTGAAGAGACTGTCCTTTGCATCTGTGTTCATCAAGGATATTGTTCTATTATTCACCTTTTTGGTGAGGTCTTTGTTTTGGGATCCAAGTAATGTTGAACCTTATAGAATGAGTTTGGAAGTATTCCCTCCTTCTCTATCCTTTGAAACAGATTTAATAGAATAGGTATTATTTCTGCTTTAAACGGTTGTTAGAATTCCACTGGGAAGTCATCTGGCCCTGGACTTTTATGTCTTGGGAGGTTTTTGATTACTGCTTCAATTTCCTCGCTGTTTATTGGCCTGCTCTGGTTTTCCATTTCTTCCTGTTCCAGTTTTGGTAATTTATAGGTTTCCAGAAATGCATCCTTTTCTTTCAGATTGCCTAATTTGTTGGCATATAGTTGCTCATAATACATTTTTTAAATGGTTTGTATTTCCTTGGTATTGGTTGTGATCTCTCCTTTCTTCTTTTTTCTTTTAAAATTTTATTTATTTATTCATTAGAGACAGAGAGAGAGAGAGAGAGAGAGAGAGAGAGAGAGGCAGAGTAGTAGACAGAAGGAGAAGCAGGCTCCATATAGGGAGCCAGATATGGGACTCGATCCCGGGACCCCAGGATCACGTGCTGAGCCAAAGGCAAATGCTCAACCACTAAGCCATCCAGGCATCTTGTGATCTCTCCTCTTTCATTTGTGATTTTATTAATTTGAGTCTTTTCTCTTTTCTTTTTAATAAGGCTGGCTAGGGATTTATCTATCTTATCATATCTTTCAAAGAACCAACTCCCTGTTTTGTTGACTTGTTCTACCATTATTCTGGTCTCTATTTCATTGAGCTCTGCTCAATCTTTATTATCTCTCTTCTGCTTGGTGTAAGCTTTACTTGCTGTTTCTTCTTCAATTCCTTTAGGTGCGAGGTTAGTTTGTGTATTTGAGTTTGTTCCAATTTTTTGAGGGAGGCTTGTATTGTGATATATTACCCTCTTAGGACCACTTTTACTGTATCCCCAAGATTTTGAATGGTTGTATCATCATTTCATTTGTTTCCATGAATCTTTTTAATTCTTCTCTAACTTCCTGGTTGGAGGAAGTAGGATGCTCTTTAACCACCATGTGTTTGAGTTTCTTCCAAATTTCTTCTTGTGACTGAGTCCTAATTTCAAAGCATTGTGGTCTGAAAATATGGAGGGAACAATCCCAGTCTTTTGGTATCGGTTGAGACCTGAGTTGTGACCCAGTATGTGGTCTATTCTGGAGAAAGTTCCATGTGCACTTGAGAAGAATGTATATTCAGTAGTGTTTGGATGGAAAGTTCTGTATATATCTGTAAAATCTATTTGGTCCAGCCTATCATTTAAGGCTCTTGTTTCTTTCATGATGGCCTGATTAGAAGATCTGTCATTTGCTGAAGGTGCCATGTTGAAGTCTGCTACTACTAGTGTATTATCTAAGTAACTCTTTACTTTGGTTATTTTTTTTTTAAATTTTATTTATTTATTCATTAAAGACAGAAAGAGAGGTAGAGACACAGGCAGAAAAGCAGGCTCCTCACTGGGAGGCTGATGCAGGACCTGATCCCAGGACCCCAGGATCATGCCCTGAGCCAAAGGCAGACGCTCAACCTCCTGAGCCACCCATGTGTCCCTTTCCTTTGGTTATTAATTGATTGATATACTTGGCAGCTCCCATATTAGGGGCATAAATATTCATGACTGATAGGTCTCCTTGTTGGGTAGGCCTTTTAAGTATGATATAGTGTCCCTCCTCATCTCTTACTACAAACTTCAGTATAAACTAATTTATCTGATATGAGGATTGCTACCCCAGCTTTCTTTTGAGGGTCATTTGAATGATTAATGGTTCTCCACCCCTTCATTTTCAGGCTGGAAGTGTCCTTAGGTCTAAAATGAGTCTCTTGTAGACAGAATATAGATGGGTCTTGCTTTTTTATCCAGTACAAAATCCTGCGTCTTTTGATGGGATCATTTAACCCATTCATGTTCAGAGTTACTGTTGAAAGATATGAATTTAGTGTCATCATCATACTTATTCAATCCCTGTTTTTTATGCATTGTTACTTTGGGCCTCTTCTTTGTTTTACAGGTTTCCCCTTCATATTTCTTGCAGAGTCGGTTGATGGTCACATACTCTTTCAATTTCTACCTATCTTGGAAGCTCTTTGTCTCTCCTTCTATTCTGAATGAGAGCCTTGCTGGATGAAGTATTCTTGGCTGCATGTTCTTCTCATTTAGGACCCTGAATATATCCTGCCAGCTCTTTCTGGCCTGTGAGGCCTTGGTGGAGAGGTCTGCTGTTAATCTGATATTTCTCCCCATATAAGTTAAGAATCTCTTGTCTCACTCTGTTTTAAGAATTTTCTTTTTATCTTTGAAATTTTCAAGTTTCACAATTAAATGTCGAGGTCTTGAACCTTTTTATTTTGCCTTTTTTTTGGGGGGGGGGTCCTCTCTCTCTCTTGGATCTGAATGCCTGTTTTCCTTCACCAGATTTGGGAGGTTCTCAGCTCTGATTTGTTCAAATA
This sequence comes from Canis lupus baileyi, assembly GCF_048164855.1. NCBI lineage: Eukaryota > Metazoa > Chordata > Mammalia > Carnivora > Canidae > Canis > Canis lupus. Next base: position 53,650,434 of record NC_132876.1, on the reverse strand, counting down.
TACTTTGTGGTCCTCTCTCTCTCTCAGACTCTTCTGGAATCCCAATTAGATGTATATTCTTTCTTCTCAAGCTATCATTTATTTCACTAAGCCTTTCCTTGTGGTCTCTTAATTGTTTTTTTTCTATTTTTTTCCTCAGCTTCCTTCCTTACCCTCAAATTGTTTTCTATGTCATTCTCTCTCTTCCACCTCATTAACCCTAGTAGTTAGAGCATCCAGTTTTGATTCCATCTCATTTAATCTGTTTCTTAAGTCAACCTAATTAGATCTCAATTCTGTAGTAATGAAGTCTCCAGAATCCTTCACCCTTTTTTCAAGAGCCACCAGTAAATTTATAATTGTACTTCTCAATTGAATTTCTGTGATCATATTTAAATCCAAATTCTGTAACTCTGTGGCAGAGAGTTTGTTTCTGGTTCTTTCTTTTGTGGTGAATTCTTCCCTCTAGTCATTTTGTCCAGTGGAGAGTGGCTGTTTGAGTGGGCTGAGTCAAAAATATCAACCACAACCTAATTAAAATACACCCTAGATGATTCCAAAGAGGTCAGAGACCAGAAAATAAAAGAAAAACAAGAACAAAACAAAATAAAGCAATAGAACCACTAAAGTGAAAAATAAATTTTAAAACAAAGTAGTAAAACTAAAAACCCAAAACCCAAAAAGAATGAAGAAGAAAAAAGGACAGGAAAAATAGTAAAGTAAATTGGGGGGGGGGAGAAAAAGGGAGGGATGGTGGTGGTGAGGAAGTAGTAGTGAAGAGAGAATGTAGTCTACCGGAGGGGTCCTAGAGGGTGGTCCTCTTACTTCTGATTGTATTATGTTCTGTATGGTAGAAGATGCTCAATCCCAAATTAATATAAACTAGCAATAGTTATATAAAGGCCCAACATTTACCACAAGAACAAACAAGATAAAAGAGGGGGCAGCATGGGAAGGGAGAGAGTATATAATCTCATAAAATGAACCAACATGGTGTTGGTTGTATACACCCGCTTGTTTCTGGGTGTATTTTGGTCATGTGTTAGAAGGTGCTAACTTCCACCATTGCAAAACAAAATGAGGCAGAAAAAAAAAAAAAAAAACAAATACCCATATCTCATATATCTACCAAAATTAAATTGAATACGTTGAATGGAATCCAGAAGTGAAAAATATATGTAAGACGTGTGATTGTTGAAATATGAAAGTCAAAAAGGAAAAAACTTAAAAATGAAGAGTTGGTAAAATATTTTAGTTAAGATGGGAAAAGAGAAAAAATATTGGAAATTTTTAGTCTGAAATAAAAACTAGTCATAATGGTTAAAGAAAAAAAAGAAAATGACCTTCCAGTTCTATATACTATTTTCCCTCAGTCTTGGAGATTTCCAGTGCTGCTAATTCAATAAACATTGATTTCCCTTGTTCTTGTAGCTGATCTTCTGGGTGAGGGGTCTACTGCACTGATTCTTAGGTATCTGTGCCAGGGCGGAGATGCCCCACCCCCTGCCATGTGCTGAGCTCAGAATGAACTGTTTATCCTGTGAGGCCTTTCTTCCCTAGAGGCTCCACTTCTCCCTGGCATAAGGTGAAACAAAGAGGAAAAAAAATGGTGGCAGCTAGATTTCTAGCTCTGGAGTCACGCTCTCCTCGAGTAACTAACACAGTCTCCCAGTCTGCACTCGCCTAGATGCTCCTGGGTGCAGACACGGTGCACTGATCTGCACAGCTTGTGGGGCACCCAGGGGCAGGATAGTTCTTGCTTCCTCTGCCCTCTCCACTTCTGCCTGTCCCAGGGGAAGGGCAGGTTCCCCAGCTTTGTCCGCTTGATCACCCTGGTACCCGGGGCCCTGTGCCACTTGACCTGCACTACCAGGGATCCACCTTTCCCAATGGGAAAGGAATACAGTCACCTCTGTCCATTGCCACCTTCTAGGGTAAAGGCAGCTCCAGAGCCAGCTGGCCTAACCAACTGCCTTCTCCCAAATGCCCCAGAGGGTTGCGTTGCTCCACCTCTTTACCAATATCAGAAGCTGGTTTGCAGTGAGCTTTACCTCTGGCACCCCTCTTCTTCAAGTGATTCCAGGAATCTTGAGGCTTCACTGACCCTTATGGGATTTTGCCCAATTTCCCTTCTAAGCACTTTTCCATCAGGGAAACTCCATCACAGATTTTTAAAGTCCCTGTTTCTCCACAGCTGAGCTTTCCTGCCCTGGAGGCTTTCACAACTCCACTTTAGCCCTGCTAGTCACAGTTCTCCTCCCCCTACTGTATTCTTTTTTTAACTTTTTTTTTATTCCCCACCTTCCTACCTTGTTAAAAGCAAAAACTTTTCTCTGTAGCTTTCTAGTTGTTCTTTTTTTAAATCTCAGGTCGAATTTGTAGGTGTTCAGGATGTTTTGAAAGTTATCGAGGTAAGATTGTGGGGTCAGATGACTTGAAGACCCCTACCCTTCCGCCATCTTTCCCCTCTCCTCTAAAGATTTTTCTAGGGAGAGGCAGGGCAAGATGGTGGAAGAGTAGGGTCACCAAGTCACCTGTCCCCACCAACTTACCTAGATAACTTTCAAATCATCCTGAAAACCTATGAATTCGGCCTGGGATTTAAAGAGAACAGCTGGGATGCTACAGTGAGAAGAGTTCCCGCTTCTATCAAGGTAGGAAGATGGAAAAAAATATTAAAAAAGCATCCAGTGGGAGATGGGCCCCCAGGAGGAGCCAGGCTAAGGCTACAGCTAGAGACTCCAGGAGAGGAAAGCCTAATCTGGCAGAAGCAGGAACTTTTAACAATCTTCCCGGACAGAAAGGCGCTCGCAGGGAGCTCCGGCAGGATCAGAGGAGGGGCAGGAATACCCTCAGGCTCCCAGGGACAATAACAGAGGAACTGCACCCCAGGGGAGAGTGCACCACACATCAAGACCAAGCTCCATAAAGGGCTGGAGCTTGTCCCAAGCGGGGCATCAGGGGCAGCTCAGGTGGCAGCTCAAGGCAGCAGCTCCGCTGGAGGGGGCTGTGCAGCTCCAGGAGCATGATCCCAGCGAGGCAGGCCCCGGAGCCCAAGGCACCGGGGAACACAGCCCAGGATCTGGTGCTCCCCCCGGGACCGCCAGAGGCTGGGAGGACATGGGACAGCGAGGATGCTCCTGCTCCCGGGCGGCCCCAAGCTGTGCAGATCAGCGCCCCCAGCCCCTGGAGCATCCAGGCCCCTGCAGACTGGGAGACTATGGTAGTTACAACTGGAAATGACTCAAGGGCTGGAGAGCTGGCCGCCACCACTGTTGTTGTTCCTGCGGGTGTCACCTTGTACCTGGGACTGAGCAGAGCTGCCAGGGAGCAGGGACCTCACAGGATAAATGGATCCCACAGAACCGTGTACCTGGCAGGGGTGGGGTAGCACCCGCAGGTGCACACACCTGAGAACCAGCACAGCAAGCCCCTTCCCCAGAAGACCAGCTGGAAGGACAGGGGAAGAGCAAGTTCTTGACCAAGCACGGCTGGAAAGTTCCAGGGGAAGTCTAGAGACTTACAATATATAGAATCAGAGGATACTCCTCCTTGTTTTTTGTTTTTTTGTTTGTCTCCACCCCCCCTTTTTTTTCTCTTTTTCTCCTTTTTCCAGTACAACTTGTTTTTAGCCACTCTGCACGGAGCAAAATGACTAGAAGGAAAAATTCACCACCAAAAAAAGTATCAGAAACAGAACTCTCTCCCACAGAGTTACAGAATTTGGATTACAATTCAATGTCAGAAAGCCAATTCAGAAGCACAATTATAAAGCTACTGGTGGCTCTAGAAAAAAGCATAAAGGATTCAAGATACTTCATGACTGCAGAATTTAGATCTAATCAGGCTGAAATTAAACATCAATTAAAAATGAGATGCACTCCAAACTGGAGGTCCTAATGATGACAGTTAACGAGGTACAAGAAAGAGTAAGTGACATAGAAGACAAGTTGATGGCAAGGAAGGGATCCGAGAAAAAAGAGAAAAACAATTAAAAGATCCTGAGGATTGGTTAAGGGAAATAAATGACAGCATCAGAAGGAAAAATCTACGTTTAATTGTGGTTCCCGAGGGCCTGAAAGAGACAGAGGACCAGAAAGTGTATTAGAACAAATCATACCTGAGAACTTCCCTAACTTGGGAAGGGAAACAGGCATTCAGATCCAGGAGATAGAGAGATCCCCCCATAAAATCAATAAAAATTGCTAAACACCTCCACATTTAATAGTGAAACTTGCAAATTCCAAAGATAAAGAAAACATACTTAAAGCAGCAAGAGACAAGAGATCCCTAAACTTTATGGGGAGAAGTATTAGGTTAAGAGAAGACCTCTCCACAGAGACCTGGCAGGCCAGAAAGGCAGGATATTTTCAGGGCCCTAAATGAGAAGCACCTGCAGCCAAGAATACTCTATCCAGTAAGGCTCTTATTCAGAATAGAAGGAGAGATAAAGGGCTTCCAAAATAGGCAGAAACTGAAAGAATATGTGACCACCAAACCAGCTCTGCAAGTAATATTAAGGGGGACTCAGTGAAAGACGAGGAAGTCCAAGGAAACAATCCACAAAAACAGGAACTGAGTAGGTATTATGTTGACACTAAATTCATATCTTTCAATACTAACTCTGAACGTGAATGAGTTAATGATCCCATTAAAAGGTGCAGGGTTTCAGACTGGATAAAAAAGCAAGACCCATCTATTTGGGGTCTACAAGAGACTCATTTTAGACATAAGGACACCTGCAGCCTGAAAATAAACGATTGTAAAACAATTTACCATTTAAATGGTCCTCAAAAAAAAAGCAGGTTAGCCATCCTCATATCAGATAAATTAAAGTTTATCCCAAAGATTTTAGTAAGAGATGAAGAAGGACACTATATCATACTTAAAGGATCTATCCAACAAAAGGACCTAAAATCGTGAATATTTAGGCCCCTAATTATTAATTAGGCTGCCAATTATATCAATCAATTAATAACCAAACTTAAGACATACTTAGATAATCATAAATTTATACTAGGAGAGTTGAACATGGCATTTTCTACAATTGATAGATCTTCTAAGCACAGCATCTCCAGGGAAACAAGAGCATTAAATGATACACTGGGCCAGATGGATTTCAAAGATATTTACAGAAATTTACATCCAAATGCAACTGAATACACATTTTTCTCAAGTGCACATGGAATTCTCTCCAGAATAGACCATATATGGGGTCACAAATCAGGTCTTAACCCATAGCAAAAGACTGGGATTGTCCCCTGTCTATTTTCAAACCATAATGCTTTGAAACTAGAACTAAACCACAAGAAGTTTGGAAGGATTTGAAACACATAGAGGTTAAAGACCATCCTGTGAAAAGATGAAAGGGCCAACCAGGAAATTAGAGAAGAATTAAAAAGATTCATGGAAACTAATGAGAATGAAGATACAACTGTTCAAAATCTTTGGGATACAGCAAAAGCAGTCCTAAGGGGGAAATACATCACAATACAAGCATCCATCCAAAAACTGGAAAGAACTCAAATACAAAAGCTAACCTTGAACCTAAAGGAGCTGGAGAAGGAACAACAAATGAAACCTAACCAAGCAGAAGAAGAGAGGTAATAACGATTCGAGCAGAACTCAATGAAATAGATCAGAAGAACTGTGGAACAGATCCAAAAAACTAGGAGGTGGCACTTTGAAAAAATTAGTAAGATAGATAAACCATTACCCAGCCTTATTAGAAACAAAAAAGACTCAGATTAATAAAATCACAAGTAAAAAAGGAGAGATCACAACCAATAGCAAGGAAATACAAACGATGTTAAAACATATTATGAGCAGCATTATGCCAATAAAGTAGGCAATCTAGAAGAAATGGACGCATTTCTGGAAAACCACAAACTCCCAAAATTGGAACAGGAAGAAATACAAAACAAGAACAGTCCAATAACCAGGGAGGAAATTGAAGCAGTCAACAAAAACCTCCCAAGACACAAAAGCCCAGGGCCAGATGGCTTCCCAGGGGAATTCTATCAAATGTTTAAAGAAAAAAAACATACCTATTCTAAAACTGTTCCTGAAAGACAGAAAGGGATGGAAAACTTCCAAACTCGTTCTATGAGGCCAGCATCACCTGAATTCCAAAACCAAAGACCCACCCAAATAGGAGAATTATAGTCCAATATCCCTGATGAACATAGATGCAAAATTTCTCAACAAAATACTAGCCAATAGGATCCAATAGTACATTAACAAGATGATTCACCATGACCAAGTGGGATTTATCCCCAGGATGCAAGCCTGGTTCAACCCTTGTAAAGCAATCAATGTGATTGATCATATCAACAAGAGAAAAAACAAGAACCATATGATCTTCTCAATAGATGCAGAGAAAGCATTTGAAAAAATACTGCATCCATTCCTGATCAAATCACTACACTTCAGAATGTAGGGATAGAGAGAAGATTCCTCAGCCTCTTAAAAGCCATCTACGAAAACCCCACAGCAAATTTCATTCTCAAGGTGGAAACACTGGGAGCCTTTCCCTTAAGATCAGAAACACGACAGGGATATCCACTCTCACCACTGCTATTCAACATAGCAGTTGTGAGGAAGTCCTAGTCTCAGCAATCAAGCAACAAAAAGAAATAAAGGCATTCAAATTGCCAAAGAAGTCAAATTCTCCCTCTTCGCAGATGACATGATACTGTTCGTAGAAAACCCAAAAGATTCGACCCCAAGATTGTTAGAACTCGTATAGCAATTTGGCCCTGTGGCAGGATACAAAACCAATGCCCAGAAATCAGTGGTATTTCTATTCACTAACAATGAGACAGAAGAAAGAGAAATTAAGGAGTCAATCCCATTTACAATTGCACCCAAAAGCAGAAGATACCTAGGAATAAACTTAACCAAAAAGGTAAAGGATCTATACCCTAAGAACTATAGAACACTTCTGAAAGAAATGGAGGAAGACACAAAGAGATGGAAAAATATTACATGCTCATGGATTGGAAGAATTAGCATTGTGAATTTATTATCTATGCTACCCAAAGCAATTTACATGTTCAGTGCAATCCCTTTCAAAATACCAGGGACTTTCTTCACAGAGTTGGAACAAATTATTTTAAGATTTGTGGGGAATCAGAAAAGACCCCAAATAGCCAGGGGAATTTTAAAAAAGAAAACCATAGCTGGGGACATCACAATGCCAGATTTCAGGTTGTACTACAAAGCTGTGGTCCTCAAGACAGTGTGGTACTGGCACAAAAACAGACACATAGATCAATGGAACGGAATAGAGAATCCAGAAGTGGACCCTCCACTTTATGGTAAACTAGTTTTTGACAAAGCAGGAAAGACAATCCACTGGAAAAAAGTCTCTTCAATAAATGGTGCTGGGAAAATTGAATGGCCACGTCCAGAAGAATGAAACTGGCCCATTCTCTTACACCATACACAAAGATAAACTCAAAATGGATGAAAGATCTAAATGTGTGACAAGATTCCATCAAAATCCTAGAGAAGAACACAGGCAACACCCTTCTGAACTCAGCCACAGCAACTCCTTGCAAGATACATCCATGAAGGCAACAGAAACAAAAGCAAAAATAAACTATTGGGCCTTAAGATAATTTGCTTCTGCACAGCAAAAGAAACAGTCAACAAAACTAAAAGACAACCTACAGAATGGGAGAAGATATTTGCAAATGACCTATCTGATAAAGGGCTAGTATCCAAGATCTATAAAGAACTTATGGAACTCAACACCAAAGAAACAATCCAATCATCAAATGGGCAAAAGACATGAACAGAAATTTCACAGAGGAGGACATAGACATGGCCAACATGCACATGAGAAAATGCTCCCCATCGCTGGCCATCAGGGAAATACAAATCAAAACCACAATGAGATACCACCTCACACCAGTGAGAATGGGGAAAATTAACAAGACAGGAAACCACAAATTTTGGAGAGGATGTGGAGAAAGGGGAACCCTCTTGCACTCTTGGTGGGAATGTGAGTGGCACAGCCACTCTGGAAAACTGTGTGGAGGTTCCTCAAAGAGTTAAAAATAGATCTGCCCTCCGACCCAGCAATTGCACTGCTGGGGATTTACCCCAATAATACAGATGCAGTAAAATGCCGGAACACCTACACCCCGATGTTTATAGCAGCAATGTCCACAATAGCCAAACTGTGGAAGGAGCCTCAGTGTCCATCGAAAGCCGAATGGATAAAGAAGATGTGGTCTATGTATACAATGTAATATTAGTCTGCCATTAGAAACGACAAATACCCACCATTTTCTTCGACGTGGATGGAACTAGAGGGTATTATGCTGAGTGAAATAAGTCAATTGGAAAAGGACAAACATTATATGGTCTCATTCATTTGGGGAATATAAAGATTAATGAAATGTAATAAAGTGAAAGGAGGGAAAATGAGTGAAAATATCAGTGAGGGTGACAAAACATGAGAGACACCTAACTCTGAGAAATGAACAAGTAGTGGTGGAATGGGAGGTGGGCAGAGGGTTGGGGTGACAGGGTGATGGGCACTGAGGGGGGCACTCGGTCGGATGAGCACTGGGTGTTATGCTAAATGTTGGCAAATTGAAATCCAATTAAAAAAAGATTTTTCAAAAAAAAGATTTTTCTAGAAAGAGATCTTATCATTATGTAGCTTGAGATTTTATAATGGAGCCTTTGTGTTTAGGTACACAAAACAAAAGTTATTATTAAAGTGGAAGTAGGGGATCCCTGGGTGGCTCAGTAGTTTAGCCCTTGCCTTCAGCCCAGTGCCTGATCCTGGAGTCCCAGGATCAAGTCCTACATCAGGCTCCCTGCTTGGAGCCTGCTTCTCCCTTTGCCTGTGTCTCTGCCTCTCTCTCTTTCTCTCTTTCTCTCTCTCTCTCTCTCCCTGTGTCTGTCTTTCATGAATAAATAAATAAAATAAAAATCTTTAAAAAATATATAAATAAAGTAGAAAATGATATGTGGAAGATCTCTTGAACAAACAAAAATGACTATAAATGATGGAGTATTTGGACTAGAATTCTGGAAGGATTTATAGAGGATTTAGTATTTGACATATGAAATTGAGGACAGATGTCTGGCAATTATTACTTTATTCAGAATCCAACTTGATTAAAAATATTGTTTCTTGTTATTAGAGATATCTAGACTTTTGTGTACATAGCACTTGATCATGCTATTTCTGTGTTGAGTAATTGGAAGGTAGCACCCTGGGTGGTTGAGTGGGAGAGTGTCTGCCTTTGGCTCAGGTTGTATCTTGGGGTCCTGGGATCATGTCCCACCTCTTCCTGCTGGGAGCCTGCTCCTCCCTCTTCCTAGGTTTGTGCCTCTATTTCTGTGTCTCTTGTGAATAAATAAATAAAATCCTAAAAAAAAAAGATCAATCAGAAGATGTATGCTAGTCACCATCCCATTTTTACTACTAGAATTACTATTGCTTCTAGTAGGAGGGTTACTATTGTGACCTAAACCTGGCCTTTGGTCACATTTTGTTTATTACAGAATGTTATCCTTAGTTTATTTCTTTTATGTAACCTAAATGGCACAATAACTTGTGAATTTCATACCTTCAATTTTTCAATCAAGAACATAAGGAAAAACAAACCTATTGAATATTCACCAAGACTCTAGTAGAAAAATGCAACTGAAAAAATTCAATTTTAAAGTAAGCAAAAATAACTTCCTCCACAGCAAACTTATCTGTTAAGTAAAGCAAGCAATGATTTTTGAGCCATTAGTAAATTTTGGCAAACTCAGACTTCTCTGATAAAGAATAATTTCTAAGCTTATCAGAGCTAAACAAGTGGGACTTAATTGGAAAGAGTTTGTTGAATTGACAGATTGATAGAAAAAAAATGTCTTTAGTGTTGTGTTTGATTTTCAGTCTCTTGAACTTCCATGTACTTTTAAGGCAATTTTTCTTTGTTGAGTTATAAAGATGTGGGTATCAGTGTGAATTTGTGTCAGAAAAGTTTGGCTGAAATTTGTCAGGAGGTTGATTTTGTCAGTCTCTTGAATTTTTTATTGCAATTCTGATATGCCTCTGAATGAAACCAAAATTTACTTAAAAAATTGTAATATTACCCTATTTCTTTTTCACAGTCCTTTAATGAATAGTGTTTCAGAGGCCTGTATTTAAAAACCAATGTCACAGTCTAACCCTATTAAATTCTAATATCTAACTTTGTCTTTTCAAGTAGAATCCTGCCAATTGTATTGATATTAATAAGTGTCTTTATATATATATAATTGTTCAATAATAGAGTATATATAAAATGGTGTAAGTTAAAAAATATCTCTGTGAAGAGGGCATTGTAAGAGATGTGGAAAATGTGCATGTATTTAGGAGCCGTTTGAATACAATACTTAAAATTATTAGTTGTCAATGAGGATAGAGAAAGAAAAGTACAGATAATGTTGGGGAAATTAAAGCAATTAATGATAGTGTTTGAGGGGACACTGAAGCTTTGTGCATATATATGTGCATATGTATTCTCTGGGGTTTGCTCTAAATTTTCTTTATGAATTAGCAGTAATTTTTCACATCTCTGTGCATATGAAAAGTACTAAATACAGGAACTTATATCATTGGTTTATAAAAATCAGGATATTTCAACACAAGAAAAATATTTTATCCTTTTATATAATTTAACTTTATATCACTTATATTGCCAAGAACATACATCAATAAAGTAAGATTTCTTTGAACTTTAGTTTCTCTTTCATCTTCAAGTTAGATTTTAAAGAATGAAATATTAGGAATTCCATCAATAAATTTAAGTAGAAATGGCTTCATTTGAACTAATGGCTGAATAAAATAGTGACATTCACATATTAAACATGATGTTTTGGTATATTATATTACACATTTTCACTTATTTCATGGAGAGTAGAATTTTTATGTGCAGTAATTCAGAAAAATGTGAGTTGACATCATGGAACTCTTCTGCACATTAGAAAATTCTTTAACTGATACTGTTTTCTTTTAGTTGTTTTATGGAATATTTGATTAAATATTCTAAACACTTCTCATTGTTCTTTAGTTTCAGCTCAAATTCTCAAGAGCAACCTTACAGCAATGGAACAACAAATTGTTCATCTGGAACGTGACATCAAGAAATTCCCCCAAACAGAAAATCAACATGATAAGTTTGTGGAGAAAATGACAATATCCTTTATTTGTTTAAGCATTTTGTTTATTAGTCTCTCTCTCTTTCTCTCTCTCTCTCTCTCTCCTCCTCCTCCTCCTCCTCTCCCTATCCCCTGCCCTCTTTCCCTCCCTCCCACCCTCTCTGCCTGTGTGTATATGGGTGAGTGTATTTACTGTGTGGTTAGTTCTAAACTTACCAGTCTATCTATTCAGACTCTCTGGGTGAATTTGCATATAGGTTGTTCTTTTATTAGTAGCAAAAATTTCAGTTCACAGTGTTTGGAACCAGGTAGAGTAGGCAAGAAAACAATTATATGAGAAAAAAATGTCATTTCTCAAGAATTTCATTTGAAGGCCCACTAGATATGCAAGGTAAGTCTTATGAGGCTTGATTAGACTGAAAACAAAACAAAAAATTTCCTTATGTAACCAGTTATTTAAAGGAAATGATCAGCATAAGATTTTTTTTGGTCAGATTCTTTTCCCTTTGCATGTATGCAGGTACTTCCTGAGGGCAGACCTGCATATTCAAGGACAATCAGAGGATGACCAATAATGAGTAGACTATAAGGATTGCAAAGGATAGGTAAAATGAATGCCTAGATGGGTGGATAGATGAATTGATCAGTAGATTATGTATTTAAATAAATTGTAGTAGTTATCTATATACCATTAAGCATTTCCTTCTAAATAACTGTTTTTAAACCCCTATTTTATGTACAGTATATTTGTATAAAGTATAGAAATATATGAAAGAAGAACTTGAGAAATAGCATTTAGCTTGAATTATTTAATGTTAAATCTGGCATCTAAAGATAAACTACATTAGACCTGTTTTTTTTTTTTTTTCAATTTTGGTTTTCAAAAGTTAAAGCCATATCCTCCTCCTCTAGGTTTAAATAAATACCTTGAACTGCTGATTGACCACCATTTTATATCTCTTGAGGGAATAAATACTATAAACTCCTTATCTGATAATAAGTAAATTCTTTCAACTATATGGCAGTCACCTTGTTTCAAGGTTAAATCTATTGCCTTTTTCTTGTGATATGCTTATTTTCCTGCCAAACTTAGAAACTATGGTACTGAACTCAAATTACTTCAGAATGGCAATTTAGACTTATGTGAAAAATGGTTTTTCATTCTAAAGCTTTGTGTTCATGAATTAATACTGTGTTTTATGTGGTCTATTAGTGATGCTGAGTACTTTAATAAATGGGAACATTGGAAACATAAGTTTGTGGGTGACTGGAAGTAGGAAATTTTCAAAAATAATCTGGGGTTATATAACTTCCCACATTGGGATATTTAATGTGAAGATTTAACTTTATTGCTGATTAGATTTTTCTTATAAATATGTCATATTGTCCTGTGGCTGGAAACACCGCCTACATCTTTCAACTTTTGATTTTGATTCTTGTCTCATATATTAAAATTTAATTCCTGATCCACTTGTTCTTTTTAACATTTTCTTCTGTGGTTGGATTATGACAACACAACAGCTTGCAACATTGAAGAGTCTTTGTTGCTCATTTAGAAAAAAAAAAAAGTAATTTCAAACCCTCATGAACTTGGCCTAAACTCTTTATTTTATTTCTGTCTTTATGCAGGTAATTAAGCACTTTATTTTTTTTTAATTAAGCACTTTAAAATGAAAATCTAGGGCCTTCTATATCTGTATGTTACAGATGAATGGTTATTCATCATTTAAGTGGCACTAATGTGTGACTATTTGTCCATAAGGGGATTGCAAACTATATTAAACTGTATTGGACTATTACTTTGCATATCACATTATTTTGAAAAACAAAATAAAATATACAGCAATTTATTTTAGGTAAAAAGTTTAGAATATTAACTTGAGTTGGTTATATCTCTAAGTTAATGAATTATGATGATAGAACTGTTGCTCAAATTATTCTTGCTTTGGAAGACTCCATTGGCACCCATTGAGAGTTTCAATCTTATGAAAAATTACAAACAAAATGCATGATCTTTGGGGTGCCTGGGTAGCTCCATCAGTTAAGTGTCTACCTTCCACTGGGGTCATGATCCCAGGGTCCTGGGATGGAGCCCCGCATCTGTGGGGAGCCTACTTCTCCCTGTCCCTCTGCCTGCTACTCTCCTTATGTTTTTTTTCTCTCTCTCTCTGCCAAATCAATAAATAAAATATTTTTAAAATGCATGATCTTCATATGTATATATGTTATAGGATTTCTGGTGCCTAATTAATATTTGTCTACTCTTTTGGCACTCCAAAAGAGAAGGGTATTTTATTTAATTTTTTTTAACAGAAGGGTATTTTAAAGTAGAATACTTGATTATGTTGTAAAATTAGAACCACAATTCTATTTTTAGTACAGGATTCTTTGTAGTGGATGTTTTTCAATGTTTCTATCCCCGGCCAATAATTTGTTTTACTTCAAGTCACTGACCTTTAAACTGAATTAGTTCCAGGCACAAGTAGGGAAGCAGTTTCCCTTGAAAGTAACCTCACCTACTTAAAGAGTAATCTCTCTTATAAGGACTGTGAGTCAAAAACTGAATGGCACTGTCATGCCTCTTGGCTTTCAGAATAGCATGAGTGCTATAGTTAGCAACAATGAGAGACCAACTGAATCTGCTAGCTGAATCGTAACCAAATCTCCAGGTTGAGCTAAGTCGCATAGCACCTTATGTTTACCCTACTCTTTCTCAATATTAATTGAACACTTAAAATATGCTAGGAATTGCCAGACCATGAAAATATAGTAGTGCACAAGATGGACAGTTTGACCTCAGGCTACCGATGGTCTGGCATTTACATGCTTCTTTGACTTGCTGTCTCTATGGTCAAGATCCTGTCTGGTGTGTTAATTACTTTCTTTTTTTTTTTTCTTTTAAATTTTATTCATGACACACACACACACACACAGAGGCAGAGACACAGGCAGAGGGAGAAGCAGGCTCCATGCAGGGAGCCCAATGTGGGACTGGATCACAAGACTCCAGGATCACGCCCTGGGCAGAAGGCAGGTGCCAAACTGCTGAGCCACCCAGGGATCCTCTGGTGTGTTAATTTCTATATGCCCATCACAATGTGTGACATGTAGCAATATGTAGGCACTCAGTAGGTACATATTGAATCACAGAATATTATAGCTAGAGACAATGAAGACCATTTACTCCCAGCTCCTACTTTTAATTAGCATTTCAAAATGGATATTGTTAAACAGTGGTAGGCTGTACTTATGGTTATTAAACTTTTCTTCATATTAATCTTCTCAGGAACTTAAATAACATTAAAGCACCTTTTATGAGCATGCATGTAAAATATAGTCAGATTTAGAGGGATAATATGCACCTTTTTAGAGCAAATTTACAAAAAAAAAAAAAAAAAAAAAACTGACCAGTGGAGGTTAAAAAAAGAATAAAACCTTTCCTATGAATGGATTGTTTCAGACTATTTCCTGGATCCTGAAAAATATCTGGTGGCTTTAGAAGGAACCTTATCACCTTCGTCTCCCTTTTTCTATACAAAACTGGTTGCTTTTCTGCCTCAAAAAAAAAAAAAAAATAGATGGAAAGAGTAAAATAAGCAAAATTTATTTTTTAAGATTACAAAGCATGAAGAAATGGAGGAAAACTGTCTTAGGGAAGTTCTAGGATCAAAGGGGATGATCTATAATGGATATAATAGCACTATATATAATATATATATAGGAATGCACAGTGTTTAAAAACCTAAATAACCATGTGGGAAAGGTATTGCTATTATCCTGATTTAAAAAAAAGAAAACAAAGTTCTTGGTATTCTTCATGTGCTTATGGTCATAATAGTATTGGAAGTTTTTGTTCAGTTGTTCAGTGAATTAAAATGGAATCTGTATACTTTTTTAACTAAGTTTAAAAAGTAATATTCACTCATTTATTGAATATGTTCTATGTATTAGACATTGCCTAATTTTACATACTTTAGCTTATAAAAGATGTTCTTATTTATTAAATGACTATTTTCCATAATTGATGCTAAAATTGACCACCATTGTGCCTGTTTCATTGTAATGAGCTCGAATCATATGAGAATACTTTCAACAATTCATGAAGTTATTTCTAATAGTTCTGTTGTTTTTAATTCATTTATTTGTAGAGGCATTTCTTTTTCTCTTATAAGATTACTAGGAATTATGTATTCTCTGTCTGTGTTTGGCTCTTGTTGCAAATAATGGTGTGGTAAGGTTCAGAAACACATCTAAAATCACATTTTCAAAGTTATGAAAAATAACCCATACTAAAGAGACGTGAGAGGAAGCACTGTGAATGGACTGCTAACCAATCCTTAGGCCACTACTCTGACTTGATATTATATCTGGATTCTGATTTTTGCAATTTTTTTTGTCCTACACTAGTAGTATGACTGCACAAGAGTTTTTCTTTATCTTTTTTTAAGTCAAAGCATCATTTTACTTACTACTCCTTGCTGTTTCTGAAAGAAAAGAACACCATTCTTAAAATACAGCTTCTGAGACTTTTTAAAAAATATTTTATTTATTTCTTCATGAGAGATACAGAGAGACAGAGGCAGAGACATAGGCAGAGGGAGAAGTAGGCTCCATGCAGAGAGCCCAGTGTGGGACTTGATCCCGGGACTTTAGGATCATGCCCTGGGCGGAAGGCAGGTGGTAAGCCACTGAGCCACCCAGGGATCCTCTAGACTTTTAAATATATGTTGTGATTTATTCTAAACGTCTTAAACTATCTGAAAAAAAAATTAACCACAATGTTGACTTTACTGCTTATATCCTGTAGACAAATTTCTTTTTTTTTTCTATATTTTTTATTGGAGTTCGATTCACCAACCTATACTATAACACCCAGTACTCATCCTGTCCAGTGCCCCCTCACTGACGTCATCCATTCACCCAATCTCCCGGCCACTTCCCCTTCCACTACCCCTTGTTTGTTTCCCAGAGTTAGTAGTCTCTCATGTTTTGTCACCCTCTCTGATTTTTCTGACTCATTTTCTCTCCTTTCCCATATGATCCCCTTTACTATTTTTTATACTCCCCCTGTGAGTGAAACTAAATAATGTTTGTCCTTCTCCAATTCACTTACTTCACTCAGTATAACACCCTCCAATTCTATCCACCTTGAGAAAAATAGTGGGTATTCATCGAATCTAATGGCTGAGTAATATTCCATTACATATACAAATCCACAACTTCTTTATCCATTTATCTTTCGAGGGACACCGAGGTTCCCTCCACAGTTTGGCTATTGTGGACATTGCTGCTATAAACATTGGGGTGCAGGTATTCTGGCATTTCACTGTATCTGTATATTTGGGGTAAATTCCCAACAGTGCAATTGCTGGGTTGTAGGGCAGATCTATTTTTAACTCTTGGAGGAACCTCCGAGTGGCTGCACCAGTTCACATTCCCACCAACAGTGCAAGAGGGTTCCCCTTTCTCTGCATCCTCTCCAACATTTGTGGTTTCCTGTCTTGTTAATTTCCACCATTCTCACTGGTGTGAGGTGGTCTCTCATTGTGGTTTTGATTTGTATTTCCCTGATGGCCAGTGATGCGGAGCATTTTCTCATGTGCATGTTGGCCATGTCTATGTCTTCCTCTGTGAGATTTCTGTTCATGTCTTTTGCCCACTTCATGATTGGAGTGTTTGTTTCTTTGCTGTTGGGTTTAATGGGTTCCTTATAGATCTTGGACACTAGCCCTTTATCTGATAGGTCATTTGCAAATATCTTCTCCCATTCTGTAGGTTGTCTTTCAGTTTTGTGGACTGTTTCTTCTGCTGTGCAGAAGCATATTATCTTGATTAAGGCCCAATAGTTCATTTTTGCTTTTGTTTCCCTTGCCTTTATGGATGTATCTTGCAAGAAGTTGATGTGGCCAAGTTAAAAAGGGTGTTGCCTGTGTTCTCCTCTAGGATTTTGATGGATTCTTGTTTCACATTTAGATCTTTCATCCATTTTGAGTTTATCTTTGTGTATGGTGTAAGAGGATGGTCTAGTTTCATTCTTTTGCATGTGGATAGCCAATTTTCCCAGCACCATTTATTGAAGAGACTGTCCTTTTTCCAGTGGATAGTCTTTCCTGTTTTGTTGAATATTAAAGGAGTTGAGGACCCATTTCTGGGTTCTCTATTCTGTTCCATTGATCTATGTGTTTTTGTGCCAGTATCACACTGTCTGGATGATCACAGCTTTGTAGTATAACTTGAAATCCGGCCTTGTGATGTCCCGACTCTGGTTTTCTTTTTCAATATTCCCCAGGCTATTGGGGGTCTTTTCTGATTCCACACAAATCTTAAGATGATTTCTTCCAACTCTCTGAAGAAAGTCCATGCTATTTTGTTAGGGATTGCACTGAATGTGTAAATTGCCCTGGGTAGCATGGACATTTACACAATATTCATTCTTCCCATCCATGAACATGGAAGATTTTTCCATCTCTTTGTGTCTTCCTCCATTTCTTTCAGAAGTGTTCTGTAGTTTTTAGGGTATAGATCCTTTACCTCTTTGGTTAGGTTTATTCCTAGGTATCTTCTGCTTTTGGGTGCAATTATAAATGGGATTGACTCCTTAGTTCTTCTTTCTTCAGTCTCATTGTTAGTATATAGAAATGCCATTGATTTCTGGGCATTGATTTTGTATCCTGCCACATTGCCGAATTGCTGTATGAGTTCTAGCAATCTTGGGGTGGAGTCTTTGGGTTTTCTATGAGCAGTATCATGTCATCTGCGAAGAGGGAGAGTTTGACTTCTTTGCCAGTTTGAATGCCTTTATTTCTTTTTGTTTCTGATTGCTGAGGCTAAAACTTCTAGTACTATGTTGAATAGCAGTGGTGAGAGTGCACATCCTTATAATTTTCCTGATCTTAGGTGAAAGGCTCTCAGTGTTTCCGCATTGAGAATGATATTTGCAGTGATCTTTTCGTAGATGGCTTTTAAGATACTGAGGAATGTTCCCTCTATCCCTACAATCTGAAGAGTTTTGATCAGGAATAGATGCAGCATTTTGTCAAATGCTTTCTCTGCATCTATTGAGAGGATCATATGGTTCTTGTTTTTTCTCTTATTGTTGTGATCTATCATGTTGATTGTTTTATGAGTGTTGAACCAACCTTGATCCTGGGGATAAATCCCACTTGGTCATGGTGAATAATACTCTTAATGTACTATTATATCCTATTGGCTAGTATCCTGTTGAGAATGTTTGCATCTGTGTTCATCAGGGATATTAGTCCATAATTCTCCTTTTTGGTGGGGTCTTTGTCTGGTTTTGGAATTAAGGATGGTGGCATCATAGAATGAATTTGGAAGTGCTCCATCTCTTTTCTATCTTTCTGAACAGCTTTAGTAGAATAAGTATTGTTTCTTCTTTAAACATTTGATAGAATTCCCCTGGGAAGCCATCTGGCCCTGGACTTTTGTGTCTTGGGAGGTTTTTGATGACTGCTTCAATTTCCTCCCTGGTTATTGGCCTGTTCAGGTTTTCCATTTCTTCCTGTTCCAGTTTGGTAGTTTGTGGGTTTTCAGAAATGCATCCATTTCTTCTAGATTGCCTAATTTATTGGCGTATAGCTACTCATAATATTTTATAAAAATCGTTTGTATTTCCTTGACATTGGTTGTGATCTCTCCTTTTTCGTTTTTGGTTTTATTAATTTGAATTTTCTCTTTTGTTTTAAATAAGGCTGGCTAATGCCTTATCTATCTTATTAATTATTTCAAAGATCCGATTACTGGTTTTGGTGATCTGTTCTACAGTTCTTCTGGTCTCGATTTCCTTGAGTACTGCTAGAATCTTTATTTTCTCTCTTTCTCTGCTTGATGTAGGTTTTATTGCTGTTCTTTCTCCATTAAATTTCGATGCAAGGTTAGCTTGTGTATTTGAGTTTTTTCCAATTTTTTTAGGGTAGCTTGTATTTCGATACATTTCCCTCTTAGGACTGCTTTTGCTGTATCCCAAAGATTTTGAACAGTTGTATCTTCATTTTGCTAGCTTCCATAAATCTTTTTACTTCTTTTCTCATTTCCTGGTTGAACCTTTCATCTTTTAGCAGGTTGATCTTTATCCTCCACGTGTTGAGTTTCTTCCAAATTTCTTCTTGTGATTGAGTTCTAGTTTCAAAGCATTGTGGTCTGAAAATATTCAGGGGAAAGTCCCAATCTTTAGCTATCGTTTGAGACCTGAGTTGTGACCCAGTATGTGGTCTATTCTAGAGAAAGTTCCATGTGCCCTTGAGTAGAACGTGTGTTCAACTGCATTTGGATGGAAAGTTCTGTATGTATCTGTGAAATCCATCTGTTCCGGCGTATCATTTAAAACTCTTATTTCTGTGGTGATGTGCTTAGAATATCTGTCATTTGCAGAAAGTGTCATGTTGAAGTCTCCTACTATTAGTGTATTATTATCTAAGTATCTGTTTACTTTGGTTATTAATTGATTGATATACTTTGCTGCTCCCGCATTCGGGGCATAAATATTCATGAGTGTTAGGTCTTCTTGCTAGGTAGACCCTTTAAGTATGCATGATACGGTGTCCCTCTTCATCACTTGCTATAGTCTTTAGGATTAACTTTAATTTATATGATATGAGGATTGCTACCCCTGCTTTCTTTTGAGGGCCATTGGAATGGTAAATGGTTCTCCACCCTTTAATTTTCAGGCTGGAAGTGTCCTTCGGTCCAAAATGTGTCTCTTGTAGACAGCAAATAGATGGGTCTTGCTTTTTTATCAAGTCTAAAACCCTGCATCTTTTGATGGGATCATTAACCCATTCACGTTCAGAGTTAGTATTGAAAGATATGAATTTAGTGTCATCGTAATACCTATTCAGTCCCTGTTTTATGGATTTTTTCCTTGGACTTCCTCTTTCTTTTACAGAATCCTCCTTAATATTTCTTGCAGACCTGGTTTGGTGGTCACATATTCTTCCAGTTTCTGCCTATCTTGGAAGCTCTTTGTCTCTCCTTATATTATGAATGAGAGCCTTGCTGGATAGAGTATTCTTGGCTGCATGTTCTTTTCATTTATGACCCTTAATATATCCTGTGAGCTCTTTCTGGCCTGCCAGGTCTCTGTGGAGAGGTCGGCTGTTAGTCTAATAGTTCTCTTGTCTTTCGCTGCTTTAAGGATTTTCACTTTATCTTTGGAATTTGCCATTTTCACTCCTAAATGTTGAGGTTTTGAACAGTTTTTATTGATTTGGGGAGGACTTCTCTATCTCCTGGATCTGAATGCCTGTTTCCCTCCCCAAATTAGGGAAGTTCTCAGCCATGATTTGTTCAAAGATTCTTTCTGACCCTCTATCCCTGTCGACATTTTCTGGAACCCCTATTACATGTATATTCTTCCTTCTCAAGCTATCATTTATTTCCCTAAGCTTTTCCTCGTGGTCTCTTGTTTTTTTCTCCTTTTCTCCTCAGCTTCCTTCCTTGCCATCAACTTGTCTTCTATATTGCTCACTATTTCTTCCACCTCATTAACCCTCATCATTAGGACCTCCAGTTTGGATTGCATCTCATTTAATTGATTTTCAATTTCAGCCTGATAGAACTAAATTCTGCTGTCATGAAGTCTCTTGAATCCTTTATGCTTTTTTCCAGAGCCAAGTGTAGCTTTATAATTGTGCTTCTGAATTGGCTTTCTGACATTGAAGTGTAATCCATATTTTGTGACTGTGCAGACAGTACTGTTTCTGATTCTTTTGTGGTGAGTTCTTCCTTCTAGTCCTTTTGCTAAGTGCAAAGTGGCTGTATTACTGGGCTGAGTCAAGAATATCAACTGTGACCTAAGTAAATTTCACCCTAGAGGATTCTGACTAGGTCAGAGACCAGAAACTGAAAACGAAGTTCAGAGCGAAACCAAACAAAAGGACCACTAAAGTGAAAAGCACATTTTAAAATAAAGTAGTAAAAACTAAAAGACCAAGTATCCCAAAGCAGAAGGAAAAAAAAAAAGAAAAATGAAGAGAAAAGAGCAAAAGTAAAGAGGAAAAAAAGAAAAAAGAAAAAAGAAAAAAAGGGAAGAGAAATAATGAGGGGGTACTGGGAGATGGTGTTGGTGAAGAATTTGTAGTGGAGGGAGAATGTAGTCTACCTGAGGGGTCCTAGAGGGTGATCCTCCTGGTTCTGAGTGTATTAAGTTCTGTATATTAGAAGATGCCCAGTCCTTCATTTATATAATCCAGCAATACTTGTAGAAAGCCCCAACATTGACCACCAAAACATAAATGAGATAAAAGAGGGGTGCAGAATGGGAATGAAGAGAGAACATAATCACATAATGAACCAGCACAGTATACCACTTGGTTCTAGGTGCATGCTGGTCATGTTTTATAAGGTATTAACTTTTGCCATTTAGAACAAGATGAGGCAGAGAAAGTGGAAAACATAAAATAAAAAAACACATCTTTTTTATCTCCCAAAATTAAATTGTGTATGTTGAAGGGAATCTAGAGTTGGAGAATATACCTAAAACCTGTAATTGTAGAAACATGGAAGTCAAAAAGGAAGAAATGTAAAACTTAAGAGGTGTTAAAATATTGTAGTTAAGGTGGGAAAAGCAAAAAAATATTGGAAATTTTTAGTCTGATATAAAAATGAGTTATATTGGAAAAAGGAAAAAAAAAAAAAAAGGAAGGGTACCCTCTACTTCTTTATACTATAAATCCCTCAACTTCCCCTGGAGCTTTCCAGTGCTGCTTGGTCAAGAACTTGCTCTTCCCCTGTTCTTTCAGCTCATCTTCTGGGGGGGAGGGGTGGTTGGCTGTGCTTTTTCTCAGGTGTATGTACCTGGGGGGAGATGCCCCGCCCCCTGCCAGGTACCGGACTCAGTGGGAGATGTTTACCCCATGAGGCCTGTGTTCCCTGGTGGCCCCACATCTCCCAGGCACACGGTGACACAAGAAGGAACAACACTGGCGGCACCAAGATTTCCAGCTCTGGAGTCAGCTCCCCACTATTAACTAACGCAGTCTCCTAATCTGCGCTCGCCTAGATGCTCCCTGGGCGGGCGAGGGTGTGCTGATCTTCATATCTTGGGGACGCCCAGCCGCAGGAGGGTCCTCGCTGTCCTGTGTCCTCCCGGCTTCCGCCTGTCCCAGGGGGAGTGAAGAAGGATCTGGGGCTGTGTCTGCTCGGTGCCTTGGGATCCGGGGCTCTGTGCTGCTGGAATCGCGATCCAGGGGCACACAGCTCTTGAGGGAAGCAGGGTGCAGACCCCTCAGTCTGGAGCCACCCGCCTTACCTACTGGCTTCTCCCCATGCCCCGCTGGGTGCGTGCTCCAGCCCTTTACCTAGATTGGTCCACAGTTTGTGTTGTGCTTTCCCCCACGTGCACTTCCTCTATTGGTGACTCCAGGAAACTGGAGGCGTCACTACCCCTCCTGTGATTCTGCCCTATTTCCCTGCTCATTGCTTTTCTGTCCTGCCAGAAAGAATCTGTTGCGGATTTTTAAAGTTCCCACTTCTTCAGCACTGGGCTTTCCTGTCCCGGAGGCTTTCGTTTCCAGGCTTTAGCCAGGCTCCTCGCTGTGCCCCTTCCCCACTGGATTCTTTTTCATTTTTTTCCTCCTTCCTACCTTGCTAGAAATGAAAACCCTTCTCTCTGTAGCGTTCCGGCTATTCTCTCTTTAAATCTCAGGATGAATTCGTAGGTGTTCAGAATGTTTTGAAAGTTATCTAGGTAAGTTGGTGGGGACAGGTGACTTGGGGACCCTACTCCTCTACCGTCTTACCCCGCCCTCTCCCTGTTGACTAATTTCTTACCACATTTACTCACATAGATTTTGTCAATGGCAAGGCTATCTGTTGCCCAAAATCCACTTAGCTTTTTGATTGACTGCTGGCTAAATAATTTTACCAACTGGAGGACAGGGAGTAACTCAGTAGCAGGGGCACCTTTAACACAGTGACAAGAAGAGCTGACAGAAAGTTAATGACATTAACAACCTGTCAAGTATCAACTCCTGGGATTTCCTCATAGTAGGAAGGAAAGTCATTTGAAGTGGTTAAAAATCAAGTTACTGAGGAAGCACACTGTCTGTACCAAATAATTCAAAACAGATTTTGAGTCTCCACTGCACTGAAATTATGTTAAATTTTATTCCACTTTCTTTAGTAAGATAATTTTTTAAAGATAAAAAAACCCACAATTATTATTCAACTATAGTAACATTAATCAGTCACATTTGAAAACATATCAGTAACAAGTTTTAGTGAGATAATGATCCACCCTTTCTAAAATAAATGCCATGCAATCAACAAAACAAAAATAAAACAAAACAAACATCAAAAGCCAAGTCTTCCCTACCTTTATTATATGGATATGGTAATCTAGGCTGTTTTCTAGCTCCTAAAGCAAAATCCGAGAATTTAAGACTAGACTGGAGGGAATTTCACTGGATATTACTCTGTCTCTCATTACCTTCAGTTACTGGCTGGTCTCAAACTCAGAAAATTAGGATGTTTCGAGCAAAACTTTTTCATGAGCCCAGGATTTTATAGGTCCAGGATTAAACAAGCAAACAAACAAACAAACAAACATGGTCCTAATGAAGATAATGCATACATTGAAAGCAAGTTGTTTTAGAAAGCCACATGGGGAAATTACTGATTCATTAAAACAGAAGTTTGTTACCATTCTTTGAAATACACAGTCTTCATAATAGTATTTTATTTTAATTAATTCTGCTTTGATTTGAAATAGTATAATCACATATAATAATAATAAAAACAAAAGTGATAATAGAATAGTAAGAATAGCAAACTGTTTAGAAACTGTCATGTGCCGGTCACAGTGCTAAGAATACATGCATGTACACACATACACACATTCATGCACAAATAATCTCAAGTAATGTCCAAAGCAATTGTATGAGATAGCTACTGTTGTTATTAACAACACTTTAAATATGTGAACTCTGTCTATAAGATTGAGGCTCAAAAAAAAAAAAAAAAGATTGAGGCTCAAACATTCAACCACATGTGTGACATCACAAATACAATAAATCTAGTTAAAGACAACTTGGGGGCACCCCAGATGGCTCAGTGGTTTAGAGCCACCTTCGGCCCAGGGCGTAATCCTGGAGACCTGGGATCGAGTCCCACATCAGGCTTCCTGCGTGGAGCCTGCTTCTCCCACTGTCTGTGTCTCTGCCTCTCTCTCTGTGTCTCTCATGAATTAAAAAAAAAAAAAAATCTTAAAAAAAAAAAAGACAGCTTGGAATCAAGTCTTGATTTTCAGACTCCAATCCTTGTGCTCATAGCCATGGTATTGTATAGCCCCTGAAATCAGAAAACTTCATAAATCTGAGATAAATTCCACATTTGTTCACTGTGAAACTCTTTATTGTTTCATTTCCAAACTCCCTCAAATGGAAGAAATTTTCTTTTTGAAACGTTTGTAAACTAAGTTAAAACTTAGCTGCTCCCTTATATCATGTCCTCCAGAAAGCCTTTCTTAATCATGGCACTCAAAATTAATTTCCCTATCTCCTGTGTTCTCAAAATATTTTAATACTTTGATTATTATACTTGCTGGCTTACTTATGCTCTGCTTATATGCAGGTCTGTTTTGTACACTGGGTTATAAAGTCTTTTGAGATATAGATTCTTACTCATTTTTGAGTACTCTACAATAAGCCTAGCACAATGCTTTGTAGAAAGTTATCTTAATAAATGTTCTGTCAAATAAATAGAGAGCATTAGCTTGTTATCCTGGCATGCCTTCAGTTTGACAAAAGAAAGGAGTCTAAAATGTTTCCAAGATTATGCCTTTGTTATGTTTTGATTTAAAATACAGGTATTAATTCTTAGTGGAATTATCTCTTAAACTCTTAGATAGAAATCAAATTCTAAGAAACTGTCTGAATGGAGCAGATATTTTTTAGGATTAGTCAGCACATATTTTTCTATTTGAACACTCTTGGCTTGTTTGAACTTCAGCCTCAAATTACCTAGACTCTGAGTTATCTATTTCAAACTTTGTTTAGGGAATTGATAGACATTTGGTTCATGGTGCTAATGGTGAGAAGAGAATGTATTGCTCAGTTAAACGGTGCATAAATCCTTTTAGACCATTAGAAACCCATCTGGGAAACCATCTTTTCAGAACATAAAATGGGATATGATTTGTCTGAAAGAGTTAGTGTACCCCCAACCTTATAAGTTCTCATTATTCCTATCAGAAGCAAAGTTCTAAGCAATTAACAGCTTTTCTATAACATTTATTCATATTGAGCAGAAGTGATACTTTTTAAAAAGCTTGTAAAAAAGTAAATGACCCAATATAGTTCTTTTTTGGATGTTCATGTGTACTAGAGAACATTTAACATACAAATATCTGTACATAGATAAAGATATGATTTAAAACCATTTTGGTATTCACAAGAGCATAAGTTGGATATCATAGCAATGAATCTATGAATTTGTTTACTTTTTCTTTGATTTAAAATTTACCAAAACAATTTTTCTTTTTTTTAAGATTTATTTATTTATTCATGATAGACATAGAGAGAAAGGCAGAGACACAGGCAGAGGGAGAAGCAGGCTCCATGCCGGGAGCCCAACGTGGGACTCGATCCTGGGACTCCAGGATCGCACCCTGGGCCAAAGGCAGGCGCTAAAACTCTGAGCCACCCAGAGTTCCCCACCAAAACTATTTTCATTTATGAAGGGCATGTATGGTATATTGAATATGCACAGTTTATAGACAATGATAGTAATATTAGTATAATTATTCAAGTAATATACTCTTGCAATAAACTCAATCACAATATTTTCATAATGTAGAAAAATATATCAGTATCTTTATCTATAGTTGAAACCTATTTATTTATTTCTATTTAGGATCTATTTCAGTTAGAATTTATGAAAATTATAGCAAGTAAACTCAGCTTTTCATTGAATATTTCCAGTTCTTTTATTCTGGCATAGAGGGTGAATTAGCAGTATGATATGACAACTAAAAAGCATGCAAGAAAAAAACCAAGTCAATGTATTTATTAATCATGTGATGATACTCTCCATTGTGTTACAAAGGTTAAAAAAGTATAATAACCAATTACATTGTTCCAATTCATTATTTAAATTAGAAATGTAAAAAGTATGTAACAAATATCACTGAAATTATCCAATTGAATTTTGGTGAGAATGGAAAATCAATGAAAAATTAACAAAAAGAACTATAGAAAAGCTTTCCAAAATGATCAGTGAGAAGAATATGACCTAGTCACGAACTGATACTGTTTGGGTAAAAAAAAAAAAAAAAGTCATGAGTAACAGAAGAAAATGGTTCTGAGGGGTGAAGGTATCAACTGCTCTTTACCTCATCAAAAGCAAACATTTAGTAAATGTCTTTTACATAACTACTAAGGCATTATCAAATTTGTACATAGAAACTCTGTTCAATTACTGACCTCTGGATTTCTTTCATCATGGGACTGACTTGAAACCAAAAGAGATTCGATTTTATTTTACACAGTGTTGAGAAATACTCTGTCCATTTTATTTACCCCATATACAAAAAAAGTACTTTCAAATGTTAATGTTCTATACAAATGCAAAGCATTTTTATTAATACATTTGAATTAAAAGATGTTTTGACTGAGTACCAATAGACGTAAGTTCTAGTCTTGGTTGTTGAAAACCTAGGAAAAATCTTGTGTTTTCCCATTTATAAAACTGAAACAGCAATAATTGCCTTACCTACCTTACATATACTAAGTATAATAATGACTTTGAACATGCTTTGTAAAATGGAAAAAAAAAACATACATAAGGTATAATTTATCATTCTGCCCTAAACCTCACAAATGAGAAATAAAGTATTTCCCCCAAGGAAAATCTTTATCAACAAATATCGTCCTTTTTTGTCCAACTTCATTTCATCTGGCTTTTTTTTTTTTTTTTAGATTTTGTTAATTTATTTGACAGAGAACACAAGCAGAGGAAGCGGCAGGTAGAGAGAGAAGGAGGAACAGACTCCCCATTGAGCAGGGAGCCCAATGTGGGGTTACATCCCAGGACCCTGAGATTATGACCTGAGCCAAAGGTAGACACTTAACCAACTAAGCCACCCAGGTGCCCCAATTGTTTTGTGTGTGTGTGTGTTTTTTTAATCTAAGTTATAAGTGTGCTTTTTTAAAAAACTGAAGAGCAGGTACTTTCTTTAAAATGTAATGAATGACTATGGAGGAAGCAGTATGCTTATGCTTCGCTATTCCAACGGTATCCAAATAAATGGTAGGGCACCTATCAAGTAAGATTAAGGTATATTTCCTGCTTTCAAGAAGGAATATAGTCAGAGAGATAATAAAATTGATAGAGGTAAGACAGCAACAAACAATGCAAGATGATTTCATTATTAAATGAGTGTACCAGAGGCTAAAAATACAATAGCACTTTCAGTATTCCTTCTCCTCTTTTTAGTCAGTGAGACAGCATTTTGGCTTTGATAACAGTTGAGATTAACATTGCAACTTCATTATTTTGTTGGAAATTTGTTCTCATTCCAAAGAAGAGATTTCAAAGTATGGAAAGGCCTTCCAAAGCCAGATGGAAATAACTTCTACATTATCCTTTGTTTTGCATTAACCATCTATCTTAGCATAAACAATTAAGAACTGGCTTTACCGGGATCCCTGGGTGGCGCAGCGGCTTAGCGCCTGCCTTTGGCTCAGGGCACGATCCTGGAGACCCGGGATCGAATCCCACATCGGGCTCCTGGTGCATGGAGCCTGCTTCTCCCTCTGCCTATGTCTCCGCCTCTCTCACTCTCTCTGTGTGACTATCATAAATAAACTTTAAAAAAAAAAAAAAAAAAAAAAGAACTGGCTTTACCAACAATTTTCCTAGGTTTAAAAATAAGTTTATTTTCATGTTTTTATCAGTGAGCACATATTGCAGCTACTGCAGAACCTAGCATTATAGTAGCTACCACCGAACTGAAGCATAGGAATGAAGTACAAAATATTCTCTCTTCTCTAAAGAAGCTTAACATTTGGTTAAGCGCACATTGATGAGAAATAACTCACTAAAAGGGTAGTATCTGATCAGGTTTAGTTGTGGGGCATTGGTTATAAATACAGTAAAAGTCAACCAAGTAGAGGAAGTTGTTTGGAACAGACAGAGGAGATAAGATTCAACTCCTGCTGATATGTAAGCTCTCTGTGTGCAGAAGTTTACTGTTTTGATTTTGTGGTAATCATCTTTTGTACTCAAATTGCCTGGTACCTACTAGGGCTCAATATGTCTGGTGAATGAATAAATACATGATTTGCTCTCTGCTGATACTTTATTTGTAGGATGTTGGAGTATTTTATACAAATGGTAGTTAAAAATACTACATTCTTATAGATCATCCAAAATATGATGTTATTTGACTTTGGAATTCATTACATGTCTTCATTTAAATAAACACTCCAAAAGCCCCACCCATTATGTCTGATTAGATAAATATTTAAATGATTTTGCATTCCAAGAATTCACCCAAACCAGATTGTATTCTAAGATTTGATTGAAGGAGGATCTAAATTTAAGATTTGAAGGGATCAACTAGATATTATAGATCTTCTTGTATTTACAAACAGGACTTATTACAAAACTTTATTTTTTTCAGTGATTACTGTGTAACCCAATCAAATAGCTTAAATTCACAGTGCATATAAATAAAAATAGTTAATTAGGGCACCTGCATGGTTACAGTAGGTTAATTGTCCAACTCTTGCTTTAGGCTCAGGTCATGATCTTAGAGTCATGAGATGGAGCTCCATGTTGGGCTCCAGGCTTGGTGTAGAGTCTACTTGAGATTCTCTCTCCCTTTCCCTCTCCCTCTCTCTCTCTGCCCCTCCCACTCATGTTTTCTCTCTCTCTCTCTAAAATAAGTAATAAATCTTTAAAAATATTAATTATTTATAGGCACTGAGATACTATATGATGCACCATATGTGCTAGGTTATCTAACATTTCCATCTAAAAAGTCAGATATCAAGACATAACTGACAATTTGCTCTCTGCTCTACATTGTATCTCTTTTTTGCCTATACATGTATTTAGTCATTCTTTTAATGCCCAAATATGCCTTGTGAATAGAGCATTAGTATACTGTGAGGTATACAAAAATGAATAAAACTTGGACCTTTCATATCAGAAACATTTAAGTTCATAAACTGAGCCAACTATATACACAAATAATTTTAAGACAATATGGGTATGAGGTGATATTGTGTTTTTGATTTAGTATTTCCCTGATGATGAGTAATATTGAGCATCGTTTCATGTGTCTCTTAGCTATTTGTATGTCTTTGGAGAAGTGTCCATGTTGTCTGCCCATTTTTTGACTGAAGTTTTTGTTTTTTGGGTGTTGAGTTTAATTAGTTCTTTACAGATTTTAGATACTACTAACCTTTTATCTGATATGCCATTGGCAAATATCTTCTCGCATTCCATAGGCTGCGGTTTTTAGTTTGGTTATTTCTTTTGCTGTGCAGAAGCTTTTTATCTTGATGAAGTTCCAATAGTTCATTTTTGCTTTTGTTTCCCTTGCCTCTGAAAACATGTCTAGTGAAAAGTTCCTGCACCTGAAGTCAGAATGGCTAAAATTAAGAACTCAGGAAACAACAGATGTTGGTGAGGAGGCAGAGAAAAGGAAACTGTCTTAGACTGTTGGTGGGAATGCAAAATGGTACAGCTACTCTGGAAAACAGAATGGAGGTTCCTTAGAAAGTTAAAAATAGAACTACCCCTCTCCTAGAATCCAGCAATTGCACTACTAGGTATTTACTCAAAGGATACAAAATTGCTGATTTGAAGGGTGCATGCACCCTAATATTTATAGCAGCAGTGTCCACAATAGCCTAATAACCCCACTATTCTAAGCAAAGTAAGTCAATCAGAAAAAGTCAATTATCATATGATCTCACTCATGTGGAATTTAAGAAACAAAACAGAGGATCATAGGGGAAGAGAGGAAAAAATAAAACAAGACTAAATCAGAGAGGGAGTCAAACCATAAGAGACTCTTAATCATAGGAAACAAACTGAGGGTTGCTGCAAGAGAGGGGGTGGAGGGATAAAGTGACTGAGTGATAGACATTAAGGAGGGCCCATGATGTAATGAGCGCTGGGTATTGTATAAGACTGATGAATCGCTGGCCTCTACCTCTGAAGTCAATAATACATTATTATGTTAGCTAATTGAATTTAAATTTTAAAAATGTCCACATAGCCAAAGTATGGAACTAGCCCAGATGTCCATCGACTGATAAATGGATAAAGAAGTGGCATGAGCCTGCATGGCTCAGTCAGTTTAACCATCTGACTCTTGATTTTGGCTCAGATCATAATCTCAGGAGATTGTGCCCTGCGTGGTGCTCCAAACTCAATGGAGGATCTGCTTGAGATTCTAGAAGTTGCTAGAAGGGAGGTGGATGGAAGATGTGGTAATTGGATGATGGTCATTAAGATGCACTTGGTATAATGAGCACTGGGTGTTATATGCAGCTGATGAATCACTGCATTTCACTCCTGAAACTAATAATAAACAGTGTCTGTTAACTAACTTGAATTTAAATAAAATATTTTTAAAAAGACAATAGCAGTATGATTAATGCAATGTACATAATGGAAAATGTATTCTATATAATAGTGAAACCTGGTACATCCATAGAGGTCTTCAGTCTGCATAGAGTGCTCACAAAACCATCTTAGACTTCCAGAACAGTGGAAGATCACTTCTGACTGAAAAGTTGGGACAAGGTTTTATGGAAGTTATAGATCAGAAGATCAGATATAAACAAAAATTCCGTCACTAAAGATTTTAAAATGTGTTGAAAGAACATCAACTAGAACTGTTTGGCTGAGATTAATGAGAGTTATTACTATGAAATAGAGTAAAATCTCAGATTACAAAAGTTCCAGAATACTGATCTAGAGTTAAAGAGCATTTGGTGGGTTATAAAGAGCTGAAGGGCAAGTAACTCTCGTTTTTCTTCATCTACCTATTTCCAACCATTATGTGGTATTTGCCCAAATGGGGTGATGCTTGCCACCTGGCAACTACTGATTCAACTAAGGAAATAAATCAGAATTATTTCCTTTTTTTTAGATTTTATTTGTTTATTCATTAGAGACACATATAGAGAGAGGCAGAGACACAGGCAGAGGAAGAAGCAGGCTCCCTGCAAGGAGCTCGATGTGGGACCCACCCTGGATCCCAGGATTATGCCCCGAGCCAAAGGCAGACACTCAACCGCTGAGCCACCCAGGCATCCCAGAATTATTTCCAATATGATAAAGGTGTGTGTGTGTACACACACCCTGTATGATGTGGCAGGTGGATTTTTTTTTTACCTTCAATTATGTATTTAACTGCCCTATAGTTTGGATTTGTAATACAATAATAACTTGTATAGTATTTTATAGTTTAAAAAGCTGCTTTATCTTAATTGTGTCTTCTCTGAAATATTACACAGCAAAACTATCATATTAATCTTGCATTTAGTTGATGTTTTTGATTCATTCATTCCACAATTTTTTTTTTTTAGTGATTCTCACAATATGATGAGCATTGTGCTAGGTACTTGAAATACAGTGGCAAGCAAAATAGAAAAGACATAATGCTTCCCCTCAGGGAGTTTTTACTCTGGTCAGAGATAGGTATTAACTTCATAAGCAACCATGGAAGATGACATGGAAGAGAGTTATGTCACCATGCCAATGGATAACCTAGTTAAGGAGGGCTCTCTTGAGAAGGTAATGCTTGAGCTGAGATGTGAAAGATAGATAAAAATCCAGGGAAGGGGTGAATATGAATCATTCTGTCTGTTCATCTACAGGTGTTAAAAATGTTTGATAGTTTGCTAACTTGATGATGATTTAATTAGCTGCAATTCTAATGCATGTAGTTTCTTGTCCATGGTCTTACTGGATTTGCATTTCTAGTGAAGTTTTATAATTGGAAAGTTAGATGGGGCTTCTGGGTAGCTCAGTCAGTTTAGCATCCTACTCTTGATTCTGGCTCAGGTCATGATCTCAGGGTCATGAGTTCGAGCCCCACATAGAGCTCCACACTCAGTGGGAAGTCTGCTTGAGATTCTCTCTCTCCCACTCCGTCTGTCCCTCCCCCCTCTAAAATAAAATAAATAAATCTTTAAAAAAGCAAAGTTAGAGAGTTAGAAAACTCTCAAATTGCACCAAATACTTAGGACATTTTATGTTTCAAAAATTCTGTTAACTTTTTCCCCAAAGTTGCTTTTACTATTGGCTAGGGATTGAATGTCAGAATTTTTGAAAAGCTATCTCAGATTCAGTGGAAAATCTAAAGCTCTATGAACCTTGTGGGAGCTTGAATTTTTCAGCTAAAGAGGTTCAAATAGATTTAGCTATCCAACCAAACTTTCACATCTCCAGAGATTTGCCCATTGCTCGTTTACATAGAGCTTAACTGCAGTGGTTTTCCTTTTCAACATTTACTTTTTATTTAAACGCTTAATCAAGAGTTATAAAAACACTGGATCAGTCTTTTCAAATAAAAATGAAATGCAGCTGCTCAGTGGGTTAGTCTTACAGAAGAAACCTTACTATCTGCAGGAAGTTTAGGTATTAAAATGACATTTTTTTAAATACCAAATGATCTAGTTTTGGATAGCAAGGTCATATCTTTGAAATGCAGATTTATAAAAACCTGGCAGTTCTTTTGATTTGTGGGGTTTGTGTGTGTGTGTATATATATATATGTGTGTGATGAAATTAACATTATTGATATGTTAATTAAAGGATGATTTCTATAATTTTATTAACTCAGTCATACTAACAGTGGAACATATTCCCTCACTGGTTTTCTTCACATATCTTAATATTGTTATTTATGGTTTTTACAACATAAATGCCAGAATATGCTTAGGTTAATAATACTAATATTGATCCAAAACTCTAATTTTTCTCTCCTGTAAGTCATTACCATATATGTAAATCCTAATTTTATTGACAATAAAATGTTTTAATACTTACTTCCTTTACAGAAAATAAAAGTGTCAGCTTTCATGAAGGTAGTCTGAACCTAGAAATTCAGGCAAATGAAATGAGAATTCCAAGTTATGCAAATGATTACATTTAAGTACCAAGGAATTATATTAGGTGATCTTGAATGTCCCTTTCAGCTCTAAAAAGCTCTTATATTCCTAATCCAGTGTAGTGTATCTACCCTTGTTCCACTCAAACATTAAGTCCATGCTGCATAAATCTAAATTAATTTCCCCCTGATATTCCTTGCACTAGAATTGATAATATAGTACCATAATGTTATTCCTATAGTTAACAAATTTATTCATTCAGCAAATATTTATAAAATACCTACTATGTGCCAAGCTTTGCTTTTGTTTTTCACTGAAGATTCAGTAATGAAAATCTGACAGATACATCTCTTTGGGCATATATTCCAGTGCAGTAGACAATCAAAAAACAAATTTGTAGTGCAATACCAGATCCTAAGTGATA
Source organism: Canis lupus baileyi (assembly GCF_048164855.1). Taxonomy (NCBI): domain Eukaryota; kingdom Metazoa; phylum Chordata; class Mammalia; order Carnivora; family Canidae; genus Canis; species Canis lupus. The sequence continues at coordinate 53,616,780 of NC_132876.1, read as the reverse complement.
AGAAAAATAAAGATGGGCAAAATGATTAAAAATGATAGTGAAGCTTTCTTTTAAAGATAGATTGGTCAGAAAGGAACCCTTCTGAGGGAGTGACATACATTTATTTATTTATTTAGATTTATTTATTTATTCATGAGAGGCAGAGAGTGAAAGAGAGGCAGAGACATAGACAGAGGAAGAAGCAGGCTCCATGCAGGGAGCCGGATGTGGGACTTAATCCCGGGACCCTGGGATCACAACCTGAACCAGAGGCAGACGCTCAATCGCTGAGCCACCCGGGCATCACAGGAGTGACATTTAAACAGAGATTTGAATCAATGAGGGAATGATTTATGTGAATAACTGAGGGGAGAGCTTTCTATACAGGAGGTACTACTAGTACAAAGATTCTGAGGTGTGAACATGGAGTATGCAAAAAATAGCAATAAGGTCAATGTGGTTAGTTTATAGTGAGAGAGGCAGAAAATAAGGAGAAAGAGTAGTGAAGGTGAAATCATGGAAGACCTTGTTGCATGATGGAAAGCCATTTGAGGTTGAAAAGAGGGGAGTGGCAGTTATACAGATGAGGAAGACTGAAGGAGTTGGGAAGAGTGATTGTGGCGTGGTGAATCAAGACTTCTGTTAAGTTTTAGACCCTATTATGCACCCAAGTGGAATAGAGCCTAGAATATTTGAACCTAAATTCTAGGGAAAGACCCAAACTAGAGATAAAAATTTAGGAGCCATTAGCATGTAGATGCTATTTAGAGTGTTTAGATTAGGTAAAAGTTACCTACAGACTTTAAACAAAAGAGAGGTCCAAGGAGTAAGGTCTAGGTTGCTCCAAAATTTAGAAGTTAGAAAGATGAGAAGAATGTTCACAAAAGAGGTGGAGAAACCAAAGGTACAGCTAGTGCAATAGGAACAAACCAGAAAAATTGTGTCCTGGAAGCCAAATGACAAAAATGTTTGAAAAAGGATCCTTTAAAAAAAAAAAAAAAGAAAAGGATCCTTTTGACTAGATACATTTATTCTACTTATTGACTAAAAGGTATTGTTGTGGCTTCATTAAATTAACGTTTGTTAAGTAGAGCCAGTTCAACAAAAGAGCACAAGAAAAGTTCATTATTCACAGGTCCTAGAGGAAGTAGGAGCAGGCTTCAAGGGGCCATGGGGGAGGGAGATGAAGGTAGGGTGAAAGCAAGGAAAGCTACAACCTGGGGGCCATGCCTTTATCAGAGTTAAGTTGGTGGAGTGCTTTGGGGTCCCTGGGCTAACTAAGGCCAGATTGGTAGATTCAAAACAAAAACAGCAGGATTTTGGTAAACTCCCGCACAGATCTTTCTAAGGGACACACAGGGAAAGAAAGGCCCTGGGAGGTGGAGGACACTGTTTCTCTGAAGAGCTAGGGACATCTTATCAGGAACTTACATCTACTTGTGACTCTGTGGGCTGCTATCTAAGTTGTGCTCTTTGGGAGGGACTAATGTCAGTTTAAGGCCCCTGCAGGCCTTAAAATAGATGCTGAAGCAGCAATATCATAGAGTACTTTAGCTAAATTCTGGACAGGTATTATATGTAAGGCATTGAAACCAGTAGAGAGAAACTAGTGACTTTAGAACTCTCTTTAAGTATTTTGTTGACACGTAGACTCATATCACACATCTCTTCTACTTTGCTGTTTGTTCAGATAGTGCACACAGAGTTGTACTAGATTTTTTCTTTTATTGTAGCTGACTCTATATTTCCAGATCAATCAAAACGTCCCCATTAAGTCGTCAACGAAATCACAAATAATTGCCATGAGCCATTCATTTTGTGTTTTTAGAGTCCTTTGCATTAAAGGCTATGAAATGCTTTGAACAAGTATTCAGTAAAATCTCGATTATCTGGAATTCCAGTAGCATATATTCCTTTATAGATAGCCAAGATTTCCAAGTTTGAGCATTAACCATTTGAATGATGGAATCATACCCTTTTATTCTGGGGATCGGGGTAGGAGGAAATATTGTTCTGAAGGCCATTATTATATTAATCACCAGCTTTATGCTAGACATTTTACTAGGCACAGCAACTATATCTTATCTGCCTCCATAAACAGAATGTTTCAAATGTAATGTATTTTAGTGATATTGGATTATCAATTCCTTTGAAGTACTTTAGAAGTATTTGTCCTGGTGATACAGTATTATATTTCTCCATCCTACCTTAGGTCTCAAACTTTATTTCATTATTTGCTTTAACAATGTCACATTGGTGTTTTTGAGACACAGACAATTGCTTCTGTGTGTGAATGCATGTACATATGACTGTGTCTTTCTTAATTTTCTCTTTTGTAGTCTCTCTATGTGCATCTGTGTCTCACAGAAATACACACACAGACACACAGAACACATCATATATTTAAGGCACTTTATTGAAGCAAGAGTGGCTATTCATTTCCTGCCTACACATTTGCTCATGCCTTTGAAGCTATCAGAGCAACTTGGTCAGGTGTTTAATCAGCTCTCATACACATTTTGGAGGAGTTCCATAACTTTAAGGCCACCTTACTGTTGACCCTCCTCACCTCCCTCCCTCCAGGAATTCAGGGAAGGTCAATCTTCTGTCTCTTTAGAAATGACTTTACTCTCTGTAGTCAGTGTATACTACCCATGTTATTGCTCTTAATTTCTGCAAGAACAATAATGTTCTACCATTATTTTTGTTCTAGTTCCTCATCAATCCAGGTCAGTACAGAGTAAGAGCATCAAACCTGGAGGCAATTGACAGTAGTGGAAATAAGAGACTCATTCAAAACATGTTCTTCCCCCTGGTAAAATGCTGGGGCATTGCATGCCTAGAGAAGAGTGGTACTTTAATAAGACCCATCTGCCAATAGCATGCAGAATGACTAAAATAAGGGAGTCATTGAAAATAGGAATATCACTTTAGAAAGCCCGGTATTTCCTAGGCAACAAGCACTATTCTGGGGCCTTCAAGTAGAGAGATTAATGAGACAGACAGTGCCCCTGTTTTCATGGAGCTTAAATTTTAGTTGGGGTGGAGCTGGAGGGAAAATTGGAGATTTGGTTGTGCTGAGTGCTACTGAAGGAAATAGAACAGTTATGTGGTTGTAACTGGGTACTACATTAGATTGGGAGGGCAGGAAACATCTTTGTCAAGCCGACATTTGAACCAAGTCCTAAAATATACAAGGGTTCCAGCCATATAAAAATCTGGATAAAAGCATTTGGGGTACAGAGGATAGCTTGTTCAAAATTGTGAAAATGGAAATAAGCTTAGTATGTTCAAGGAACAAAAAAAAAAAAAGCCAGTCTGGCTAGTGTGTGGTTAACAAAGGGAAAATTAATAGAAGATGAAAACTGAGAAACAAGTAGGAAATACATTTTGAGTTAGCATCTAAGTTAAGGTAGGTGCTAGAGATCTTGGAGAGAATAACTCATAGTACTTGCCCCAAAAGAGTTTGTAGTATAAATAATATTTTCTTTTAATTTAAAAAAATAATAATTTTGCTCACAACTTTGGAAAAACCAGTATTGGCTATTTCCTTTTTCTTTGTTTTATACAAATTATTTTGTATCATAAAGATCTGTTGCCAGCATTTGTTTTGATGGTGAACTTTGAAGGTGTATGTTTCATTCACTCTCAGTTTGAACAGCATTATCTTTATGTGCTGTGCCTGAGAATTAGAGCAATGACTCATCATCCTTGTTGGAACACCACCAGGACATCTGGCAATGTCTAATATAAAGCAGCTATGCTATCGACCTCCAAACAAATGATTCTTTGGTGGTTGGATATCTTGTAATTTCTCCATTTATGTAATTCTGTGCTATAGTCTAACTTGTAAAGTGGAGTGGGAGAAAAGAAAAATTTAGAAATAAACATAGCACATGAACCCTTTATATGTAAAGCATCTCACATCTCAATTTCTGTTGTTTTAGTAAGGTGTGAAAATATATATATATATATATATATATATATATATATATAATTTTTTACTCTTGGGAAATTTTTTTTAAAGATTTTATTTATTTGACAGAGAGAAAGAAAGAGAGAGAGGACACAAGTAGGCAGAGCTGCAGGCAAAGGCAGAGGGAGAGGGAGAAGCAGGCTCCCCGCTGAGCAGAGAGCCCCATGCGGGGTTCTGTTCCAGGACCTGAGCCGAAGGCAGACACTTAACCAGCTGAGCCACCCAGGCACCCTGGTGGGAATTTCTTTTTGATCACATATTTTTAATCACCTGATCTGTTTTGACCTTGTCTATAAAGAGAAATAACTGCTCTTTGTTGTATTTGTCAAAAATGACAAGCTGACTCTTTGAGCCAAAACCGTGTTCTTGAAACGTGATTTTTGTTGATTTTTTGAAATGTAGCACAACTTATTTTTGAAACATCTTGTACTGTGGTTAAGATTTCCATGGCATAGAACAAACTGCTTATTTTGAAGTTGCAACACATAGCTAATCTACAAGAATAAGCATTCTAATATCTGCTATCAAACCAAGAAATATGTTGCACAGGAAACGTGCACAAATAAAAGAAAAGATTTTCTTACCCAGGATGCTGCCTCTTGGACTGTGCATAGAGTTTACTTTTAAGATAAATCAACTCTCCAATTATCAATTGCTACATCTGACTTTGTACACATTAAGAATCTGCAAAAAGTTTCTAAGTTATCAATAATAAGAATGCTGTGTATGAAATGTAATGGTGTGTATCAGCTGGATTAGAGTGAGATATTGCAGTAAATGTTGCTCAGCTTTACCATTTGTTACATATTCTTTCTGTGTAATATTTTAATCCATTAAAATGTGGTTTTTTTTCTTTTAAAAAAGTAACCTACCTTAGGTTATAGGAAAAAACTATTAAGAACTAGTCTACCATTGACCTTTCCTTTCCAGTGTCCTACTGTTTTTTCTTTTTCTTTCTTTCTTCCTTATTATTTTTTTTTTGGTCTTTGTGCCCTCATTAAGATGAAAAATGAAATGACAATCCCTAGAAATAGAACATGCCAAGCTCCCAGTTGCACTGCTAACAAGTAGTAAGTCCCATTAACTTCTTAGCTTCTCTGACAAAAACTAAATTTGGCCATGAGACATTCTTTCTGAAACTACTTGTTCTCAGGAGCAGTGATTGAATGAACTTAGGACCTGCTTTCAGTAAGTGGAATGGAAAAGTCATGTCACAGAGTGTCAGTTCCTGCTAAGTGAATAAGATATTCCCTGGGTATAAACTACAGACTTCTATACATAACTCTTTTAGGGCACCCAGACCCCATTGATTTCTTTGCAACTTCAGTGTGTAGAGTCGTACTCATGTGATTTAAAAAACAATTCACAACCAAATTGTCCAACTTTGACCCCAAAATAGTTTACTCACCTGGGAGGGTCTGGTTCAAAATGGTCTCTTCCCTCTAATGAGTAAGTGAGCTCTTTGTACTCTGTTAGCTTGCTGCTCTCAGACCATTCAATTACAGGAACTTGAATGTCATTTAGAGCCATTTACCAAATGAACCATTGTGGTCTGAAAAAGTTAAGCACTATTGGGCCAGGCAATTTACCATAATTGAAAAGTTCTAGCAGAAAATACATAAGTTCTGTTTTCTAGCCAATTTGTGTTTGTGCAGTGTTGCTCTTGGCAACTCCCTTGGGTATTTTGAGTGTCCCACTCTTCTATTCCTCCTTTATTAGTTTGTAAAATAAAACAAAATAAAATTACTGATCCTTGAATAGTGCTATTACACATGCTTGAGTAATTTCATTTACAAAGAATTTCATTTATTTATTTTTTGCACCCTGTCTACTTTCAGAACAGTGTATACTGGCTTATTTTTAAATCTTTCAAGTTCAAATCAACAGAGAATTTTTCCAACTTCTACTATGAGGAACACTTATGTCATAAATACATTATTTCTCATCTACAGTGCTATAGTGACATGTTGGTTTTTGTGGCATTTCTCTGACCACCTAACAATAACTATATTAACAAAACATCATGGCTAGGGTCTAATATTATTTCTTTAGAAATGATATAGTCTACTGGGAAAGAATATGAAACTTAGATTAGAGTTATGTGCCTAGATTCATCAATTGTGTGATGTCAGAAAAGAAACTTGACATTTCTTGCTCAGATTAGAAGTAGAGGTAATTTGCATTCAAGTAATTGTCCCGTTCTTGATCACAGCTCAGGTCTTGGACCCAGGGTCATGAGTTTAATCCTCATGTTGGGATCCACACTGGGCATGGAGCCTACTTTAGAGAGAGAGAGAGAGAGAGAGAAAAGAAGAAGAAGAAGAAGGAGGAGGAGGGGAAGAGGAGGAGGAGGAGGAGGAAATAATTAATTAATTAATTTTGGGGCTGCTCTGGCAGCTCAGTCACTTAGGTGTCCAACTCTTGATCTCAGCTCAGGTCTTGATCTCACAGTTGTGAATTCAAGTCTCACATTGGACTCCACACTGGACATGGAGCCTACTTTAAATTTAAAAATTGTAGTGGTTAATGCTTATCTCTCAAAACCTGAAAGGGTAATAATAATGCAGTAAATATCAATTGCAGATAAAGTGTGTAAGTCCCACTTTTTGCCCATTGTTAACGCCAGATAGAGTAACTGTCCATTAAATTGAAACTACCAAGCACCTCCCATTTGCTCAGGCACTGTTTAGACAAATGGAAGAGAGAAATACTAAGACAAGGTCCCTATATTAAGGAGCCCACAGTGTTGTGAGAGAAAGAAACAAGCACACAATGAATGTGATAAAATTCATGATGGAATCAGTGACACAAGTGAGATATCCAAAATGTCATAGCTGGCAGGAAGTGGAATTGATCAAGTCCGGCCAGGGGAACAAGAAAACATGGGAAATTACATCAAACCTCTTTATAGATACTAAGACACAGTCTAATTATGAATGCCACTTATTTATTTTAACATATGTTTACATAGTGTTTGCTATATGCCAGACACTGTTATAAATGTTTTACAAGAGTAGCGTATTTAATCCTGTTAACAACCATAGTAAAGTAGATGCTATTAACTTCATTTTATATGATGAGAAAATTGATATGGAGGAGCTACCTGCCCAAGGTTGCATAGCTACTAAAAGGAAAAGCTGATTTTGAGAAGGAGTTATTTGGACTCTGAAGTTGGCACCATTAACCAGGTTGCTGTACTGTTTTTCCATCACCCATTGACACAGAATTTGACACGTTTTCTTGAATCCAGTGCTAGAATCCCTTGTATGACATTCTGACAAGTGGTCATTTGGATCTCTGAGTACCTATAGAATCAACAAGGACCTAATTAGCTCTTGAAGCAAACAGCTACATTTTTGGACAGCAATAATTACCAAAGAGTTCTGAATTTGAGCCAAAATCTGCTTTTCCTGTAACTTCCACCCATTGATCCTGTCCATTTCCTGATACAACATTGACGAATTATACAACTTCTTCCACATGATGATTGTTAAAAGTATCCGAAAACATCTCCATCCTCCTGCTTGAATTCTGTATGGTCTTTTCTATTTGCTGGGCACCAAATATAAAAAGAAAGTGGCACATCAAAGTAATTCCATGATTTCATTGGGCACCTATTTATGAAGTTCCTACTGTGTGCAAAATGTTGTACCAGGTACTACCAATTGGAGAGAGAATGAATAGCAAAATATGTACTCTATACTGAGCTATCCAGTTCCTACCCAAGATGTTACAATTATCATTTAATATATAAACTGAAGAATAGAACTATGGTCTGTGCTTATTGAAATAAGGATTTAAATAAGTGGTGGCTTGCTATGTATACCTGTACACATATGTTACTTAGCCCACAGATTACAAGCCTGTAGGCTAATCCAATTTTTATTCCCAACAACTTGCATCAGGACTTGTGTAGAGTAAATGAACAATAAATATTTATGAATGAGTGAGAGAAATGTAGTATTCATTAATGCTGTGCTTCAGATAATCACTGTTATGCTATTCACATGTGGTCATATCAATAGGGAGAACAGCTTCACTTTGATATTTGAATTTCTTTAAAAATTACATTTGCTAAGCTAAATAATAGCACTAGAGAAGCAAATTTACCAGTAGAAATGTCTGAATGAAATGTTTGAAAGACAGCAAGGTATTTCAGCAGGCAGTATAGAACTTTAATAGTATTGATCAGTTCTCAGCTGTGTTTAAAAAGATTTACTGTTATCATCATCTGAGAAACTCTCTGACAACATGTAAGTCCAGTAGAGGCATTTTTCCAGATTGTCATCATGGAGTTTTCCTACATATAAATACTAAATTATATATATATATATATATATATATATATATATATATATATATATAATAGACTACAAGCAATATATGTATAGTATATATAGTAGTCTGTGAAAACTTGCATGAATGGCAGAGTACTACTAATAATAAATAATAAAATGATGCATGCCCATGTTGGAAACTTCAATGAATACTGGTGAGCAAGTTATTATCCCTTCTGCTGTCTCATTTGGCATAACCTTAACATTATGCATTTATGTGTGTTCCCTTACTGATAATTAACGATGATGGAGAACTTTAATGTAGCATAATCTGTTGAAAAATCTTTGAAAAAATAAGTCAATATTTTATTGGACAGGACTTCTCTAGGATGAAACCTAAAATATAATAGGATTGGAGAAGTTCTTTTATTATGTTAGAGATTTTGATAGTGCTAGGCTAGTGATAGTTACAATTAACATTTTCACTAATGATCTGTAAGGAACCCCAATAAACAATATTTTAATTACGTTCAGGAGTAATAAATTAATATATGCAGAAAGTACCAATGAAGGCAGGAAAATAATTCAAATAGACTAGAGAATTTAGAGGATATGGGAATGTAACAGGAATTCCATTAGCCACATGTAATCCCCTATTCCAGCAAATAAAAACAATATTCACTGCATTCTTGGGATATGGAAATTAAATAAACAAAAATAAATATCATTATTAACAATATCATGGCTATAAGAAGCAACAGCGTTTGTTTGTGAAGGAGCTCTAAATATATTTCTACATATAAGTATTTTAGCTTTGTGCATCTTAGAAACAAAAATAATTACATCAAATGAATGGCAGGGATTGTAAGAAACATTTGTTCAACTAGCTATAGTCATTCTACATTTACTAAATGCAATCTACAAGACAATCACTATATTTAGGTACTTTACATACATTGTGTTTTGCAGCTTGTCACATTTTATAGAATCAGAGACATTATGAAAATTTCCAAGATCTCACATTGAAGGGGGAAATTTTGCAGTTAAAAATGGCCCCATGCTTGGGTGCCTCAGTCGGTTAAGCATTAACTCTTGGTTTTGACTCAGGTCATAATCTCCCGGTGGATCAAGCCCAAATCAGGCTCTGTGCTCAGTGCAGAGTCTCTGCTTCGGATTCTCTCTCCCTCTCTCTCCCTCTCCCTCCCACTCACTTTCTCTCTCAAATGAATAGATAAAAAATCTTAAAAAATGGCCCCAGAAGTCTGTATGACTAATCAGGCCACCTGGAGGCTGGGGTAATAGCTTTTTGGGGGTTTGGGGTTTTTTTGTTTGTTTGTTTGTTTGTTTAGATTTCTACTGAGTCAGTAAGCAGTTTCACATGTAATTTGACATTGGTCATTTTAATGAATACTGGGGACTCAGGAAACTTTATCCACTATGCTGATTATTCCACATATTTACTCTTGGCTTTGACATCATAACCAGCAAGAAGTGGAAGTGGTCCTGTCAGTTTCCTTCTAATGGCTTAAACCAAATGAAACCTTGAAATTTTCACAGCAAATAAGAGTCATTATCAGTGTGTTTGTGTGTTTGTGGTAGAGAGAGTCTGGAAACAATTTCTTTGTGTCTAAACTACATGAATTAAACAGATGTTAAACACACATCTTTGAGTTCATTAGCTCATAAGGAACATATTTTTGAGAATCAGGAAGACGCTAGGTAATTAGAACACATTCTGGCAAAAAGAAACATAACTAAAAGTCATGTATCTTGTTGGTAGTGGATCAGTGAAACCATGTCAGTGTATAAAGGGCAATATTTTTCTTCCATTTTTCCAGTCCAAGTTTTAAAATATTATATATTAAATATTTAAATATATTATGTATATGTATACATAATGTATATGTTTTGTTTTGTCTTGTTTTTCTTTGGTTGTCTTTAGTCCTAAAACTGTATGTTGTAGAAAAGGCCTTACCTTACTAATCCACTGCAGCAAGTTCCTTCCATGACTAAGTTGATACCTGTTGATAAGCCACGAAGTTCCAACCTCATCTAAGTTTTTTGTTTTACTACTAAGAGATGGAATATCCCCAATGAGATTCCTTCACCAAGCAAAAAATGTTTTAAAAACTTGAAAAGTAAAACAAAATTGTTAGCAGAAATGAAAAAATTATGCAGTAAGACTCAGGGTAGTATCTTCATTGAGAAACTTGTTTACCAACCAACTCAAATTTTTAGATTCTTCAACATAGTAAAGAAAATCCATTCAACCAAGAAGTTCCTATTAAGGACCTTTATATATATATATATATATATTTTTTTTTTTCTATATTCTAAAAAATCCAATCCCAAAATAGCCTATGGCACAGCAGAGGGAAAAATCACCTTCAGAAAGGACTATTGGGAAAGACTTGAGTGGATATAGTGACTTTGACCAGTGTAAGGAAGCTTAAGCTTCTAAGACCCCAGCTGAGTTAAGAATACCTGATTAACTCCACTTAACGTCTCCTTCCACCAACCCTCCCACTGAATTTTGGAGCTATCCTTACCCCCTCTGATTCCTGCACTACTCCTCAGCTTGAATGCTTCTTTTCAGAGGACTTTAATCTAATCCACGCTATTACTCTAACTAGGAAAGATTTGTAGAATGACTATAGCTAGTTGGACAATTTCAATGCAAATGTATGAATTAAGGGCCATGTTTCTCGTTATTAGCATTACTGATTTTAACTCCCTAGAAAGAAGAAAGGTTTTGGCTTTTTGGTTTTTCTAGGGCTTTTTTAGGAATTAAATTCAATTTCTACCCCCTCCCTTTTTGTTATTGCAGTATAATTGACATGCAATGTTATATTAGTTTCAGGTGCACAGCTTATTCTTTTGCCAATTCTATAAATTACTCATTGCTCACCACCTTAAGCATAGTATTGACTATATTCCCTGTGCTGCACTTTTCATCTTTGTGACTATTTTATTTTATAACTGGAAGTTTGCATTTCTTGATCTCCTTTATCTATTTTGCCCAACCACACACCAACCTCCCTCTTGCAACCAGTTTGTTCTTTGTATTTAAGAGTCTGCTTGCTTTTTGTTTGCTTGTTCATTTCTTAAGATTCTACATATAAGTGAAATCAAATGTGATTTCACTTAACGTAATACACTCTACGGCCATCCATGTTTTCACAAATGGCAAGATCCCATTCTTTTTTTATGGCTGAGTAATATTACATTATGTATGTATTAATATACTACATCTTTTTGATCCATTCATCTGTTAATGAATATTTGGTTGTGTCCATATCTTAACTATTGTAAATAATGCTGCAATAAACATAGGGGGGTGCATGTATTTTTTTTCAAATTAGTGTTATCATTTGAGGGGGGTAAATACCCAGTATTAGAATTACTGGATTACATAATTCTATTTTTAATTTTTAACTAACCTCCATAATGTTTTCTATAGTGGTTGCACTACTTTACAGTGCCACCAAAGTGCATAAGGAGTCCCTTTTCTCTACATCCTTGTCAACATTTGTTATTTCTTGCTTTTTTTTTTTAAATAATAGCCATTCTGTGAGGTTTGAGGTGATATTTCATTGTGGTTTTGACTTCCATTTCCCTGATGATGAATGATATTAGGCATTTTTTCATGTTTCAGTTGGCCGTCTGTACATATTCTTTGGAAAAAAATGTCTATTCAGTTCCACTGGACTTTTTAAATTGGTTTTCTTGCTTTTTTTTTTTTCAGTGTTGAGTTTAAATGTTTGTTATATGTTTTGAATATTAACCTCTTATTAGAAGTATCATTAGCAAATATCTCCTCCTATTCACTAGGTTGCTTTTTTAAAGAAGGGGTTTTTTTCTTGTGTTCATGTAAATTCCAGTTAGTTAACATACAGTGAGATATTAGTTTTGAGAGTATAATATAGTGAGTTAACATTCCATATATCACCTGGTGCTCTTCGCAAGTGCACTCTCCATCACCAATTTAACCAATCACTCCAGTCACCTTCCCTCTGATAACTATCAGTTTAATCTCTATAGTTAAGAGTCTGTTTCTTTCTTTACCTCTTTCTCCCTTTTTTGTTTTTCCCTTAGCTCATTTATATTCTTTCTTAAATTCCACTGAGTGAAATCATATGGTATTTGTCTTTCTCTGACTTATTTTGCTTAGCATAATATTCTCTAGCTCCATTCATGTCCTTACAAATGGCAATATTTCAGTCTTTTTATGCCAAATATTCCATTATTTATATATACTTTTTCTTCCTTATCTATTCATCAGTCATTGGACACCTAGGCTGTTTCCATAATTTGGCTACTTTAAATAGTGGGATGCACATATCCCTTTGAATTAGTATTTTTGTATTCTTTGGGTGAATACCTAGTAGTGCAATTGCTGGACTGTAAGGTAGTTCTATTTTTACCTTTTTAAGGAACCTCCATACTGTTTTTCACAGTGGCTGCATCAGTTTGTATTCCCACCAATGGTGCAAAAAGGCTCCCCTTTCTCCATCATCACCAACACCTGTTGTTTCCTGTGTTGTTCATTTTAGCCATTCTGACAGGTATGAGGTAATATCTCATTGTGGTTTTTATTTTCATTTCCCTGTTGATCAGTAATGTTGAGAATCTTTTCAAGTGTCTGTTGGCCATCTATATGTCTTTTTTTGGAAAAATGTCTATTCATGTCTTCTTCCTGTTTTTTAATTGGATTGTTATCTTGGTGTTGATTTGTGAAAGTTCTTTAATTATTTTGGATATTAAGCCTTTATTGGATATATAGTTTGCAAATATCTTCAAGTAGTTTCTAAATATTATCTTCAATAGTTTCAAAAATAAAGGAAGCAAGATATAAAAATATGTTTTGACTTTGTATTAGGTTGTTCTTAAATTGAAAGATTTTCTACTTTCTGTATCATGATACATTTTCTTTAAACCCAATTCTGAGAATAAAACTCATTATGTCCCCCTTAGGGTTGTTTTATATTCAATAGTGCTATTGAGACTCACATAGGACAAACATACAGATAAGGTATTCCTTATAAAAGTGATATATATTAATGTATAAACACATCATTGGAATAGTACAATCCATGTGGAAAAATTTCCTCTTTGGAATCTGGTTTTAGTAGATTAACACCCTTATTATTTACTATATTTGTAGCTATTCATGATTGAACAAATTTCTAGTCCCTTTTCAAATATTTATTGAAATTTACTGAAATTCATGGGTAGATCATTTAAAGTTCCTAATACCTCTAATATATAACCTAGAAGTACAGAAATTTTTTTAGAAGTTCTACAGGAAAGGTTAAGGTAAAACATTCATTGTGTATGCATTTGCAGCAAAATTCATAGGAAACTGTGGAAAAAGTATATTATAAAGCTCCCTAGCTTGATATATGTGACCACAACATGTAAATATGGCATTAATATTAAATGTACTAAGCGATGTTGGCACCAGGTACATGCTTATTGAAAAAGCTAGCCTTTTCTAATGTTAATTCTAGGAAAAGGGGGATTCTCTTTATTGAAAACCTGTGTTAGTATTTTTTTTTTTTTTATGATAGTCACAGAGAGAGAGAGAGAGAGAGGCAGAGACACAGGCAGAGGGAGAAGCAGGCTCCATGCACTGGGAGCCTGACATGGGATTCGATCCCGGGTCTCCAGGATCGCGCCCTGGGCCAAAGGCAGGCGCCAAACCGCTGCGCGACCCAGGGATCCCAGTATGTTGTTTTTAAAGGAAAAATAACCCATTGTTGGGGAAATGAAATTTTTATTTACTGATTAAGAACTCAGATGTGTCAGTTATGAAGTTTAGGGAGTGGGGAAACTAATTTGTCAAAGTATACTCTATGGAATTCAACAGTAAACTAGATAAAATCTCCCAGTCTTATGTATAAAAGAAAGCACCTGTATTTTGTCTTAATGTGCTTTTGCCTTAGCTGCAACTGAATCACACCCAGAAGTGCTAAACTATAATTCCTAGTAGCCACTTTTAATGCATTTTTGAAAGAATGTATCCAAAAAACAGACCGATTGAAATAAGAAAAATCATTATTTTATTAAATTCATCCTTAATTATTTCCTTTTATTTTCCTCTTGATAGATGTACTTTATGTTTTTGCTTTTTGACAAGTTTAACCAGAGTCATGCTGTAAGGAAAATGCGGTGAAAAACAAATTCTAACATGATAGTAGAAGCTCTCTGAATTAATTGATGCTCATAGTTTTTTTTTTTTTGTACCGTACAAAAAAATGTTCTTTTCAGTATTACAGAATAAAACAATCATGACTTGTGTCACGATTTACAGAAAAAATTTAATGTACTTACATGTTTTATGTTCTCTTATATTTCTGGCATTTTTACCTATTGAGATACTAGAATGTCATAGCATAATTAGATGTCCAGACGTATGTTTAGAAATGAAGGATAATGGTGGATGACAAATACCGTCCAGATCCAATTTAGGTGTACTGGGTATCACTAAATGAGTTATATAAATTCATGTGGTTATATAGTCAGTTGGTAGCCAAATCATGGGTGGCACATGTGTGTGAATAGCTTTTCGTTTACTTATTGGTAAGGAAAGCTATATTTGTTTTGCATAGGTTATTTCCCTTTTATTTTGTGTTTATTTTTTAACCCTTATCATAAGTGAAACTATTCATGGATGTCCTGTCTGATGATGATGGTGACAATGATGAGGATGACCATGATGATATCAGTCTATTAGAGAGCCACTATTCTTTAATTCTTAAAACTGAGGCTTAAAGAAGTACAAATATTTGCCCAAACTTGCATAGGTAATACGTTCACAGAGCTAGGAATCATACTGAGTTCCATCTGAAATTCAAAACCCTTATACTTAAAATAATGATTAATGAATACTTTAAAGGGAAGACTGTTCCATAGACATGAATGTCTTAAGAGCTTATTCCCATTTCTGTATGTTTGTAGTCAAATGAGGACCTTGTCTACTTGGCCAAGTTTAATATCTCCTTGTACTTACGGGATAATATTTAAACTGACTGATATGCCATGAGCACTGGCCAATCAGAATGGATGCAATTATAGGCTGGAATAGGGTCCAGGAGCCCATACTTTGCCAGCTTACCTTTTAGTTGCTATATCATGGGCATATCTGGGGAATCCTTGGATAAGGGGCTAAGGCAGCTAGGATAGCAGTTATTTATCAGCTGGTATGAAAGTATTTTTAGCATTTTAATAATCAGCATGGCAATTTCAATGTGTAATGGATGAATATCAGTGCAGTACATTGTCTGGTAGGCCAAGATAATTGACAGTGGTGGTTGTCACATTTATGAGTACATATCTTACTGTACTCATATTGTATTTGGTGCATAAGTGTGACAAGATTCCTCATAAGCAAATGAATATGCTCTGAGCCTTTGTAGTAACATAGACTGCATGAATCAGCCCCATTCTTCCTTCCTTCAGCCCCCAGGAAATTCTCAAACTGTGAATATTCTGGAGGTACAGTGAGAGACAGAGGGAGAGACAGACAGAGAGAATGCTTGGTGTGCTGTGTCTTACTGGAGGATTTTTCTCCTATCTAGACTATGACTACATAGAGGGCAAGGGCTATATCTTACTCTTCACTGTCTCTAGAGAAGTACTTGGCACAGAACAGGTCCTCAATAGTTATTACATGAATTAAAGCATTGAACTCTACTAATGAAATACAATTCTTTTGTAATCAAGAGGCATAAGTTAAAGAAATAAGCTCTTTAATCTCACCAGAGTCATTAACCTAGCTGTTAGATTACTTCTTTACCTACCAAAGAAAAAAAAGTACAATGTCCTTATTGCATGAAGTGCGCAGTAAGCTGACAAATGTTCATAAAAATCAGATTGTCAGGGTAAGAAATCTGGAAGCAAACCCAGTTATTTAAATTAGTTATTCCCCTTTTACCTGTCTTGTATTTTATGCATCATGACATGAACCTTTCAAATTCTGCTTTTTTACAATACCTGTAAGATTGGCTAGGTTGTTTTTTTTTTTTTACAATACTTATCATGGTTCAGCTGATATTCTATATGAATGCTTCAAAAACTATGTTGCATAATTTTGTAATGCAACATCAAGATTTCAGTATAAAGGCTACAAATTTGGTTATTGCTATAATCTTATAACTTGTAACCCATATGTTGATCAAGCAAAATCTATAGAAGATGATCAAAATGTTATTGTGTTCCTCCGGCTACCTCTTAAACATTTATCCTGTGAGGATTATCTTGCCCTACACCAGAGGAAAACATGGACAGTCCCAATGGCTTTTAGATCTCTGAAGTCTCTCTAAATTTCAAGCAAAATCTCAAACCAGAAATTAGAATGCTTCTTTGTAGCATGCTAGTAATACTAGCAATCTAAGCTCACAGATTTAAAGTTGAAAATACAATTTTTCTCTGCTTCCCAAGCTAGAAAGTTGCAGTGACAGAGAGCAAGGTTATTACCCTGCTTGGGGATTCTCCCCTAAAACTCCCTTGATATGGGTTAATGCATTTTTTATGGTTTGCCACTCTGCTTTGTCCCACTTTCCTTAGAGCTTCATGCCACACACATTATAAGGATTATCTGTCAGTGTATGCCCTACCCTCTTAAAAGTTCCACTTACATAGCACTTAAATACAGGCTCCAGATCATCTCTCTCTCCCCTCCCCCACCCTGGACTGACTTTTAGTTCATGGAAAACACTCATGAGGTCCTTGCCTGAGAAAATCTGTGAGTAGAGGGATCAAAACCTAGCTGTCTCTATGCTACTGGCCCAGGTTATTTAAGCTTCTTCAGGAATGACTCAGGTACTCCTCTTCAGTGTCCCCCAACTTCAGAGAACATATTCATGCCCTGAATATTCTGATGGAAGCCCCCTTCTCTAAGCTTGAATAGTGTAGCATGTGCATACACACACACACACACACAGACACACACACACACACACACCTTTGGCAAGTGTCTCATGTCATTACAACTGCATTCTCCAAAGAATCTCTAGAAATCCTCTCTTCCTCCAGTCTACTTACCCTTTTATATTTATAAAGTGAGTGAAAGGAAGCTCCCAACAGAGGCAATTATGAAAGGCATGAAATTGATTTCAAAAATTCTTTCTTGAAATTTGGGATATGAAAGTCTATCTATAGACATTTTTCTATCTAATATTTATCTGGTATTGGCATGTCATCCAAAATGAGAAGAGTCCGATTTTTTAAATTTAAATTTTGTTAGTTACCATACAGTACAATATGGTTTCTAGAGTAGATTCAATGATTCATCACTTACATACAACACCCAGTGTTTATCACAAGTGCCCTCTTTAATACCCATTATCCATCTAGCCCATCCCACATCCACCTCCTTCCATCAACCCTCAGTTTGTTCTCTATGATTAGGAGTCTCTTATGGTTTTCCTTCCTCTCTTTTTTTTCCTTAAGAGTCACTTATGAGTTATTTACCTCTCTCCTTCTTTTCTTTTCCTCTTTCCCATATGTTCATTTGTTTTCTTTCTTAAATTCCACATATAAGTAAGATCATATGGTATTTGTCTTTCTCTGACTGACTTATTTCACTCAGTATAATACACTATAGCTCCAGCCACGTCATTGCAAATGGCAAGATTTCATTCTTATTAATGGCTGAGTATCATTCCACTGTGTGTGTGTGTGTGTGTGTATATAACATCTTTATCTATTTATCAGTCAATGGACATTAGGCTTTCTCTGTAGTTTGGCTCCTGTTGATAATGCTGCTATAAACATCAGGGTACATGAACCTGTTCCAATCTAAATTATTGTATACTTTGGGTAAATACTTAGTAGCACAATTGCTGGATCTTAGGGTAGTTCTATTTTTAACTTTTTGAGGAACTTCAAAACTGTTCTCCAGAGTGGCTGTACAAGTTTTCATTCCCACCAACAATGCAAGAGGGTTCCCCTTTCTCTGCATCCTCACCAACATCTGTCGTTTCTTGGGTTGTTAATTTTAGCCATTCTGACAAGTGTGAAATAGTATCTCATCATGGTTTCTATTTGCATTTCCCTGATGAGTGATGTTGAGCATCTTTTCATGTTTCTGTTAGCCATCTGGATGTCTTCCTTGGAAAAGTGCCTGTTCATGTTTTCTCCCCATTTCTTAACTGGATTATCTGTTTTTTGGTTCTTGAGTTTGATAAGTTTTTCATAGATTTTGGATACTAATCCTTTATTAGCTATGTCATTTTCAAATATCTTCTCTCATTCTGTAGGCTGCTTTTTAGTTTTGTTGATTGTTTCCTTCACTGTGCAGAAGCTTTTTATCTTAATGAAGCCCCAGTAGTTCATTTTTCCTTTTGATTTTCTTGCCTCCAGAGACATGTCTATAAGAAGTTGCTGCACCAAGGTCAAAGAGGTTACTACTTGTGTTATGCTCTAAGATTTTGAAGATTCCTGTCTCACATTTAGATGTTTCATCATTTTAAATTTATTTCTGTGTATGGTATAAAAATATTGTCCAGTTTCATTCTTCTGCCTGGGGCTGTCCAGTTTTCCCAGCACCATTTGTTGAAGAGACTGTTTGTCCATTGGAAATTCTTTTCTACTTTGTTGAACATTGATTGACCATATAGCTGTGAGTCCATTTCTGGATTCTCTATTCTGTTCCATTGATCTATATGTCTGTTTTTGTGCCAGTACCACACTGTCTTGAAGACAGCTTTGTAATATAGCTTGAATTTCTAGAATTGTGATGCCTCCAGTTTTGTTTTTCTTTTTCAGAATTGCTTTGGCTATTCAGGATCTTTTGTGGTTTCATACAAATCTCAGGATTATTTGTTCTAGTTCTGTAAAAAATGCTGGTGATATTTTGATAGGGTTTGCATTAAATATATAGATTGCTTTGGGCAGTATAGACGTTTTATTTATTTATTTTTTTAATAAATTTTTATTTATGATAGTCACACTGAGAGAGGGAGAGAGAGAGAGAGAGAGAGAGAGGCAGAGACACAGGCAGAGGGAGAAGCAGGCTCCATGCACCGGGAGCCCGACGTGGGATTCGATCCCGGGTCTCCAGGATCGCGCCCTGGGCCCAAGGCAGGCGCCAAACCGCTGCGCCACCCAGGGATCCCAGTATAGACGTTTTAATAATGTTTGTTTGAAATGGAAAAAAAGCATGGAATGTTTTTTCATTTCTTTGTATCCTCTTCAATTTCTGAAATTTCTTTCATAAGTGTTCTGTAATGTTCGGAGTACAGACCTTTACCTCTTTAGTTAGGTTTATGCCTAGGTGTCTTATTGTTATTGGTGCAATTGAAAATGGAATCAGGGATCCCTGGGTGGTGCACCGGTTTGGCGCCTGCCTTTGGCCCAGGGCGCGATCCTGGAGACCCGGGATCGAGTCCCACGTCGGGCTCCCTGCGTGGAGCCTGCTTCTCCCTCTGTCTGTGTCTCTGCCTCTCTCTCTCTCTCTCTCTGTGTGTGTGTGTGTGTGTGTGACTATCATAAATAAATAAAATTAAAAAAAAAAAAGAAAATGGAATCAATTCTTTGATTTTTTTTTCCTGCTGCTTCATTATTCTTGTATAGAAGTGCAACAGATGTCTTCACATTGATTTTATATCCTGAAACTTTGCTGAATTCATGTATGAGTTCTAGCAATTTTTGGTGGAGTCTTTCAGGTTTTCTCCATAGAGTATCATGTTGTCTACAAATAGCGAAAGTTTGACTTCTTATTTGCCAATTTGGATGCCTTTTATTTGTTTTTGTTGTCTGATTGTTAAGGCTGAGACTTCCAGTACTGTGTTAAATAGTAATGGTGAGAGCTGTCTTATTCCTGACTGTAGGGGAAATACTCTCAGTTTTTCCTCATTGAGGATATTAGCTATGGGTCCTTTATATATGGCCTTTATGATGTTGGGGTGTTTTCCATCTATCATCTATCCCTACTTTGTTGAAGGTTTTTTATCAAGAAAGGATGGTGTATTTTGTCAAATGCTTTTTCTTCATCTATTGAAAGAATCATATGGTTCTTATCCTTTCTTTTATTAGTATACTGTATCACATTGATTGATTTGTGAATGCTGAAATACTTCTTCAGCCTAGGAATAAATTCCATTTGATGGTGGTGAATAATTCTTTTAATGTATTATTAAATTCAATTTGCTAGTATTTTGTTGAGAATTTTTGCATCCATTTTCCTCAGGGATATTGGCCTGTAATTCTTTTTAGTGGAGTTTTTTTTCTGGTTTTGGAATCAAGGTAATGATGATTTTGTAGAATGAGTTTGGAAGTTTTCCTTCCATTTCTTTCTTTTGAAACAGTTTGAGGGAGAAGAGTCTAATTTTAATACCTAATTACACATTAGGTATTTTGTTTTTGTTTTTACACATAGAATGCTTCATATGTCAGTAGTCCATATAAGATTATGAAAGACAATTTTGTATTTGGTGGTGTATGTTCTTTCATTGCCCATCACAAATATGCAAATTACATAATCAGTGTAGACGGCATAGTATTTAGAATTCAGAATTAAGCTCTCTTTTTTTAATTATTAAAAATTTCATTTAAATTCAATTTGCCAGCATATACTATAACACCCAGTGTTCATCTCATCATGTGCCCTCCTTAATGCCTGTCACCAAGTTATCCTATTCCCCCATACTTAGCAAAGATCTCATACCCATGAAGTTGGACCTGACTTTAATTATATCTTGAAGTTAATGGATGACTGGAAAAATTTATGCAAAGCAATCACTTGTGGTTCATTATAAAGATTGTTCTGAGTACTGAGTGGAAAACTTGGATTGTTGGGATGAAAGACAAGGTACTACCAATGGCTTTTTATGGTGTGTCTATCTGCATATTTTTTCTGTGATTTTTAACTCTTATGGCAGTAGTAGTGATAGTAAGAGTAATAGATTCCATTAGTATAATACTTAGACACTTTCATATACAGTATAGTCATTTAATCCTTCAACATCTGGTCGTGAAGCAAGGATATGTTATTATCTTTGGTTTATAGATAAGGAAAGAGTTAAATGACTGGCCAAAAATTACATGACTAGTGATTGATGTATACAAGATTGCAATCAGCCTTTCTAACATATACACTTCTGATATTTCTCTACTAACAGCTTATTTTCTTATTAACAGCTATTTATAGAAGCATTCTTTAAAACATCTATTTGTACAATATTTTGGTGGATTTTACTAAACTACATTTAAAGTCATTGTCTACTATTTTCCAAGCCCCTCATTGAAAGACCCACAAGATGGATTTTTTAGTTTAATGCCAAGGAGAGTTTTGTTTTTGTTTTTGTTTGGTTTTTTTGTTTTTTGTTTGTTTGTTTGTTTGTTTGTTTTGTAGAAAAAAATTGTCTGTTTTCTTTTAGTCAGACATTTAAAAATGTTGCCTACACCACTTTTTAGCCTGGCTGCCAGTGAATTAATATTCAAACTCAACACCCAGTTTTCAAATTAGCTCATCTAATTCCTCAGTTCCCTCTAGATAGTGCCTACTGTTTTTATCCTTGACAGTGCTATTTTCACATTATAGTTACATTTCTTATATTAAATTTAAAAGTTACTTAAAATATGTTTGGAAGTAGGGTATAAATCCTTACTTAATAAACTAAATGATAACCATTTGGAAATTTATTCAAAAGAAAGAAGAAGCACAAAGGAGTGGCTGAGCAGTAGTATAGCAGATTTACCCATTCAAGCTTGTTAAAGCAAGAAGTAGCCGACAAGTCAGATAAGCATTTCGTAATTAAATGAAAGAAAAGATTGAATGATCACAGGAGAGTTAAAAAGCATTTAACTGTCTGAATCTACAAAATCATGTTTGAATCTACAAATGACTTAGGCCAACAAATCTTTTAGAGATTGTATAATATCACTGTGGATTCCAATACTACTGTGTCCTAACCAACATCTCTCAATTTTTTACTCTCATGCTTAGTCCTCATAATTTTTATTTTTATTCTCTCTTTTGTTGACATGTCTTTATTGTTATTATTTTGTGTATATCATGATTAGAGATTTAGATTCTTGAAGTTCTAGTCTTTCATACTAGATATAACAACTAAATTTTGGAAATGTAGGTTTTATAAATATTTGGTTATTTTTATTTACTGCAATGTTTAGATTATTTTAGATATTTCTTTGTTGTAATTTAAGCAGTTGGACTTAATTATACTCCAGGGGGGAAAAAACATTCTTTTAATAGTCTTAGTTTTACATTTTCTTGATTTTTTTTTTATTTGCTTCTAACTTTTACACAAATAGTGATCATAGTTGAGTATGGCTACTGTAAGAGATAATACTTGAATCTGAAAAGCTACCTTATACCTTTTATGAAAATAGCATGTTAGAAGTATCTAGGGTAAGGCACCTTGGTGGTTCAATCAGTTAAGCATCTATCTTTGGCTCAGGTCATAATCCTGGAATCCCAGGATCAATCCCAGGACCATATTGGGCTCCCTGCTCAGTGGGGAGTTTACTTCTTCCTCTGCCCTTCACCCCACTCATGTTGTATCTCTCTCAAATGAAAAAATAAAATATTTTTTAAAAAAGTATCTAGGGTAAAATTTTAGAATCAGAGGCCATACAGAATACAAGCCTGTGTGTATAGAGGAGATCCTATAGAAACAGCTTGAAGGAAGTTATTTAGCAGACTTTACTGGCTGGATCTAATGTCTAGTCTACCAGTCACCCCTACACCTGAATGGATTCCCCTCCTTCTTATCCTAGATAGGTTTGCAGTTTATCTTGTTCCATACCAGTCCTTGTTGTCTACCCCGAACTTCACCTCTCTAGGCACAGACAGCTCTAACTTTCACTCATAGGTATCTTATGCTGACCTGGCCTGCCTCCTGTTTTGTTTTGTTTTGTTTTGTTTTGTTTTTTCTTTCAATACCTAGTGCCAGACTATCCAAGGAAGATTTTTAGTATGTGTATATTTTGGGGGCCCCTGGGTGGCTCAGTCAGTTAAGTGTCCAACTCTTGATTTTGGCTCAGATTATGATCTCAGGGTGGTGAGATTGAGGCCCATATTGGGTTCCATGCTCAGCAGAGTCTGCTTAACATTCTCTCTCTCTCTGACTCTTCCCCCACTCATGCACTCTCTCTTCTCTCTCTCTAAAATAAATAAATAAAATCTTTAAAAAAAAGATTGTATCTTTATTAGTACTTGTAAGTGGTTTAGAAATATTCCAGTCCATTGGTCTTAATTTATGAATGGGGAATCTGAGACTCAGAAAGAAGCTGTGATTTATAAACAAATTAAATTCCATTTTATAATCTTTTTATTGGAATCTGAATATAGAGATTGTTTCTATAGAGCTTTGTGGAGATTTTTTTACAGAAATTATATTTTCTTTTGAGTAATTCAAGTTTTATTAGTTAGAGAAGGCAGACTAGTTTTTTTTTTTTATTATTTCACATGGATAATTATAAGAATGGAGAGCAACCACAAGAAAAAATATCAATAGTATTTGCGGTTCCTGGCAGGCTCAGTTGGTTAAGCATACAACTTTTGATTTCGGCTCAGGTCATGATCAAAGGTATGATCCTGGAGACCCGGGATCGAGTCCCACATCAGGCTCCTTGTGTGGAGCCTGCTTCTCCCTCTGCCTATGTCTCTGCCTCTCTTTCTCTCTCTCTCTGTATCTGTCATGAATAAATAAATAAAATCTTTAAAAAAAAACTCTTGAAACTATTTGTTATATACTATCATCATTTTATTATTTTCTCTAGAAAATATATAGGTCTTAGAATTGAATTATAAAACTGCAAATAGTTTTTATAATTTAAGGAAGTTTCAACTGATGTTCATGGAGTTCCTACATGGCATTATATCTTAATTACTCTGTTAACATAGTAGATCTTGCCTTTGGATATGAAACAATTCGTTTGCTTTTAACTCTTTTTCTCTTCCCTTTTTTCCCCTCCATCCCATGACAGTCTTATCCAACCCCAAACTTCAATCAGTCCTGCAGCATACAGGACTATTAGGTTTATATCTTCCTTGTTTGTCACTCTCCCACATACCAGACCTAATGTTCTAATGATTAGCTGCATATTTTTACCTAGATATATATCCCCACACCTTCAAACTCACTATTTTTAATACTAAATGTTCATTTTTGGCTGGAACCTATTTCTTATAATGTTGGTACCACTCTCCTTAGTTGTATAGGTTCAATCACTAGTGATATTCTTGACTCTTTTCTCTCCCTTAACTTCCCATATCCATTTAATAATAATAATTTTAACATATATTTAGCATTTATATGTCAGGCCCCATGCCAAGTACAATTCTATGAAGTAAAAGTTGTTATGATTCCCATTTTACAGTTGGAACAACCATGTATAGGGAAATTAGGTAGCTTCCTTAAGCCAGAAGATTCATAAATGGAAGAGCTGGGATTCAAACCCAAGCAATCTTGCTCTCTAATCCAGGCTCTTATCCACCACATTAAATTGCTTCCTAAATGGATATGTGTAATAATTTCTGCTTCTAGAATAGATTTGTAAACATCTAGTCACCTTATTACCTCAGCACTCTTACCGGTGCTATTGCAGTAGTGGTTTAGCCAATTTCTTTAGATTCTCCCTTTCTCCAGTCATTTCCATTTATCCTGTGATAAATCTTCCCAAAGCATGGCTAGGTGATTTAAACAGTCCCTAGTCCAAAAAGAAAAAAAAAATGGAGTGGTTCAAAATATACTAGGTCCTACAGGAATCTCCCCTCTCCACCCTTATTAATCCCGTGCTATAAGCAGACCAGTATCTTTAAGTAATGATGTATCTATGCTGGTAGTTGTCAGATTTATGGTCTTATTTATGTAAGATTTTATAATTATCCATCATCCTATGTACATATATCTCTGGGTATAATAGCCATCATATGGGTATGTTACTTGTTTTCCCTCTGAGATTCATAGAGTTCTCCAACAGATAAGCACACATTGTTGATTTATTCTAAAAATGTTTCTAATGTGTAATTGTGGTTTTAGAACATAATTTCCCAATGTTTATGTGAACATAGATGGCATTTGAATACGAAAAAGAGACTCCTTACTCACTGTCATTAGAACATGTACTTTGAGATGGCTTAAGAGCTTCATCTATACCTTCTCTAGTTCCTCTTTTTATCAAAGGCATGAATCTGCACCCTGGCTGGTGGCTGTAGTTATAGGTACTAGCTACAAAATCTTTTTTTTTTCTTTCTACACAAGCAACAAATCATAAGAAACACCAGAACTGTAAGATGGCCAGCCTATTGGAAATAATTTTCTAAAGAGCATATCCAAATTGAGACCTGCATTTAGCACCATATGTCAAATTCTTGATCCTGCAGAGTTGCTTATTTTAAAAGTAAAAAACAATATAATAATAGCGGTAGAGATTGAAAGTAAGGAAGTTGTCCTGACATACCATCTTTTTTCTTGTATAATGCAGATTTATATAGAAACAAGGGCTCTAACTGTCTGTAATATGGTTTTTGTCATTTTTCCTGCAGATTTTTATTCATGAAAATAGCATTGGTGGCAAACATGAACTAGTGAGTGAAAGTATCCTACACAATTCCCCAAACTACTCTGCCAGTTTATTTCATTGATTTGTAGTTCCCTGTTGTTGTTGTTTTTCCTTTATTATTGGACTAAGGCAGAGAACAAGTGAAAATTGCTACAGTTCTAGTGGTTTTGTTCAATAGGCACCAAAGATTACCACTGGACTAACTCTCTCCACCCAAGACAAGCAATACTATTACTACAATTTTTTTTTTGATTTTGCAAAATCTGGGGTGGAATCCAATTGTTTTTATTATGAAAACTAATGCCTATTTCTGTTTTCCTTCTGAATTTCATGACTTCATTAAAATCCTTTAGTTTGTATGTTATAGTTACCTCCTCCATAAGACACATATACCATAATATTGAGATTGATATAAGAATTAACAAGTTTATCAGTCTTTTGGACAAATTAATATAGAACACATTTGCATAGCCATAGTTGTTTCATAGGCCAAGAGCAAGTATTGAATTGTATACGTAATTCTTATGATTTTTGAGGGCTTAAGGCATGTTCCTTCAATTATAATTAATGTTGTATTTCTTGACTCTTTATATTTGTTACCTTAACTAAATTAATTTTCTCCTCATACCCTGATGCTAGGCATTTTGAATTTACTAAGTAGTTGAAATTTGAATAGTGAATATAATGTAACTGAAAAAATTTTTGAAATGACTAAAATAGACACATTAATTGAACATGATATCTAACACTGATGATACTCTACTAAGTAATAAAAAGGAATAGTGAAGAAAGTCTTGTTATGGTTTCCTTATATGTTTTAAGTGTAGAAGTGAATCTAGTACATGATAAATACACCATAGCTTATCTAACTCTAGTTATATTTAATAAAAAATGAAAATTAGATGATAAGATTTAAGAAATCATGCTTGCAAAACTCATTTGAATAAGTCATAAGTTTAGGAATTCATCATTAAGAAACTGAGGACAAAGCATTTGTTAATAATCAATGAAATCATAGGTTTGATGTTTGTTATTTTCACATTTACTATCAAAGAACTCTCATTTCTCTTTTCTCTCTTTCTGGGTTTGTGTCTGCCACACAAACTAAGCAGGATGTTAATTTGCTAGACGACCTCTCTTGAGCTGTTCACCACATTTTTGAGGTAGAATAAGAAAGGACTTATAAAGAGGGAAAATAACAGGAGCTAGCTTTGAGAATTACATAATACAGAGACATAAAGAGCCCAGCATAGATATGGCATATAGTGTCCTATAAATAGTAATAATGATAATTATTATTGATAAGGCTTTGAAGTAAACTAGACTGGAGGCCTGGAATTAGCATTAATTATGATAATGTTAATATTAGCATTATAAATACTAGTATATTTTGAGGTGACAAGGGATACACATGAAAATATAATGATCCAGGCTTAAATATGATGAAGCTCTCAGTGACGTTTACCATCAACCCATCTGGATAAAGCATTATGTTTTGAAGAATGCTGGTAAAAAGTGCTAGAAGGAAAAGTCAGAGAATCCTCTATTACTGACTACATAGCTTGAACTTTATCTTGTAAAGTTGCCTTGATGAAAAATGTTTTTTAGGAAGATCTAAATCATAGATTCAAATTTTAGGGACTTTAAACATCACTGAGTGTAACCCCACTCATTTTTGAGATAGGCAAGGTTTGAGTGATTTGCCCAAGGTAACACCATTTGTTAGTGGCAAAATAAGGTATCAAACTTCAGACACCTGATGTAAAGTTAGTCCAGTGCTCTATTTAAACAATCTGACAATGTTCAAAACGGATATTATAAAGTGAGTGCCAAATGTCACTCTAAAGCAAAATATTTTTGCATTTCAATTAAAGAATGAAGAGTTATGCACAAACATTGGAGATGATGTAACTATAGTAACCAAAGTAAACAGACTTTTAAATTTTTAATTAAGACACTTAGCAAAGCTGCCTGACAAGTGATATTTATAGTTAATTTATTCCCTATGTCACACATTTAAAATGCATTCAAAATCAAATATCAAAACTAAATTGTACTGCAATGGAAAAAGCCATGGTAATTTTCTTTTTGTCCAAATACTTTTGTTGAGATTTGTTTATTGCACCTCTTTCTTTTAAAATAATAAAAACTAATAAAAACTTTAGAACTATGTTTGGTAATATAAGAAAGCATGATTATTGATATAAGTGATATAACAAGAATTCTATTCCCAATTGTTTATTGTAAGATTGACAACCATTGGATTAATGTAGAATACGTAATTTGTAACTCAATGCTATTTACAGAGATACCATATTTTGCTATTCTTAGGAATTTGCATATGAGTTTGTTCTGGAAGTTTTCTGATACAGAAAGACTTTAGTAATGACAGAATTTTCCTATACTAACTGATGAAATATATTACACATTGTTCTCCCTAGAGTACATAACTCTCTCTATTGTACATATAGTGATATAGCTTCTTAGGGTGATTAATAGCTCATAAGATATAGAATAATAGACTTATTCAATAGTGAAGTACCCGTTTGAATTTGTGGAAACATTGTGATTGATGATAACCAACAGTAAAAATATTTGAATGGCATCTTGATTTGTTTCCTAGTTGGCAAATGGACACATTCCAGAACATACTAGCAAGATTTATTATTATTTTTTAATAATACATTTATTTTTATCGGTGTTCAATTTGCCAATATATAGAATAACATCCAGTGCTCATCCCATCAAGTGCCCCCCTCAGTGCTCGCCACCCAGTCACCCCCACCCCCCGCCCTCCTCCCCTTCCACCACCCCTAGTTCGTTTCCCAGAGTTAGGAGTCTTTCATGTTCTGTCTCCCTTTCTGATATTTCCCACTTATTTTTCTCCTTTCCCCTTTATTCCCTTTCACTATTATTTATATTCCCCAAATGAATGAGAGCATATAATTTTTGTCCTTCTCCGATTGACTTATTTCACTCAGCATAATACCCTCCAGTTCCATCCACGTCGAAGCAAATGGTGGGTATTTCTCATTTCTAATGGCTGAGTAATATTCCATTGTATACATAAACCACATCCTCTTTATCCATTCATCTTTCGATGGACACCGAGGCTCCTTCCACAGTTTGGCTGTTGTGGACATTGCTGCTAGAAACATCGGGGTGCAGGTGTCCCAGCGTTTCATTGCATCTGTATCTTTGGGGTAAATCCCCAGCAGTGCAACTGCTGGGTCGTAGGGCAGATCTATTTTTAACTCTTTGAGGAACCTCCACACAGTTTTCCAGAGTGGCTGCACCATTTCACATTCCCACCAACAGTGCAAGAGGGTTCCTTTTTCTACCCTAATACTCCTCCCCATAAAAGTCAGGGATTGCTGCTTTAAGGATCTTCTCTTTATTTTTGGAATTTGCAAGCTTAACTATTAAATGTCGAGGTGTTGAACAGTTTTTATTGATTTTACGGGGGGATCTCTCTATTTCCTGGATCTGAATGCCTGTTTCCCTTCCCAGATTAGGGAAGTTTTCAGCTATGATTTGTTCAAATACATATTCGGGCCCTTTGGCCCTTTCAGCGCCCTCGGGAACCCCAATTACACGTAGGTTTTTCTTTGTCAGGCTGTCGTTTATTTCCCTTAATCTAACCTCATGGTCTTTTAATTGTCTGTCTCTTTTTTCCTCAGTTTCCCTCTTTGCCATCAACTTGTCTTCTGTGTCACTCCCTCGTTCTTCCACCTCGTTAACCCTCGTCGTTAGGACTTCTAGTTTGGATTGCATCTCATTCAATTGATTTTTAATTTTTGCCTGATTGGATCTAGATTCTGCAGTCATGAAGTCTCTTGAGTCCTTTATGCTTTTTTCTAGAGCCACCAGTAGCTCTATAATAGTGCTTCTGAATTGGCTTCCTGACATTGAATTGTAATCCAGATTTTGTAACTCTGTGGGAGAGAGGACTGTTCCTGATTCTTTCTTTTGAGGTGAGGTTTTCCTTCTAGTCATTTTGCTCAGTGCAGAGTGGCCAAAAACAAGTTGTATTGGGAAAAGGAGAAAAGTAGAGGAGAGAAAAAAGGAAAGAAAAAAGAAAAAAGGAAGAAAAAAAGAAAAAAAGAGAAGAAAAAGAGAAAGAAAGGGAAAAAAAGGGTGGGGGAAGCAAACAAATCAAAAAGCAAAACAAAACAAAACAAAACAGAAAAAAAAAACACGGGGGAGTATCTTCTTATTCTGTATACTTTAAGTCCCTTGACTTCCCCTGGAACTTGTCCGTCTAGCTGGTCTTCTGGGGGAGGGGCCTGTTGTCCTGATTTTCAGGTGTTAGCACTTGGGGGAGCTGCTCTGCCCCCTGCCTGGTGCAGGGCTCGGCCAGTAATGTTTAAGCTGCTTATCCGCTGAGGCCACTGTGAGTCTCAGAGGGGGTTGTTTACCCCGTGAGGCCCCAGGAGGAACAACCACAGTGGCGGCGGCCAGTTCTGGAGCCCTGGAATCAGCCCCCGCAGTAACTCCAGAGCTCTCCGTCTGCAGGGCCTGGAGGCTCTGGGGCTCCGCTGATCTGCTCAGCTCCAGGCAGGAGTGTCCTCGCTGTCCTGGGCCCTCCTGGCCTCTGCCTGTCCCGGGGGGAGGTCGGATCCCGGGCTGTGTCCCCGCGCCCTGTGCTCCCGGGCCTGCAATGTTGGATTCGTGCTCCTGCCGCGCAGCTGCCTCTCTGCGGAGCCGCCGCCCGAGCCCCCCCGAGCTGCTCCCTGGTCAATGCGTGCGTGCACTGCATCGCTTTATGGAGCTCGGCGCACTCTCCCGGGGCGCAGGTGTCTGTTAGTGTCCCCGGGAGCCCGAGGGCATCCCCGCCCTCCTGGGGTCCTGCTCTAACTCCCTGCAAGCGCCTTTCCGTCCAGGAAGGTTGGTGCAGCTCCTGCTCCTCCGGAACGGAGCTCTCCTGTCCTGGGGACACTCGCCCCGGCCTCAGCCCGGCTCCTCGCGGGGCCCCTCCCCCTTGGATGCCTTTTGTTTCTTTATTTCTTTTTCCCCGTCTTCCTACCTTGATAGAAGCGCAAACTCTTCTCACTGTAGCATTCCAGCTGGTCTCTCTTTAAATCTCAGGCCGAATTCGTAGATTTTCAGGATGATTTGAAGGTTTTCTAGGTAATTTGGTGGGGACAGGGGGTTTGGGGACCCTACTCTTCCGCCATCTTGCCCCTCCCCCTGTTTTTTAAGTCTTAAACAAAACTGCATACCTAGAGATTTGTCAGAACAAAATGGTGAAATTAAAGAGATGCAGTTCATTTTCTGAGAAAATTGTTATTAATGAGAGGTGACTTGACCAGTGCTAGTTGTGATCTATACGTCCCCATGTAGGGACAGCTGATTTACATTCTGCACAAGTTCCTTATCTCGTAGTGAACTGGGCCTTTGAGTAGCATTTTATTTGCTCATTTGATTTGTTGAGATCAATAGGGCTCAACAAAGGACCACAGAAATGTATGTCCCATTCAGTATGTTAGACTTTTATTCAACCTTTTATAAAAGCACTGGCAACTCAGTTTATTCATCTTCTGTAGTCAGTGAAACTGAGTGAGGACAAAATATCTCTTTCATATATATCACTTTGGTGCAGCTATAATTTCTGATGTATGTGCTCACCCTGAGACCTGCTATTAAAATGATTCTGGGGGAATGCATATGGACTCATACAACTAGCCATCCTATATACGTTGCATAACCAAATTATGAGGAACACTTGTTTAATTAATATCTAGATTCCATTTTGTTTGGGTGCTCTTGATACTCTTAGCACTTGATATAACTTTTGGTATTCAGATTTGCATGTCACTTTTATTTTTTCACTTTGTATACATAAAAGTCTTATGTTCTTACTAGTTTGAATTTTGATCATAGTGTCTTTGATTAGTAAGAAGAAATAATTTGGTTTAGCATCCAATGTATTATGGTCTGTCTCCCAATTACTTTTCCTTTTCAGCTTCATCTGGACACTGGAACATTAGATCATCTTGTTTTTTTTTTTACTAACAGGAGACACTTAACTGTAACTTGCATATGTTATAAAACATATAGAAAAGGTTGCAAATTCCCAATGTTGTCCTCTATGTTTTAGTCCCCTACTGTTCAGACAATACTTCATACCAGTCTTGATAAACTAGCATTCTTAGGAAAGAAGTTTGTGATAGGTTGTTGCTTTGAGATATTGAAATGATATCTAATTATACATGGGATATATTATTTATTTATTGAGTTTAGTGCCCCAAATTGTGTTCTATGGAGTATTGCTCCATGAGATATTAAATTAATTTTTTAAAATCAAACAAAAAGAGAAGATGTGTGTGTTGGAGGGAGGGTAGTGAGGTATGGATATGCTAGGTTAACAAAGATCAACAAGTATATTTACTGCAGTTTCTCCTGAGTTAATATTCTACTTTTAATGTAAAATATTATATTTTTATTATATATTTCTAATAGGAGCTGTGGTAGGAAATGTTCTCCAACTTATTTAGCCATTGTGTGTATGTGAGTGTTTAATACCTTTTAATATCTCAAGCATGGTGCATAGTTTAGGAATAGGTGATGCAGAAAGCATAGGTGAAATGGGGACAGGACAAAATTGTTAAATTCTTCCCCCTCTTCCTCTGCCTCTTCCCCGACTTGTGCACTCTCTCTCTCACTCTTGCTCACTCTCTTTCTCAAATAAATAAATAAAATCTTTTAAGAAATGCATTGGCAATAATACCCTTGAATATTGAATATAGGAAAGAACAGAATATTTTTAGCTACTATATAAATAAACAATATGTATTATATTATACCTAGGACTTTAGAACATTATAAAACTATGCATGAATGCAATCTGATCACTGCTAATTAGTAAGAAAGATGTTGCTTTCAGAACACAGGATCTATTTACACTAACATATAAACACTGTCCAGAAGGATTTTAAGTTCGTAAAATATTATTTGTTGTGTGAGTTACTTAAATCATTTTAAAGGTGTTTAACAATAGAATTAGTTAATATGAGAATAAATCACAATGGCTAAACTTGAATACTTCTAGCAGCAATATTAAAAACGTGGGACTTCAATGAAACTGTGATTATGAAAGACCCTCATGTACAGCATAAAACACTCTATGAACGATTAATGAGAACAGAATAACACTGAAAAAGCTCAGATATATTGCTGGAAATGATTGCCCTAGTTCTGTAATTTCAAATTGAAGTCACAGAGATTCCCATTGGGAAAAACACTAGTACATATCTCTGTGATAGTGTTCATCTCATGATTTTTTATTCCATTTTGATGGGTTTGTGACAGCACGATTCCTGCTGTCACTATGATTTGTGTTTATATAGCTATTTGCTTTTTAATGAAGGATGCCGTTGCATATAAACACTGACATGAAGCTATGTTTTTAGAAACTGCATTCTGGGGCGCCTGGGTGGCTCAGTGGTTGAGCATCTGCCTTCAGCCCAGGGTGTGATCCCAGGATCCTGGGATCGAGTCCCGCATCAGGCTCCCCATGGGGAGACTGCTTCTCCCTCTGCCTATGTCTCCACCTCTCTCTTTGTGTCTCTCAGGAATAAATAAATCAAATCTTAAAAAGAAATTGCATTCTGTATGTTGCTATAGTCATTGCAGTGTTGTACGTAGTTTTCTATCAATAGAGAGATTAAGATTATGTTTCTTAGTGTATTGATTAGTATGGGTTTTTTTGTCATAAAAAGACCTAACATTATCTTTATTTGTACTTGTTTTCAGTGGTTTACACTTTCAAGAAGAAATAGGGAAGTAGGCAGTATGATGTTGCTGAAGCATACCTTGATAGAAGAATAGTCCTCCTAGAGGACTGGGCAGAGGAAGAAACTAGTATGCAGAAAGTGGGAGGACATCATATTCACCATAGTCCAAGAGTCATAAAGAAAACACCCCAAGTCAATAGGCATTATCTCTCCTAAGCTGAGCTGAGGCAGTGTCTACTGCCATCACCAAGAGCAGGAGCGAAGAGATCCCAGGCTGAGAAAATATTCATAGATTAAGAAGCAAGAAGGCAGGGAGCTGTCACTAGAGCAGACTAGCCAGTTTTGCTGAATAGTGTTTTTCTCACCTGGAGCTGCTGTTAACAACCTTATGCCCAGTGGCATTTTAAAGTTGCTGTCTAGCTGCAGAAAGGTTTTTCTGTAAAATAAATTAAACAAGGTTAAATAGAGAGTATATAAAAAAGAAGCTTCAAGAGACCTGATGTAATTAAAGTGATTGCAGGGCTGTGAACACTTGGCTAGAACACTTGGCTGTGTTCTAGCCAAGTGTCACTGAAGGCATTTCTGATCACATACAGGCTAGCAATATGCTCAATCCCACTACTCCTCTCCTTTTTCCTCCCTCTCTCTTTCTCAGGTTAGAAAACATTACCAATCTAGGGATCCCTGGGTGGCGCAGCGGTTTGGCGCCTGCCTTTGGCCCAGGGCGTGATCCTGGAGATCCGGGATCGAATCCCACGTTGGGCTCCGGGTGCATGGAGCCTGCTTCTCCCTCTGCCTGTGTCTCTGCCTCTGTCTCTCTCTCTGTGATTATCATGAATAAATAAAAAAAAATTTAAAAAAATTAAAAAAAAAAAAAAAGAAAACATTACCAATCTAGTTAGCCAAGGAACCAGGAAGTAATGGCAGAAATACATAAGGCAGAATTCAACATAGCTCTCTTTGGCCCCCAGAGTTGCATCAAGGGATGGGGCCCTTGGTGGTGGGAGGAAGTGATGGTAAGTAGCAGTATTCCTACTGTCCCCTTACTGTAAGCTGTCTCTGTCTCTGGAAAGTTTAGTTCTTGCTATACCACTGCTCTTTTTCACACACATCTATCATTACCATTCAGAAAGCATTTTTACAATCTATGCATTCTCATTTAATGGAGTATTTACAAACACTGGGCTTTCCTCATCACTGAACCAAATTCAGCCTTACTGGTACCAAGACCATGGGCTCTGTCTGGAGGAAGATAAAAAGCGTCACTACCTTTTATCCTGGACCAATACCTCTTTCCCCACTTCCCTGCAATCACTTTATCATACCTCTCCTGTCCACATGCACATACACTCTATGATAACCTTTTATCTGGATGATTATGATACTACCTTATTTTTTGGAGCACTATAGTCACAGATCTATTTCCTCATGGGCATTTTGCATTTATTAACATAGCTTCATGGAAGCACCTATGATACATAAACACTTGCTTTAGAGCTTTATACTCTACCTCAAAGAAAGTGACTTCCAGCTATGTATCTGAAGTAGAAATGGAAGACTTTCCATACCAAAGGGAAACTTAACAAAGGCTGAGAAGTAGAAAAACCTGAAAGTTAAGTAACCGTGAATTAGTATATTTAATTGGATTATTGGCTAGATAAAAATACTTTGAATAAGAGAGTATGAAATAAGGTTGGAAATGTCCATTGAGACCAGCTTCTTCAGAGTCTTCAGTGCCTAAGTAAGAAGCTTTTATTATATGTATAAATAAGGTGAGTAGAGACTCACTGTGAGGGGGAAGACATGAAGGAAAAACCAGTATTGACCAAAATGACCTTGCTAGTTATAGACTTCTCACCATAGGAAGCTAGAATTTTATCCCTGTAAGATAGAACTAATCATAAGTACAGAGAGAGAAAAATGTGAAGAACGTTTATGCAAAAGCCAGGAGTGTTCACTAGCCTTTCAGGTTTAATGCTTGTGTCCCATTTGGCAAACCAGCTTTGCCCTTGGTCTGAAACAGTCTTGCCCTTTGTCATGAAGAGAATCTCTTTTGTGAAAGAATGATAGTAATCTTTTATGAAAATTAAATAATCAGTTGATTGGAAGAAGATTATAATAAGTGTGATTTATAAGCAAGAGATTCTTGCCTAATAAGATTTTGAAGCCATGTAAAGATTTTCTTTCTATTTTTTCTTAATATTTACAAAGCTTGCATATTCAGCCTGAAAAGAAACTAAAATAAGCATTAGCTATATAAATTTCATTACCACATATTGACTGTTAATTGTAAGAATGCATTATCAAAGACTAGACTGATATTTCTCAACCTCATTTACAAACTGATTATTTCTACCTAGTACTTTTACTCCAGCCATTGAGACACTGGGCACTAGAGTAGTATTTGTGGCTTGAAAGGCAGATCGTATAGATTCTCCAAGCATAGCTTAACAAGTCTCAGAGATAGTATTTTCATCTAGTTCTCAACAGGTTTTGATATTAAAAGGAATCATTTTCAAACAGTGTCACTACTGTCCAAACACTAATTAGTTAGACATACATATTAGAAATGATTTTTAAAAAGACTGAGAGGCAAGGTTTTAAAGAAATAGAATGACCTAGGCCTAAATCACATACCTTCTTAATTAAACTAAACAGTATTTCATTACTACTTAACCTACTCTGGTTTTATAGACTGACCTTAACTCACTTCTGGGTCAGAAGTCTTCCCACACTGCGCTTATTATGTCCTCTACTATTTGAAGTGTCAATGATGCTATAATCTCCAAATATTGCCACTTTGGTTTGTTTGCTATACTCCAATTTCCCTTCACTTCTCTACCATCTACAGGGCATATGTGTTAAAAAAAAAAAAAAAAAAAAAAACTCTCCTAGTAGATTTTTATTCAACATTTCTTTTATCAGTGGCTTGCTCAATTTTACTTTAGACCCAGTTTTCATTGATGCATTCTCAAGGTTTAAATAATAATGAAGCACCTGTCACATGTAATATTTTCTGATTCAGCGTAAGCTTTAGCAGTAAGGTAACTTTATCAAAGAATAACCTAAAGGAATTGTAGTTACACTTTTCAAAGGATTTTCCTCATGTTACTATATAAAATAGCATAAAATGCTATTTTAACAATGGTATTTCTCTGAATCTCCTTATACCTACCAGAATGTTTCTCAGCAACTTTTTTTATGTCTACCAAAAAAGTGCTATAAACATAGCACTTTTTTGGTAGACTCCTAACTCTGGGAAACAAACTAGGGGTGGTGGAAAGGGAGTGGGGTGGGGGGTGGGGGTGACTGGGTGGTGGGCACTGAGGGGGGCACTTGACGGGATGAGCACTAGGTGTTGTTCTGTATGTTGGCAAATTGAACACCAATAAAAAATACATTTATTATTTAAAAAAATAATAATATGCCAAAAAACACAAACTCTAAAAGGGAAATTGATAAAATAATCAAATTAAAAAAAAAAAAAGAAACTGGTCACTTCTTAACCATTATCACAGATTAAACAAAGCTGCAGATAATCTAAGATTGTATTTCCTCTTATGGGGGATCTCTATGAGTCCTTGAGAGAGAGAGCTACTTGGTGAAGAAACTCAGGCAGCAGTTTTAGGGCCCAAGGCATGGTAAATTCACAAACCTATTTCTCCTCTGCCAATTCTAATCTTTATGTAACAAGAAAGTTGCTGGACAAGCAGTCATGACCATCCTGGAGTGAAAAAGAGAAAGGAAAGAGATGTAAAGGAAAAGAAAAGGTTAGGCTGATGTTCTATTCCTAAAGAATGCCAGACAGAAATTTAGAGATATCTTCACTATACTGCTTTACCTGGTCTCCTCCTAGATTAACTTAATGATTTACAAGACAAATGAGACTGCCTCATTCTGAAGTTGCAGAGGGACAAAACTGCCAGTAAAGAATCAGCCTGATACGTCATTTGCAAATATCTTCTCCCATTCTGTAGGTTGTCTCTTTTAGTTTTGTTGACTGTATCCTTTGCTGTGCAGAAGCCTTTTATCTTGATGAAGTGCCAATAGTTCATTTTTGCTTTTGTTTCTTTTGCTTTCATGGATGTATCTTGCAAGAAGTTACTGTGGCCAAGTTCATAAAGGGTGTTGCCTGTGTTCTCCTCTAGGATTTTGATGGACTCTTGTCTCACATTAAGATCTTTCATCCATTTTGAGTTTATCTTTGTGTATGGTGAAAGAGAGTGGTCTAGTTTCATTCTTCTGCATGTGGATGTCCAATTTTCCCAGCACCATTTATTGAAGAGACTGTCTTTCTTCCAGTGGATAGTCTTTCCTGCTTTGTCAAATATTAGTTGACCATAAAGTTGAGGGTCCACTTCTGGATTCTCTATTCTGTTCCATTGATCTATGTGTCTGTTTTTTGCCAGTACCACACTGTTCTGATTTAGTTCTAATTTCAAAGCATTATGGTCTGAAAATATGCAGAGGACAATCCCAATCTTTTGGTATCAGTTAAGACCTGATTTGTGGTCAAACCACAAATTCATACTGGTCTTAACCAGTATGTGGTCTATTCTGGAAAAAGTTCCATGTTCCCTTAAGAAGAATGTGTATTCAGTTGTGTTTGGATGTAAAGTTTTGTAAATATCTGTGAAATCCATCTGGTCCAGTGTATCATGTAATGCTCTTGTTTCTTTGGAGATGTTGTGCTTAGAAAATCTGTCAATTGCAGAAAGCCCTGTATTCAAGTCTCCCAGTATATGTGTATTATTATCTATGTCTTAACCTTGGTTATTAATTGATATACTTGGCAGCTCCCACATTAGGGGCATAAATATTCACGATTGTTAGGTCCTCTTGTTGGATGGATCCTTTTGGTATGATATAGTGTCCCTCATCATCTCTTACTACAGTCTTTGGGATAAGCTTTAATTTATCTGATATGAGGATGGCTACCCCAGCTTTCTTTTGAGGACCATTTGAATGGTAAACGGTTCTCCAAACTTTTATTTTCAGGCTGTCAGTGTCCTTAGGTCTAAAATGAGTCTCTTGTAGGCTGCAAATAGATGGGTCTTGCTTTTTATCCAGTCTGAAACCCTGAGCCTTTTGATGGGATCATTTAGCCCATTCACGTTAAGAGTTACTATTGAAAGAAATGAATTTAGTGTCATCATAATACCTGTTCAGTTCCGGTTTTTGTGGATTGTTTCCTTGGACTTCCTGTTTCTTTTACAGAGTCCTCCTTAATATTTCTTGCAGAGCTGGTTTGGTGGTCACATATTCTTTCAGTTTCTGCCAATCTTGGAAGCTCTTTATCTCTCCCTCTATTATGAATGAGAGCCTTGCTGGATAGAGTATTCTTGGCTGCATGTTCTTCTCATTTAGGGCCCTTAATATATCCTGCGAGCCCTTTCTGGCCTGCTAGGTCTCTGTGGATAGGTCTGCTGTTAATCTAATATTTCTCCCTGTATAAGTTAAGGATCTCTTGTTTCTTGCTGCTTTAAGGATTTTCTCTTTATCTTTGGAATTTGCAAGTTTCACTATTCAATGTCAGGGTGTTAAAAGGTTTTTATTGATTTTAGGGAGGGATCTCTCCATCTCCTGGATCTGAATGCCTGTTTCACTCCCCAAGATAGGGAAGTTCTCAGCTATGATTTGTTCAAATACCCTTTCTGGTCCTCTGTGCCTTTCAGCACCCTCTGGAACCCCAAGTAAATGTAGATTTTTCTTTCGAGACTGTCATTTATATCTCTTAACCTCTTCTCATGATCTTTTGATTTTTTTTCTCGTTTTTCCTCAGCTTCCTTCCTTGCCATCAACTTTTCTTCTATATTACACACTCGTTCTTCTACCTCATTAACCCTAGTCATTAGGACCTACAGTGTGGAGTGCATCTCATTTAATTGATTTTTAATTTTGGCCTGATTAGATCTAAATTCTGCAGTCATGTGTATTAGCATAAATATGCATTGATGTGTATCTGTAAAATGTATATGTCTTTTACATATTTTTCTCAAAAGAGGACTTGTATGTATATGTATGTATGTACATTTCATGTATATATTATGACAAGATTTCTCAAAAATAATACTATTGAGACTTTGTATTGGATAATTAGTTGTTGTGGAGTTCTGTCCTGTATATTGTAATGTATTTAGCAACATATCTGGTTTAAATCACAAGATGCCAGTAACTCCTTCCACTGCCCCCTGTTGTGGCAATTAAAACGTGTCTATACATCGCTACATGTCCCCTGGGGGCAGCATGTCCTCTACCCTTGCCCTAGTCGAGAACCACTGATATAAGAGAAGGTGTTAGATGGATGGATGGATAGATAGATGGATAGATGGATGGGGTGGTAGTGAATGCTGGTTTGTTGTTATATTGTGATTAAAAGCTTTATCTATAACAGGATCTATTTATGTATAAGTCAATACTCAACAGCATATCAATTATGTCAATTGGTTTGGGGGTCAACTTAAAGAACATCTTTTTTATATTCTTTGTGAGCTTGTATTGATATTATTGTTATTTCTTATTGCGCACTAACCGTGCTAAGTGTCCCCCATTAAAACTCAATTATACAGTACAAATAAATAAATAAATAAAAAATAAATTCTGCAGTCATGACGTTTCCTGAATCCTTTATGATTTTTTCCAGAGCCACCAGTAGCTTTATAATTGTGCTTCTGAAATGGCTTTCTGACATTGAATTTTAATTCAAATTCTGTAACTTTGTGGGAGAGAGTACTATTTCTGATTTTTTCTTTTGTGGTTAGTTCTTCTAGTTATTTTGCTCAGTGCAGAGTCGCTAAAAACAAGTTTTACTGGAAAAAGGAAGGAAAAGGGGGGGGAATGGGGAAGCAAAGAAATAAAAAACAAAAAAACCAAGGAGGGGTATCCTCTGATTCTTTTTTTTTTTTTTTTAAGATTTTATTTATTTATTCATGATAGTCACAGAGAGAGAGAGAGAGGCAGAGACATAGGCAGAGGGAGAAGCAGGCTCCATGCAGGGAGCTCGACGTGGGATTCGATCCCGGGTCTCCAGGATCGCGCCCTGGGCCAAAGGCAGGTGCTAAACCGCTGTGCCACCCAGGGATCCCTATCCTCTGATTCTATATACTGTAAGTCTCTTGACTTCCCTGGAGCTTTACAGCGCTGCTTGGTTAAGAACTTGCTCTTCCCCTGTCCTTCCAGCTGGTCTTCTGGGGAAGGGGCCTGCTCTGCTGATTCTCAGGTGTGTTCATCTGGGGGAGCTGCCCCACCCCCTGCCGGGTGCACTGTTCTGTGGGAGCTGTTTATCCTGTGAGGCCCCTGCTCTCTGGCGGCCCTGCTCAGTCCCAGGCACAAGGTGACACCAGGAGGAACAACATCAGTGGCGGTGGCCAGCTTTCCAGCTCTGGAGTCAGCTTCCGCAGTAACTACCACAGTTTCCCAGTCTTCAGGGGCCTGGATGCTCCAGGGTCGGGGCGCTGATCTGCATAGTTTGGGGCCACCTGGAGGCAGGAGCATCCTCGATGTCCTGTGTCCTCCCGGCTTCTGCCTGTCCTGGGGGGAGCGCCGGATTCTGGGCTGTGTCTTCCGACGCCTTGGGCTCTGGGGCCCGCGCCACTAGAATCACACTCCCAGGGCCGTGCAGCCCCCTCTGCCATAGAGCTGTCGCCTGAGCTGCTCCTGGCCTTTATGAAGCTCCGCCCGATTTTTGTGGCCTGCTGTCCCCCATAGCACAGTTCCTCTGTTAGTGACCCCGGGAACCTGCGGGCTCCACTGCCCCCTCCTGGGATCCTGCTTGAGCTCCCTGTGATCGCCTCTCCCTCCTGTAAGATTGCTAAAGCTCCTACTTCTCCCGGCCTGGGCTTTCCTGTCCTGGGGGCACATGCTGGGGGTCCTTAGCCTGGCTCCTTGGGGGGCCCCTCCCCCTTGGATGCTTTTTTATTTGTTTTTCCGTCTTCCTACCTTGATAGAAGCGTGAACTCTTCTCTCTGTTACATTCCAGCTGTTCT
The DNA here is from genome assembly GCF_048164855.1 of Canis lupus baileyi. NCBI lineage: Eukaryota > Metazoa > Chordata > Mammalia > Carnivora > Canidae > Canis > Canis lupus. Next base: position 53,575,295 of record NC_132876.1, on the reverse strand, counting down.
CTAAATCTCAGGCCAAATTCGTAGGTTTTCAGGATGTTTTGAAGGTTATCTAGGTAAGGTGGTGGGGACAGTTGACTTGGGGACCCTACCCCTCCACCATCTTGCCCTGCCCCTCTTGCTTCCAGTCTTGATTCAAAATGATATTGGAAATTATTTTGATTTTAGGCATATTCAAACAAATGATATGCTAATGTATACCTTTAGAAATATATTTACATGTGCCTCCATTTGTAAGGATACAATTTTATTTAAGTATTTGGACTAACAAATGTTAGCATCAAATGCAAAAACTCAAAGAATTGAAAATTTAGTTGTAACAAATTTTAATATGTTCATCAAATACATATCCCACTGTATGTAATTAAAATGTATTGTTTAGATATCTCACTTTGGAAGATATAAAAGTGTACTTTCAAAACCGAAAATGGTCTACATAGTTTGTGAATTGGAGCCAATGCTCTCCTGAGTTTATTCTTATTGTAATGCAATTTTTAAAAAATGTGTTTAGAAGCCTAATAATACTAGTTAGGGTACAATTTCTGTAAATTTAAGCGTATGATTCTTTAGCGTAGAGTACAAAAGAAATAAAGTGGATTTTGTGAGTTAGAGGGGAAGTTGCACATAGGATATAGAAGGGGTAATGCCAAAAGGCAAGGAAATGAGTACAGGGAAAGACCATATTTTTAATTACTTTCGAAGCACACTGGTGTATGTTTTATTACTGTTTCTCTCTGTTTTTATGAAGCGCTAACTCCTTGAAGCACAAAATTACATGTGTGTACCTAAAGACATATGGAAAGAAACCATACCAGCAACCATTGCTGACTTTTGGCCACTAGTTTAATATGTACAGTTTTGGAGAGGTTTGGGAGTCCAACTCAATTTACTTATTTTGATTAGTTGTTTAAGAAGAAAAAAACTGTTTCAATTGAAACCTACCACTTAGAATTTAGATTATAGATGGTACTTAGAGATTTTCTTCCTGACTAAAAAATAGGTTGTTAATAGCACAAGCTCTTTTGCAATTCTATTTGCTGTTACCTACAATATATCATTGCAAATAGAAGTCTTTTAACATTTATTCTTAAGTTCTTCCCAGTCCTTAAAAAGCAAGCACAGAAAAGAGGGGCTCTTTATAGGCCAAACCTTATGTATTCAACATCTAAATGTTATAATTTGACCCTGCTAATAACCAACTTTAAGGAAACAATTACCCTTTGGTGACTAAATATGACTCTGCTTTTAGTAAAGCATATTTAAAGAGATAATGAGTGTTTTACTGGTAATTCAGAGGCTTCTGTGATATTCGCATTTGGGAAGCTGCTTTCTCTAATGATTCTAACAAGTCTTCAACAGAGGGTGATGTGGAACTCATGGAAAGCAATGCATTGTTTACTTCTGAATAGAAAACTTTAATAAAAGGATCAAATAAATGCTTCATGTAGCTAAAAGTCAGATGTGCCACTTAATATTTTGAGGAGGCAACTGCACTGTCATTTCATATAAAATTCCTTTCACTCACTATAAAAAACAGTGCCTGCCTGTCAGGCTTTGAATGTCCCGCTTTTAACTTTAAGAGTAAATAGTAGAGAAATCACACATTTCTAGAGTTTTTTAGGATATATTTGAAAAAAAAGAAAGAAAAGAAGAAACCCCTTTATAGTTTACTAGCATTAATTAACATCTTAGAAAAGAATGCCATAGTGATTGGAAAGCATCACAAGATCAGTATAATGACAAAATAGTCAACCCCACATTCACAGTAGATACAATAAACTTACTACAATAAACTACAATAAACTTTTTAAAATAAATTTTAAAAATCTTTTATACTTTTTTTTTGCTTTTCATATCTTACATTTTTTAATGATGACATCTCAGTCTTCTTGTTTTTCTGTCGAATCTAATAGACATATTTTGGTGGTTGCACTCAAATACCAAGGTTTGAGATATCTCAAAGAACCTATATACAATGCAATATAACAGCCCTGTGTAGCTTCAGATTCCAATGTATCGATACCGAGAGGAAAACACCACTGATCAGCTTTTTCTGTAGTCTCTCTTCAGGCAGTAATAAATTAAACCATTTATATGAGACTGCTGGAAATCTATAAAAGTAAATTGTTATCCTCAAACATATATATCTCTCAACTTTGAGTTTAATGATAGTGACCCTAGTGATGATCACCATTTGTGCATATGGCTGTGAATGAAGAGGCAAATGGACAAGCTATAAAATTCACATCATGCATGTGAGCAGTGACCAGAGTCTATTGTAATCCATGATGTGCCTTCTTAGTGCGGAATCTGTATCTGCAACTTTGCTTCTTAAAGACATAATGTACTCGATAGCATTGCTCAAGGGGAGAAAATACATAGACACATCATCAGAAATACAGGACCATCTGACTGGAATTACCTTTTTTTTTTATTATTTTATTTTGTATTTCTTAACTGGAGTTCCATTTGCCAACATATAGCATAACACCCAGTGCTCATCCCATCAAGTGCCCCCCTCAGTGCCTGTCACCCAGTAACCCTGTTCCCCCAGACACCTCTCTTTCCACTACCCCTTGTTCATTTTCCAGAACTAGGTGACTCTCATGTTCTCTCACCCTCACTGATAATTCCCACTCATTTTCTCTCCTTTCCCCTTTATTCCCTTTCACTATTTTTTTGTATTGCCCAAATGAATGAGACCGTATAATGTTTGTCCATCTCTGATTAACTTACTTCACTCAGCATAATACCCTCCAGTTCCATCCACCTTGAAGCAAATAGTGGGTATTTGTCATTTCTAATGACTGAGTAAAATTCCATTGTATATGTATGCCACATGTTCTTTATACGTTCATCTTTTGGTGGACACCGAGGCTCCTCCCACATTTTGGCTGTTGTGGACATTGCTGCTATAAACATTGGGGTGCAGGTGCTGCTATAAATATTGGGGTGCAGTTGTCCTGCCATTTCACTGCATCTGTATCTTTGGGGTAAATCCCCAGCAGTGCAATTGCTGGGTCATATGGTAGTTCTATTTTTAACTCTTTGAGGAACATCCACACAGTTTTCCAGAGTGGCTGCACCAGTTCACATTCCCACCAACAGTGCAAGAGGGTTCCCTTTTCTACACATTTTCTCCAACATTTGTTGTTTCCTGTCGTGTTAAATTTCACCATTCTCACTGCTGTGAGGTGGTATCTCATTGTGGTTTTGATTTGTATTTCCCTGATGGCAAGTGATGCAGAGCATTTTCTCATGTGCTTGTTGGCCATGTCTATGTCTTCCTCTGTGAAATTTCTGTTCATGTCTTTTGCCTATTTCATGACTGGATTGTTTGTTTCTTTGCTGTTGAGTTTAATAAGTTCCTTATAGATCTTGGATACTAGCCCTTTGTCTGATAGGTCATTTGCAAATATCTTCTCCCATTCTGTAGGTTGTCTTTTAGTTTTGTTGACTGTTTCTTTTGCTGTGTAGAAGCTTGTTATCTTGATGAAGTCCCAATACTTCATTTTTGCTTTTGTTTCCCTTGCCTTTATGGATGTATGTTGCAAGAAGTTGCTGTAGTGAAGTTCAGAAAGGGTGTTTCCTGTGTTCTCCCCTAGGATTCTGATTAATTCTTGTCTCACATTTAGATCTTTCATCCATTTTGAGTTTATCTTTGTGTATGGTGTAAAAGAATGGCCTAGTTTCATTTTTCTGCATGTGGCTGTCCAATTTCCCCAGCACCATTTATTGAAGAGACTGTTCTTTTTCCAGTCTTTTTTTTTTCCAGATTTTGCCAATCTTTCCTGCTTTGGCAAATATTAGTTGAACATAGAATTGAGTGCCCATTTCTGGGTTCTCTTCTATTCCATTGATCTATGTGTTTGTTTTTGTGCCATTACCACACTGTCTTGATGACCACAGCTTTGCAGGACACTTGAAATCCAGCATTGTAATGCCCCTGGCTCTGGTTTTCTTTTTTAATATTCTCCTGGATATTCAGGGTCTTTCTATTTGCACACAAATCTTAAGATGATTTATTCCAACTCTCTGAAGAAAGTCCATGGTATTTCTATAGGGATTCCATTAAATGTGTAAATTGCCCTGGGTAGCACTGACATTTTCACAATGCTAATTCTTCCAATCCATGAGCATGGAGTATTTTTCTATCTCTTTGTGTCTTCCTCAATTTCTTTCAAAAGAGTTCTGTACTTTTTAGGGTATGGATCCTTTACCTCTTTGGTTAGGTTTATTCCTAGGTATCTTATGCTTTTGGGTGCGATTGTAAATGGGATGGACTCCTGAATTTCTCTTTCTTCTATTTCATTGTTAGTGTGCAGAAATGCCACTTATTTGGGGGCATTAATTTTGTATCCTGCCACACTGCCAAATTGGTGTTTGAGTTAGCAATCTTGTCATGGACTCTTTTGGGTTTTCTATGTACAGTATCATGTCATCTGCAAAGAGGAGGAGTTTGACTTCATCTTTCCCAATTTGAAAGCCTTTTATTTCTTTTTGTTCCCTAATTGCTGAGGCTAGGTCTTCTATACTATGTTGAATAGCAGTGGCAAGAGTGGACATCCCTGTCTTGTTCCTGATCTTAGGAGAAAGGATCCCAATGTTTCCCCATTGAGAAAGATATTTGCTGTGGGCTTTTTGTAGCTGGCTTTTAAGATGCTGAGGAATGTTCCTTCTATCCCTACACTTTGGAAAGTTTTGATCAGGAATGGATGCTGTATTTATCAAATGCTTTCTCTGCATCTAATGAGAGGATCATATGGTTCTTGTTTTTTCTCTTGTTGATATGATCCATTGCATTGATTGCTTCACGAGTGTTGAACCAGCCTTGCCTCCTGGGGCACATCACACTTTGTCGTGGTGAATCATCTTAATGTATTCTTGGACCCTATTGGCTAGGGTCTTGTTTAGAATGTTTGCATCTGTGTTCATCAGGGATATTGGTCTGTAATTCTCCTTTTTGGTGGGGTCTTTGTCTGGTTTTAAAATTAAGGTGATGCTGGCCTCATAGAACGAGTTTGGACGTATTCCATCTCTTTCTATCTTTCATAACAACTTTAGTAGAATAGGATTTGTTTCTTCTTTAAATGTTTGATAGATTTCCCCTGGGGAGCCATCTGGCCCTGAACTTTTGTGTCTTGGGAGGTTTTTGATGACTGCTTCAATTTCCTCCTTGGTTATCAGCCTGTTTAGGTTTTCTGTTTCTTCCTGTTCCAGTTATGGGAGTTTGTGGTTTTCCAGAAATGCGTCCATTTCTTCTAGATTGCCTAATTTATTGGCATAGAGCTGCTCATAATGTGTTGTTCTTTTAAAGATTTTATTTATTTATTCATGACAGAAACAGAGTTAGAGAGGAGGCAGAGACACAGGCAGAGGGAGAAGGAGGCTCCACGCAGGGAGCCTGATGTGGGACTCGATCCCAGGACCCCAGGACCACACCCTGGGCCGAAGGCAGGCACTAAACCACTGAGCCACCCAGGGATCCCCTCATAATATGTTTTTAAAATTGTTTGTTTTTCCTTGCTATTCATTGTGATCTCTCCTTTTTCATTCGTGATTTTATTAATTTGTGTCTTTTTTGTTTTTAATAAGGCTGGCTGATGGTTTATCTATCTTATTAATTCTTTCAAAGCACCAACTCCTGGTTTGTTGATTTGTTCTACAGTTCTTCTGGTCTCTATTTCATTGAGTTCTGCTCAAATCTTTATTAACTCTCTTCTTCTGTTTGGTGTAGGTTTTATTTCCTGTTCTTTCTCCAATTCCTTTAGGTTCAAGGTTAACTTGAGTATTTGACTTTTTTCCAATTTTTTGAGGGATGCTTTTATTGCGATGTATTTCCCTCTTAGGATTGCTTTTGCTGTATCTCAAGATTTTTGAATGGTTGTCTCTTCATTATCATTAGTTTCCATGAATCTCTTTAATTCTCTAATTTCCTCATTGACCCTTTCGTCTTTTAGCAGGATGCTCTTTAACCTCCATGTGCTTGAGTTTCTTCCAAATTTCCTCTTGTGATTGAGTTCTAGTTTCAAAGCATTGTGCTCTGAAAACATGCAGGGGACAGTCTCAATATTTTGGTATCGGTTAAGACCTGATTTGTGACCCAGTATGTAGTGTATTCAAGAGAAAGGTCCATGTGCACTTGAGAAGAATGTGTATTCATTTGCGTTTGGGTGGAAAGTTCTGTATATATCTGTGAAATCCATCTGATCCAGTGTATCACTTAAAGCTCTTGTTTCTTTGGAGATGTTGTGCTTAGAATATCTGTCATTTGCTGAAAGTGCCATGTTGACGTTTCCTACTATTAGTGTATTATTATCTAAGTATGTCTTTACTTTGGTTATTAATTGACTGATATACTTGGCAGCTCCCACATTAGGGGCATAAATATTCATGGTTGTTAGGTCTTCTTGTTGGATAAACCCTTTAAGTATGCTATAGTGTCCCTGTTCATCTCTTACTACAGTCTTTGGGATAAACTTTAATTTATCTGATATGAGGATGGCTACCCCAGCTTTTTTTGAGGGCCATTGGAATGGTAAATGGTCCTCCACCCTTTCATTTTCAGGCTGGAAGTGTCCTTAGGTCCAAAATGAGTTTCTTCTAGACAGCAAATAGATGGGTCTTGTTTTTTTATCCAGTCTGAAACCCTGCATCTTTTGATGGGATCATTAATCCATGCACGTTCAGAGTTACTATTGAAACATATGAATTTAGTGTCATCGTAATACCTATTCAGTCCCTGATTTTGTTGATTATTTCCTTGGGATTCCTCTTTCTTTTACAGAATCTTCCTTAATATTTTTTGCAGAGCTGGTTTGGTAGTCACATATTCTTTCAGTTTCTGCCTATCTTGGACTCTTTTTATCTTTCCTTCTATTCTGAATGAGAGCCTTGCTGGATAAAGTATTCTTGGCTGCAGGTTCTTCTCATTTAGGACCCTGAATATATCCTGCCAGCCTTTTCTGGCCTGCCAGGTCTCTGTGGAGAGGTCTGCTGTTAATGTAATACTTCTCCCCATATAAGTTAGGGATATCTTGTCTCTTTCTACTTTAAGGATTTTCTCTTTATCTTTGGTATTTGCAAGTTTCACTATTAAATGTCGAGGTGTTGAACAGTTTTTTATTGATTTTGGGGGGGTCCTCTCTATCTCCTGGATCTGAATGCCTGTTTCCCTCCCCAAATTAGGGAAGTTCTCAAGTATGATTTGTTCAAATATGCTTCCTGGCCCTCTGTTGCTCTGGGCACCCTCTGGAGCTGCAATTATAGACAGATCTTTCTTTCTGAAGCTGTCATTTATTTCCCTTAACCTTTCCTCATGGTCTTTTAATTGTGTTTCTCTTTTTTTCTCAGCTTCCTTCCTTGCCATTATCTTCTGTTCTGTGTCACCCACTCTTTCTTCTACCTCCTTAACCCTCATCCATAGAACCTTCAGTTTGGATTGCATCTCATTTAATTGATTTTTAATTTCAGCCTGATTAGATCTCAATTCTGCATCATGAAGTCACTTGAATACTTTATGCTTTTTTCCAGAGCCACCAGTATCTTTTTAATTGTGGTTCTGAATCGGCTTTCTGACATTGAACTGGAATCCAAATTGTGTTACTCTGTGGGAAAGAGTACCATTTCTGATTCTTTCTTTTGTGGTGAGTTCTTCTTTCTAGTCATTTTTCTCAGTGCAGAGTAGCTGTATTAGCGGGCTGCATCAAGAGTATCAACCACAACCTAAGGAAATTTCACACTAGATGATTCTACAGAGGTCAGAGATTAGAAATTGAAAACAAAGATGAGAACAAAATAAAACAAAGGACCACTAAAGTGAAAAACACATTTTAAAACAGTAGTAAAAATAATAGGCCAGGAATCCTAAAGAAGAAGAGAAAAAAATAGAAAGAAAAAAGAAAAGAAAAAGTAAAACGAAAGGGGAAGAAGCAAAAGGGGTGGCCTGGGAGATGGTGGTGGTGATGAAGTTGTAGTGAAGGGAGAATGTAGTCTACCTGACGGTTTCTAGAGGTCGATCCTCTTGTAGGTGACTATATTAAGTTCTAAATATTAGAAGATGCTCAGTCCCAAATTTATATACTCCAGAAATACTTGTAGAAGGCCCCAACATTGACCACCAAAACATAAATGAGATAAAAGAGGGGGCCAGAATGGGAATTAGGAATCTCACAGAATGAAGCAGCATGGTATACCAGTTGGTTCTGGGTACATGCTTGTCATATTTTAGATAGTATTAACTTCCATCATTGTTGAACAAAATGAGGCAGAGAAAACAACAAAAAACAAAACAAAACAAAAACATATCTTGTATATCCCCCCAAATTAAGTAGAGTATGTTGAAGGGAATCTAGAAGTGGAAAATATATCTAGGACCTGTAATTGTAGAAATATGAAAGTCAGAAAGGAAGAATCTTAAAAATGAAGAGGTGGTAAAATATTGTAGTTAAGGTGGGAAAAGAGAAAAAAATTGGAAATTTACAGTCTGATACAAAACCGAGTTGTACTGGAAAAAAAAAAAAAAAAGGAGGAGTATCCTCTGGTTCTATATACTGTAAAGCCCTCGACTTCCCCTGGAGCTTCCAGCACTGCTCTGTCAAGAACTTGGTTTTCCCCTGTCCTTCCAGCTGGTCTTCTGGGGGAGGGGCCCGCTGTGTTGATTCTCAGGTGTATGCACCTGGATGAGCTGCCCAGCCCCCTGCCAGGTGCAGGGCTCAGTGGGAGCTGTTTATCCTGTGAGGCCCCTGTTCCCTGGTGGCCCCTCTTGGTCCCAGGCACAGGGTGACACAACGAAGAACAACAACACTGGCGGCGGCCAGCTCTCCAGCTCTAGAGTCAGTTCCCTGCAGTACCTACTGCAGTCTTCGGGTCCACACTGGCCTGGATTCTCCCGGCAGGCGGGTCATTGATCTGCATAGCTTGGGGACGCCCGGTGGCAGGAGAGTCCTCCGCTGTCCTGTTCCCTCCCCGCCTCTGCCTGTCTCGGGGAGAGCTCAGGATCGTGGGCTGTGTCCCTTGCTCCCTGGGATCCCGGGCCTGCGCTGCTGGAATTGCGCTCCCGGGGTGCAGCCCCCTCCGCCCGGAGCCGCCGCCTGAACTTTTGAGGCTCCGCCGGGCGTGCTCCAACCCTTTATCGGGCTTGGCCCACAGTCTGTGGCACGCTCTCCCCCGGTACACTTACTCTCTGAGTGACTCTGGGAGACTGAAGGCTCCACTGCCCCTCCTGCGATTCTGCCTGTTTTCCCTGCTAAGCGCCTTTCCGTCTGGGAAGAATCCGGTGCGGATTTTTAAAGTGCTTCCTCCGGACTGGGCTTTTCTGTCCCAGAGGCTTTTACCACCTGTCCTTAGCTTGGCTCCTCTTGGGGCCCCTCCCCCACTTGATTCTTTTTTAATTTTTTTCCTCCTTCCTACCTTGCTAGAAGTGAAAACCCTTCTCTCTGTCGCGTTCCAGCTGTTCTCTTTAAATCTCAGGCCGAATTCGTAGGTTTTCAGGATGATTTGAAAGTTACCTAGGTAAGTTGGTGGGGACAGGTGACTTGGAGACCCTACTCCTCTGCCATCTTGCCCCGCCTCCCTGGAATTACTTTTAATGGCCACACCGAATATTCGTAGTTGATCGTAAATACAGAGAGCAGGGAGGACATGCATTGCAATGCACGGCAGTGGCCCAGACTTAGGCAAGAGTACATTTTGTTTTTGTTTTGTTTTGTTTTGCTTAGATTTTCTTCCTAATATTACTTTAGGTATTGGACGTGTGGTGCCTGGCTTTCAATTTCTTATTAACTGCTTTGTAATGCCTACTTCTTAGGAGGCCTTTTAACATGATCTTTATTTCATCTAAGCCATTTGCAGCATTGTTTTTGTTTTTTAAATTAGTCAAAGGATAGTTAATTATTGTACTCTGGAGTTAAAAGTCTTCGTGAATTCAGATACACATTATATAGATGTCTAAAAACAAAATACTCATTTTTAAATATGGTGAAATATAAATTGAAAGCAACTGCCATCTGTGGAAAATTTTTCATAGATTTTTTGACTAGAGGAACAAAAGAAGATTCCTACTGTATACCAGCCTTTATACATTATCCAGTAAAATGGCATTTCAATAGATTCACAGTGGGTAACATATGGAATACTCCATAAACCCTGATTAGATTTAATAATGTTTGTATCACTGTTTGGGAACATGTACAAGGAGATGTGACAGCCATATATTATTAACATCAAAATAACTCAGAAAAAAAGCTCCTAATTAAAGCAGAACTGATTTAGAAACTTAGCAAATTTGCAGCCAGAAATAACCACCTACCCACCTGCCCAGGACTTGGGACTTTCTTTTATGCATTACAAAACAGGCTTGCTTCTTAGGACTGCGAGATGGCCACTATGAAAATTTTAATGGGCTGTGACAATACCATTTTCAGCCTGTCCAGAACAGCACAAAACCTAGTCTCAGGAAGGACAACATTGCTGTTCAGTTAAGATTTCAGCCAAGTGGCATCAAAGGAAAGCAAGATGTGGTCTGCAGTTGTGCTGAGCTGCATTCAATGGCTCTCTGTAATTAATTAATATCCTCCTGCTTGGCAAATGCGCATACATTAAACTCAGCATCACAATAGCAAAGATTCACTCATGGTGGGCCTTGGTAATGGATGCACACTTGTCCTGTGGAGCAATGTATGTAGGGCATTTGTGTTTTCATAATAGGAGTCTCTGTGCTTTTTTAACTAGGTCATTTCTAAAAGAGGAAAGAAGCAGCAGGTTAAAGTAAACAGGAGAAGGAGGTTGCTTGATTGGACAATTTGAAAATCTGGTTTAGAAAGATTCTCCGCAACTTCTAAACTGAGTAGTTACAATTAATTTCTGTGCCTGTGTTCTGAAATATAAGCATGTTCAACAGGCTTTATTTTTGTAAACAAGTATCTGTGGGCTTAAGAAAGTTCTTTTTTATTAATTTAACCGTTTTTCAGGGTTGACATTTTCCTAATACTTAAATTGCCTTTATTTTAGATGAAATTTTTCACACCTTTCCCTAACAATCCATATAATTCATTCTTTCTTAACTCATCTGAAAACAAAGATGCCCCTCCAAAAGCAATCACTCTTTTTCCCTGTTGTAAGCTTTGAGGCATATATTTTCCTGTTTTGTAATAATATCAAACCATATGGGTATGTAGTATTGTTGGGTATATTTTAATTATATTATTATCTTGCCCTAAAAATGTATTAGCTCTTTAACTATTAGGTTATCATTTTCCCTAGATCTAGCATCTGTCATTGCTCTTGTTTAATGTATCTCAGCTTCAGTCCAATCTAAATAAAATGTCTTTTTTATTGGCTGAGAGTCCTAAATTGGTAGTAAATGTGCAAATATTTAAATTATTTTCCACATGTTCTTTTTAGATACTTATCCTTATTTCCTACTTTTATCGTGACTGGGAAAAATAATTTATAAGCTGAATAAATATTCTATTTGATTCGTAAAATAAGTTCAAGATAATTCTTATATATATTAGTCTATGTAGCTATATTCATCATTTTTGCTAGTCTATTATTTTTATGTAAACAGTTTCATTCACCAATGAATATTAGAAAGCACTATACATCATTAAAAATCTTTATTCATAGATTATTTCCCAAGATATATTACTATATAAACATATTCTTTCTCCTTCTATCAAAAACTGTCTGTAAGGCATCAAGATAAAAATGATAATGTATTCTACAGACAGGATAAATCAAAAGTGATAAGGATGAAAAAATCAGATTAGACATTCCATTTGCCTACTCAATATGGTGTCTCTTGCTCAGGTTTCCATCTTTACAGAACTTACTGGGTATGTTTCACCCACACTGCAATCAGATTTTCTTTTGTCTACCATCTACTGTTCAGTTAATATGTGTTTAGATGTGTGTTTTATGCAAAAATAACTAACTGCCTAACATTTTGGCACATTTTGCTCTTATGGCTTGACAATGCCTGGGCATTTGTGGATAAATGACATATTTTTTTCTTTGTACATGAGTGAAAATCACTCCCCCCAACTACATACCTCACTTAAAATGAGAATACATGAAGATGCTAAAAGGAAAACTCCAGTAAATCTTTTATCAGAATGATTCAAGTATATACAATAGAAGCGTGCATTAACAGAGTATTTTGTTTTGAGACTTTAAACTGAGCACTAGGGGATCCCTGGGTGGCGCAGCGGTTTAGCGCCTGCCTTTGGCCCAGGGCGCGATCCTGGAGACCCGGGATCGAATCCCACGTCGGGCTCCCGGTGCATGGAGCCTGCTTCTCCCTCTGCCTGTGTCTCTGCCTCTCTCTCTCACTGTGTGCCTATCATAAATAAAAAAAAAAAAATTAAACTGAGCACTAATATACATAACCTGTTCTATCATTTATTTGGAGCTTATCTCTGCATCTAAATTTCCTTAGACCATTCAATGACTGCTTTCAGTATTTTCAGGCATCAACATGTCTTCTTGGGCACCTGGGTGTTACAAAAGAGAGAACACACAGGAGGAAACCAGCCAGGTTCTCTACTTGTGGGCAGCTTAATCACAGATTATTCTTATTGTTGCTATAGCTCTAACTCCATTGCTGTTCTCTGGGTGACTCTGCTGAATACTTAGAAGTCTTCTCTTGCCTTTTTGACAAAGTAGCCCTAAAATGTAAGTGTCAAAGTCTATCTAGGCACATCCACTGGCACTTTTTCTCTCCTCCCTTCATTTCTACATGGAGACACACACACATACACTTCCTCTGGGCTCCTAAGCAAGGCCTATGCAATATTAAATTGCCAGGGGAGAAAGAGAGAGTCACTGACCCCTCTAACTTCAACTGGCACAGAACCCTGAGACTACTTAGATACATAAGTAAAAATTTGGATTCATTAAGAGTGTGTGTGTGTGTGTATGTGTGTGTTGAGTTTGTGATCTAAGTAGAAGTTTGCCTTTTTATTACTGTGGTGAAAAATACCTGAAATCTACCTTCTTAACAAAATTTTAAGTAAAATACAGTATTCTTAACTGTAAGCACAATGTTGTATCACACATCTAGAAGTTTTTCATCTTACATGCCTGAAACTCTATGCCCAATTGAATAGTATCTCCCCATTTTCCCTTCCCCCAGCTCCTGAAACCATCATTATAATTTCTGCTTCTATGATTTTGACTACTTTGGATACCTCATATAAGTGATATCATGCAGTAATTGTCCTTCTGTGTCAGGCTTATTTCACGTAGTATAATGTCCTCCAGGTGCATCTATGTTGTAGCGTATAGCATATTTCTTCTTTTGTGTGGTTGAATAATATCCTGGTGTATGTATATGCCACATTTTCTTTACCCATCCATTGATAGACATTTAGATTCTTTTCACCTCTTGGCTATTGTGAATAATGCTGCAATGAACATGTGAGGACAAATATCTCTTTGAGATCCTGCCTTTTTCTTTTTTTATCCCAAGTGCTGACTTTGAATAATACAATGACATTGAAACATACATGGTTCCTGAAGCTTCATGAAGGTGGTGGGCGTGTTCTGTTACTCCGCAGCCCACTGGAATCTGTGCCCATCCGTCCTTCCCAAGCCGACGCAGACGAGCCAAGTTGGCCATGCCTGAGAATGTGGCACTGCGGAGCAGGGTGCTTGCCGAGGCTACTGGTGGCTGCAGCAAAACTGCCTATAAGGACCATGACAAGCTGACCCAGATCCGCTTCAGCAACATTCCTCGGCCAAAGCTATTGCTGATGCTATTAGAACAAGCCTTGGACTAAAAGGAATGGATAAAATGATTCAAGATGGAAAAGACGATGTGATCATTAGAAATGATGGTGCCACCATTCTTAAACAAATGCAAATGTTACATCCAACAGCCAGAATGGGGGTGGAGCTGTCTAAGGCACAAGATATAGAAGCAGGAGTTGGCATCAACCACATCAGTGGTCATCATTCCTGGCTCTCTTAGATTCCTGTACCAAGCTTCTTCAGAAAGGGATTCATCCAACCATCATTTCTGAGTCATTCCAGAAAGCTTTAGAAAAGGGTATACAAATCTTGACTGACATGTCTCAACCTGTAGAACTCAGTGACAGAGAAACTTTATTAAATAGTGCTACCACTTCATTGAACTTAAAAGTTGTCTCTCAGTTATTCAAGTCTGATTTCTCCAATGAGTGTAAATGCAGTGATGAAAGTGATTGACCCAGCCACTGCTACTAGTGTAGAACTTGGAGATATTAAAATAGTTAAGAAACTTGGTGGGGCAATTGATGACTGTGAGCTGGTAGAAGGGCTGGTACTTACTCAAAAAGTGGCAAATTCTGGAATACCCAGAGTTTCAAAGGCTAAGATTGGGCTTACTCAGTTTTGCTTATCTGCTCTCAAAACAGATATGGATAATCAAATAGTAGTTTCTGACTATGTCCAGATGGACTGAGTACTTTAGGAGGAGAGTACTTTAGGAGAGTACTCAATTTAGTGAAGCAAATTTAAAAAATAGGATGTAAACATAAACCACATCTTCTTTATCCATTCATCTTTCGATGAACACCGAGGCTCCTTCCACAGTTTGGCTATTGTGGACATTGTTGCTGTAAACATTGGGGTGCAGGTGTCCCGGCATTTCATTGCATCTGTATCTTTGGGCTAAATCCCCAACAGTGCAATTGCTTGGTCATAGGGCAGGTCTATTTTTAACTCTTTGAGGAACCTCCACACAGTTTTCCAGAGTGGCTGCACCGTTTCACATTCCCACCAACAGTGTAAGAGGGTTCCCTTTTCTCCACATCCTCTCCCACATTTGTGGTTTCCTGCCTTGTTAATTTTCCCCATTCTCACTGGTGCGAGGTGGTATCTCATTGTGGTTTTGATTTGTATTTCCCTGATGGCAAGTGATGCAGAGCATTTTCTCACGTGCATGGTGGCCATGGTACTAGAGGGTATTATGCTGAGTGAAATAAGTCAATTGGAGAAGGACAAACACATGGTCTCATTCATTTGGGGAATATAAATAATAGTGAAAGGGAATAGAAGGGAAGGGAGAAGAAATGGGTAGGAAATATCAGAAAGGGAGACAGAACATGAAGACTCCTAACTCTGGGAAACAAACTAGGGGTGATGGAAGGGGAGGAGGGGAGGGGAGGGGTTAATGGGTGACTGGCACTGAAGGGGGCACTTGACGGGATGAGCACTGGGTGTTATTCTGTATGTTGGCAAATTGAACACCGATAAAAATAAATTTATTATTAAAAAAACATTCTTGAAAACAAAAAAATTTAATTTAATTTAAAAAAATAAAAAATAGGATGTAATGTCCTCCTCATACAGAAGTCTATCCTGAGAGATGCTCTATGTTTTCTTGCATTACATTTCCTGAACAAGATGAAGATTGTGGTGGTTAAGGATGTTGAAAGAGAAGACATTCAATTCATTTGTAAGACCACTGGAACCAAGCCAGTTGCTCATATTGACCAATTCACTGCTGACATGCTAGGATCAGCTGAGTTAGGTGAGGAGGTCAATTTAAATGGTTGTGGCAAACTGCTCAAGATTACAGGCTGTACAAGCCCTGGAAGAACAGTTACAATTGTTCATGGATCTAACAAATTGATGATTGAAGAAGCTGAGCGCTCCATTCATGATGCCCTATGTGTTATTTGCTGTTTAGTGAGGAAGAGAGCTCTTATTACAGGAGGTGGTACTCCAGAGATAGAATTGGCCCTGCGGTTAACTGAATATTCACGAACAGTAAGTGGCATGGAATCCTACTGCAATCATGCTTTTGCAGATACTATGGAAGCCATTCCATCTACACTAGCTGAAAATGCTGGCCTGATTCCCATTTCTACAGTAACAGAACAAGGAAACCAGCATGCCCAAGGAGAAAAAATTACCAGCATTAATGTCTGAAAGGGTGATATTTCCAACATTTTGGAGGAACTGGTTGTCCAGCCTTTGTTGGTTTCAGTCAGTGCACTGACTAGCGACTGAAACCATCCAGAGCATTCTGAAAATTGATGATGTGGTAAACACTCAGTAATCAGATTAACACTGGCCAACTGGTGCTGCTGTGGCCACTAACTGCTGTGTGCGTCTGGAGTGGAAAATCACCTTCGTGTTTTTGCTTTTTAGAAGATTTGTTTCCTTTATGAATCCCTACGCCTGGTCTTCCAGTTGGCACTTGCTTGAAAAATTGTATTGACACAACTTAATTAAAATATTAAATGTTTGATTTCAAAAAAAGAGAAACACATATATGGTTCCTAAGATCATGTAATTTTTTGAGATGTCAAAAATACCTACAGACAGCAAACACAGTAAAGATAGATTTGCAAACCTAGTTTACATCTATATCACAAACTGAACACTACTGAAGGTATTTGGTTATTGTTTGTTTTCCTCAAGCAGAAAAATTTCACACGGCATAATTTATCTTTCCAACAAAAGAAAGAAAAAAAGGAATGCATTCTCAGGAAGTAATACCACTGTATTTCAAAAACTTCTTCCACATATAGCATCTAAAAATGCCTTTCAGAATTAAAGAATGTGATTTCATACTTAAAACATACATTAAATTGATGTTAGAAAAAGCATAGCATCTATTAGGGATGCAGTAAAATCAATAAATTCTTATATATATCCATGTATAGTCACATATACATATACACATAAATGTATACATAGAAAATCTTAAAAATTAAATGAAGAGTTGTTAACAAGCATAAGAAATATGTTGCAAAAATTATCTGTCTAAAAAAACTCTAACAAGAATAAAATTTTCCTAGTGGACATTCTGGCTCAGGGTCAGTCCAGAATAAGCTATTACCATATTGACTAAACTGAGGGAAATATTCTGAAATGTTTTTCTTCCATGATGAAGATACTATTAGATTAGTGCTCCTTATATCCTGAAATGCACTTGTTTTCAACCTTGTAAAAATTTTTAGTAAGTGAGGATGAGATTAGGGTTATGGTTAGGGTTACATGAACATCTAAAGAAAGTTCATATAAGGTGATGGCATGAATGCATTCTGATAAGTGAATATAGATCTTCAAAGCTCAGGGAATTGGGAGTTACAAATTTAATGTCAGGAGTGACAAACAGCCCAGATTGTAAACAAGCAAGAGTCCTCGATAAGCAATCAGGTTAGAAATACGAAGTATGTTTCAAGGCCATTTTTTTTTTACATTCGAGTAATATGCCTGTCTTTATGATAGTTTATTGTAGGTAAAATTTAGGATGATGTTGCCATGTACTTATTTGATCCTTTAACCCTGTTTTAGAGATCACAGGACATACAAAAGTTGTGCAAAATTTACTTTAACTATCATTTGCCCTCAATCTAGAATTGGAAGGCTTACTGTAAAACATACAACTAATTTAAATAATATGTTCAAGTATTTCCATTAAAGAAATCAAAGTATTCACTTTTTCTCATATTAGTGCTTCCATTTTATCTGAATACTTAAAGAATCTAGCATTATTTACAGCTGGTAGTAACTTTAAAAAATTTCCATTCTAGTTGCTTATTTTGCAATGGGAGACATGAATCCTACAGGTTACCCTGCCATGGAAAAAAGGCATGAAATCTCTGTGTCAGTTCATAGGTCTTTCAAATATACAGATTTGGCTCTTTATGAGTAAATTTTGTTTGGCAGACTTTTCCCTTTTTGTTGCCACTTCTTTACCACGTTGGTGATTTTAGTTAAGGAAAGATAAATAAATGACAAAGCATTATCAGCTGAATTTGAAACTACAACTTGGACTGAAAATGCATTATTAGAAACTATCTATAATTCAGTACAAGAATCCCAAAACCTGAAATGGACCATATTAAAACAAATGTAAAAAAATGATAATAAAATGCCCAAAGAATTCAAAGAACTATTTTACAGTAAGAAATCAGTCCCAAATACCTAGACATTCATTCCAAAGCAGCAGCAGATATAGCAGAAATACCTGGTATAGTAAAAATTTAAAAATAAAAATAACAGTGTACAGTAATGATGAGAGTTATTTGCAGATACTTGGCATCATGTCTAATTAATTTCATAACTATATATAGTTATTGTTGAGTCTATAATATTATGTCTTAAAGTCCTTTATACCCTAACTCTGTCACTCCCCAAAATAATAAAAGTCAATTCCTCAGGGACATACCCTTTGCCAAAAGTCATACTGACTACATATTTTGCATCATTGGCATTTGTAGTTAAATGACTTTTTATGGTCATTGGGAACTGTTACCACAGATTATGGGATAGGATATTTTGCTCTCTTAGCTAAAGTTATAATTCCAGACTATTCTGTGTTTTGAGGATGTATCAAAGCCAAACAGGGATCCATGGGTGTCTTGGCGATTTAGCGCCTGCCTTCAGCCCAGGCCGTAATCCTGGAGTCACGGGATCGAGTCCCTCGTTGGGCTCCCTGCATGGAGCCTACTTCTCCCTCTGCGTGTGTCTCTGCCTCTCTCTCTCTCTCTGTCTTCCATGAATAAATAAATAAAATCTTAAAAAAAAAAAAGCCAAACATATTCAGACCAAGAGCATGTTCATTGAATCAATAAGAATGTTAATGGAGCACTGTTAAGGTACCACTGTGATCTAGATTGGATTAGATGAGAGGAAGTCTCTGTTCTATTTTCCTTGGCTTTGCAGTTCTCACTGTTTTCATAGAGGCTTATCTCCAAGTTATCAAAGAGCCCAAGTATGGAACCCCGTGTTTCATAGATGGTTCAATATGTCATCTTCCAAACAACTCTTCTGTTACCAGTTAGGTTCCTACAAACAAGTAAGATGATACTCCTCTGTATAAAAATCATTGATTACTTGCCTCAAAGAAAACTTGAGAACCCTAATATGCATTCAATACCTTCCCAGGTATAAGGAAGAAAAGACTTGCCATATGTTCCTAAGTTTGATAGGTGGCTCTATACAACAAACTGATAATAGATTAAAGGAAGAAAAGATACACAGATTTAGTAATGCTTAATATGATGTACACAAGGACATCACAGGGGGAAAAAGTGGATACCTAAATAAGTGGTGAGATTTGAGAGCTTTTATGCCATCTTATGGGAAAGAAGATATAGGCTACTTAGAGGAAAAGACTTTTAAGAAAGATGAATAGGAACATAGAAGAATAAATGGAAGATATGATAGTGTGTGACACAGTTTGGGTCATATGTCAACTTCTAGTCTCCTCTTCTTTTTTAAAAAATGATTTATTTATTTAGAGAGAGAGCAAGTGGGAGGAGGGGCAGAAGGAGAGAGAGAATTCTGAAGTAGACTCCCCACTGAGCATAGAGCCTGCCAGGGGGCTTGATCCTAGGACCCTGAGATCATGACCGGAGCCGAAATCAAGAGTTGGCTGCTTCGCCAACTGAAGCACCCAGGCACCCCTACTCTCCTTTGATAAGAGTCAATCTTCCTTGGTTGATGAAACTCCCAGGAAGATTTATAACACATGAGTTCCTTTTAGAGGATATGTCATTAAGCAGATAAGGAGAGTTCAGAGAAAGCTTCTCCTTACATTTGCTGTTTTTCCAAGTGCCTTCAACTCAAAATCAATCATATGTCAAAGAGGCATGTTTTAGGTGGCCTGTTCTGCCACCTATCACAGTCTTATCTTCCTCTACATCTCCCTGCATACTCAAACTATGTTTTCCCATAATAGTTAGAGTTCTTTGGTAACTCCGGATACATTTATATCTTTCCTCATGCTATTCTCATTGTCTGGAATGTCTTCTCTCTAGATTGAGAAATCCTTCCTATACTTCAAGATGGAACTCAAAAGTTACTTCCCTCTGAGATCGTGCCTAATAATCTCAGAATCACTTCCTGCTATGCATTTCCACATCGTTCTTGAATTCCTCTATGGAACTTAGTTTATGTTACTATGTATTTTTATTTATTTATGTAACAGGGGAAGCAGTATAGTATGGTGGTTAAATACATAGTTTTGTGTTGTGGGAGAATGGGGAAAGGTACCCAGATTCAAATCCTTAATCCACCACTTATTACTGAGATGGCTTACTTTTGAGAAAGTCAGTTGATCTCCCTGAGGCTAATTTCATCATGTGGAAAATTGAGTTAGTAATAGCATATATGCATATAGGGCCATTGGGAGGGTTAAATATGACAAGACTTATAAAGCATTTAACTCAGTGACTGCTTTATTGTAGAGTTCAATAAACATTACTTTCTGCTATTGCTGCTCTGCCTCTCAACACTAGTTTATAAATTCAGTGAGGGTTAGAAACCATGTCTCATCACTTTACTTTCTTTAGTTAGTCTCTAACAGTTTTGTATACAGTGTTGCTACATGATAAATGATGCTGAGAACTAAATATACAGTAAAGCTGGAGGTTGGACTTGATCTAATTAATGTATGTCCATGCATGTTATGAATATTAAATAACAATACTGACCTTCCAAAATATCAAACTCAAATTGTATAATCATAACTTTTACGTTACTCTAAATACAACTGTTTATATGCCAATCTGCATAGTTATGTATTGCCTAACACCTGCTATTTTTTAACTGCCTTTGATTCTATGTAACATTCTTAATAATTTATTAAATATGCTTTAATCGAATATTCATATAATATCCACTCTTATCAGTAGTTAGGAATTAACAAGTAGACTTACTATTAATAATCTGTGTTCCATTAGTCCTAAGAATGTTTTTGTTATTATTGTTAGTGTGGAGTGTGTGTGTGTGTGTGTGTGTGTGAATGTAACTAGTATCTCTTATGCCTTTGAGCAGAAGAAAACTGATCCTATCACTTCCTTATTTAAAACTCACCAAAGACTTAGAATTTTCTCAGGAAAAACTTCAAAATGCTTAAGAGACCTGTAGAATCTGGCCCCTAAGTACCTCAGGAACTTTCTACCTCCTATCTCCCACTTACTCCAGAGGCTCTCACATTCAGGCCTTTTCCTCTTCTTTGTGTTCCTACAATATTTAATATCTATCAGAGCCTTCATACACCCTTACCCCAGTGTCCCTCCTCTTGGCTCTTCCCTTTCAGGTCTCAGTTAAGTCTCCCAAATATGCATTCTTTAATAGCCTCTGCTTTACAATCACATTTATTTTTCAATTTGTAATTTTATTTTATTTTTTTCTTTGTGTTTAAAACAATTTTTTTAATTCATGAGAGACACAGAGGGAGATGCAGAGACATAAGCAGTGAGAGAAGCAAGCTCTTCACAGGGAGCCCTATGTGAGTCTTGATCCTGGGATCCCAGGATCATGCCCTGAGCCGAAAGCAGATGCTCAACCGCTGAGCGACCCAGGCATCCCTATTGCTTTGTTTATTGTATGTCTTCCCACAAAACTATGTCTATGAAAGCATTGACCAATGACTTTTTGTGAATATTTACTACCATATCCTCAGCACCTAAAAGATACCTGACACATGGCAGGTACTTAATAAATATATTTGAGTAGATAAATGAAAAAATCACTCTGCTGGGTGTCTAAGAATGTGAAGGTAGCCCGTCTTCAAAGGAAGGGTAAAAATAAATCTACAAAAGATGAAAAGGAAGTAAATAATGAAAGGAGGTAGAGAAAAGCAGTTCTGAGTGTACCTCTTACCTTTGTCATCACATTTGTAGCTTTAAGTGGAGACTGATTTAAAAACATTTTCTTTATACATGGCTGAATCAGGCCATCTGTGGAAAAGTGGGGTCATTACAAAATGGTTTCATCTCTCCAGTAACATAATTGCCTCCTATATGTTAAAAACTGGGGATCCTAGTTCAAAATTTTTATAATTAACTATGCTATCTTTGTTATATTGTGTCCTATCCCTAAGTTTTGTAATATGATTTTTTTAAAAAATTTTGTAATCTATATCCTAAACTATTTTATTGTGTTGAATCCAAGTGGAAATTAAAACATTCATTCCTTATTGTCCCTGCTAATGTTTCACATTTTAAAATATTTGTCCACACATATTCATCACATAATGTGTGATTTATAAGTAAATTCCGACTACTTTGATATATCTTAATATTATTTTTAAAGGATAAATTTCTATGAAATATAAATTTTTACTAAAAATATATTCAAACTGAAACATTAATATTTTGTTTTTAGCATTTAGAGAAATGTTTTCTGGCAGATTATGGAAAGAAGAAATGATATTTATAATCTTCAATAGAGTGTATATTTGTAACTTCCTTTTATTTTAATGAATAATTATGCCATGTTGCTAACGAAAGCTTGTGTGAAGGTTAAGTGGATCTCAAGTTGATTTTCCCCTGTTCTCAACAATCCAGCAATAACACTATTTCAAATTTCAAGTTTTTTTAATTAAATGCATAACTAATGTACTCCCTATGAAAATGAGAAATTTTAAGAACTGATTTAACTCAATTACCTGTGAGATACATAAACTCCTTCATTCCCAGTGCCCTGCTAGTGCTTATTTTGGTTCTACTGGAACAAATTTTCTGTGGTAACAATTACTCTTTATATCAAAATGAGTAAAATGATAAATAGTGTTCTCTGCCTAGTATTTGATAAAGCAATACTATGTAGGGTAGGAAAAATTTTTCCTCACCCCTCTCAGGGTCTCTGGGTAGGTCTAAAAATTAAACTGACAAAGAGATTAAGAGGAGAAAAGCATACAGATTCATTGAATATAACTTTGACATGACATGGGAACCTTCATTAGGAAATTAAGAGCCAAAGAAATTGTTAAACCTCTTTTTTATGCTAGATTTGATAAAGCCTAGGAAGTTGTGGAAAGATATAATAGGGCAAAAAGCATACGTTAAATGTATTAAACTGAGGG
The DNA here is from genome assembly GCF_048164855.1 of Canis lupus baileyi. Classification (NCBI taxonomy): domain Eukaryota; kingdom Metazoa; phylum Chordata; class Mammalia; order Carnivora; family Canidae; genus Canis; species Canis lupus. The sequence continues at coordinate 53,552,485 of NC_132876.1, read as the reverse complement.
GAAATTAGCAAGACCTGTCCATTCAGAATCTTTTCAGTATCCTTCCATCTTGGAGATAAGGGTATTTTGTTTCCTCAGGGTATAAGGAAGGCACTTTACACATGGAGGCCTTATAACTTGCTTCAGGAGAAAGTCAGAGTGACCTTCCTGCTTCCTCCTTTCTCTTAAAATTTTGAATATGCCATGGCGCCATATTTTGGAGTAACATGTCCTGAACCCTATCAGCTACTTTGCCAGTTAGAGGGCGAGGGTTAATAATACCTACCTTTAACAAATTTATAGACAGGTAGGTACAGCTACCAAAAATAGTGAAAACCGATATATAATATACCTAAAAGTGTAAAGAAAATAATTTGCTTTTGAGTAAATGCCTATGGATGAATACAGCTGTTTCAGGTTGAATTTTAAATCCATACTATTGCAGTATTACTAAGGAATATACTCTATAAATTTACATATATTCACACAAAAATATAGATGATAAAGTTCTATATAATTCTGTATAGTACATAAATACCCAAGTAACTGAAGATTGCTTCCCTAGGTCAGATTGTCAAGTGAGTTAATATAAAAAGGCTTTGTGGGATCTATGATATATGTTTTATAAATTAAGTATCCAGATTCGGATCAACATTAAGATCAAATGGTTTAAAATGAATATTTAGGGCAGCCTGGGTGGCTCAGCGGTTTAGCGCCGCTTTCAGCCCAGGGCGTGATCCTAGAGACCCGGGATCGAGTCCCACGTTGGGCTCCCTGCATGGAGCCTGCTTCTCCCTCCGCCTGTGTCTCTGCCTCTCTCTCTCTCTCTCTCTCTCTCTCTTTCTCTGTGTGTCTCTCATGAATAAATAAATAAAATATTTAAAATAAAATAAAATAAAATGAATATTTATAAAAGTTTAACATTTTACCTGCTACTGTTTTAAAATGTTGAGCACATTTTAGTTTATCAGCCTTGCAATGAACACTTATCTTAGGAAAAAGATGATGTGTTTTAATTCACAGTTATTTTGATGAACTTCCAAGCTGGAAAAATTAAAAATGTCTTTGTAGAAGGAGGAATTTGAGTCAAATGGTAAAAGAAAAATTACTCTAAGTTGCTTTTCCTACCTTATCTTTGATAAGTTTTTTATATGTATTAGATATGCTCACTTTACCACCTTAGACTTATACTTATTCTGAAGATATAAAATACTATGATTACCCCATCTTGGAAATTCTTCTTGGAAAGCACATTGTTTTCTAAGGATTCTTCTCTCTAAATATTTCAAAAACTCCCAAGGTTGTTTAAGCAGGTGGGAAAAGGTCATTCCACTTTTCAATCCCAGGATAGTCTAATCATCCTCCCCAAAGTACCCCATAATTTTTGTCACTCATAATATTCCTGTTATGTGCTAGGCACTATTGTAGGTGTTGATTTTATTTTCAGTCAATAAAACATGAAAGGTCAACTCAGGGGCCACATTTTTAAGTAGGGAAAGACAGGCAATAAAGAATTAAAAAAAGAAAGATAATGTCTGATAGTTATAAGTTTGCATAATAAAACAAAGTAAGCAAGAGTAATAGTGATGTAAGTGGATATTTTAAGATTTATTTATTTTAGAAAGGAGGAGGGGCAGAGGGAGAGGGAAAGAGAGTCTTAAGCAGGCTCTGCTGCTGACTGCAGAGCCTGATGCAGGGCTTGATTTCATGATCCTGAGATGGTGACCTAAACCAAAACCAAGAGACAGTAGCTCAACTGACTGCACCAACCAGATGCTCTGAAAGTGGATATTTTAGATTGAGTGGTTAGGGAAAGCCTCTGTGAGGAGGTGACTTTTAAGCTGAGATTGATTGATCTGGTGAAAAGAGAAACACTCTAAGCAGGAAGAACAGCAAGTGCAAAGGCCCTTAGTTGGGTATGAAAGCTTGGTATATTCAAGGGGAAAAAAAAACAACAACAAAAGGTTAATGTGGCTCAGCGTAGTGCTTAAGAGGAAGAATGAGATTCCATTAGGTTCCAGGGGTGAGTAGAGGCCAGATAATGTGGATCATCATAAACCCTGAAAAGGAGTTTAGATTTTATTCCAAGTGTTGTAGTAAATTGTTATAGGGTTTTCACGAGAGGATTAACATTTTTGATACCAAGAGAGTCCACTTAAAAGGACAACAACAGTAACATTCGAATAGAGATGACAAGTAGCAGTTGAATTCCTCAGGGGACATATTGGGGCTAGATATATAATTTGGAGGGGGACAGTCACCAATATACATGGTATTTAAAGTCATGTGAATTACTTAGATCAGTTAAATAGCATGTAGATAGAGGACTCAGGACCAAGCCTTCAGGGTACTCTAAAATTTTATAGAAGTTACCAGAAAAGGAGAGGAGATAAGACAATATTTTAAGCATGAGGGTGGGTGTCATAGAAACTGGCTAAATGTATCTGAATCTACTGAGACATCAAAAGGAGGACAGAGGGGTGAACATTGAATTTGGTAATATGATGGTTGTCATAAAGAATACATTTCTAGGGATCCCTGGGTGGCTCAGCAGTTTAGTGCCTGCCTTTGGCCCAGGGTGCGATCCTGGAGTCCCGGGATGGAGTCCCACGTCAGGCTCCCGGCATGGAGCCTGCTTCTCCCTCCTCCTGTGTCTCTGCCTCTCTCTCTATGTCTATCTTGAATAAATAAATAAATCTTAAAAAAAAAAAGAATACATTTCTATCATATCAAAAGAACACTAGACTAGGCATTATGCAAGGGACTATCATGATGTCTCCAGTAGGTGAGGAAAAATAATTTTCCCTCTACCCTTCTGACTCCCTCACTGAGACTCCCATGTAATAAAAGATAGATTAACCAAAGAAAATCAAACAGAAGTTTATTAACATATATACTCATGAATACATGGAAAATACCCAGGAAAAATGAGTAACTCCCTGAGGAGCCTAAGGTACCAGTTTCTTTTTTTTTTTAACTTAAGGTTTCTTTCTTTTAATTCCAGTGTAGTTAACGTACAGTGTTATATTAGTTTCAGGTGTACAATATGGTGATTCAGCAATTCTCTACATTACTCAGGGTTCATTATAAGTGTACTGTATATATATATATATATATATATATATATATATATATATATTTTTTTTTTTTTTTATTGGAGTTCAGTTTGCCAACATATAGCATAACACCCAGTGCTCATCCCTCCAAGTGCCCCCCTCAGTGATGTGTACTCTTTAATCCTCATCCTTATTTCACCCATTCCCCCAACTCAACTCCCCTCTGATGACCATCAGTTTGTATTCTATGGTGAAAGTCTGTTTCTTGGTTTGTCTCTTTTTTCCTGTTCTTGTTTGTTTTGTTTTGTTTCCTTCATTCTGTGGAATTTCCAAATTCTGTGGAATTTTTTTTTGACAATTTACTCTTTATTGATTAAAAATGAAGGAAACATGCAGCAAAATACAAAGTCAAAAAAAGGGAAGGGGGAGGTAAAATATTTTACATCTTCCATAATCTACCAGACATCATAGGAGGAACCTCCATTTATTGATACACCATTATTCTATCCTCAGATTATTAAATAGTATCAGCTGGCTCTAGGATTTGGTTCAAAACTTAAGCAAAAACCCCAAACAAATCCATTAGTCACTTAGAATAAGACCATACATTTCACAAATGGCATTGGCACATGTTATCTTGTGCTAAATTAGTCTCTACCCCAAGGGACCTGGGGATCCTGGGGACCTAGAAACAGAGGTGCACCCTTAGCCACTGCTCCTGGAGAGAAGCAAGGTCGCTCACTAAGGTCGCTCATATGAATGAGATAATATGGTATTTGTCTTATTCTGACTGACTTATTTCCCTTTGCATTATACTCTGTAATTCCATCAATATTTGTTGCAAATGGCAAGATTTAATTATTTTTTATGGCTGAATAATATTCCAGTGTGTGTGTGTGTGTGTGTGTGTGTGTGTGTGTGTGTACCACCTCTTATGTATCTATTCATCCATACATGCACACTTGGGCTGTTTCCATAATTTGGTATTGTAAATAATGCTGCAAATAACATAGGGATGCATCCCTTTGAATTTGTGTATTTTTGTATATTTTGGGTAAATACCCAATAGTGTAATTACTGGATCATAGGGTAGTTCTATTTTTAAATTTTTGAGGCACTTTCATACTGTTTTCCATACTGGCTGTACCAGTTTATACTCCCACCAACAGTGCAGGAGAGTTCCTATTTCTCCATATCCTCTCCAACACTTGTTTCTTGTGTTTTTGACTTCAGTCATTCTGACAGGTGTGAGATGATATCTCATTGTAGTTTTGATTTGCATTTTCTGATGATGAGTTATGTTGAGCATCTTTTATATGTCTGTTGGCCATCTGGATGTCTTCTTTGGATAAATGTCTGCTATGTCTTCTCCCCATTTTTAAAATTGGATTATTTGTTTTTGAGGTGTTGAGTTCTATAATTTTCTTTATATATTTTGAATACTAAACCTAAGCTACCAGTTTAAATACCATCTTCAGCTAAAGATAAAAGAAAGAAAGGTGTAAGGACACTCATTATGGGGAAGGGGCATATGGATAAGGAGGGAATTCACCATAAACAAGGGTACAGTTTTTATGCATATTTAAATCTTCAACTTAACCAGTGATACTCTGGATACCACTGAATCTCTTGTGATATAGAGTCATACTTCTCTTCCCACTACAGAGAAGGAGACATCCTTTGTAAATGTAAGTTTCCCTTTCAAAAAAGTAACTTTTACTCTTTTCAGAGCTTTTCTTGTGTCTACGGTTTCTCAGTCATCTCAAAATAATCGATAACATCTGCCTATTTCTTAAATGGATTATTTGTGTTTTGGGTGTTGAGTTTGGTAAATTCTTTATAGTTTTCGGATACTATACCTTTATCAGATATGCAAATTTGCATTTCCAAATATCTTCTCCCAGAGAAAGACAAATACCATATGATTGCATTCATATGTGGAATTTAAGAAACAAACAGATGAACATGGGGCAAAAGAGAGAGAAACAAACCATAAAACAGACATAACTCTAGCAAAAAAACTGAGGGTTGCTGGAGGGGAGGTGGGCAGGGGGATGAGTTCTATGGGTGATAGGTATTAAGGAGAGCACTTGTGATGAGCACTAGGTGTTGTATGTAAGTAATGAATCACTGAATTCTACTCCTGAAATTAATATTTCACTTTATGTTAACTAACTGAGGTTAAAATTAAAATATGAATAAATAAATAAATAAATAAATAAATAAATAAGCCAAGGAGGCATATTTTAGGGTGGCATATTCTGCTTCCCTTCACTAAATGCTAATCCTAGATGGATGGGTGCCTTCTATCTCTTTCTACAACTCTGAAGTTTGAATACTAGTATTTCACTGCCTTTTTGATAAGATTACTCAGCTATTAGAAATGACAAATACCCACCATTTGCTTCAACATGGATGGAACTGGAGGGTATTATGCTGAGTGAAGTAAGTCAGTCGGAGAAGGACAAACATTATATGTTCTCATTCATTTGGGGAATATAAATAATAGTGAAAGGGAATATAAGGGAAGGCAGAAGAAATGTGTGGGAAATATCAGAAAGGGAGACAGAACGTAAAGACTGCTAACTCTGGGAAACGAACTAGGGGTGGTAGAAGGGGAGGAGGGCGGGGGGTGGGAGTGAATGGGTGACGGGCACTGGGGGTTATTCTGTATGTTAGTAAATTGAACACCAATAAAAAATAAATTAAAAAAAAAGATTGTTATGAAGAATACAGAACATAATAGAAGGGAAAGTATATCGTAAATGGTAAAATTCCATACAAATGCAAATTAATGTTAGAATTATTTCTAATACTAGATTATAAACTATTTAAGGGGCTGGATTGGCTTTAATGATCATTACATCCATCACAATGCTTAGCATAATACTAACTAGTGAGTTTAATGGCTGCTCAAAAAACTAAAATAAAAATTTCCTAAATGCAATAAAAGGATGAAAAGGAATGATAGTGTCTACTAGCTCTATTTTACCTGCAGTTCCAGTTAGGATTTGTGACTTCCTTGCAATTGTGAAAGATTTCCAATGCTGACTCATGCCATCTATCCCTTTTACAAGATAATCACTTTGAAGACAATAAGTAAAGGACTTGGAGATTGGTCTGCTTTCCATTTGTTATTTCTAAGATAAGCCATGCCCAGAATTTTTCAAATTTTCTCACTTTGGTATACAGAATTTCTGAATTTATTTTTTGTCTAGGAGAACAAATTTATGAAGTTACGTATCATTACATAGACATTTGTAGCTGGTAAGAAAAATGTTATGATAGATGGGAAACATAGTTTTTTTTTCCCTTTTTTATCTTTTGCTTTTCTCTGTGTGGTACAGATGTTGAGCCTTGTGAAATATACAGTTTAGTACTTTGCATTGCAAATAGAGTACAAGTAAGTGACCTTTGATAACTTTTATGCCTAGCAACAGACTCTATGGCATGAGTCTGTTAGTTTAGGTAAGAGAGACTAGCAAACAAAAATCTCACTTTCATTCTGTGCTAGGAAATGAAGAGTATTCATATTTCTGCAACTGTTAAACAAGATGTTTAACAATTTCTTAAAAGTCAAAGAATATATGGTAATAGTCTCAAATGTGTATGTAGCAGTATATGAGATCCATTTTTGCTAAAAAAAGAAAGAGTCAGAAATGCATTAATTCTTTCAGTCTATTAAGGTCAAAATGGACTTGGGGATTGAAAGATTTAGTGTTAATTGTTATAGCAAGGGAAAGTTTTGGTGTTGCTAATGTGAATGCTAATATTTAAGTAGCATAAGAAAGAACATAGGTAGGGTCCTGTGTCACTTTTAAAAATCACCTTGTATCCAATAAGTTTCAGCTGCAAAGTAATTTTCCAGAAATGGTCTGAGAAAAAAAAAAAAAAGAAATGGTCCAATGTTCTCCATTGACTTCCATTGTAAAACAAGAGCTGTGTTCTCCTTGAAAATAAATTTGGCCCCAAGTTAATAATAAAGCATACTGCAGAATTCAGAAAATCTTAAATATATAAGATTTATCTTTTTATAAATCACATATTTATATTTGTAAATTTTAAGATTAATCTTAAAATAATAAAATCACATTTTTAGTGCTGATGAAATAATAGTAAAATAATAGTACCATTTCTTAGTGCCTGATGAAATAATACTACCATAAAATATTAATACACTATAGTGGACCTTATAATAGCATGCCCCAAACTGTGTTATTATCCTTCTTTTTCAATTCTAAGCATTTTACCTTTCATGTAAAAACATTTTACTTCTGTGATCATTATATTTTTTAAATGTACCTCTAATATTTATTTTTTTAAGATTTTATTTATTCATGAGAGACACAAAGAGAGAGAGGTAGAGACATAGGCAGAGGGAGAAGCAGGCTCCATGCAGAGATCCCCATGTGGGACTAGATCCCAGGACTCCCGGATCACAGCCTGAGCCATAGAAGAAAGACTAGAAGAAAATGCTCCAAACTGTTCACAATATTTGCTTCTGAGTTTATTGGAAGTTATAGTTTATTTGTTTTTGTTTTCTAACTTGCCCAAAGAGATTTTTTTTTTTTTTTTTTTTTTTTTTAAGGAGAGAGAAAGAGAGAGTGGCAGAGTTGGTAAAGCACCCAACTCTGGGTTTTGGCTCAGGTTGTGACCTCAGGGTTCTGAAATTGAGCCTGAGTTGAGCCTTGCACTCAGTGTAGATTCTGCTGGGCATTCTCACTCCCTCTTCCTCTGCACCTCTCATGTATGTATGTGCTCTCTCTTTAATAAATAAATAAATAAATAAATAAATAAATATATATATATATATATCTTAAAAAAAAGAGAGAGAGAAGAGAGAGTGTGCACACATGTGTGAGTGGGCAAGGGAAACAGAGGGAAAGGGAGAGAGAGAATCTTAAGCAGGCTCCAGGCCCAGCATGACATGAAACAAAAATCAAGATTCAGAAACTTAATCAACCAAAACATCCAGGCACCCATAATGAGATAATTTTCTATATCCTCTATAATCAGAAGAAAGTACTGTAATTTCTTTCTTTAATGATAAATTTATATATAATGATGTCTTTAGTTAGACACATAAATATATTTGATTCATTTCTATTTTGGTACTGGTTATTATCACTTTTTTGATAAAATTTTAAAAACAATGATGTAATTAATTTCTGGATAAACAACTTGTCTAGAGCATACTTCTCAAGGTATATCCAGGACTGGCAGCCTCAGCATCACCTAGGAAATTGTTAGATATCTAATTCTCAGGCTCCTGGGCTCAATCCCAGCAAACAGCAATCTGGGTTTTAGCAAGCCCTTTGGGTAATTAAGATTCTAGAACAATAACAGAATTTCTCCCCATTCTCTTTCCTCTCACTTTCTCTCTCTCCCTCTTCTCCCTTTTTTTTCATACCTTCCTCTTGCCTTCTGTCCTTCTCCTTTTCCCCCCTCTCCTTCCCCTCTTCTTGTGGGATACACACACACACACACACACACACACACACAAACCATATATATACAGCCTATATATAGAATTCACGGTTACCTCTCTCTGAATAGAATACGTGTATTTAGAAAGAGAATATTTTTTTCTAAGTTTTTTGTTATTTGTTTCTGACCTACCTTGTTCATTAAAAGATAACTAAGTTTTCTGGTATTTGTACTTATATACTTTCATTTAACAAACATGTTTTGCATTGTTATACATTAGATAGTTCTGCATAATTTACTAATTTTTTAACCTCATTAACCAATATAATGATTCTAGCATATTATTATAAACTGAATTGTGTCCCCCTCCAAATTCTTATGTGAAGCCCTAGCCCCCCAGAATCTCAGAATGTGACTGACTATATTTGGAGATAGGGTTTTAAAGAGGCAATTATATTAAAATAAGGTCCTAGTTTCTGCCCTACTCCAATATGACTACTGTGCTCATAAGAAAAGAAGATGAAGACACAAACACAGGTAGAAGTACTGCTATGTGAGGATATACTGAGAAGGTGGCCATCCATAAGCTAAGGAGAGAGGCCACAAAAGAAACCAAACTTGCCAACACCTTGATATTGGACTTCTAACCCCAGAATTGTGAGAAAATACATTTCTATTGTTAAAGCTAGTCAGTCTGTGGTATTTGTAATGGCAACCCTAACAAATTAATACATAAGTGTTTATAAAAATGATATAATTCAATCTTAACATCTAGTGATTGCCTTTAAGATACTATCAGGTCATGTTCCTTGACAGAAAGCTACAGCTTTACAAAGAGTGCCAGAGACCAGTATGAAAAACTGCTCACCATGCACAACAACATGCTAAAGCTCTATGAGAATCTTGGAGAATACTTTATTTTTGACTCTAAGACAGTGAGCATAGAAGAGTTCTTTGGTGATCTCAGCAACTTCCGAACTTTATTTCTGGTGAGTAATACATTTTAAAGGATTGCAAGACCTGTTGTTTGTGTTTTTTAAATAATTTATTCTGTTAGCATTTTATGTACCTATTGCTCATACTGATTTCATGTTATAGTCCTTTAACGGGAATTGAAAGGTATTTTATACTTGTGACATAGATAAAAATGGTTGGCTGATTTAATATATAATGGGGACTTAAAAGAATTGTCTTCAACCTTAGATATATATCTGAATTTTTCTTCACAAATTTTATAAGAAAATGAAAAAATTGGTACTTAAATGTTGTTGATTTTTATACAGCATACTATTATAATTTGACCTAGCTTAAAAATTAATACCTAAAGTAATCTTTCAATTAATACGTTAACATGCTATGATTTATGAGTAAGTTTTTGTTATAGTCTATACAAGAAATCAATTCTAAATTAGACTACATAAAAAACATGGAATATTAAATTTTATTTCATAATGTAGGCTCCAGTTTCCAACTAGAACTCTTGGGGATAACAGTAGATATTAGCATTAGTTAGAGATGGATAATCAGGGTGTGAGTTGTGATGCTAGAGGGAAGCAAAAGCTTCACTGTATAAGTGTTGTGGAAATACTTCTCTGCACTCAGTGAAAGAGTAGAAGAGCACAGATTCCAATTATGATAGTAATAGAAAATTATGCATAATAGTTGATATCAAACAAGTAAAGTTACATGTATTTTAAAGAATGAACTCTAGCAATTATCCCCAACAGGAAGATCAGTTAGCAAACTAATTCATTGAGGTATGTTTCTTTTTTTAAATTTTTTTTTAATTTTTATTTCTTTGCGTATATTTTTTATTGGCGTTTCATTTGCCAACATATACCATAACACCCAGTGCTCATCCCATCAAGCGCCACTCTCAGTACACGACACCTAGTCACTCCGTCCCCCTGACCACTTCAATTCCAACCCCTTGTTCGTATCCCACCGTTAGGTGTCTCTCATGTTCTGTCACCCTCACTCATATTTCCTACTCATTTTCTCCCCTTTCCCCTTTATTCCCTTTCACTATTTTTTTATATTGCCCAAATTAATGAGACCATATAATGTTTGTCCCTCTCCAATAGACTTATTTCACTCACCATAATACCCTCCAGTTCCATCCACGTCGAAGCAAATGGTGGGTATTTGTCGTTTCTAATGGCTGAATAATATTCCATTGTGTATATATATATACATACTAAATGTTCTTTATCCACTCATCTATCAATGGACACCGAGGCTCCTTCCACAGTTTGGCTATCGTGGACATTGCTGCTATAAACATCGGGGTGCAGGTGTCCTGCCGTTTCACTGCATCTGTATTTTTGGAGTAAATCCCCAGGAGTGCAATTGCTGGGTTGTAGGGCAGTTGTATTATTAGCATTTTGAGGAACATACACACACTTTTCCAGAGTGTCTGTACCAGTTCATATTCCCACCAACAGTGCAAGAGAGTTCCCCTTTCTCCACATCCTCTTCAACATTTGTTGTTTCCTGTCTTGTTAATTTTCCCCATTCTCACTGGTATGAGGTGGTATCTCATGGTGGATTTGATTTGTATTTCCCTGAAGCCAGTGATAAAGAACATTTTCTCATGTGCTTCTTGGCCATGTCTGTGTCTTCTTCTGTGAAATTTCTGTCCATGTCTTTTGTCAATTCATGATTGAATTGTTTGTTTCTTTGCTGTTGAGTTTCATAAGTTCTTTATAGATCTTGGATACTAGCCCTTTATCTGATATGTCACCTTCAAATATCTTCTCCCATTCTGTAGGTTGTCTTTTAGTTTTGTTGACTGTTTCTTTTGCTGTGTGGGAGCTTTTTATCTTGATAAAGTCCCAATAATTCATTTTTGCTTTTGTTTCTGTTGCCTTCATACATGTATCTTGCAAGAAGTTGCTGTGGTCAAGTTCAAAAAGGATGTTGCCTGTGTTCTCCCCTAGGATTTTGATAGATTCTTGTCTCACATTAAGATCTTTCATCCATTTTGAGTTTATCTTTGTGTATGGTGTAAGAGAATGGTCTAGTTTAATTCTTCTGCATGTGGCTGTCCAATTTCCCCAGCACCATTTATTGAAGAGACTGTTCTTCTTCCAGTGGGTAGTCTTTCCTGCTTTGTCGAATATTAGTTGACCATAGAGTTGAGGGCCCATTTCTGGATTCTCTATTCTGTTCCATTGACTATGTGTCCAGTATTGTGCCAGTAACATACTGTCTTGATGATCACAGCTTTGTAGTACAACTTGAAATCCGGCCTTGTGATGCCCCCAGATCTGGTTTTCTTTTTTAATATTCCCCTAGCTATTCAGGGTCTTTTCTGATTCCACACAAATCTTAAGATGATTTGTTCCAACTCTCTGAAGAAAATCCATGGTATTTGATAGGAATTGCATTGAACGTGTAAATTGTCCTGGGTAGCATAAACATTTTCACAATGTTTATACTTCCAATCCATGAGCATGGAATATTTTTCCATCTCTTTGTATTCTCCTCAATTTCTTTCAAAAGTGTTCTGTAGTTTTTAGGGTATAGATCCTTTACCTCTTTGATTAGGTTTATTCCTAGGTGTCTTAAATGGGATTGACTCCTTAACTTCTCTTTCTTCGGTCTCATTTTTAGTGTATAGAAATGTGACTGATTTCTGGGCATTGATTTTGTATCCTACCACACTGCCCAATTGCTGTTCTTTCTCTAGTTCCTTTAGGTGCAAGGTTAGCATATGTATTTGAGTTTTTTCCAATTTTTTGAGGAATGCTTGTATTGCGATGTATTTCCCTCTTAATACTGCTTTTGCTGTATCCCAAAGATTTTGAGTGGTTGTACCTTCATTTTCATTAGTTTCCATGAATCTTTTTAATTTTTCTCTAATTTCCTGGTTGACCCTTTCATCTTTAGCAGGATGTTCTTTAACCTCCACGTGTTTCAGTTTCTTCCAAATTACTTCTTGTGATTGAGTTCTAGTTTCAAAGCATTGAGCTCTGAAAATATGCAGGAGACAATCCCAATCTTTTGGTATTGGTTAAGACCTTATTTGAGACCCAATATGTGGTCTATCCTGGAGAAAGTTCCATGTGCACTTGAGAAGAATGTATATTCAGTTGCATTTGGATGTAAAGTTCTGTAAATATTGTGAAATCCATCTGGTCCAGTGTATCATTTAAAGTTCTTGTTTATTGGAGATACTGTGCTTAGAATATCTGTCATTTGCAGAAAGTGCTGTGTTGAAGTCTCCCAGTATTAGTGTATTACTATCTACATATGTCTTTGGTTATTAATTGATTGATATACTTGACAGCTCCCATATTAGGGGCATAAATATTCATGATTATTAGGTCCTCTTGTTGGATAGATCCTTGTAGTATGATATACTGTCCCTCATCATCTCTTACTACAGTCTTTGGGATAAACTTTAATTTATCTGATATAAGGATGGCTACCCCTGCTTCCTTTTTAGGACCATTTGAATGGTAAATCGTTCTCCAACCTTTCATTTTCAGGCTGTAGGTGTCCTTAGGTCTAAAATGAGTCTCTTGTAGACAGCAAATAGATGGGTCTTGCTTTTTTATCCAGTCTGAGACCCTGCGTCTTTTGATGGGATCATCAACCCATTCACTTTCAGAGTTACTATTGAAAGATATGAATTTAGTGTCATTATAATACCTATTCAGTCCCTGTTTTTGTGAATTATTTCTTTGGGTGTCCTCTTTCTTTTACAGCCACTTAATATTTCTTGCAGAGCTGGTTTGGTGGTCACAGATTCTGTCAGTTTCTATGTATCTTGGAAGCTCTTATCTCTCCTTCTATTCTGAAGGAGAGCCTTGCTGGATAAAGAATTCTTGGCTGCATGTTCTTCTCATTTAAGACCCTGAATATATCCTGCCAGCCTTTTCTGGCCTGCCAGGTCTCTGTGAAGAGGTCTGCTATTAATCTAATAGTTCACCCAATATAAGTTAGGGATATCCTGTCTCTTGCTGCTTTAAGGATTTTCTTTTTATCCTTGGAATTTGCAAGTTTCACTATTAAATGTCGAGGTGTTGAACAGTTTTTATTGATTTTAGGGGGGTACCTTTCTGTCTCCTGGATCTGAATGCCTGTTTCCCTCCTCAAATTAGGGAAGTTCTCAGCTATGATTTGTTCAAATATGCTTTCTGGTCCTCTGTCTCTTTTGGCACCCTCTGGAACCCCAATTAAACATAGATTTTTCCTTCTGAGGCTGTCATTTATTTCCCTTAACCTTTCCTCATGGTCTTTTAATTGTGTTTCTCTCTTTTCCTCAGCTTCCTTCCTTGCCATCATCTTGTGTCAGTCACTCTTTCTTCTACCTCATTAACCCTCGTCGTTAGGACCTCCAGTGTGGATTGCATCTCATTTAACTGATTTTTAATTTCAGCCTGATTAGATCTAAATTCTGCATCATGAAGTCTCTTTGATCCTTTATGCCTTTTTACAGAGTCAGCAGTAGCTTTATAATTGTGGTTCTGAATTGGCTTTCTGACATGGAATTGTAATCCAAATTCTGTAACTCTGTGGCAGAGAGTACTGTTTCTCATTCTCTTTTGTTGTGAGTTCTTCTTGTCATTTTGCTCAGTGCAGAGTGGTTAAAAACGAGTTGTACTGGAAAAAGGTAGAAAAAAAAGGAGGGGTACCCTCTGGTCCTATATACTGTAAAACCCTCGACTTCCCCTGGAGCTTTGCAGTGCTGCTTGGTTAGAACTTGCTCTTCCCCTGTCCTTCCGGCTGGTCCTTTGGAGGAAGGCGCCTGCTGAGCTGATCTCAGGGGTGTGAACCTAGGGGAGCTGCCCCGCCCCCTGCCAGGTGCAGGGCTGAAGTGGGAGCTGTTAATTCTGTGAGGCCCCTGTTCCCTAGTGGGCCTCACTCTGTCCCAGGCACAGAGTGACACAAGGAGGAACAACCGTACTGGCCACGGCCAGCTCTCCAGCTCCGGAGACAGCTCCAGCAGTAACTACCGCAGTCTTCCAGTCCACACTTGCATAGATGCTTAGGGGGTGAGGGTGCTGATCTACACAGCTTGGGGACGCTTGGTGGCAAGAGAGTCCTCACTGTCCTGTGCCCTCCCCACCTCTGCCTGTCCCAGGGGGAGCACCGGATCCTGGGCTGTGTCCCCGGCGCCCTGTGCTCCGGGCCTGTGCTGCTGGAATCATGCTCCCAGGGCTGCGACTCCCAAAGGCAGCAGGGCACAGCCTCCTCCTCCCGGAGTTGCCGCCTGAGCTTCTCCTGAAGCCCCGCCAGGCGTTGGCTCCAGCCCTTTACCGAGTTCAGACTGTGGTGTGTTGTTTTGTCTCCCCTGGGTGCACTTCCTGTGTTATTGATCTGGGAGACTGGAAGCTCCACTGCCCCTCCTGTGATTCTGCCTGGTTTCCCTGCAAGCGCCTTTCTGTCCGGGAAGAATCTGCTGTGGGTTTTTAAAGTTCCTGCTTCTCCGGGGCCGGGCTTTCCTGTCCTGGAGGCTTTCGCCATGGGTCTTAGCCCGGATCCTCACTGGGGCCCCTCCCCTACTAGATGATTCTTCTTCTTCTTCTTCTTCTTCTTCTTCTTCTTCTTCTTCTTCTTCTTTCTTCTTCTTCTTCTTCTTCTTCTTCTTCTTCTTCTTCTTTCTTCTTCTTCTTCTTCCTCTTCTTCTTCTTCTTCTTCTTCTTCTTCTTCTTTCTTCTTCTTTCTTTTTTATTACTATTTTTTTTGTCTTCCTACCTTGTTAGAAGTGCAAACTCTGGGCAGCCTGGGTGGCTCAGCGGTTTAGCGCCACCTTCCGCCCAGGGCATGATCCTGGAGACCCAGAATCAAGTCCCACGTCGGGCTCCCTGCATGGAGCCTGCTTCTCCCTCTGACGGTGTCCCTGCCTCTCTCTCTCTCTCTGTGTGTGTCTTTCATGAATAAATAAATAAAATCTTAAAAAAAGAAGAAGAAGAAGAAGAAGAAGAAGAAGAAGAAGAAGAAGAAGCACAAACTCTTCTCTCTGTAGAGTTCCAGCTGTTCTCTTTAAATCTCAGGTCGAATTGGTAGGTTCAGGATGATTTGAAAGTTATCTAGGTAATTTGGTGGGGACAGGTGACTTGGGGACCCTACTCCTCTGCCATCTTGCCTCGCTCCTTGAGGTATATTTCTATCCCCAAAGCAGATATTTGCTAGATAGGGCTCTCTTTCTTAATTGACTGTGTTGCTCCATGAAATTGTTGCATTTTGGTATGACTTGCACAGTCTATGAGATACAGTTATTTTTGTGGAAAGCATTTGCTTTTATCTACTGAGTTAGGACATATAACCCCAAGCACATCCTATTTTTGGTGATATAAGTTGAATAAGAAGCTTTCATAAATATGATCATTTGTCTTTTTTTTTTTAGAGTATTAGCTTATTTTGGTTTTTGGTCTTTATCCCTTAATATACACGCATATTTAACTTTTTAGCTGGACAGTAAGTAGTAAAATGTGTTCTGGCAATGACTCATCCAAATATTTTCAAAACTTAAAAGCTGTTAATATGCCATGAGCCTATGATACCATGTTATATCTACTTGGAGTGTTTTCAAGAAGAAAAAAGTATATGTTGAAAAGGAATGGAGACTAGAAAAATACACTTCAGTTGACACATTGAGAAGATAATTCTAATAAATTATTTTTGTAACATCAATGTCTATGAGTAAATGGAGATGAATATAATTAATATTGTCAATTTCTATTAAAAAGTGCCTTGTTTTAACATGGATTGGTTGTGAAAACACTGTCACATTAGTGCTCCTCACCTCCCTGATACATAGTCACAAAATAGAATTTGATGTACTCCCATTTTATAACATTTCGTTAAGGACAATACCTGCGTGGCAGCCTATGTTTAATCGTATTAAGCAGATGCTTAGAAATCTTGCTAAGAACTAGAACTATACTTGTAATTACTTCTCAATCATAAGTCGTTGTTGTTGTTTTAAATGTGATGACACCATTGTTAGGAAGACCTGATTCTGTGGCCTAGTGCTGTCACTAATAAGCTGTGTGAATTTATATAAGTCATTTATCCCTTGTAGCTACATATTTATTTATAAAATTAAGTGATTATACTCCTGATCTCTAAGAATTTCTTCCTCTTTAAAAGTCTATGAGTCCTAGAATTTCAGAGAGTCATGTGGATTACATACATAAATAGGATATATTTGTCTACTGGCTTCACTGTGTGTGTAGCTTGAATACAGGGAAATAATTTGCCACAAATCATTCTCATTGTAAATAACTTGACATTCTGAAGTCCTGTTTTCTGTGCATTTTTGTTAATTTCTTGAGATCCTGCTAAGACTGATTTCCAAAGCTTTCAAAACAGGTAACCAACTCCTACAATGTGTCATGGTCAGCTGCCTGCCATCTGCTTTTCAGAACACTATTACAATAATTTTTTTCTACAAATTATTATTGACTTGCTGGCATGAAAACTAAGTGTGCAATTTATTAGTTGTTTTGAACTTTAGTTGGTTATGTAATCTCTCTGAGCATCAGTTTCCTCATTTATAAAATAGAGGTGATTATTCCCAACACATCTTTCTCTATGTTTCACTATGTGAAAACACCTCATAACCTATGCTATGCAGATGGAGAGTATTATTAGCCATACTCTGTCCATCCATTTGATTAGTATTTATTGAGAACCAATTTGATTCTGGTAATGCTCTAGTCCAGAGTTAAAGGGAAGAAAACAGTCTCTCTCTATCCATGAATGAAAAGAGACAGACAAGTAAATACAATGTAATTTGATAAGTGCTGCCTTAGGAATATCAAGATGCTATAATAATGTAAAGGAGGATCTGCCTAACCCTGCCTGAGCTGGCCTGAGAAGCCTTCACAGAGGATGTGACATTTGAGCAGAGTCTGGAAAAGCCCATAGGTGTTTGACAAGTAGACTTTGACAAGCAGGTTTAAGGATTTTACACCTGACCTATAAGCTAAATACTCCTAAATCAACATCACCAACTTCAGTCAATCATTTGTGCTCACCAGGTTCCTGTTTCATAGTGAGATTAAAGTGATTTCACTCTCCCAGGGGAGGGAAGAACCCTGAAAGACAGACAAAAATTGTAATCACCAGAAGTTCCCATTTTCTTAGTGTTTTGTGTGTTTGGTTTCAGGGTTCCTACTGTTAAAAACATATTGGATTATAGACAGAGACAATAAAATACCAGTATTGCTGAGAAGAAAATAAGAGTTCTGATTCAGGTGCTACCTAAAAATCACTTCCAAATGAGCTCAGAGTTTCATCTTGGGAAATCTATTTGGCATGTAAAGCATAAACAAAATTCACATACCAAAAAATCTTCCTCAGAGAGATATCCTCCAAAAGATGAGAAAAATGGAAATAAAAGGGTTTGACATTATGGATTAAGACCTTTTTCAAAATAATCAGAAGCAATTTAATGAAAACAAAATTGGGTATATGAGATACTGCTATATTATTCACATCATTCATATTAAATATTACTCAACTGAGGATATTAAAGATATTCAAGATGAATGTCCTATATATTAGCATGAAGGTATATGTAATTGAAAACAGTTCTAAATTCATAATTCAGTCTCTTTTTCTAGTTGGCTTCCAGACATCATCAGAGTTCAAAACAACTGCTTATAATATAGGCAAGATTAATTAATAATCCCTAAATTTAAGTTGGATATTTTGTGGAACAAAATAAAATTCGGCATTTATAGAATATCTAGACATCTTTTTTGGCTTACTCTTCTTTATACTTCAGTTAGTTCCAATAGTTGGCTACACAGTCTCTTTTCTTTTGAGATATTTTGAATAGAATATTCAATTCAGTGAACTTTATATGTTTAACTGCCATGAAGTATCTTGCTTAGGCATAAAAAATAATTTCAGCTGTTGGGTAAGTGTTTGAGGCAAGTATTATACTTTAGTAACTTTCGTATCTCCAAATAAACTATAGAAAATATTTCTTTTGTCTTTTGTCTTTTAAATGTCAATTTCTTTTTGATTCTGTGTGTTTTGTCTTGTTTTTTAAAGAACAATATGTTACACAGGCATTTAATTAATTTTTGTTTGGTTTGTATTCTCTTTCTCTATCTCATATACTAGATATATAGGAACAAGGCTTCATAGAATTAATAGATTCATTTACATAACTTAAGAAGAAAATGTTACCATTACTATTAATCATGCTGCAAGATTTCTCAACAAAATAAGTATTTGCTGCAATTCATTTGATAAACTTTAACATTTTTTAATCAGAATTTCCTTTAACAATTTTTAACAGCTCTTAGATGAATATTAAACGACTGTTAGGAGGCTAAGTGATAGGTATATTTATGCCATCATTCAGCCTTTTTGCTTCTATCTCCTAAATGTCTTTGAATCCATTCATTTCTCTCAAATCCCAATGATGCTCTTTAGTTCTTGGCCTTTACCATCTCTCAGCTGGACTAATATAATGATCTGACTGATGTCTGTGTCTACTTCTCTCATACTTCTAATCCATTCACCACATTATAGTCAGAATAAAACTGAAAGCAAAACAAACAAGACAGTGTTACTTTCCTGATTTAAAATTCCTTAATGAATTCTCTGTAGCCTCAGGATGAAATCTAATGTGTTTAAAATTAAAGTGGCTTCTAAAATCAAAAGAACTATGGTTACTTAAAGGCCAGACCATCTATGCTCAGCTGACTGAACCATGATCACTTAATGTGAATTCTCCTCCCAAACTAGTAAAAGTAAAGTATGAAAATGAAAACAGCAGAACGAGACAACACCAAGTGTCTAAGAAGATCTGAGCCTCCTAGAACAGAGAGAAACTTTGGGAGCACAGTATTGAAACTAAATGAAGGCTCAGAGGCAAAGATGTGATTGCCATTATTCTTTAATTGCTCCCATAGCTACTATGGCATGGAGAGTAAGGAACTGAGGTTATTTATCTTAATTCTCATTTGGGGACAATCTTATCTTCTATCTTAATCTTCCTTTCAAAATCTAAACTTGCATGAGAGCTCCTTATGTACCCATATTGATTTATGGAGATATTTAATTTTGAGAAGCTCTCATTTCTCTCAAGCCGTCTTCCTCTTTATAAAGCCTCAATCATGTCTAAATCTAAAGTATAATTGAAAAGCCAAAGTGAACACCTGCATTTGGTTAGACTCAAAAGACTAAATTGATATATACAGAGCATTTTTATTCATTCATTAAAGGCAATTTGCCTTTAAAGAAATGAGGATGAATTTTTACATGAAAAGATTGTGTATACAATTTCTGATCCAAGAAGACTAAGTTATTTTGACACATTTGTAAACTTTCAATTTACAAAGCACTTGACATTTAAAGGAGACTTTAGTGCAGTATTATAAAAATGGGTGAGTTACACAAAAAAAACAAATATGTTCTTTAACAAAGGAGAGTCTTAATCAGTAATATATACTGTTATCTAAAGTCCCATCATCCAAAATCTTTATTAGATGCCTCATAATTTGATAGATCTTTGCTTTGCCAATAAAATGCCAATGGTAATTAATATTGTAAAGATACCTTTGAGAAACTGCAAAGACCATGATGTACCTCTTGAATAGTATAGTTTCATTTGTAAGCTCAGTATTTCCAGGCCTCAGTACCTGCGAATTCAGATGGGGGTCACTTTAAGTAACAATAACCCAAATTATTTCTTCTTTACCTTCACGGACAGGACTCAAGCTCCCTGCAAAGTCTCCACTCCCACAAGCACATCTGGAGTCATCATATATGGGCTCAAAAACATGTTAGCTATAGTTACCACTTGACATTTTCTCACAGATATTTGAGTGCCTATTCTTCTTCTAGGATGATGAGAATATAGCATTAAAAAAAATAAAGCCCTGCCCTTCCTGTCCTGCTATATCTCCGGCTTCCCTCTGCCTTTTACTGGCAAGCTGTATGGGGCTGCCCTCAATGAAAATCCCCATCTGGACCA
Source organism: Canis lupus baileyi (assembly GCF_048164855.1). Classification (NCBI taxonomy): domain Eukaryota; kingdom Metazoa; phylum Chordata; class Mammalia; order Carnivora; family Canidae; genus Canis; species Canis lupus. The sequence continues at coordinate 53,532,073 of NC_132876.1, read as the reverse complement.
AGGTTGCAGACTCCTACTGCTCTACTTATGCCACCAATCCTTGCAGTACCATAGTGGTGTTATGCTCAGTACAGAAGTAGCTATGTTTCACAGCACACTTCATAAAAACAGTTCCTTTTGCTTTTCTTCTGACCCCTTTCCCCTTGAAGGCTTAAAAATTGTCAAGTCCGGGATCCCTGGGTGGCGCAGCGGTTTAGCGCCTGCCTTTGGCTCAGGGCGCGATCCTGGGGATCCGGGATCGAATCCCACGTCCGGCTTCCGGTGCATGGAGCCTGCTTCTCCCTCTGCCTGTGTCTCTGCCTCTCTCTCTCTCTCTCTGTGACTATCATAAATAAATAAAAGTTAAAAAAAAATTGTCAAGTCCTAAAGACCTCAAAAATCCTAAATCCATAAGCCCCTCTATTCCCCTCCATCCTTCCTTTTGTTCTGTCACCTAACTTTTCCTAGAAGCCAGGGATAAATAAAGTACCAGCATAACTCCTTTCATGCAAATAGAGCCTAAGGGCCCACTAACTACCTCTCTTTAATCACACACACACACACACACACACACACACAGATAATTCCCTTTGAGCTCAGCTGGGACAACCCTAGCTCTGTAGCCTTAGATTTATTTTGATCTATTGCAACTCTTTGAAAATAGACAATCCATGTAAAATATATGGTCACTCTAGTAAGCAGAATATTTGACCAGAATACCTCATTCACCAGCTGTGGCAGAGAACAGGCTTTACTTTTTTTTTTTATTTTTTAGAAAAAGATGTCACTTATCAACTATTGTATTCTGTTTGCTTACTTTGAGCCAGGAGTAGATGTCCTGTTTTTCTGATGTGATTGTTCCTTGTATAAAAAAACTAAATATTGGGATCCCTGGGTGGCGCAGCGGTTTAGCGCCTGCCTTTGGCCCAGGGCGCGATCCTGGAGACCTGGGATTGAATCCCACGTCGGGCTCCCGGTGCATGGAGCCTGCTTCTCCCTCTGCCTGTGTCTCTGCCTCTCTCTTACTGTGTGCCTATCATAAATAAATTTTAAAAATTTAAAAAAAAAAACAATATTATATCATAAGGAACTAAAGGAATAAGTAATAATGGCATACATGATTTAAAGAGAACCCAACTCTTCAACATGGTAAAAAATGCCTACTGATATAAATGCTTTTTAAATATGTACACATTTTAGATTAATAAAAATTTTAAATATCATAAATGTTTTTAAATATTTCTAAAAGTTTTCAGAATTGTTTATGGCAAGATGAATATTGTCCTTTAAAAATCTAAGGCAATGTCATAGTTAACACTGAAAATATTAACAAAATCAGTTCAATGCCTACTTTTCTTATTAAAGTCTAACAATAACTAAAACCAGGAAACAAAATTCAATATCTTTATTTCTAGCAACAACACCTCACAGAATTTTTCAAAGAAGTGTTTCTCATAAATAAGTTATTATAGAGTTATGTTCAAATACCAGGAAGTAAGAAAGTTATAAGATAGGCAGTAGGGTATACAAGCTGACCTTTTCCATTGGCTGTGAGAATGACCAAAGCTATTGATTGTTACAACCTGAGCCAGAAGATCCCAAAAGCCAATGCTACTGGTACCACCTTCTCAGCTTACTGAGTTTATCTTCATTCTGCTTCGTCTTTATTTATCCATTTGCTAATGATCTTTTATTAGAAAAGATGCCCTAGCCCCTGTACAAGATAGTAGGAGGCAGGACTCTCCCTGGAACCCTGCCCAGGGAGATCCTTTTGCCTAGTCTGCCTACTGCTTCTTCTCCCCTTTCTTTGCTTCCTCTCCAGTTGCTTTACTCACTAAGATTTTTTTACCTATGCTCCCATTTTGGCCTGGATAACCCTTCTGTGTGCTTTCATACCGTCATCCTAACACATTTTGCCCGTAATGTGTTCATTACCATATCCTCAGTCTTTATGGGTCAAACACGAGGCTAATCACTAACAACATATATGAATGGTAATGAATTAATGAAACAGTTAATGAACCAAAGTACTAAAGATGAAAAATTCAAATGTTGGCCCTCCAGAGCTCACATTCTAATGAGAAAGAAATCAGAGGAACAAATACTGATAGTAAAATGTGATACATGTATACAAAGAGCTTATGAGCACCGAGGAGAGAGTAATTTATTCTGTCTGATTTAAGGAAGGCTTTAAAGAGGAAGTGACATGTGAACTGGGTCATCATTGTTTTGCTACTCTGTGGCCTTTCACATTGAGTGTTTTCCTTTTTCTTCTTCCCCACCTTGTTTGGTGTTTGTGTTTAGTGATAAATACATATTGTTCTCTAGTTTTCCATGCTGAGTTCAGAGTAGAAAAACAGCTATTTCATTTCTGGGGAAGCAGCTATCAGGTAATTATGATCTAATGGTTATCCATCATATGGTTGGACAAGCAGTGACCAAGCTTCAATTATTTCTTTCAACTGACAGCTGTCCTGAGTAATAGACCAATCAATGCAGATTATCGAGGGCAACATCAATTGCTTAAAGATTGACTTGTTTGTTGTGATTTTAGGGCAGTGGTTATGACCCAGGAATGATTTTGACCCCCAGAGGACATTTGGCAAGGTCTAGAGACAATTTTGTTTGTCACAACCAAGGAGGAGGTGCTGCTGGCATCTAGTGGGTGAATCCAGGGATGCTGCTTAACATCTTATAATGTACATACAGTCCCCTACAACAAAGAAATATCTGGTCCAAAATGTCAGTAGTGCCATAATTGAGAAACTCTAGGGTTATCTGCAGAAGATTTTTTTTAAATTTTCATTTGGAAAACAACATGAGATGATATATATTAGTAAGCAAAATTTATACTAAATTAATAACACATGTATTTGTCATATCAATTTAATATTTTAATGGTATTTTCAGTTGTCAACTTGATCACTGTAAGGTTTGTTTTAGTTACTAATATTTTCTGTATCATTAAAAGATGTCCTGGTTCATATGGCTTGTAAACTTTGTAAATCATGTATGTAAATTGTATGAAAATTTAAATTATAGGCAAAAAAGAAAAAATCAACTGAAACTATTCCCCAAAGATAATTACTATATTGACATATATCTTTACAGCCATTTCTCTGGACATATACAGATATATTTAGATTTTAAGAAAAATATATTTTTCTTAAAATAATAACAAAAGGTCTTATGAAAATTCAAGTTCTAAAATTTGTATTTACTGATAAAAATCCAAGCAGCTTAAGCCTGTGTGGATGTGACCATCAGCATTTAGTGGATGATACCATTGGTTATGTCTTCAATTGTGATTAAAAATATTAATTGGCTCTTTTCCTGATTTTTTTTTTCAAAATCCCTGGTCTTCGGTGCCATGCTACCCATCAGTGACTCTTGGAAGCCACCTATAAATATACCAGTGGAAAGAGTCTTCCCTCCTCTTTTCCTTTTCTACATAATACCCTCATCAAACTTCCTTGTGGCAAGGGGCCTTAAGTTGGTATTGGTGAATTGCCACTTGGGCCCATTTACACTAGTGTTTTCCAAGCATTCTACTGCCTGTCTCTGCTGCATATTTTGATTTAAGAAACATTATTTACCTCAACTAGGCTGTCTTTTAAGTAACAAATGCCATCTATTTGATAATTATATAAAGGCTTATAATTTAATCCTTTTGTTTTCTCTCATTGTCTCCTTACACCAAATTTCAAAGTCATAGAATAGTATCTTAAACCTGTTTTCTTAAAGATCTGACACATTACAATCCTGATTGTGAAATTGTTTCTATTTTTGTTTATATACCTGTTTTGATTCATTTTCTGTAAGTGTTTGGTCTCATGATAATCAGAATTTCCTGATATTCTTGGTGGGGCTTGTAGGCAAAATAGACATTACATGGTATTCCTGAAAAGGTTGGAAAAAGACCAGTAATCCATTCAAATCTTGGCATTTTGAAATGGAAGATGTTCAGAGATCATTATCTCACGATCTTAGAAATCTGTGTTCAATTAATGGATTATGCAATATGATGGTTTAGTTAAGTCTTTTTTTTTTTAGGTTTCATTAACAATGCTCAAAAGAGTCAAACTTACTTATACTGGAGATTGTATAGTTTGGAATATTGTATACTTTTCTTTTACTCATTTGTCTTTAGTTTAAGAGTAAAAATAACCCCTAAAGTTTCATGTACATTAGAGACATAGAAATGTAACAGCAATTAGAAGAGCAATGCAGATGATTAACTAAAATGTGGATGAAATAACAAATATAACTGTAGTGACCAATATGATCTCTAGATGAGAGATATGGATTGAGATCACCAACAAGTTGGAAACTTTATTTTCAAGTTTCATTATTTTTAGTCTTAATAAACCATCCTCCTTCATCAGATGACATCTGTAAGAAAGTATCTGCCCAAGTGCTTGTTCCTTAGTTTAAAATATAGTATTTATAAATAATAGATCATTTTAAGATTAAGCCTCTTTATTATATCATAATCATGTAGGGTTCTTCTTTTTATTTTGTTTTTTTCATACTGTACTAAAAGTCTAAAGCATATAAAATTTTCATAGATATATGCTTTCATTACATTGGCACATTATTTAGGCAAAATCTGTTTATAAGTAAATCTTCAGGTAACAGCCTTTAATTTATAGGCCAGATTAATTTATAACTATTACTATAACTTCTTGTGTATGTAGATATTATTGCTTAACTATTTTTGTAAGCAACTGAAAATAATTGCTTTAACTTTGCTTTTAAATAGATTGGCATCTTTTGGTGTTTGCTTTTTTTCATAGTCTATCAGCATGTTTTTGACTGCCAAGTAAGAGAAAGGTTAACTAAAAGCAGCTTAAGAATATGTTTTTACTCTCACATAGCACAAGATATGTAGAGGTATGGCATTTATAGGGTTTGTTAATTCAGTAACTTAGGGATATCACCTGAGGACCTAGGACCTGAGATTTTCCAAATACTTCTGTTCTACCATCCTTGACATGTTGGCTCATGGTTGCAAAATGGCTGCAGTTGTTCCAAACATCACATGCAAATATAGTTATATCTAACAAAGAAGAGGGTGTTGCCTCCCATGAAGCTTTTTATTATTATTATTAAGGAAAAAAACTTTCCTGGAAGCTTCTGTACAGATTTTTCCATCGAACTCTGTTGTCAAGAACTGAATTACATGCTCATCTCTAAACTAATCACTGCCAAGGAGAATCTTGGACTAACCATGATTCACCTTTGGGATGGGGGCAAGACCCCTTCTCTGAGCATGTGACTATGCAGAGAGTGAGGAGACAAACCAACCCAGGGCTCTGCTAGCAAGTAAAAAGGTTGATATTGGATGGATTAAAGCAGAAAACTAACAGTATCTATAAAACACACAACACAAAAGTATATTACTCAACATTATTTGAATTGTCAGAAGTTCCAAGTTGGCAAAATATAAATGAATGAGATGTATTTCTGAAATGCATGCTTTTGTTCATTTAAATAAAAAAAAAAAAACATGGGGAAGAGCTAAGATGGTGCAGTACTAAGAGGACTCTTGACTTCTGTCCTCCCTTGAACACAGCTTGATAAATAGCTGATTTCTGAATACCCAAGAAATCAATCTGAGGACAAACCTACACACCATATCTACTGACCATAGAGTTCTTCAGAGCTTCACCTCTACTGGAAACAACATCAGGTCTCTTGTAGCAATCAGACCAGAGCACACCTAGTTAAAACTTCCCACACTTTGTCCAAACCAAACACTCTCCACTGCAGGCAAGGGGAAACTCTGCAGAGGACTGACTTGAGGGAAAGAACAGCCAAAACACAGCAGCAGAATGCACACAGCACACACCAGAGACACTTCCTGAAGTGCCAGGACCTGGACAGTATATGACCCCTTCTTAATAAAGTCATTACTCTCAGGAGCAGGAAACATAACAGGCTTTCCTAACACAGAGAAGATGACAGAGACCTAGACAAAAGGCCAAGATGGAGGAATTCATCCCAAAGGAAAGAACAGGAAAAGACAACGGCCAGGGATCTAATCAAAACAGGTATATGTAATATGCCTGATCTAGAATTTAAATCAATAATCATAAGGATATTACATGGGCTTGAGAAAAGCATAGACCAGGGGGTCCCTTACAGGAAAGATAAAAGACTTAAAAACTAATCAGGCTGAACTGAAAGATGCCATAACTGAGACGCAAAACTTACTGGATGTAATGCCCACGAGGATGAAAGAAGAAGAGGAACAAATGAATGATACAGAATATAAAACTATGGAAAATAATAGAGCTGGAAAGAAGAGGGAAATAAAAGTGAGAGTTCGCAAATGTAGAGTTAGGGAACTCAGTGATTCCATTTTAAGCATAATAACATTTGTATCATAGAAGTCCCAGAAGAAGAGAGGGGGAAAAGGACAGAAGGTTATTTGAGGAAATTAGAACTAAAAACTTCCCTAATCTGGGGACAGAAACACACATCTAGATCCCAGAGGCATGGAGAACTCCCATCAAAATCAACAAAAGTAAGCCAACACCAAGACATCATAGTTAAATTTGCAAAATATAGAGATAAAGAAAAACTCCTACCAGCAGCAAGAAAAAAGAAGTCCCTAACTTACAAGGGAAAACAAAATTAGCAGCAGGTCACTCCACAAAAACATGGCAGGCAAAAAGAGAGTGGAATGATATATTCAATGTACTGAATACAAAAGACATACAGCCAAGAATATCCTATCCAGCAAGGCTGTCATTCAGAATAGAAGGAAAGATAAAGAGTTTCCCAGACAAACAAAAACAAAAGGAGTTCATGACCACTAAACAAACGCTGGAAAAAGTATTAAAGGGTACCCTTTGTGTAAGAAAGAAAGACTAAGGGATCCCTGGGTGGCTCAGTGGTTTAGCGCCTGCCTTGGGCCCAGGGCACCATCCTGGAGTCCCGGAATTGAGTCCCACGTTGGGTTCCCAGCATGGAGACTGCTTGTCCCTCTGCCTGTGTCTCTGCCTTTCTCTCTCTCTCTCTCTCTGTGTGTCTATCATAAAAAAAAAAAAAAAATCCTTAAAAAAAAAAAAAGAAAGACTAGAAGTGACAAAGACTAGAAAGGAATGGAGAAGATCTCTAAAAACAATAAAAACAAGTAATAAAATGGTGCTAAATTCATATCTATCAGTAATCACTCTGAATGTAAGTGGACTAAATGCTCCAATCAAAAGACATAGGGTATCAGAATGAATTAAAAAAAAAAAAACCCATCTATGTGCTGCGTACAGGAGATTCATTTTAAACCTAAAGACACCTGCAGATTGAAAATGAAGGGTTGGAGAACCATTTATCATGTTAATGGATGTCAAGAGAAAGCTAGAGTAGCCATACTTAGACAAATTAGACTTTAAAGCAAAGACTGTAATAAGAACTGAGGAAAGGCATTATATCATAAAGGGGACTCCAACAAGAAGACCTAAGAATTGTAAATATTTAGCCCCCAACTTAGGAGCACCCAAATATGTAAAACAATAACAAGCATAAAGGAACTCAGAAAATAATACAATAATAGTAGTGGACGTTAACATCCCATTTACATCAATGGACAGATAATCTAAGCAGAAAATCAACAAGGAAAAAATGGTTTTGAATGGCACACTGGGCCAGATGAACTTAACAGATATACTCAGAGCATTTCATCCTAAAGCAGCAGAATATGCATTCTATTCAAGTACAAATGGGACAGTCTCCATAATAGATCAAATACTAGGTCACAAGTCAACCTCAAAAAGTCAACCTCAGAAAGATTAAGATAATGCCATGCATATTTTCCTACCAAAACCCTTCCTAAATTTGATGTCAACCACAAGAAAAAACTTGGAAAGACCACAAATACATGGAGGTTAAAGAACATCCTACTAAAGAATTAATGGATCAACCAGGAAATTAAAGAAAAAATTCAGAAATAATTGGAAACAAATGAAAATGAAATGATGGTACAAAACCTTTATGATGCAGCAAAAGTGGTCATAAGAGTGAAGTATCTAGCAATATAGTCCTACCTCAGGAAGCAAGGAAAATCTCAAATATGTAACCTAACCATACACCTAATGGAGCTAGAGAAAGAACAACAAATGAAGCCTAAAGCCAGCAGAAGAAGAGAAATAATAAAGATTAGAGCAGGAATAAATGATACCCCACCCCCCAAAAATAGAATACATCAATGAAACCAGGAGCTTGTTCTTTGAAAGCATTAATAAAATTGATAAACCCCTAGCCACACATATCAAAAAGAAAAGATATAGGACTCAATGGAACAATCCACAAAAACAGGGACTGAATAGGTATGATGATGACACTAAACTCGTATCTTTCAATAGTAACTCTGAACGTGAATGGGCTTAATGACCCCATCAAAAGGGGCAGGGTGTCAGACTGTATAAAAAAGCAGGACCCATCTATTTGCTGTCTACAAGAGACTCATTTTAGACAGAAGGATACCTACAGCCTGAAAATAAAAGGTTGGAGAACAATTTACCATTCAAATGGTCCTCACAAAAAGCAGGGGTAGCCATCCTTATATCAGATAAACTGAAATTTATCCCAAAGACTGTAGTGAGAAACGAAGAGGGACACTATATCATACTTAAAGAATCTATCCAACAAGAGAACTTAACAATCATCAATATATATGCCCCGAATGTGGGAGCTGCCAAATATATCAATTAATAACCAAAGTGAAGAAATACTTAGATAATAATACACTTATACTTGGTGACTTCAATCTAGCGCTTTCTACACTCGATAGGTCTTCTAAGCACAACAACTCCAAAGAAACAAGAACTTTAAATGATACACTGGACCAGATGGATTTCACAGACATCTACAGAACTTTAAGTCCAAATGCAACGGAACACACATTCTTCTCAAGTGCACATGGAACTTTCTCCAGAATAGACCACATACTGGGTCACAAATCAGGTCTGAACCAATACCAAAAGATTAGGATCATCCCCTGAATATTCTCAGATCATAATGCCTTGAAATTAGAACTAAATCACAACAAGAAGTTTGGAAGGACTTCAAACATGTGGAGGTTAAGGACCATCCTGCTAAAAGATGAAAAGGTCAACGAGGAAATTAAGGAAGAATTAAAAAGATTCATGGAAACTAATGAGAATGAAGATACAACCATTCAAAATCTTTGGGATGCAGCAAAAGCAGTCCTAAGGGGGAAATACATCGCAATACAAGCGTCCATTCAAAAACTGGAAAGAACTCAAATACAAAAGCTAACCTTGCACCTAAAGGAGCTAGAGAAAAAACAGCAAGTAGATTCTACATCCAGCAGAAGAAGAAAGTTAATAAAGATTCGAGCAGAACTCAACGAAATCGAGACCAGAAGAATTGTGGAACAGATCAACAAAACCAAGAGTTGGTTCTTTGAAAGAATTAATAAGATAGATAAACCATTAGCCAACCTTATTAAAAAGAAGAGAGAGAAGACTCAAATTAATAAAATCATTTATGAGAAAGGAGAGATCACTACCAACACCAAGGAAATACAAACGATTTTAAAAATATATTATGAACAGCTATACGCCAATCAATTAGGCAATCTAGAAGAAATGGACGCATTTTTGGAAAACCACAAACTACTAAAACTGGAACAGGAAGAAATAGAAAACCTGAACAGGCCAATAAGCAGGGAGGAAATTGAAGCAGTCATCAAAAACCTCCCAAGACACAAAAGTCCAGGGCCAGATGGCTTCCTTGGGGAATTCTATCAAACGTTTAAAGAAGAAATCATGCCTATTCTACTAAAGCTGTTTGGAAAGATCAAAACTTAAGTGAGGAAACTAATGAGATGGTGTCTATCCTTTTCCTAATAATATTTCTAAGGCTATGGCTCTTGTCCTTGTTAAGTAAATTAACACCTGTCCTTTTTCAAGAGAAAACAATAAAAGCAAAACAGTGCCTCAGACAAATACTACTTCAACCTCAGTGACTACTTCTTACCCAAGGAAGATAGACATTAACATCCTAAAATGAATTTCTAGACAGGAAGCTCTGATAAAAGATGGGATTTCTAATAAAGCATGTAGTGGGATTAAAGCATATTTTTAGTGGCAAAAATATGAAAACTTATAACTTACAAAGGTGTTTAGTTCATCTTGGATTCCTTTAGCCTTGATCCTGTTCTCTGCCAGGTGTCAGCTAATTGATATGATAAACTAATGCAGTACTAATGTGTCACTCACTCTGTACTACATAAGTGCCCTTTAAATCCAAGTCAATGCTTTAATCCAGCAGAGCAATTCTACTGTCAAGAACTTCTTGCAGCATGGCTAGCTGATAGAGGAAATATTTTGGGGAAAGGGAGACATACTTGTACCTCTGAAAGAAAGTCATGTACACAGCTACCTAACCTGCATGGGTGTAGGATTTTTCCCCCATAAAGGACATTCTACAATTAACCTGGCTCTTGGGATCTTCTAATTCAGTTTTACAATCTTTGTTTTACAAATCTGTATCATTTGGTAATAGCTTCCCTTGGGATATAGATCAGGGATCAGCAATCTATGTCCTATGTGTTAAATCCAGCCTGCCCTCTGTATTTGTAATTAATGTGGTATTGGCACAAAGTCATACCCATTTGTTCATTTATTTTTTTAAAGATTTTTTTTTTATTTATTCATGAGGGACAGAGAGAGAGGGAGAGGGAGAGAGGCAGAGACACAGGCAGAGACACAGGCAGAGGGAGAAGCAGGCTCCATGCAGGGAGCCCAATACGGGACTCTATCTTGAGACTCCAGGACCATGCCCTGGGCCGAAGGCAGGCATTAAACCACTGAGCCACACAGGGATCCCCCATTTGTTTGTATATTATTTGTGGCTACTTTCATCCTATAATGGCAGCATTGAGTAATTAGGACAGAGTCCATGTGCCACACAGGCTGAAAATATTTACTGTCCAGCCCTTTTTACAGAAAAAGCATGCCTTTACATAGAGCATGCAAAGAAGGGTGTTAAGGTGAGATTCTGATAGGGGAATTATAAAAAACAGATATAGTCTCTTGCCTTTTAACTTTCAGATGCAGTCTGTCCTTAAGAGGCATTAGATTTTGAAAAGATGGAGTTAGGAGTTTCATTGGAAGAGATATAGTATCAACCTGGCTCTTGATTTCCCCTTTCTTTTCTAGGTGACATTACTTCTTTATATATTGCCTCTCAGGCAGAATTTCTGCACTCATCTTGCATTGTTAGGCAGAATGATTGCAGAAGTTAACCCCAGGCTTAGTGTGTGAGACCTAGGTCATGCTTAACCAGTACTCTTAATCTCACTTATGCATCTCTGGAGACAGAAGACACTTAGTACCTATGTTATAGTAAGTACATAGTATATGCTTTGTAAACTAAGTATATTGCCCCCACCTCTACCTTATAGTGCAATACACATATAGCCTCATTAGTAGAAAAACCCTTTGTTATAGGCAAGATTTCTTGGTTTTGATTTTTGGTAGAAATATCTCTTCAGTCTATTTCTTTAGATCCCCATCCTTCAGTGTTAATTATGAGCATTACCAAGGGTCTACCTTTGGTCCTACACAATTTTTCCAGTGAAGTTCATATCTATTCTCATGGTTTGTACTCATTCCTGAGCTGCAATCTTATTCTTTCTAGACTCAAGTTTATGGTCTCTTTGCTGCCTCTAACTAGATTTCCCACAGCTATCTCAAATTCAGATTATTCAGAGTAGAATTCATTACATCATTTCCCAACTTCTTCCCATATTCTCTGTTTTGATTAATGGAACAACTTGTTATATTCTCCCTCACTGTTCACATATGTTCAATCTCCAGTTCATGTTGATTCTGCCCTGAATCATCCTTGCTGTAACTGCTCTAGTTTTGGTGTATACTGTCTCTCCCCTGTACTACAGCAATAATTTTTTGAGTCATCATAACTTCAGTCTTAGCACCCTCCAAACTGTCTTTATATCACTGCCAGATATGTCTTTCTGGCATATTGGGACATCCACATTCTTTTATTTTTTAAAGATTTTATTTACTCATGAGAGACACACAGAGAGGCAAAGACACAGGCAGAGGGAGAAGCAGGCTCCATGAAGGAAGCCTGATGTGGGACTCGATCCTGGGACTCGATCCGGAACTCCAGGATCACGCCCTGGGCAGAAGGCAGGCGCTCAACCGCTGAGCCACCCGGCGATCCCCGGGACATCCACCTTCTAAGAAATCTTTAATAGCCTCTCATAGGTGACAGTAGAGTCTAACCTAGTATCCTTTTACTCTGTTTGCAATGCGCACAACTCCCTTCCACTGGTGAAATCATTTTCATCTTTCAAAACTCTATTTAATGATATTTTCTACATTGCATCTTTCTTAGTATCTCTTCCTCAACTCCAAGGAAAATTAATTTCTTCCTATTTCACATTCTCATATCACATTGTTAATGTGGTGTTGTAACACCCCACTCATTATAATTGCTGATATGCAGATCTGCATTTTTCTTTCTTTTTTTTTTAAGATTTGTAATTGTTTATTCCTGAGACACACACACACACACACACACACAGAGAGAGAGAGAGAGAGAGAGAGCAGCAGAGACACAGGCAGAGGGAGAAGCAGGCTCTATGCAGGGAGCCCAACGTGGGACTCGATCCTGGCTCTCCAGGATCACGCCCTGAGCCGAAGGTGGCGCTAAACTGCTGGGCCACCTGGGCTGCCCCTGCCTTTTTCTTTATGCTGCAAGTTCCTCTGAAGTACATGTATCTCAATTGTCCTTGAAATTTTTTTTTTAATACAACAGACTGTGTGTGGCACATAGAAGTAGCTGGTAGATATTTATTGGTCAGTAACTATATTTGTAACTGATAATCATGTTCCTCCTGTGATAGAGTTCTAATAATAAATGGCCTTTTGTATTAAATATTTCAAAACCCTCTAGCTGTTCTCTCTCTCCTTCCTTTCTCCCTGCTCTCTCTACTTAAAAAATTTTTCATTATTGCAATGGCTCCTTTGACTCTTCAACATTGATTCAGCAAATATTTTACTAAAGTACTTAAACTTGTCTACATTCACCCCATCTAAGTTGTGAAATCCCAAAATGTATAACTCTTGATTAGAGCTATCAATAGGCACAAGAAGTACCTTGTATTTACTCCATTTTATTTGTGCATTCTGGTATGCAACTCATTTGTCATTATTGCTTTTTGGTTTACTATTCACTTATGACTATGACCCCTTAAATCTTCATTATTTATCCATACTCAGTTACTCCCATGCTTATGTTTCTAGGCTTTTCTTTCTTTATGATAAAAATCATTAGAGAAGGAAAATACCTTCAGATCAGAAGGTACCTGATCTCTCTACCTTCTCTAAGTCTTGCCATATTCAAAGACCCTTTGAAGAGAATAAAAAATTTCACTTTTTCTCTGTTGCAGAGTTGCTTACTTTAAAGAAAGAGAAATAGTTATAAATTTCACAAGATAAAATCTAGTCTTATTAAATTTGTTAAGTATATCATAGTTTAAGAATAAGCATTCACAATATATAGGAAGTAACAATGAGATTTCATTGTACTAAAATATCCATGTCAAAAAGGCATATAGAAGTTCACATCGAAAGAAGTCATATCTAAAATGTGACATATATTATTACAAAGCTTTGTACAGGATGTAAAATCCAATGGGTCTGTAAACTCCCTAAATCCCCTAGTAAGTCATTTGTGCAACAAGCCAAGCCTAATGGCAAAATCCCTCTATACCAATAAATAAAGCAACTTAAGCAGAGGATTCATGATGAACCCAGAAAACTCCTCTATAAATAATGACATAGTACCTAGGGAAGAATGACATAAAGGACAGGTCAGTAGATCATTAGCATAGTAGAAAAAGTATATTCTCATCAGTAAGTAAGCTGTGATATTTACAAAATCTAAGTCATGATCAAGGATAGAATCACAAGTAAGATGCATTTTACACGGCGGAATGTAGCTGCAGTGCTCCTATACACATAGAATGGTTCATTTCCCAGAGTGCAGTCACTATTACATAACAATGTCCTTATTTCTAGTTTTGAAGAGAGGATCTAAAATAATAGTATCTGTTCCAAACTCTATTCCATCCGCACTATATTATTCTGTTCAAATATTTTCACAAATCAACTGTTTCTGGCTATACCAATTCTAGATTCATGGTGGCAAAGAGAGAGGAGACATTGTATATTCATTTTATTTTCCTGTTTATAAACTACTGACTCAGATAGATGTACCTATAGAGCCAAAATATCCTAGAAAAGAAATTGAAGAATTCCCTATGGGTTTATCTCATAACTTAGGCTCCTGGCATGTTTTTCCAACTCCACTTAGCAGCTAACTAGCTAATCTTTCAAATATGTTTCTAGAGAAAGCAGTTTTTACTTTATTTGGTTCTACTGCTTTGCCATCTTTGCTCTTAAGTTCTCTTTAATTCTCAGAGTTTCTTTTCTGAGAATTCAAATTCAGGCCCTATCTTTCTGACTTCTGGAAATGTGGAAGATATCTGATAAGGTTTGTCCTTTCAGTAAATATCCAGTTCATGTCCATGGATACAGCTCTGTTTTTAATCCTATTTTCCCTAAGCCTAATTATCCATCTTGTGTTTGTGGTTTGGCATTTCCCAAAATTTCAGCACTTTTCTTTTTCATCAGACTTCTTTTCAGTTTTTTATATATCCCTTAAACAGAGGAAGATCTAGATTTGTGAAGCCTGACCTTATAGAATTTAGGAGGAATCATTTCAGAAAAAGAATATAAAAAAATAACTTTCTCTTACAAATTTACAAAAATACATACCCCGGTAAACACAATGCTAGTTCCACACCCATGCAAGTGAAGGGTACTAATGCTTTTGCTTTATTAGTTTCATGGTGAATCTGTCTCTACCCTTAGAGTTTTTTTGCCCCTAAACTAAGCACAGCTCTTTTAAAAAAAAAGGCCAAACTGTCAAAAAGGATAAATCCAAGTAAGAACGGTATCAAATGTGCTAATCTACTATTTATACTAAATTAACTATCACTATCTTCATTAATTAAGAGATAGTTATTACACGCCTCCTTTGTATTGGGTGCTATATTTGGCTTATATTTAAGAGTTCTTATCTACTACTAAAGCTGTTAGGAAAGATAGAGATGGAATACCTCCAAACTCGTTCTATGAGGCCAGCATCACCTTAATTCCAAAACCAGACAAAGACCCCACCAAAAAGGAGAATTATAGACCAATATCCCTGATGAATATGGATGCAAAAATTCTCAACAAGATACTAGCCAATAGGATGCAAAAATACATTAAGAAGATTATTCACCATGACCAAGTGGGATTTATCCCTGGGATGCAAGCTGGTGCAACACTCGTAAAGCAATCAATGTGATTCATCATATCAGCAAGAGAAAAAACAAGAACCATATGACTCTCTCAATAGATGCAGAGAAAGCATTTGAAAAACTACAGCATCCATTCCTGATCAAAACTCTTCAGAGTATAGGGATAGAGGGAACATTCCTCAGCATCTTAAAAGTCATCTACGAAAAGCCCACAGCAAATATCATTCTCAATGGGGAAACACTGGGAGCCTTTCCCCTAAGATCAGGAACAAGACAGGGATGTCCACTCTCACCACTGCTATTCAACATAGTACTAGAAGTCCTAGCCTCAGCAATCAGGCAACAAAAGGAAATGAAAGGCATTAATGTTGGCAAAGAAGAAGTCAAACTTCTCCTCTTTGCAGATGACATGATACTGTACATAGAAAACCCAAAAGACTCCACCCCAAGATTGCTAGAACTCATACAGCAATTCGGAAGTGTGGCAGGATACAAAGTCAATGCCCAGAAGTCAGTGGCATTTCTATACACTAACAATGAGACTGAAGAAAGAGAAATTAAGGAGTCAATCCCATTTACAATTGCACACAAAAGGAGAAGATACCTAGGAATAAACCTAACCTAAGATGTAAAGGATCTATATCCTAAAAACTACAAAACACTTCTGAAAGAATTTGAGGAAGACACAAAGAGATGGAAAAATATTCCATGCTCATGGATTGGAAGAATTAATAATGTGAAAATGTTAATGTTACCCAGGGAAATTTACACATTTAATGCAATCCCTATCAAAATATCATGGACTTTCTGCAGAGAGTTGGAACAAATCATCTTAAGATTTATGTGGAATCAGAAAACACCCCGAATATCCAGGAGAATATTAAAAAAGAAAACCATAGCTGGGGCCATCACAATGCCAGATTTCAGGTTAAACTACAAAGCTGTGGTCATCAAGACAGTGCAGTACTGGCGCAAAAACAGACACATAGATCAATGGAACAGAATAGAGAATCCAGAAGTGGACCCTCAACTTTACGGTCAACTGATATTCAACAAAGCAGGAAAGACTATCCACTGGAAAAAAGACACTCTCTTCAATAAATGGTGCTTGAAAAATTGGACATCCACATGCAGAAGAATGAAACTAGATGATTCTTTTACACCGTGCACAAAGATAAACTCAAAATGGATGAAAGATCTAAATGTGAGACAAGATTCCATCAAAATCTGAGAGGAGAACACAGGCAACACCCTTTTTGAACTTGGCCACAGCAACTTCTTACAAGATACATCCATAAAGGCAAGAGAAACAAAAGCAAAAATGACTTATTGGGACTTCATCAAGATAAGAAGCTTCTGCACAGCAAAAGAAACAGTCAACAAAACTAAAAGACAACCTACAGAATGGAAGAAGATATTTGCAAATGACCTATCAGATAAAGGGCTAGTCTCCAAGATCTATAAAGAACTTATTCAACTCAACAGCAAAGAAAAAAACAATCCAATCATGAAATGGGCAAAAGACTTGAACAGAAATTTCACAGAAGACATAGACATGGCCAACAAGCACATGAGAAAGTGCTCCGCATCACTGGCCTTCAGGGAAATACAAATCAAAACCACAATGAGATACCACCTCACACCAGTGAGAATGGGGAACATTAACAAAACAGGAAACCACAAATGTTGGAGAGGATGTGGAGAAAGGGGAACCCTCTTGCACTGTTGGTGGGAATGTGAACTGGTACAGCCACTCTGGAAAACTCTGTGGAGGTTCCTCAGAGTTAAAAATAGATCTGCCCTACAACCCAGCAATTGCGCTGTTGGGGATTTACCCCAAAGATACAGATGCCGTGAAACGCTGGAACACCTGCACCCCAGTGTTTATAGCAGCCATGTCCACAATACCCAAACTGTGGAAGGAGCCTTGGTGTCCATTGAAAGATGAATGGATAAAGAAGATGTGGTCTATGTATTCAATGGATTATTACTCAGCCATTAGAAACGACAAATACCCACCATTTGCTTCGAGGTGAATGGACCTGGAGGGTATTATGTTGAGTGAAATAAGTCAATTGGAGAAGGACAAACATTATGTGGTCTCATTCATTTGGGAATATAAAAAATAGTGAAAGGGAATAAAGGGGAAAGGAGAAAAAATGTGTGGGAAATATCAGAGAGGGTGACAGAACATGGAAGACTCCATGGAAAATTGAACTCCAATAAAAAGAAATTTAAAAAGGAAAAGAGTGCTTATCTAAATATATTATCACACCTTAAGCAAACTGAACCAACTTACTGCCTGCTTTTTTAGCCGCTATTTAAATAAGCCAAGACTGAAACAAACATGCATAAAGGAAATACAGAGACATCTGAATGCATGTTAAATATAAATACACATTGACATTATATACAAAAGTACAAATATACATTAACACTTTATATAAGAAAGGATGAGTGCATCTTGTAGTGATGGATAAGGCAGTTTTGGAGGTCTCAAATTTAATCTAAAAGAAGAGAGGTTTAAAAGTATACCTTCTCTCTTATAATCAATGAAAATAATATGTGCTTTATCAATAATATGGTATAGGAGTGTCAGGTTAACTTCAGGATCAGTGTAATTTCTAGGGGCTGTATTGTCATTCTTTTCCATGTCTCCTCAGTGCTCCCATTTTTATTTGTGTTGCTTGTATTCTACTTGTTGTTTAGGGTTATATATATTTGTCTACATATGAAAATTACACTGATTGTTCAGACAACATCAATGCAGGGAATGGTGCTACCCCGTAATTACTGGAAGGACATCAATATTTTGGAAAGTAGGACAACTCATCAAACAATCACTTTCTACTTAGAAGAGCACAGACTACTGACTGGCAATCAAGATGGCTTTGTGAAAAAAATAAAAAATAAAAATAAAGATGGCTTTGTGAAAAGCAAATTGAGCAAAACCATTTTAATTTACTTCTGTGAAACAATTAGTGCCTTGTAGTCCAAGAGAAAGAAATCTCTTTTTATTTGCTAAGATTTTGATTCCCTCTCTTGTGACATTCATTCTCAATTTTGGCTGAAAAAAAAGTAGAATCTAGACTCTAGATTCCAGAATACTCTTTCAGCTGACAGTAAAATAATGTTCCAGATGAGTGAGTCTGGGAAATTATCTAAAAGGGGACAAATACTAGCACAAGAGAACTAGTGCTTCTTTAGAGACCCCTAAGTGCCAGGAGCATTATGCATATAATATCCTTTTGGATGTGTATGTTTCCTCAGAAAGAGGATCCAATTCAGTTAGAAATTAATAAAATACAAAATAATTAAGGGCATCATGAAGGTAACATAGAGACAAGAACATGCACAAATTCATTAGAAAAACTTATTCAACTCAACAGCAAAGAAACAAACAATTCAATCATCAAATGGGCAAAAGACATGAACAGAAATTTCACAGAAGACTTAGACATGGCCAACAAGCACATGAGAAAATGTTCCGCATCACTGGCCTTCAGGGAAATACAAATCAAACCACAATGAGATACCACCTCACACCAGTGAGAATGTGGAAAATTAACAAGGCAGGAAACCACAAATGTTGGAGAGGATGCGGAGAAAGGGGAACCCTCTTCCACTTTTGGTGGAAATGTGAACTGGTACAGCCACTCTGGAAAACTGTGTGGAGGTTCCTCAGAGTTAAAAATAGATCTGCCCTAAGACCCAGAAATTGCACTGCTGGGGATTTACCCCAAAGATACAGATGCAGTGTAACGCTGGAACACCTGCACCCCAATGTTTATAACAGCCATGTCCACAATACCCAAACTGTGGAAGGAGCCTCTGTGTCCATCGAAAGATGAATGGATAAAGAAGATGTGGTCTATGTATACAATGGAATATTACTCAGCTATTAGAAATGACAAATACCCACAATTTGCTTCGACGTGGATGGAACTGGAGGGTATTATGCTGAGTGAAATAAGTCAATCGGAGAAGGACAAAAATTATATGGTCTCATTCATTTGGGGAATATAAAAAATACTGAAAGGGAATAAAGGGGAAAGGAGAAAAAATGAGTGGGAAATATCAGAGAGGGTGACAGAACATGAGAGACTCCTAACTCTGGGAAACGAACTAGAGGTGGTGGAAGGGGAGGTGGGCGGGGGGTGGGGGTGACTGGGTGATGGGCACTGAGGGGGGCACTTGATGGGATGAGTACTGGGTGTTATGCTATATGTTGGCAAATTGAACCCCAATAAAAAAATTAAAAAAAAAAAGAATTGACCTCTGAATCAAATGAAATCAGTCCCGTTTTTTTAGACTTACAATATTTTTTGACCAGAGATTTTTGTTATCCAGTTCAATTATAATCTTCTTCATAATAATTGGCTTAATATCATTTTTGGCAATTTTCAAAATTGAAGCCCACCCTCAAATTGCAAGGATTTAGTAACTCTACAAAGATCTAAAGCATATGCTATGTAACCATTAGGGAAAACCCAAAATAGGCATTTCTGAAAATATTTAGGGCAATGCCATTATCTTTCGATTAAGACAAGGAGGAGAGTAAAATTATTTTGACTCTACACATTTTTTACTTGTCTTTAAAAAATATTGACTTCATCAAGGTAAGAAGCTTCTACACAGCAAAAGAAACAGTCAACACAACTAAAAGTCATCCTACAGAATGGAAGAAGATATTTGCAAATGACCTATCAGATAAAGGGCTAGTGTCCAAGATCTATAAAGAACTTATTGATGAAGTCCCAATAATTCATTTTTGCTTTTGTTTCCCTTGCCTTCATGGATGTATCTTGCAAGAAGTCGCTGTGGCCAAGTTCAAAAGAGTGTTTCCTATGTTTTCCTCTAGGATTTTGATGGATTCTTGTCTCACATTTAGATCTTTCATCCATTTTGAGTTTATCTTTGTTTATGGTGTAAGAGAATGGTCTAGTTTCATTCTTCTGCATGTGGATGTCCAATTTTCCCAGCACCATTTATTGAAGAGACTGTCTTTTTTCCAGCGAATTTCCTGCTTTGTCGAATATCAGTTGACCATAAAGTTGAGGGTCCACTTCTGGATTCTCTATTCTGTTCCATTGATCTATGTGTCTGTTTTTGCGCCAGTACTGCACTGTCTTGATGACCACAGCTTTGTAGTTTAACCTGAAATCTGGCATTGTGATGGCCCCAGCTATGGTTTTCTTTTTTTAATATTCCCCTGGCTATTCAGGGTCTTTTCTGATTCCACACAAATCTTAAGATGATTTGTTCCAACTCTCTGCAGAAAGTCCATGGTATTTTGATAGGGATTGTATTAAATGTGTAAATTTCCCTGTGTAGCATGGACATTTTCACAATATTAATTCTGCCAATCCATGAGCTTGGAATATTTTTCCATTTCTTTGTGTCTTTCTCAATTTCTTTCAGAAGTGTTCTGTAGTTTTTAGGGTATAGATCTTTTATCAGAGGTCAATTCTTAAAGAGGAGTTATAATCACAGTGTAATGGCTCTCATGAAAATAAGTTTATTGCTTCCCAAGGTGGCTATTTGAAGAACAGGATGTATGATTTAAAGAGATATATTGGAACCAATCTTACAGGTTTGCAATTGCCCCTTAAAGTGTTATAAAACAAATGGTATATGTTAGGAAAATTAAAACATGGAAAACTGGGAATATTCTTATACTAGATATTGGTTAGCCTATTTCTTAGGTTATTGTTTCTCATTTTGTCTATTTTTTGTAAGGCTATATGAGGATGGAGAAGTCTATAATTTAAAAAATATTATCCCACCAATAGAGAAGAATCATAGGAAAACCTAACCATTATTGAATTTATAGAAAGAACTCTGTGAGAGTGTTTTTTTTCTAGAAAATGGTATTGAATGGCTTAGTTTGGAATTCTCCTAAGGGACTCTCTGACCCTGTCCTTCCCCCAATCTTTACCCTACACACTGAAAAATTCCCCTGTATTGCATTTGAGGATTAGTCTCACTTTTATGGAACTCAGGCACTGCAGTGGTTCCTGGGGAAGAGTTAGACCTCCGTGAATATTTTTTAAAAGATTATTTGAAAGAGAGAGCATATGAGTAGGGATGATGGGGGAAGGGGCAGAAGGAAAGAGCCTCAAGCAGACTTTCCCCTTAGCATGGACCCCAACATGGGGCTACATCTCACACTCCTGCCCCCTAGATAATGACCTGAGCCGAAATCAAGAGTCTGATGCTCAACTGACTGAGCCACCCAGGTGCCCCCTCTGTGAAGAATTTTTTTAAGCAAGATATTGAACACGTTTCTATTTCTCAGCAGTCAACAGACAAGGGCTTAAGAAACTGATAGCTTTTACTTAGATATAAAGAAGTATTTTCTTTTAGAAATGACTATCAGCACAGGTTCCTGGGGGAGGCCATGGAAACCTATTCATAAGCAGAAGACTACAGCAAGCATTTCTTGAGGGCCCTACCTTTTCTGAGTTTCTACTTGTCAGAGTAATTTGATATTCTTACCCAAGTCTCCAAGGTGCTTTCTAACCCAACCAAATTGGTCTTATCAAAAACCTTATTGATTGTGCCGCCTCTTCATATTCTAAGATGGTGATGGTAATAAGGCAGTATATTCAGCTATCAGACCTGTAATATACCACTTATTTTGTCCTGTCCCTACACCCATACTTCCCCAAGATGGTTTCCCATTAATATATTCTATTAGTCACTTTAGAATTTCAGTTTGTTATTTGGTTCAAAATAAAAATTTTAAAAAGTTATAAATTAACTTCCTATAGCTGCTCAAAGTGCTTTGCAGATTTTAATTAAGTTCCATAGAGGCAAGACGTTTCTCTCTTTTTTTTTTTTTTAAGATTTTATTTATCTATTCATGAGAGACACAGAGAGAGAGGCAGAGACACAGGCAGAGGGTGAAGCAGGCTCCATCCTGGGTCTCCAAGATCACACCCTGGGCTGCAGGCGGCGCTAAACCGCTGTGCCACCAGGGCTGCCCAGAGGCATGACGTTTCAATTGTTTTTCTTTCCTAGATGGAAAGGGGGATACTCAAATACCTACCAGAAAAATATGTGCCTGTGGAAACCTACAGCATTTGAAAACTTTTTCCATGCTACAGATTGTAGATCAACTTCTAGCTAATCAAAGTTCTGCATTCTAATGGATTGTGACAGGAAAGGCACTTTTTCCTCCAACTTCAGATCACATGTTTTTGCAGTTGGAAGGCAAATTTTAAAAGAAGGCCTTGGGGATCACAGCCAGCCTTCATTATTGGTGCATGACCGCTTTGTAACCAACTGCAAGTTTAATATCCAAGGAGATTTGCACATAACAGTCTTTTTTTCTTTCTTCTCATTTTTAATAATTTACCCATGAGATTCTCTTCACAGTTGCACTGGTGTGCAAAGATCTGTTCGTCTGTCAAACCTCCAGATATATACAGCATTGGAAAGATGCATTAATTTTTTATTTGTTTCCTAAGGAGGCTGAGCAGTAAGCTGGTTATACTGAATACAAGAGGGCTACTTCAGTGAATATGTACTAGAATTCATTTAACTGCCTCCCTCACCTGTAGCAGATTAGTTTCTTTTATGAGTCTCCTCTCTGCCAAAATGAAGTCATTTATACAAATAAACTGAAGGGACTTTTCATACAAGCCTTCTACCAGAACCCGAGATGGTTTTGTCTTAAACTGAAAGATTATTGGAAAATTTATGTATTACTTATGTTTGTGACCAGCGTATTACTAATGTTGTATGCTAATGTTTGTGCAGATGTCTCATTCAAAACAAAGATCTCATTTTAAAATTTAAACACATCTTTTCTTTTAACTTTGGAGGTCCTGTGTGAATACTAATCTCTACACAAATGAATTTTCACTGCAGTGTTGAGCTGTGTCAGTGTGACAAATGCCATGTATAACAGATCTCAGAAACACTGAGCACTGGCATTTTTTTTTAGCACTGGCATTTTTAAGAAAATAAATGTAGAGGTCATTGAACCATAACCTATGGATGATTAGGAAGAAAACCACCACTCAAAGGTAGATAATGCTTATTTCAAGGCCAGTAAGATTCTCCACAATAAAGAAATATGAAGTGTGTAGAGAACTATGTGTAACGATGTTCTTAGTAATTTAATGTTTTGAGAATTCCCAGGCTGAAATTATTATTATATAAATAGACTAGCTCTAGCTGCTAATTCTTAGAAAATATGAAGAGTATCTGAAGTTTAACTAGGTTTTAACCTTTTATATTATGAAGACTACAGTAGGGAGAAGAGAGCTAGAAGTATATTGGGAGGTATTTTATAAGGTTATCAGGGGAGGCCTCACTAATAAGAAGACATGTAGCAGAGATTTGATGGTGCTGAGAGCATAGGGATCACAAATGTAAAGGAGCTGAGGGATGGAGACCTCAGGCTCGAAGATGACTAGAAGATGAGATCAGAGTTAGCAGAGGGCCAAATCATGCAAGACCTTGCAAGCTATTATTGGAAGAGCTGGTTTTCTTCACCTCTGAGTAGGAATAGATGGATTCTCTGACTGACAGACAAAGAGACAGACAGAAAGCAGGAGGAAGGAAGGAGGGGGAAGGAGATAAGGATAGAGGACGGGAAAGGGAAGTGTAATCTAGAAGAGATTGAGGGAAAACACTCTAGTCTATAGGCAAGAAGGAATACAGTATCTCAGGAATCTAAAAAGGCAGAAAATGTATATTTTGTTTGATTTAGTTTAGCAGGTCACCTGTAGTCTATACATCTACTATTCATACCATATTTGTATAAGTTAATAAGCATGACTTTAATGTCCATCTAACCACAGTATCAATACATTTGTTCAGTGTCTATTATTGAGAAACCTAAATATTTGAGCAAGCTAATCAAACTTTCAATTACCCTAGTGAAAAAGAAAGTTATACTTCTCAGTTACAGTCATAATTGATTGGTTGATGAAGTATTCATGAGATCTTGCATAAAAGAAACTTTATAGGTCATTTTTACCATAATATGTGGAAATCTCTGGGAAAGAAAATATTTATCAGTATTATAGTACTGATAAACTCTTCAGAGGTACTGACTCTCAGACTATAGTTGCTGCAGCTGAAAATTCTCTCCCCTGAGCATTCGTCATGACTCTCTTCAATCCAATATGCCCTTTAAACACAGTGAAACTATATAAAAGGAATAATGTTGTTTGGTGTTAATTAAAGAGTAGGGGTCTTTCTTTTCTTTAGTAGAAAGCCTTAATTTGACCCCAGTTGCAGTTGAAAAAGATCTAATGAACCATTGCTGCCATCTTATTGTGGATTATTTTCTCTAATAATCTCATTGTTCAGTTCTTTGTTCAATGCTGAAAATCTCATTTTGGCTCACATTATATCTTCCCATTTGTAACCTGACATGATCATCTTAAATTGGGAGTGAAAAAGATCTGGAACAGTATGTGAGTCCTGATTTACTATTATCTTTGGTATTCTTTAGGGCTTTCACCCAGTTAGGCTAACAAATAGGGACTTTGGCCCAGGTTACACATCAGTTAGTGGTAACACACATTGGGATCTGTTTTTCCCAACAACTCCTATCTTTGGTTGCAGCAAGCACAGCAAATTGCAAAAGTATCCCTGACGGCCAAAACAGTTTAAGCACAGAATGTGTTAGGTATCTATCTATATGAAGCAAAGTAGAACAGGAGGAAGGAGAAATTTTTTAAAATTTTTATTGAAATTCAATTTGATTAATATATAGTGTATTATTACTTTCAGGGGTAGAATTTAGTGATTCATCAGTTGCATATAACACCCACTGCTCATCCCATCAAGTGCCCTCCTTAATGCCTATCACCCAGTTACCCCATCCTTCCCCACCTCCCCTCCAGCAACACTGTTTTTTTCCTATCGTTAAGAGTCTCTTATGGTTGGCCTCCTTCTCTGTTTTGATCTTATTTTACTTTAGGAAGGAGAATTTTTTTATGAAAATTTTTTTGTATGATGTTGAAAAGGTGTCATATGTAGAATTATATTTCATTTTCATTGTCATGCCCAAGACATTTCTTGGACAGGAAAAGGACATTGCTGCCATAACCCTGGTTCACTGGTCTGAATAACTTTTCCATCTCTACCTATTTTGCCTCCTATTATGCCTGGAGTTAAATGAGACACCCACACCCCACCAAATGCAAAAAGGTCGTATCATTTATCTCATCTTCTATTTGAAATCATCCAGTAGATGGTTTTCCAACAGGACTAGCAGCTTCTTGTGGGTAAAGATAGTAAAAGTTTAAGAAACCTTGCAAGATTTTCAGTAGAAGACTGAGTATAGGCTAATTCTCCTGACTTTTCCATAAAGCCTTAAGCAGACCAAGCGAATACCACATTCTGAGATATTCACAACGGAAATAAAAGCATATTCTAATTTCAAAGCCAAATGGCCCTTTCCTGGGTATGTGCATGCTTCATTTTTCTCAGGTTGATGACAAAACTAACTTCAGATGTTAAAAAACAAACAATATCATAAAAAAATATCCATTGCCTTCTTCTAGAAAACTCTATTCCTCAGTTTATGCCATAGTTCCTTAACATGTGTTGAACCTTAAGTAAGATGATACGTGCATTGCATTTCATTATTAGTCCACATAGCAAAATATTCTATGATGTTTTTGTTTCTTAGATTTCTCTTATATTTTCTAATATTATATATTAACACAAAAATTTTTTCCCTAAAATTTATGTTCATTTCATCTACATCTTTTTTCTCATGGCTCAGGAAGGCAAATCCTGTTTGTTCAAAGTTTATGGGTATATGTGTTTCATTCTTCCTATTTTTAACTGATATTGTAAGATTTCCATATTAAAAAGAACGCTTCCTTCTTTCCAATGCATACATATGGGGACATGCTCCTGGATTGGGAGAAATGGAGTATAGATCCTGAATTGCATGGGATATTGGTATTGCCAATT
Organism: Canis lupus baileyi; assembly: GCF_048164855.1. NCBI lineage: Eukaryota > Metazoa > Chordata > Mammalia > Carnivora > Canidae > Canis > Canis lupus. Next base: position 53,505,777 of record NC_132876.1, on the reverse strand, counting down.
GTGGAATCATAGAATAACCACTACTATTCTTTGAACGCTTTCTATGTGCCAGGCACTGTACTTAATGGCTTTATTTTTCTCATTAAATCACAAACCAATGCTATGAAGTACAGGTATTTCAAAGATCAGGAAAGGGGTAAATTAAGTAAATGGCTCTAAAGTATGATGGTCATTAGCTAAGATTTAACCTAGATTTCTCAGGTCCTGAAGGCCATCCCATGTTTATAGGGTATGTCATTCTACTTGGAATGTTTGGATTCTGGTTCCTGATTTCAGAGAAACAAAATAAATAGGCTTCTTTCTCATTTTTATCCTGGGTATAAAATTACATGTCAGAAATTTTTTGAAATATTATCAATAAGATGCATAAAAAATGAAGCCTTAGAATTATCATTTTTATCTAGGAAAGATAGAAATTTACAGTATCCATGTCAGTGATTCAACTTAAATTTTAAATGTCCTATGTTATTTTATTTTATTTTATTTTATTTTATTTTTTAAATTTTTAAATTATTTATGATAGTCACAGAGAGAGAGAGAGAGAGGCAGAGACACAGGCAGAGGGAGAAGCAGGCTCCATGCACCGGGAGCCCGATGTGGGATTCGATCCCGGGTCTCCAGGATCGCGCCCTGGGCCAAAGGCAGGCGCCAAACCGCTGCGCTACCCAGGGATCCCCTATGTTATTTTAAAAACAGATAATTAAGAGAAACAATTTAAAATTCTAAGGTGGTCAACAGGAAACAGAATGAAGGAAAAGTGCTGTTTGAATTAAAGCCAAGAGAGAATCAGGTGGTAGGACAGTTCAAGATAAAAAAAAAAAAACAAAAACAAAATGTGGAATCTCACCTGTTTTGTTGAGTTTTCATTAAAAATAATATCTTGGTGACTTATATTTAGTGTATGAAAAGATTTTCAATATAATACATACCAGGTTTCTTTGTATTGTTACCAAATGATTTGACTTAGTATCATGTATGAATCCTTCTAACATCCCTGATGAATGAAGAAATATTCAGCAGTGTGATCACTGTATGCCTCTGGCACCAGAGTTACCAATTTGTTCACTAGTATGTTTCCAATTTACATTTTTTAAAGGTTATGTGACTCTAGTTTCATATAGCCAGCTTTCAATACTGTAATGATTTGCAAGTCTTGCCAAGTATATTCACACAGGTACATAGGGTGATCCAAAGCCTAAAGGAGAAAAGAATGAATTTCTAGTTGTTGTTTTTTTCAGAAATACCAAGTGATAATGATATATATGGATTTTTTTAAATTACCATAGGGTCAATAATGTGGTATAGTTGTATAGTTAAAAAATCATGTTCAGTATGCTTATGAGGGTAGACTATCAAGATATGCAACATTTCTTGTAATAGTTCAAATAGATGTGGTCATTTGTGTCTTCATGACCAAATTGTTACTGTTCAAACTTTCAGATGTTTCTATTGATAACAAATGGCACCATGTATTGAGCATTTCTCTATACCAGGCATTGTCTTCAGTGTTTTATACAAACATTATTTCCCTTCCTCTATTTAACAACCAAGTAATTTGAGTAGTAGTATCTCCATTCTACAGATGTGGAAACTGAAGCTCAGAGAGATGAAGCAACTAACTTGTTCAAGGACACATAGCTTTTAGGATAAGTGATGGGAGTTCGGATTTGAAACCAGGTTTATCTCACTCCAAGATCCATTTCCCTTCCTAATTGTTCCACCTCTCCATCTCTCAAATATACCTTCAGCTTTCATTCAGGTTACTGTGCATGCAAAGTGCTTCTGCAGTCAGCAATGGGTTATTAAACCTTTGAGGATAGTAGAAGGATGGAATGGTTATGGTGGTGATGGTTTTTGCTTTCAAGTATCACAAGGTTGGAAGATGCTTGCCTCATATAGAACTGACATGAATGAAACAGACATCTGAACCTCTTGGAATTTTCTGAACCATTTTCATCCATTTCTTAAAGCTTAGTTGGAATGAATGGCAGTTCTTAGCATTTACATGAACTTTTTTTCCATATGACATTTTTAGCCCATAGGTCTCATTTGTTAGTTATACACAGCAAGGGAAATAAGATTTTTAATTTATTCATAGTTTTCAGCAAGGCAAAGAGATTTTAGTGAGAGATCTAAAATTAGGTTGGTGAATATATTTTGCAGTAAATCCTAGAGACATTTTCTGTTATATTTTGCTCCTACTATACTTTTTACTGACTCTTGAAAAACAGATATGCCAGTAAAACTAAGGCTTTTTTTGGCAAACATTTATCTTGTATGAGGTTACTACCAAAACACTTTATCAATTGACAACCTTTTAAAAGAACACAGTCCTGCACATTGAAAGAATCTAATCAGTTGCCATTCCCAACTCTAAGAAATAACAATTGATGCTTCCTTGAGAATGATGTTTAAGTACTCATAACTGTTTTAAAATATTTAGTGAGGCTTGACAAAATTTTATTAATCACAGTCAATTATTTAAGGGATTTTTTTAAACCTGAGTTTAAATTTACTCCTGTTGCTTTTATTCTTTTAATTATTTTGGGCTTGGTTTGTAGGAATTAGAATGAAAAGAATACATCCCATCCCTCAAAGGAGTTTTCTCCTCATTAGTTTATAGGTTTTAAGGACAGTTAAAGTCTCAAAATTTCTTCTCTTTCACTCTAATAAAACTAAAGATTATTGATACGAAACCATAGTTAAGATTTCCCTTTCTCTTCTAAAAACGTTTTCTTGGGGTGCCTGAGTGGCTTGGTTGGTTGAGGTCCTGCTTTCTGCTGGGGTCATGGTCCCCAGGTCCTGGGATTGAGCCCCACGTGGGGCTTCCCACTCAGTGGGGAGTCTGCTTCTCCCTCTGCCTCTGCCCCTCCTCCCACTCTTGTGTGCGCACACATGCTCTCTCTCTCTCTCTGAAATAAATAAAATCTGTATTTTTTATTTTTTAAAAGATTTTATTTATTTATTAATGAGAGACACAGAGAGGCAGAGACAGGCAGAAGGAGAAGCAGGCTCCCCACAGGAGCTGATGGGAGACTCGATCCCAGGATTCCAGAATCATGCCCTGAGCCAAAGGCAGATGCTCAACCACTGAGCCAACCAGGTGCCCAATAAATAAAATCTCTAAAAAAGATAAAATAGGATAAACTTTTTTCTTAAGGAGAGAGTGTTTCTTATCTCTAATTTCCTAAAGCCAGAGCCAAAGAGTAAAAACTCCAAGAGGAATAGGATCGTCTTTTCAACATGTCAGGCCTCTTCATGAAGACAGAAATGGTGATATCAGGACTAAAATCTTACTTCATAGTCTGTGTTACTTGAAAAATGCATGCCTTTGTAGATGCTTCATTCATTTTCATTAACTGAGCCACAGAAATTATTTTCCTCTTTTGTTTTTGCCTCTTTAGGATTACACATGCTATTTCAAACTCTAAAGTCATTTTGTTGTTAAATCTATACCTGAAACATTTAAGATGTAAACTGATGGGCCATTATTTGATATGTTTCATCATTTACTATATCTACATTCATGTTGTTTTAGTAGTGCCAGTTGCAAGTCCCCATTTTGTATGGAAATTTAACCTATTCATATATGCCAAATTTCTCCATTAGTAATTCTTCAATAATAATTATCGACTTATTTTCTTCTCCCAATTGTGTCAGTATAGATTTTTTATATAAACTTTTTCAATTTTACTCTATTTTCAAGAAACAAAGAGGAAACAAATACTTGGAGAATGCTACACAAATAGTATGATTCAAGTCCATGAGCCATATAATGCGTATTAGTAATCTGTGTCAATATTTCTGTTCTCAAATATGGTTTAAATTTGGGCTATTTTTTATGTTCTTATAATCATTCTGTTTTCATTGATGATTTTAGTCCACGAGAGGATGCTTATAAAAAACCAAAAGTGTTGGAAATAAGATTGCTAGATTTACCAAATGAAAATACTGGATGCTCAGTTAAATATGAATTTCATATAAACCATAAATAATTTTTAATATCAATGTGTCACAAATATTATGATTTTTTTAGTATAAATATATGCCACTCAGTACCCAATGCCCACTTGGATATTGTGTGGGACATTATATGTGGTTGATTTGATATTAAAATAAAAATTTAACTGAACATCTTTTTTTTTTTTTTTTTAACATCTTATATTTTATCTGGCAAATCTGCTTGGAAGGCATCATGGTAGCATAAGTGATAAGTGGTTTTCCTACTTAAGTAGCTTTGTAGCCTTGAGCATCTCACTTAAACTATCTCAGCCTAAGTGTTATCACCTGCAAAATAAGAACATGTAATAGTTGCTTTGCAGATTTTCTATAAACATTCAAAATTATTTACTTAAAACATCTGGCACATAATACATTTCCATTATGTGCTATTATCAGAAAAAGAAAAACTACAAATGCAAGTTGCCATTTTTTTCAACTTTATAATAAATGACAGCACTCAGCAGCTAAACAACCCTTTAGGTTGATAATAGAAGGGTCCACCCAGATGTTGGTAACTGTTTACAGATCAGAGATTTGACCAGTAATAAAATATACATAAGCATTGACCTTCCTTTTCTCCCCTATTATATACCTCCTATGTTACTTACCAAAAGCTCATACAACTTGTTATGTCAGAGCCAGAATATATGTTGCCTTTTCCCCTTTTTTTTACTAAGTTGTAATTTTATTTAAATCCTGCTTTTTTTCAAATATCTTTTTAAATTTTTCTTTTTATTGAGATATGATTTACATATAAATTTACATATAAAGTTTATAAAGTTACATATATAGTTTACCATTTCGCAATATACAATTTAGTGTATTTTAGTATATTCACAAGGTTGTTCAACCATCCCCACTATTTAATTCCAGTACATTTTCATCACTCCCCAAAAAGAATCCCCATACTCACCAAGAGGTACTCCCCATTCTCCCCAATTCCATCCCTTGACAATCACTAATCTACTTTCTGTCTCTATGGATTTGCCTATTCTGGACATTATATATAAATGAAATCTTGCCATATGTATATTTTGTGTCTGATTTCTTTCATGTAGCAGAATATTTTAAGGTTCATCCATGTTGCAGCATATATCAATACTTCATTCTTTTTATGGATGAATGCATTCCATTATATGGATATATACCAAATTTTGTTTACCCATTTATATAAATGTTGGACATTTGAGTTGTTTCTCCTTATTGGCTATTAGGAGTAATGCTGCTATGGACATTCTTCTGCAACCTTTTGTATGAACCTGTGTTTCTTTTCTCTTGGTTATATATCTAAGAGTAGAATTGCTGGGTCATATGTAACTGTATGTTTAGCATTTTGAAGAACAGCAAGACTACTTTCCAAAATGCCTCACCATTTTACATTCACACCAGGAATGCAAAGAGTTCCAATTTATCCACATCCTCACTTGTTATTTTTTGGGTTGTCTTCTTTTTCTTTTTTTTTTTTAATTGTAGCAGTCCTAAAGGGCATGAAGTGGCACCTCATTGTAGTTTTGATTTGCAGTTCACTAAGGATTAACAATGTCTAACATCTTTTCATGTTTTATCTGAGATATGTATATGCATATATATAATATATATATAAATTGATATATTGATATATGGAAGACCTTTTATATATCCTTATCAGTTATATGATTAACAAATATTTTCTTCCATTTTGTGGGTTATTTCTTCACTTTCTTGACAGGGTCCTTTGATGGATAAAAAGTTTTTAGTTAGATGAGGTCTTATTAATATTTTTTTTATTGCTTGTGCTTTTGATCCACATTGTCTTTTCCTCCTTGAAGAATAAAACAAACATTAAACCAGGAATAAAGAGATATGACTTCTATTCCCAAATATGAAATTACATAAATGTGTGACCTTAAACCTTAGTTAAATTCATTTGGAACTCCGTTTCCACATGTTTGGAAAGAAGTTGGGTTCACAAGTAGTTTGTAATTTTTCATGAATAAATTATTTCTGTGAAACCCCCAGGTTAGTATTTTTCCACCTGCCTTACATTTAACAATAGCCAGAGACATATTTGGTTGTCACAACCAGAAAAGAGTGCTACTGGCATCTAGTGAGTAGAAGTCAGGGGTGCTGCTAAATCTTACAATGCACGAGATGGCTCCCATAGCAAAAAATGACACCAGCCAAAAATGACAGCAGTACTGAGGTTGAGAAACACTGCTCTAAAATTATGATTCTCTAACTCCAGTTTATCTTTAAGTGGTAGTGTTTGATTTTGCCTTTAGGAGCCAGATTGATTTGTGTTCTTAGCTTTATATTAGAGGTACTAGCCTGATGGGGGCAGAAGAAGTGGGGGATATCAATAATTCTTGCAATTCAGGAGATTTTTTGGTAATGTTTTTGGGAGTTTTTAAAATTTTTGTGTTATTTATTTTGAAGAAAACAATTTTCAATATAGATACCTCTAGGAAAAGCCTTGTAGATGGTTTCTTGTTATTTAGTCTTTTTCTTTAGAGTTTCTGTAACAAAGTTTTTGTAAAATAGTTGTTTTATACCATCATGTATGTCTAATCAAGAATAATAGGAAAAAAATCCAAATAACTTGATAGAAGGAACTTGCTCTTGATAGGTCTTTGTATTACTCACTTCTCTGAATTAAAAAAAGTTAATATTATTATACTAGTTAGTCAGTTTATTTCCATTTTCTCCCATACCACCTACTGAAATATACTTATTCATTTGAGTTACACAAATAATTTAATTAAAATACATCAGACAATAGCTTCAAATATGTCTCAGTATTTCTAAAGATCTTGACATGTAATAAGCTATTAAACTTTCAGGTATTTTCTTCCTGTGATGACATAGCTGATTGTTTCATGCCCTTCACCAGTAGATGTATTTGTTACTTCCACTATCACAACCACCACCATCATCATGGACCTACTGTTCTAAGCACTTTATGAGTATATCTCATTTTTCCTCACAAAAATCCTATGAGGAAGTTTTTCTTATTCCCATCTTGCAGATAAGGGAAAGATGTATAATGAAGTGGTAAAATACTTGCTAAGCCTTATTTTCTTATTTAACCTGTGAATCAAAACTACTTGATATTTCAACAATGGAAAAAGTATGTTTACTCTTACATCTGTAAACATTCATTTCCCTAATTTTCTGCCACCCTAGGTAACAGCAATTAAAGCCTGAGTTACTTTCTAACAACCAACACCACAGAAATATAAGCAATTATAAGAGAATATTATGAAAAACTATATGCCAAACCAGTTGGACAGACTGGAAGAAATGGATAAAATCCTAGAAACATAAACCACCACCCTGAAATAGGAAAAAATAGGAAACTTGAACAGACTGATAACCAGCAAAGAAACTGAATCAGTAATTAAGAAACTCCTAACATGGGATCCCTGGGTGGCGCAGCGGTTTAGCGCCTGCCTTTGGCCCAGGGCGCGATCCTGGAGACCCAGGATCAAATCCCACGTCAGGCTCCCGGTGCATGGAGCCTGCTTCTCCCTCTGCCTGTGTCTCTGCCTCTCTCTCTCTCACTGTGTGCCTATCATAAATAAATAAAAATTAAAAAAAAAAAAAAAAAAAAAAAGAAACTCCTAACAAACAAAAGTTCAAGGCCAATTGGCTTCACAGGCAAATTCTGCCAAACATTTAAAGAAAAATTAATACCTGTTCTTCTCAAACTATTCCCAAAAAAATGGAAAAGGAAGGAAAACTTCCAAATTCATTCTATGAAGCCAGCATTACCCTGATACCAAAACCAAATGAAGACTTGACTAAAAAAGAGAAATACAGGCCTATATCCCACATACAAAAACATGGATATGGAAATTCTCAATAAAATACTAGCAAACCAAATCTAACAATGCATTAAAAAAATCATTCCCCACTACCAGGTGGGATTTATTCCTGGGCTACAAGGGTGGTTGAATATTCTCAAATCAATAAATGTGATACACATTAATAAAAAATAGGATAAGAACTATATGATCCTTTCATTAGATGCAAAGAAAGCATTGGACAAAGTACAACATCCATTCATGATAAAAACCCTCACAAAAAGGTTTAGAGGGAACATACCTCAACATAATAAAGGTCATATATGGAAAACCCATAGCTAACATCATCTTCAATGGGGAAAAAGAGAGCTTTTCCTGTATGGTCAGGAACAAAACAGGGATGTCCACCCATATCATTGTTATTTAATATAGTACTGGAAGTCCTAGCTTCAGCAATCAGACAACAACAACAAAAAGACATCTAAAATGGCAAGGAAAAAGTCAAAATTCCTCTATTTGAAGAGACCGTGATACTCTATATAGAAAACCCAAAAGACTCCACCAAAAATTGCTAGAACCAATAAACTAATTCAGTAAAGTCACAGGATACGAAATCAACATGCAGATATCTGTTGCATTTCTAAATACCAATAATGAAGCAATGGAAAGAGAAATTAAGGAATTGATCCCATTTATAATTGCACCAAAAACAGTAAGACACCTAGGAATAAACCTAACCAAAGGGATGGAAGACTTGTACTCTGAAAACTATCAAACGCTGATGAAAGAAATTGAAGATGACAAAAAGAAATGGAAAATATTCCACACTGATGGGTTGGAAGAACAAATATTCTTAAAATGTCTATACTACCCAAAGAAATCTTCACATTTAATGTAATTCCTGTCAAAATACCACCAACATGTTTCACAGAGCTGAACAATCATAAAATTTGTATAGAAGCACAAAAGACTAAATAGCCAAAGCAACTCTGAAGAAGAAAAGCAAAGCTGGAGGCATTACAATTCTGGACTTCAAGTTATATTACAAAGCTGTAGTCTTTAAGACAATATGGTACTGTCATAAAAACAGACATATAGATCAATGGAACAGAATAAAAAACCCAGAAATGAACCCACAATTACATGGTCAATTAATCTTCATCAAAGCAGAAAAGGATATCTAACAGGAAAAGGACAGTGTATTCAACAAATGGTGTCGGAGAAAACTGAACAGCTACTTGCAAAACAATGAAACTGGACCACTTTCTTACATCATACACAAAATAAATTTAAAATGGATGAAAGACTTAAATGTGAGGGATCCCTGGGTGGCTCAGCGGTTTAGCTCCTGCCTTTGGCCTAGGGCATGATCTTGGAGTCCTGGGATCGAGTCCCACATCGGACTCCTGCATGGGGCCTGCTTCTCACTCTGCCTGTGTCTCTGCCTCTCTCTCTCTCTCTCTCTCTCCTGCGCTCGCTCTCTCATGAATAAATACATAAAATCTTTAAAAAAAAGACTTAAATGTGAGACAGGAATCCATCAAAATCCTAGAGGAGAACACAGGTAGTAAGCTCTTTGACACCAGCTTTGGTGATTTCTCTCTAGATATGTCTCCTGAGGCAAGGGAAACAAAAGCAAAAATGAACTATTGGGACTCATCAAGATAAAAAGCTTCTGCACAGTGAAGAAAACAACCCACAAAACTAAAAGACAACTATTGGAATGGGAAAAGATATTTGCAGATGACTTATCTAATAAAGGGCTAGTATCCAAAATGTAAAAAGAATTTATAAAACTCAATACCCCAAAGCTGAATGATCCAGTTAAAAATGAGCAGAAGACATGAATAGACATTTTTCCAAAGAAAACATTCAGATGGCTAACAGACATAGGAAAAGATGCTCAACATCACTCATGGTCAGGGAAATACAAATCAAAACTACAATGAGAAATCACCTCACACCTGTCAGAATGGCTAAAATCAACAATACATGAAACAACAGGTGTTGGTGAGAATGTGGAGAAGGTGAAATCCTCTTGTATTGTTGGTAGGAATGCAAACTGCTTCAGCCACTATGGAAAACAGTATGGTGGTTTCTCAGAAAGTTAAAAAAGTTAAAAGGATCATAGGGTATATATGCATATTATATTGTTTTTATTTATATGTAAAACATATAAATACAAATTTTATATGTGTAAAATATACATTTATATATATATATATATATATATACACACACACATATATACATACACACACAATGGAACATTAGCCATCAAAAAGAATGAAATCTTATTATTTACAATAATATGGTTGGAATTAGGGAATATTATGTTAAGTAAAATAAGTCAGTCAGAGAAAGACAAATACCATATGATTTCACTTACATGAGGAATTTAAGAAACAAAACAAATGAACAAAGGGAGGGAAAAGAGTGAGGCAAACCAGGAGATAGATTCTTAACTATAGAGCACAAACTGAGGGTTGCTGGAGGGAAGGTGAGAGGGGAGAATGGGTGATATAGGTGATGGGGATTAAGGAGTGCACTTGCTGTAATGAGCACAAGGTATTGTATGGAAGTGTTGAATCATTATATTGTATGCCTTAAATTAATATGCTACATGTTAACTGACTGGAATTTAAATAAAATTGTAAAACCAAACCTGAGTTATTTTTAATTATTTTTCAAGAAGATCTGTCCTAGAATTTTTGTTTCTCTTAATAGTATATACAAGGACCTTGAATCTGCTATAATATTTTACCATCTCTGAGCACCCACATGCATGCGTATGTACATACAATTTTAAAATTTCACAGCTTCTGCAATATATGCGTAATAGAAGGATTTGTGTTTGACTTTATATATACAGGAAGCTGTGAAAGAAAACAACAAGAGAAAAGAAATGGAAGAGAAGACTAGGAGGGCAAAGCTTGCAAAAGAGAAAGCTGAACAAGAAAAGTTAGAACGCCAGAAGAAAAAGAAACAACTCATTGATATAAACAAAGGTATGAAGCAATTTCAATTTTTTAAGGATATATAAAGTACAAAATAATTTTACTTCATTGATTTTGGATTACCAAGTAAATGTGTTCTCGATAGAAAATCCACAATATTATTAATTATTTGTGTCATTTTTCTCTCATGATATTATCTATATTTCTTATCACCCTACACTGAGCACTCAAGATTTTTGAGAGCCAATACAAGGTAATAAGTTGTGGAAATGGTCTCTTTCCCTTCATTTATTTTATCAAATTATATCATATTATGTTATTGATGATGCACTGGTGAGGAAAGAAGAGGGTGAGATGAAAAGAAAAAAACTGGTATGGGGAGATGAGTCCCATGTCTCTAATTTAATTTTGTTGACACATGTCTGTTGACAATGTAGTAATAACAGTTTTCCTTGGGGCCTTGAACATTTCAAGTCATAATAGATATTGACATCACTATTATAAGATGAAAAAAAAATAGGGAGACATCTTATTCAACTGTGACCCTAAAAACAAAGATACTGTATGTCCAGATAGTATAAAGTAAGTTGTTTTCTTAGTTAGCAAGAATGATTGTATATTAAAGATGGGGGTTTGGTTTTCTTTTCTTTTCTTTTTAAAAAGGACAGGGTAAATAAAGTGATTGGCACCAGTAGTTGCACTCTGGAAATTTTAGAAAAATTAAGAAAAGGAATAGTCTTTGCCACTGGGAGTTAGAGAATTTAAAAACAAAGCAAAATCTGAATAAGATACAAGAGAACATGATTTATATGGGTCACCTATTTCTTAATATAATGACAATAAAAATTGTTAGTACTGTGTAATGTTGACCACGTGCCAATTACTGTTCTGACTTTCACATATTTTAAGTCAATTAATCTTCATAACATGAGGAGTAGATACTGTTATTACCTCATATAGTTGAGGAAACTGAGGTTCATAGAAATTAAAGAATTTGCCCAAGATCACACAAATAGGAAGTGTAGCAGCAAGATTGGAGTCCAAGTATTCTGATTATAAAATCTTTGCACTTATAAATGGCATTGTTAAATAATAATAACTAACAGCAGTTACTAACATGTAGCACTTACTGTGTACCAGGAACTGTTGTAGGAGTTTTACATATATGAACACATTTAATTCTCATAAAACCCTTTTAGGAAAGGGCTACTATCTCATTTTAAGATGAGGAAACTGAGGCACAGAGAAGTTAAATAACTTTCTCAAGTTCACGAAACAATAAGAGGTAGAACGTAGGCAGTCTGTGGCCAGATTTAATTGTTAATTATTTTGATTATAACTATTAATTATAATAGTTAACCATTATCAATTATTCTGCAGTAATTTTTTAATGATTAATTTTCTTAAATGATATGTATATCATTAAGTTTCTAATTTATACCTTTAAAGTGTATAAAAATTTTTAAGAATTCATTATAGTTTATCTTTTCTACCCAGGAAATAAAGATAACATCATTTTAAAAGAAGAAAAAGAGATTAACAACAAAGGTTAAAAAGAGTAGCATCAACATAATTAAGCCAACAGACTTCATAATTATGATCAAACCAATTGTTCCTGACTAAAGATACTCAATTAAGAAAAGCACTAGAGTACAGCATGGCAATGGGTATTTGTAGGAAGTTCTCACTTAAAAGGTGATGGAGTCAGTAGAATAGTACTAAAAGTTACTCCCTTTTTTGCATGGACAAGTAGTGATATAAGAGTATGGAAGAAGTAGGGGACAGATTGTGCATTCTCCTTGCTATGCTGAGGGCTTTATGCTGAAAGCTATGGGAAGCCCATCAGTGTTTATAAATGGGAAAGTGATGTGCTCACATAGATTTCTTAGTGACATCATTTTGACAGAAGCATAGAGGATAGGAAAGAGAAGGGCCTGTAACAATAGAAGTTATAAAATTATTATCGTATTCCTGAAAAGAGATGATGGTGGTTAGAATTAACACAGTGGTAGGGAAGTTAGAGAAGTTACGATAAGAGGTATATATGAGTTCTAAATGACGTGGATATATAGAAACAAATTTATTTAAAGGAATCGGCTCCTATGATTATAGAAGCTGGCAAACCCAAAACCTGAAGAGTAGGGTATCAGGATGGGCCCAGGGAAGAGCTGGTGTTGTAGTTCAAGTATGAATGAACTTGGCTTGTAGAATTCCTTCTTACTCAGGGGAGGTCAGTCTTTTGATATATTCATGCCTTCAACTGATTGGATGAGGCCCACCCTCATTATGGAGAACAATCTGCTTTACTCAAAATCCACTGGTTTACGTATTAATCTTATCCAAAAACACCCTCACAAAAACATCCAGAATAACTTTTGAATAAGTATCTAGGCACTGTGGCCCAACCAAGTTGACACATAAAATTAACCATTTCCAGAGGAGTATTAAATGGTAGAACTGAACGACCCTGATGATTGTTTTGCTGTGGGAATTGAGGAAAGGAGGCATTATGAGAGGTGATACCCTTCACAAAGACAAACAATTAAGGAATAGAGCAGATTTCATCAGGAAGGTTATAATGATTAGTGTTATTTTGAACGTTTCATTTTCAGACCTTTTGGAAAGTTGGGAAATGTCTAAGTAGCCATTGTATATCATATGCATTTGAAACTCAGGAAGGAGATTTGGACTAGACAAACAGACTTGAGAATCGTAGGTTTTTGATGATTAAATTTAGGGTATATTAGTTTGCTAAGGCTTCTGTAAAAAAGTACCAAAAACTTGGTAGCTTAGAACAATATAAATTTATTGTTTCACAGTTCTAGAGAACAGAATTCTGAAATCAATGTGTAGGAAGGGCCACGATCTTCCTGAAGATGCTAGGGAGAGATTTGTTCTATCCTCTATCCTAGCTTCTGATAGTTCCTTGGTTTGTAGCAACATAACTTCAATCTTCACATGCCATTCTCCCTGTGTACATGTCTGTCTCTTCACATGATGTTCTTTTTATTAGGACACCACTCATATTGGATTAGGAGTCCAACCTACTACAGTATGACCTCACCCTAATTAATTAGATAATTCAACCCATAACATATGAGTTCAAATGAGATCACTAAGGTAAAGTATATACATCAGAGGTTCCGAAAGTATGTGGTCTCAGAGCCCACTTATATTTTTAAAAAATTATTGTGGATCCCAATGCAATTGTGTTCATTGCAGAATCTGACAATTTTGCTTATTTGCATAATATATACTGATGTTTACTATCCTAGAATTAAAGCAGACATAATAAATAAAATTATAGAAATCATTTTAATTTTTTATTTACTAGTTCAATTAAAATAACAAAGCAAACCTATTACATGCTAAATAACATCTTTTTATAAAAAGTAGCTTTACATTCTAACCTCCTGGCCCCAAAAATAAATTAATAAGAAGAGAAAATTTAGTGATTGTAAATCTCTTCCAAATCTGGCTTAATAAAAGACAGCTTGATTCTCATACCTGCTTTTACATTCAATTAAGTGCAATAGCATTTGTTATGTAGCTTCTGGAGAACACTATAAACTCATGAAGGAATGCGAGAGAAAAAGGCAAAAAAGTATCACTATTCTTATGGGTATAGCATTTACCTTGCATATCTGAAGTGATCTCAGAGGCCCCTACAAGTTCCTAGACCACACTTTGAAAATCTCTGGGGTGAATAATGAAAAGAGCAAACAATCAAGACAGAGTCTATTGAGTTTTGTGGCAAGAACATAATCTTGCCCCCCAATGCATTGCACCCTTCCCTTTCCCAAAGGACTTAATATTTCACTATTTCCCTAAAAATATACCTGAAATAGAAAAAAAGAAGGGAAGAAAGGACCTATTTTGATTGTCTCTAGTATATATTTTCATTTCCCAAGATTTGGTCAATTATCTTTTCAAATATCATTAAAGCCACAGTATGAAGAAAAAAAAAGCCATAGTATGAAGATCCAAATGAGTTTTTATGCAAATACTTAGCTGAGTGATGTGAATATGAAAGACACTTTAAAATAGGATTTATCTTATGTGCATTGTTACCGTATCTCTATTTAGAGATCAAAGAGTAAACTTTACCATTAGATTCTTGATTTTTGGCCCATATGTTGCAAATACTTTGTTATCATTATTATTACTATTACTGTAGTATTATTTTACACTTAAAAATATATGTGTATCAGTACTTATAAATATGTTTCAGAAAGAGATTCTTCCATTGGAATTGTGTAGCCTTAAGAAGATGTGAGGAAGAATAACACAGTTGGGTAGTTGAGGGTCAAGATGGAACTCAGTGTCAGTTTCTCAGAGAGTGTCTTATAAAAGATGCTATTGTTAACTGAGTGGAAATCAATTGCAGACACTTTGAGGGCCTTGGAGAAGCATGACCAGGCTACATAAAATATGAATCCATGGGTGACATGAGAATGAGGTGCAATCAGAAAGTGACTTAGAGAACTTAATATGTGTCTAATTAGAATAGTGTTATCCACTGTCCAGTAAAGGAATTATATTCATCCTTTCCACTGAGAAGTGATGTCAAACATTTGACTGCCATTGTAGAATATGTATTATATAGACCATAGAGGTATTTCGTGCATGTGTGATTGGAGATACATACCATTACAACCAGAGGACCCTACCTATAACAATAGTAGTTAAGTAAAGAGTCCCTTGGGTAAAGAAAGTCAGTTGAAAATTTCTAGCAACTTTAAAAATACATATACTCTTTCTGTATAGTTTCTATTTCATACCAACTTAGCAAAATTGCAAACCCCTCCCTTTTAGAAAATATCTTGTGATCCCATATAGCTAATAAGTAACAATAGTAAGATATATTTATCTGACATGCAAAATTATATGTATTCATCCCAAAAAAATATTTTAGAAATTAATTATTCAGGAGAATAAAAGGATAAAGCAAACATGAAAGATTATTTATGTTATCCAAATGTATTCATCTGAACTCAGAATTAAGTGAACATATCACAGAAAACAAGCAGCCAGAGAATTACATCTTTCATGTCAAATCCATTAAAAAATACCATGTTTTAAGCCTCCATTTTGAGAGAAGTGGAGATCAGAAGGCAAAAGCCATGATAAGAATCAGTACTTTTTTAATTGTAAAGGAGAAAAAAGGCATTGGTTATATGTTAAAGAGAGTCATTTTGTAAACATAAAATTAAAATGAAAAAGTTCTTGAAGTCTGAGAATTTAAAAGAGCTAGAAGATCAGTTCTAGATCTGCCACCTTCTAGATTTATGACCTTGTTCTTTTCCTTCATCTCTTCATGCCTCAATCACCTCATCTATAAATGTAAGATAATGACACTTACCTCCTCTCATTAAAATTAAATGAGGTAATTAAGCACGGGGCCTAGAACGTACTTGTCATTGCTGCTGCTGAGAGTCATTTTGTGTTCATTGCAGAATCTGACAAAAATTCAAGATACAGTCCCCATCCTTAAGACTTTTGTCAGAGAATTTTACAATTTTGTTGGAGAAATGTGTAACAGAGGAAAATATGTTTTTCCCACTCCCCATCTGAGGTTATTTGGCTGGGACCCTGTAAATTAGACTGACTAAAAATAGATTAACCAAAGAAAAATAGATTTATTAAAGTAGGGTACAATTAATGTGGCATATATGTGAGAGCACTCAGTGATATGGTACTCAAAGGACTGGTTAAAACTTGGGCTTATAGGGATCCCTGGGTGGCTCAGTGGTTTGGCGCCTGCCTTTGGCCCAGGGCGCGATCCTGGAGTCCCGGGATCGAGTCCCACGTCAGGCTCCCGGCATGGAGCCTGCTTCTCCCTCCTCCTGTGTCTCTGCCTCTTTCTCTCTCTCTATCACAAATAGAAATAAATAAATAAATCTTAAAAAAAAAAATCTTGGGCTTATATAGCATCGTAAAAGAATAATCAAGTTTTAGAAATTTATAGGTAAGGCAAAGAAAAAGGACTAAATTTCTAGGTCAGCAAATTATAAGAAGGTAAATATATGGAGCAACTAATGGAAGATAAGGGCCAGTTAATAAAGTTGGGCATTCTGCTATTTCTGGACTGATAGGGGTCTATTTAGAATTGTCTCTGATGAATCGCTTATGTTCTTCTTGGTAAAGACAGGAAGATGGACATTTTACAAAGTTATGTCCTGCTTTTAGGAAAGTAGGGGGAAGACAGCTTTTCTTCTTATCTGCTTTTTCTTAGTTGCCTTCAGCTCAAAGTAATCCTTATGCCAAAGTGATATATTTTGGAGTGACACATTCTGCTACCCTTCAGATAAAATAAAGCTGAACCAGCAAATGATGTACTAATATATAAAAGAGATTATTTGGAAATATCTAAAAGGGGAATTCAGTGAAGTCTAGTAAAATGACATAAGGTTTTGCAGAAAAGACTAAGTATAGTCTCAATGTCTCGGTTGAACTTGATGCTAAAGGATGGGTAATACCTGGCTAAACAGAGGCAAAACTATTCAAGTAAATGGAAATAACATCAGCAGTAATGCATGTCAGCATACAAGGGAGCAGGCCTCATGTATGATATGTTCAATGGCCCACAGGAAAGTACATCAAAATTATTAAGACGATATATCCTATCTTCAAGGCCCAGGTCCACAAATGACTAGCCATATAATCTCTGACAAAGTATTTCATCTCTGTGCCTTAATTTCCTAATCTATAAAAATGGAATAATAGTATCTTCCTTGTTATTATGAGGGCTAAATGAGGGAACCCACAGAGACTAGTGTTACTTCTACTCTATTAGTCTATCAATTATATGTTGATACCTTTGGTCTCTGATAATTAGTTCAATGTTTACTAAATATTTTCTGACATTCCCATTGTCCTTGTTGTCATTGGCAGAGAAGGATTTGAATTGGAAAACTGTTAGAGATGCAACTGGGTGGCTCAGTGGATGAGCTCTGCCTTTGGCTTAGGATGTGATCCCTGGGGTCCTGGGATTGAGTCCTGCATTGGACTCCCCGCAGTGAGCCTGCTTCTCCCTCTGCCTAGATCTCTACCTTGCTCTGTGTCTCTCATGAATAAAAAAATAAATAAATCTTTAAAAGAAAAAAAAAAAAGAAAACTGTTGGAAAGATGGGAAGACTGTTGGAAAGACTGTGAAAAACTTTTCAAGTCAGGCAGGGAAGTTGTGGTATGATGGGGTAGGAGAGCCAAGGTGATTATAAGAATTTGTTCAGGGACGGATGCCTGGGTGGCTCAGTGGTTGAATGCCTGCCTTTGATTCAGGGTGTGATCTCACAGTCCAGGGATCAAGTCCCACATCGAGCTCCCTGCATGGAGCCTGCTTCTCCCTTTGCCCATGTCTCTGCCTCTCTCTGTGTGTCTCTCATGAATAAATAAATAAAAATCTTTAAAAAAAAAAAAAAAAGAATTTGTTCAGGGAAAACTGAGGTGTAGTAAGCCAGAAGCACAAGAAAGAAGAGGTGAGTACAAGGTGGATGCAACTAGAAAGGAATAGTGAAAGATGGGGGGGAAAAATAGTTACCTCCAATCTGTTTCTATTTTCAAAGACAGAATTTAAACTTGTGGCAGTTTAAAAAGGTGGTAAAAAAATAAATAAATAAAAAAAATAAAAAATAAAAAGGTGGTAAAAGGGAGGAAAAGTTCCATAAAAGAGATGGAGAAAAAAGGCAGTGGGAGTTACAATGGATTGAATTTTTAAAAAATTTTTTTAAGATCAGCACAGTTTTACCAATATATAATTATGTATTGATTTTTTGATGTATTAGGTTATTTTATTCATCCAACCAACATTTACTGCATCATTTCCCAAATAATTATAAAAAGCATGCACAGTAATACACCATTTACTTAAATGTAAAATTTAGAAAGCTAATTTAAATGCAGCAAAAATATGCTAAATCAATAAATGTACTCTAAAATGTGTAATAGTATGTAAATCATGCAAAGTTCTTGATATAATCTATGATCTACAACTTTTGATTATATTAGTATAGATGATAAATAACTTAGGCACCACTAAAATAAATTAAATAATTCTGTAGGTAAAGCAAGAAAGCCTACCCAATATCTGTAATATTTGTGAATAAATCTCCTTTTCATGTTTATGGAAGTCAGCAAATTAATTGCAAGGATGTAAAGGAAGTGATAAAACGGAATGCGTTTTAAAAGGGTGTTTTGAAATTGGAAACCCCAAGTATGTTTCTTATGTAAATATTATTTAATCAGGAACTATTTTGTGCCTTTTTATGTAAGATTATAGGGAAATTAGAATTGCCTGTTTACTTCTAGTATGATGATAAAGAATGAGCTACTTTAGTCAGATTTGATGATAAATCATTCTTCTGAGAGTGAATTAGAAAAACTTAGCCAATAGACCTAAACATTTAAATTCCATTACTAGTGGTGGGTAGCAATTTTGTTTATCTGTGTTCCAAGTTTTAAAACAATTACATCTTATAAGTAAATGAATTCATTGCGCATTACATTTTGATCTGAAAAGGTAAAAACTGTTTCCTAATGTCATACCCCAGACATTAAATTACAGTACATAAAATTATAGATTAAGATACCCGTAAATGGGACACCTGGGTGGCTCAGTGGTTGAGCAGCTGCCTTCAGCTCAGGGCATGATCCCTGGGTCTGGGATCAAGTCCCGCATCAGGCTCCCTGCGGGGAGCCTGCTTCTCCCTCTGCCTATGCCTCTGCCTCTCTCTCTCTGTGTCTCTCATGAATAAATAAATAAAATCTTAAAGAAAGTTTTAAAAAAGATACCCATAAATAACAGAATTGAAGCCAGTAGTATTAAAACACTCACAATAATATAAATTACCGGGCAGCCCAGGTGGCTCAGTGGTTTAGCACCGCCTTCAGCCCAGGGCCTGATCCTGGAGACCTGGGATCGAGTCCCGCGTTGGGCTCCCTGCATGGAGCCTGCTTCTCCCTCTGCATGTGTCTCTGCCTCGCTCTCTCTCTCTCTCTCTCTTTCTCGTCTCTCATGAATAAATAAATAAAATCTTTAAAAATATATATATAAATTACTAAGAAAATATAGGTACCATCATTCTGGCATATTCTACAAATGCTAATGAACAGCTCATAAATGACAATGCAGGGCTAAAGAAGTGAGTATACCTGGTGGACTTAGAAAAGAATGGAGGAAAAAGGGTATCTGACTGATATTCTGTTCATTTAAATCGTCTTGTTCTCTACTTTAGCAAATATTTCAAGAAATTTATGTTTTTTCAAAATCAGAACTCATTCTTTTTGTCCTCTAAGTTTGTTCTCTCAGTGGAAATTTGTAGGACTTTTTCACAAATAAAAATATTTAGTAAAGCTTTGCCTAGGTCTTTAGAGCTTTTAGCAAACCAGTTACTTAGTATACATTTGGAACTTGGTTATTCTAATGAAATATCTTTAGGTCCAATTTAGGCAACATTATGCCCTATTGCTGCCATTCATTCAATAAATGTTTCTTGAACTTGTAAGTTTAGGTACTGGGTTAAGTCATCAAGGTGCAAGAGGAGCTCCCACAGTAGCAGCCATCCAGTGATAAATTACACCCTGCTGTGTGAGTCTGCTGACCCCCAAAGACATGTTATCTGAGACAGATCTTCCATTGAGTTAGCCTGCAAATGAAATGAGTCTAACCGTTTTTCCTTTGGAGCCACACAAACCTGAGTTCAGATTCAGTATTACTCTGCCCTCTATACAGTGTAACTTTGGCAATTCACCTAACCTCTCTGGTCCTCAGCTTTCTTGTCAATAAAAATGAGAAAAATAATAGCATCTTTCTCCTAGAATTTTCATAAGAACTAAATGAGAGAATACATGTCAATATTTTAGCACTTGCCTGGCACATGGTTAGCACTTAATAAGTATTGTTTTCCCATTCATAATAATAGTTATTTTAGTGAGCATATTAAAGAAAACTATCAATGGCAGTAATCACTACAATAAAATTTTGGCTGTCTAGAATGCCTATGGGAAGAGGCCTTTTGATTAATCTGATTTTGTAATTATACTGAAAGCCATTTGTATGTCAGTTTTTATCAATTGTAATCTTTCTAAACTCTATCAGTCCACAATTCTCCTCTTATCTACTCAACTACCTCACTTCTCCCACTGTTTTTGGCTTTACATTTTACACAGGCGAAAATTTGTAGAATATAGTGCTTATACATAATTTTGTCCATATAGCTTTCATACAGTATGTAAATTCCTGATAGACCTTCAGGACTTTGTTGTTGTCTCTGGGCCATTATTCAGAGCAGCAGTGAGTATGCACACAGGTGTCAGAGAGTGGGTTTAGTACTAAACCCAAAATACACTTTAGATAAATCAAACTTCTAGTTTTTCCCTGTAGCCTATTTTAGCCACTTATCACTAGTAATTTTTTTTTCTGAGCTCATACTGAAATAATTACATTTCTGACATCAGTCCACTGAAAATAAGTGTTAAACACTCATTCTTTCTGCCTTATCAGTAAAACAAATCACATCTACTAAAAATATTCTTTTAAATAGGAGATAAAAATAAATATGTGAAAAAAGATAGGTAATATACTTTAGATCTCATTAAAAGTTCTTACATTCTAAATGCAGAAACTCAGATTTGCAAAAACCATAAGAGTTGTATTCAGTATGTTGAACATTTAACAAGATGTCATCAGTTCTTATCTAGAAGATGAGCAATGTTGGCAGTTACAAATTTGGCTTTCTTTACAGTATGTGCTTATTGCCATGCATGCAAGTGGGTGAAAACAATCACATTAACTACATAAGAAATGACCACAACACATTGTAGGTGGCCTAATCATTTATTAGAAATACACTTTGGTTCCATATTTTAATATTCTATTTCTTAATAAAGCGTGGAGTAAATAAGACCTGTTACCAACATTGCAGTTAATTTGGCTCTATTCTCATTCAGAGGAATTAGGCTTATGTCAGTAATTGCACCTAACAGATTCATAGAACCAACAAACTGCACTGAACCCAACTGAGTCTCTAACAATTTTTTTAAAAATTTTATTTGTTCTACCCACATTGAATCCCTGATGCCCCAGGCTGCTTCAAACTCAGGAAAGAATCTATTGTCACACTACACGTACAAAAGGATTATTATGGTCATTTCAGTCATTTTTAATTTAATGCTACAGGTATTTATTGAGTGCCCTCAGAGTGCTGAGCAAGAGTGATGCACCCTAATCATAGTATTGTTTTCTGATAACTCATCTCTATTAACCCACTATGGGGTCACTGTCAGCCTTTTTCCTCCGTGTGTGTGTGCCTCTCCTGTAAGAAATAATGTCCCTTACTGCATATTTAGGTATGTGTGTATATGTATCCATGCACACAGGACCATGTGTAACATATAACATATATTTCATTTTTTACATATTTTTATATATGAAAACTTCCATCATATTTTCTTTATGTCTGGTAAGTGCTCTGTCCTCAGTCACTCCCTCCACACATGAACAATAAGTATATACCTTGACTAATTCGTGGGAAAAATGGGGGGAAAAAACACATCTTAGTTTAAGAAAATAGTTATGCCTTTCTTATAATAATATTAGAAAAATATCAAAACCTAAACTTAGAATACCTGATTGTCATCTAAATCATCTGTTTCATAGTAGATCATAAAATGATGGTATGATTCCTTTGAGAGGCAAAAGATGATTATCCTTTTAAATGTGCAGTTGCTATGGATAACATAAAACTTTTGTTTGAATCAGCATTAGAATCTACTTTAAATGTACATTATGTATTAAAAAAATACTTCTCTTTATCAGAGGAAATATTTTGTAACTCCTGAATTTGATTTAGCCTTTTCTATTTGCCAAGCCCTGGACAGGGTGGTCTAGGAATTACTTGGAGTATTGCTAAACAGGATGAATGGATATAGGTCTAGGGAGCTGGAGGCACAGCCCTGCTGATAGAAGGACAGGGTCCCAGGGGTCCTTCTTACACATGTATGGTTCTGTCATAGAAGAATCATATTCTCAGAGTCTGCTGAGTTAGGCTATGCTGTAATATAGTTATAATACAGTGTCTTATTTGGGTTTTTAGTTTCTCAGCTTTATAAAATAACCCTCACCACAATTTTTAGGCTAATAATTTTATGCAGTTGAGTGTTCAAAGTAGAAGAACGTTTTAAAATTCCCTGTTTATCTCCTTATTATCTACACATTCCTGATTTGAGTTGTTACCTCCTCTGATTTTCTGGAACAGTATTTCTATGAAAGGAAAACGTGTTCCCTGTAGTCCTCTTTTGTAGAAAACCCTTTGCACTTGCTTTCTTTTGCCAAGTGAACCTTTTTTGAAAAAGCATCAGTAGAGACAGCTTACCTAGCCTTTGCTAGACAGGAGTAGCTATAGGTGCATTTAAACAATCCAACTTGAAAAGAGGATTTCTCTCTTTTTATTAAAAAACAATTGAAAATGAAAGATATGTGTCTCAGGACAGAGTGCTTAACTGACCTTGCTCTACTGAACTTCAGTATGGTATATGAAACTACCTCCCTGTGTCCTCCCCAGTATTTTTTTCCTCCCTCCCCCACCAATGTTTAAAAAAGATGCTTTGCTTGTTAGAAGCACCTGGTTCTGAGTTCGAACTCTATCTGGCATAATTGGAATCCATTATGTTGTTAGCTCTTGTTATACTGTTTGCATCTCTTATTCTTCACTCAGTGCAGTTTTGTTCTAAGGGCCATTTGATCATATTTTTAGAGGAGATGGAGATCAACCTATAGAGATGGACTATGGCTACATTAAGCTTTAAGTGTAACTATGTTCCATCTCCCACAATACATAAGGCCTTTTTTTTTTTTTTTTTAATAATCTAGCGTAAGCTCCTGTGGCTCAAGCAAGTTGAAAACCCTGACAAGTAATTGACAGCCCCCCCACCCAAGTACTTCTCTCCTCACTGGGAGATAGGGGGATATTGGTGAAGGGTTGGCAGTGCAGTTCCTAGCCTATCCTCTTTCATACCCTCTCTCATTTTAAACTGCAGGGGAACAAAGTAAACATCTTTATAAGGAAACCTCTGGGTTCTTACTTTTGAAACCATACATAATTTTTTTAAATTTCTTTTTATTGGAGTTCAATTTGCCAACATATAGTATAACACCCAGCGCTCATCCCGTCAAGTGCCCCCCCTCAGTGCCCGTCCCCCAGTCACCCCATCCCCCCCACTCACCTCCCCTTCTACTACCCCTTGTTCATTTCCCAGAGTTAGGAGTCTCTCATGTTCTGTCACCCTCTCTGATATTTCCCACTCATTTTCTCTCCTTTATTCCTTTTCACTATGTTTTATATTCCCCAAATGAATGAGACCATATAATGTTTGTCCTTCTCTGATTGACTTATTTCACTCAGCATAATACCCTCCAGTTCCATCCACGTCGAAGCAAATGAAACCATACATAATTGTAACCTTGGGAGAACATATTGTTTGTCCAGGACTTGAGTAGTTAACACTTCTTTTGAAGAATGTGGTCCTTTATTATTTTTTTAAAGATTTTATTTATTCAAGAGAGACAGAGAGAGGCAAAGGGAGAAGCAGGTTCCATGCAGGAAGCCCTATACGGGACTCAATTCCAGGACCCGCTCTGGGCCGAAAGGCAGGCGCTCAACCTCTGAGCCACCCAGGCATCCCAAATGTGGTCCTTTAAAGACAAAGTAACTAGGGACTAACTAGAGCTTACATATCAAAGTAAAACCACAAATTTGTGTTCTTGAGGTGTCATCACATTTACTGAGACAGTAGTATGTCTTAAAGAAAAACTATTATTTAAATGGAAAATGGGGCCATTTGCCATGTTTTGTTTTTGTTTTTGTTTTTGTTTTTGTTTTTGTTTTTGTTTTTGTTTTGTTTGCTTGCTTGTTTTAGAGGCAGAGGATAAGGAGCTTGTCTCACAAGAATGGTAGGCAAGGGAAACCTTCATGTGGAAGTCAGCATCTTTAAATCTCCGGTACTCAAGAAATACCAAGTTTCAGTTCACAAAATAGAAGTCCTTTGTTATAAGCGTCTCTCTCCTTTCTCTCTCTGCCTGTAGGCAGTTTCTGAAACCAGTTTTTAATTCCCATGTAATGCTTTTATGACATTTATCCACAAACCTATTTTGATTTTTTAAATTAATGATGACTTTTTACCATTCTGCTGTACCTCTCTCCCCTTCTTTGGAATTGTACTATCTCACTCTTACTGACACATTGCTTTCCTGGTGGGTGACCTCAGATTTGCAAGCAATTTGACATGTAAATAAGGTGGTGAGAACTACCTCAGCAATTCAGTTTCTATTTGAAAGGAATTAATCAGTGTTTTTATGTTTTCTTATATTTTCCTCTACATTGTGTTTTCACAATTATTTTAGGCACAATGGGAGGGCCTCTTTTCTCTTTCACTCCACTTCAAAAAAAAAAAATTGGTTGATTCAAAGTCTTCATGGAAATTTAAAACTCCATGTTTTATAATAGGCTTCTCCTACAGTATGTGTTTTTGTACAACAGAATGTGCCATTCAGCAATAGCTAGTAACTATCATTTTTCAAGGAGCATATCAGGAATATAGATGCTTTGATCAGCATGTTTTTATTTTCACTGATATTAAAGTAATGTTTATCTAGGAGGAGTTATAAGAAATAGTGCATAAAACTTTGACCTTAATTCTTAACTTTGTAGACATTATATATTCATAGGCGTTTTGTGTGCTTTGACAGGTGTGGAAATATAAAACTCTACCTCAATGTGCTAACAAGTAAATATGGATATGGTTTTACCGGATGGACTCATTAGCAAATATACCTTTTAAATATAGCTCCCACTCCTACTGCCCCCCAACCCCATTCGTATTGCTAATTGGCAGGCTAATGTACTGCCATCAGGCAGCTTGAGTTTCTTCATCTGAAAGAACATTGCAGCTCTTTTTTGATACCCAGTGGCACTTTGGCAGGTGCCTCAGGAACCATACTGTGGTGGGCAGTTTCAGATTCTTGGACTCATATTCTTTGCATTCTCTGAGGGAAGTGGTTCTCAAAGTGTAATCTCTGGATCAGCAGCTTCAGCATAATCCAGTATTTGTTAGAAATGCAAATTTTCTGGCCTCACCCCAGACCTACTGAATAAGAAATTGGGTGGGGATAGCAATCCATGTTATGACAAACTGTGGGGGTGATACACACTAACATCTGAGAACCCCAGAGTCCAATAACTATACTCATCTTATTTTACAGATGTGACATCTGAGACATAAACAGCACTTGATCAAGGTCATAAAGCTAGTTTAATGTAAATGGGAGAGCCTGGAGTAGAGCCTGCCTCAGCCCACTGATCTTTGTACTATACTATTCCATATTGCTAGAGCTTAAAGTTGTTTTTAATTATTTAGATTTAGTTATGACAGATTATTATACATGAAAAAATGAGAGGCTTATCTTCCAAGCTTTGCATTCCTATAATTTTTAAAACTACTGTTAGTGAGAGGATCAATCAGAATCAAGTAGTTTTCAGTGACAAGGTGGGAAGATATACTTGGCATTGGAAATTTACAGGGAACTCAGCAGAGTCTTTGTGTTGTCTAATATGGCTTTGATGGATGGATATCATGTTTTTCAAACTACAACATACCAAAATGAACTCAAACAACTGACTTGTGAAGAATGATCATTTGTGTTTTGTATGTGTGGTTTGTAAAATGAACTGCCAAATAATTTCTTAAGTAATAATGTCCCTGTTATATTAAAATAGAGTTCCTTAGTTGTGGGGATGAAATACATAATGGATTGTATAGCTTCTTAAGAACACATCTATTGAAGGGACACCTGGGTGGCTCAACAGTGGAACATCTGCCTTTAGCTCAGGGCCCACATGGGGCTTCCTACAAGGAGCCTGCTTCTCCCTCTGCGTGTATCTCTGCCTCTCTGTCTCTCGTGAATAAATAAATAAAATATTTGTTTAAAAAAAGAACAACACATCAATTGAAGAGTAAGAATCCCTATATTAGTTATTAGGTGAGTATTAGTATACTTGTTCTTTAATTATCCTTATTTTGTTTACACTAGTTGGATGTTCTTGGATGTGCTTCAGATAGCAAATAAGCATGTCCCTATATTTTGCCTAAGTGATGCAATTAATGAAAGGGGCAAAATCTGCACCCCTTTGTTCATGAAACAAAATGAACATTTTGACTTGAATAAAACTGAGACTTTTAGCAAGAACTTATGTCTAAAATCTATATCTTCCTGCAAGTGACCTCTTATTTATTTCAAAATATCTGTCTTTTCTCATCAATTCCAGCATGAACTCTGTAGAAAATAAAAAAGGGAACTTTTCTCATGAGAACTTCTGTCAAGAAACAATCTTCTTGGCTCTCTTCTCATATATTAAGAAACAGTTCTCATCTTTCTTAAAGTAGGTTTGGACATTTTTCTCTGATGAATACTTTACATACTCTGAGCAAACAGCTTTAAATTTCTTACATGTTTTGCCAAAGAGATTCCTACTTCTTTTTTAATCCCCAGTGGCTTACGGTATCATATCTACAGATAATTTATACTATGTTTTCTGTAAGCAATGTAATAAGGCTTATAGTAATTCATTCTGTAGCAGTATTTCTGGGTCTGTTTGCACTTGATGCTAAGTTCACTTCGAGTAATATCAATCCTTTCAATGTCTTTTCTCTGATTTGGTTTCCATAAAACATCAGGATGCTCTCTAGATTATCTGGGCCATTTCCCTGCCTCAAGGTGTGCTTGTATGTAACTCTATAAGACAAACAGTTAGACAGCATGTTTCTAAATGTCGCAAGAGAAGGAAAGTGCAATAGTACCAATAATCCTTATATAGTGAGAGAGATCCAGGGACATACCATCTATACTTATAATCCTCACAAATTCCACTTTTCTTGAGTGCAGTTATGATTCTCTTATTTTTATTAAAATTACTTGACATGTCTTATTCCTTTACTTCAGACAAAGTATTTTATTTCTAAACCTAACCTTAAATTATATTCTTATTGAGAAAATAGAAAGCATATTTCTAACCAGTATATTCTACCATGTAATCACATTTGACAAATTGTCAGCCCTTATTGATATATAGGTCTATCTTGGTTAACGATTATTATTGGATATGTTTCTCTTTTTTAATGAAAACCTATTATTCATTTTTTCTTAAAAGTTCAATGATTTATGTATTCCAGTTGCTTTTAATGATGGATTTATTCATTTTAGAGAGAGAGAGACAGGGGAGGGGCATAGGGAGAGGGTGAGAGAGTCTCAAACAGACTCCATGCTGAGCATGCACCCTAACATAGGGCTCCATCTCACGACCCTGAGATCATGACCTGAGCCAAAACCAAGACTCAGATACTCAACCAACTGAGCCACCCAGGTACCCCTCAGATGCTCTTTAGTATTCAATATAATCACAGCATGCTCAGGGTTATGTCACTGGTCCATTGGATCTCATATTTGTTAAAATGATATTATTTACCATATGTTTGTGTCATATTGGACATGTTAGGAGAAAAAATTGAATTTTAATGTGAAAGGTCCTTTTTTAGCAAAAGGAAAAATGCATTCTCTGACACTAATAAAAGTCATGCTGGCATTCTCTTACAAGAAACTCACTAAAATGACAAAGAACATGAAAAATGTATTAAAATGTTTGATTGAACTAAGATGGTTGATTTGCTTCACTATCTGATAAATTATAATGAACAAAAATAAAATTATAAGTAATAAGAGAAGTAAATGTGGCAGACATATTGGTATTCTAGGTAATAGTGAAGCAAATGTCATTATTTCATGTGCTTACAATAGAGAAAAATAAATTTGACTTTTTTTGCAAATATTGCTGAATTTTCTTGTGAAAAATACTATAATGAGTGGATTTATTTATTCAGTTCTTTGTGAGTTACTGGCTATATCAAGGTTTTGGAAAAACAAACATGTATTCTCTATCTCTAAGTATGTTAACTAATCTATAAAGGCTTGACATTCATTAATGCTTGCTGAGGGAAAAAATGAGTTTTAGAGATTGTGTTTTGCTCAGTACTGCATAACTTACTTTCACAAGCCTTACTTAAGCTTTGATTCCTAAATCTCTCCCCAGTGAAATCATACCTCAAAGATGTTTCATTAAAATGACAAGATAAGCTGCCTTGTATCCCTGTGCTGGAGTGGGGGCAAGGGAAAGAGTTCTAGGAGATTTTACACAACCATTCCTAAGCTTTAGGGAAAAAAGCAGAAATCATTGACTTCAGTGAAAAATCGGCAACATCTCTATCATGAAGATAATAGCCGAAACGATGGGCTCACTGTGCGCATAGCTCTGGCTTGTCTTGATCTTGCATTGATGACTCATACAAAGTTAGAACATGGAGGATGGAGTTATGGAATGTAGAAACTACTAGAAAGATTGTGTCTTTGAAGTTATGCATTTTAGGAAATACTTTTAAATGCATTGTTTTCATTGTTACAGCCTTTTGTATTGTGCAGTCTTTCACCTTTGTCTACCCTTCTTATATATATATTTTTAAGATTCATTTATTTATTGAGAGAGAGAGACAGGCAGAGACACAGGCAGAGGGAGAAGCAGGCTCCATGCAGGAAGCCTGATGGGGGACTCGATACCGGGTCTCCAGGATCACACCCCGGGCTGCAGGAGGCGCCAAACAGGTGCGCCACCGGGGCTGCCCCCTTCTTCTATTTTGAAATATTTTTTTAGAGAAATGGTAATTGTTCAAATGGCTTCATTACATACCTAAATGTTAGTTTGAACCATGTGAAATTGTTGCTGTTTGGTCACTTTTTTGCCTATAAAAGTGGCAATCTCACATGGTTCAATCTAATAAAAATTACATAATTCTCAAAACAGAAAGATAATAGCCTACTATTAACCATTTTTAATTGTATATAAAACTCATAATCTATCTTAGTTGATCATTTACTGGCTAAGTTTGACATTTTAAGAGAATTTTCTAGCAGATCTTTGGCATTAAAAGGTAGAGTTCAAATATGAAAACCTATTCCCTATTTATGCTGGGAAACAGACCTTAATGAAGTCACCTAATCAGTAGCCTGGTCTCCTATGGATGCATTTCTTATGTTTGCATAGTATTTCTTCAGAGAAAATGCAGTGTGTTGGTTAATCTATCATTTTCATTATTATTGTTCCAGGTAAATATGCCCTGGTCATTCTAATGAGATTAAGAGACATTGCTGTATCTTGGGTAGAGCTGGATATTAACAAGGTTTCTTGAGCTACTCAATTCCAAATCACCGCTTAAGTGAGGATTATCAATCCATCTGGCACATGTTGACTCCTCCAGGTTTAACTCTGAGGTAGAAGTGACCTCTTCCTTTCTCTGCTCCCCAGTACAGGGTATGCCTTAAGATAGCTTCCTCTAAACTGGATATACAAATTTCAACAATGAACAGAATTCTCTCAGTGATACTTTTCTTTCTTTGTTGAAGATAGTGTTAATATGAATACTTAGTGACTAAAATAAATAGATTTAAAGCCTCACGAGATAGGTAATTGCTTTAAAGAAATCATGATAAATTTTTCTCCCTTTTCCTAAAGTAGAAATCACAGTTCTGTTGAAAACCCAGGATTCCATATATCATAAAAGCATCAATAGTGTATTCCTTCTAAAGAATGGGGATAAATTCCCCTTATACTAAAAATCGCCAACTGTCACAGAAGTGCTAAGTGAAAAATTGTCCTTATCATTTCTTTGTGGATTGCAATTTTCCCCCATTGACCTAGGCTATAAATAGGAAATAAACAATTGAATGAATCAGATAGTATGCAGATTTTACTGATGAGTTCAAATGAACAAATCATAAAAAGAACCAAATATTGCTTGGTCCTAAATCTTTGCCAAGGAGAGTTTAGTAACCCCCTCACTCTCCCTTCTTTTGACAGATACCACTCTTTAACCACATTTTTGAAGAGTAACAAATATTTGTTTTTGAATATTTTTTTACTTCCTTAAAAGATGGAAAATAATTAAGAATGTTAAAAAATTATTTCTGTTCAGTGGACAGGCAAAATACAGTTTTAATATCATTTCTTTAATAAAATCAGCAGTTATTCCCTTTATAACATCTTTATCCCACATAATCTATCAATATATGGACTATACAAAAACAACTTGATTTTCTAAATGGTAGAAACTTGGATTCTACAAACATTTGAGCCATTCTCATAATATAATGCAAAAAGTAGGCTCTTCTATTAAATTATTGTTCTAAGAGCCAAAAAGCTATAGTATTTTTCTTTCTGTTCTTCAGATATATCACGTATCAAGTAAATAGATTTTAAAAGACTATTTCACTTTTATTCCATTTGACTAGCAAAATTCTTTATTAGCAAAAAGTTCCCTTAATTTTTATAATATATTATATAGAGGAAGAAATACACAATTTACCTATTTGTGGCAGTGCATCTCAAGAGGATGACTTATAGGGTTTTGCACAGTGCTATCTGCTAAGTAGTTATGTGTTGATAACTTGAAAGAGATAGTAAAAATTACATAAGGAGTGTGCTGAGGGTATGATTGAAGCAGTGCTGATTGTGTCTTGAGTGCTGATTGTGCTTTCCACTTTAGAGCCTCCTGTCCCAACAAGAGACATGGATGAAACAAATGTGAAATTGTAAATCTTTCCTAGCTAAACCTAAACAAGAAATTGTCTATTTGCAAGTCTGTCTTTGACCACAACTCTATCCATTTCAATAAAAATGTAACTATTTACAAACCGGAATTACACAACAATAGATAGATAGTGACATAGTTATTTCATAAAATGGTATATGATATAAACCATGGGAGTTTTTGAATTTAAAAAGAAAACTCAAAGAAATGCAGAGGTCAAGTAGACACGTCAACTTAAAATAAAGCACATATGAAGCTAAGCTCCAAGGAATGACATTCTTTAAATGCCAGTATTTTATCTGGTTTCACCAGTTCTTAGCAGGTTATTTAAGCATAGTTATCATCCATAATGACTTTATTTTAAAAGAACCACATAATGCTCAGAAATTGACACAATTATATGTCTGGGATATTGGTGCCTAATTTTGTAATTCTATATCATTTTCTTCTGATTGACTCCCATGTAATTCAATGGCATCCATATTATTTACTCAGTAATCTGTAATTATAGACTTCCTTTAATGAAGCACCCTATGCTTTATTGCCTTGTGTTTTTAGGAGCTCTGTGGGTTTCAATTTTAGAAAATTTGAACTTGGAAGAGCTATTTTTTTTCCCAGATAAACATTATAAAGTAGTGAAGAGGTTAATCACTATTGCCTTGATTGCTTGAAATACCAAAAGACAATACCACTTAATATACAATTACCATATTACTTTTAATATGTCTTCTTTTTAAAAGATTGAATTCAATTAAATGGTAGTAGTAGTATGTTAAATTTACTATGAATATCTGCCTCAGGAAGTTATTTATTTATTTTAAAATTAATTTTTTCTATTGGAGACCAACTTCTTTTTATTTAGTAAAGCAAATAATTAGGTATATCTAAATTTTAATTATTTAACATAGCAGGATATTGTTAATATGTGTTTGTAAAAATTGTCTAAATTACCTGAATTTTGGTCGTTTGTTTCTATAGCATTCAGTGTAGGAATTTGATCCCTTGAGTAGATCTGGTGAGCTTAAATATATTCCCATAATAATCTATCTAAAAGCTCTATCTATTTACTTGAAAGTATAAATCTTTTTGTTAGTCTTTGTCTTTTTTGTTGTTGCTTTTTTTCTTTAGAATTTGCATCAGTCTTTTATTTCTTAAATTTGGTACGTGAGGGAAGACATACAGGTGTGAACATTCAGGGTATGTATGGAATGATAAAGAGAAGTATCATGGGTGGTGTACCAAGTTGGAGGTACCAAAGAAAAAATCTGAACATAATTAATAAGACCATTGGTGTTTAGATTGGATCTGATGAGTGAGTGTTGAATCTTGGAAAAAGGGATAGTGTGATTAGAATTAGAGTTTAGCAATAGGAGAAACTAGAAACAGAGAATTCACCAAGTTGATTCATGTATTATTAGTCTGGGTTAAGGGATGAATATTCGACTTGGAGAAGAAACTCTGATTCTGTGACTTACAGCCTGTAACAAAGTGGTATAGCTTAGTCACTGTTGGAATCTGGAGATGAAGATTTCAAGCCTGGGAAATATTCAAAAATGGGAAAATTGGGATGAGAAGTCACTAGAAGTATAGCTGGGTGGGGAAAAAAATCTGTGGATGATTACATCAGTCTTAGACGTGTTGTCTGAAGTGGTGGGAAATTTTGTAAATAACGTTATTTGGAAGTACCAATGATTTGAACCTATAATGGAAATAAGATTTAACTAGTAGGGATTCGAATTATGGCATCTTCATCATAGAAAGGAATTAAAATCCTTAAAACTGATCACTTTCCACTGTCCAAGACAGAAAGGCCACAGAGTGTGCAGTGACATTTCGATCTGCTTTCTAAATAATTATCTTTCAGCAACTTGTTTCAATTCCATCAGGAAACAGCAGTAAGATTGCTGGACAAACCATTCCAGTTGATTTGAGATAGTATCCAGCCATGCTGAGTCAGACTGGCTCTTTCTTCTGGAGCAGATTATTGAAATCCTCTTTAGAAATTACTGAGGGATTTAGATCAAGGCTTAAAGGTAAATCCTTCCTCTCCCATTTTGAAACATCGATGTAAATTACACTACTGAGTTATGATAATGCAATATCAGAAGTACTTTCTTCAGCTCCTTTTTGAGGCAAGTGGCAATAGGCAACCTCTTAAGCATTGCTAACTCTGTTTTGTGCTATATGATCTTCCCCTACTTTGAGATTGGTCCAGAAATTGATTTTTGACTCAAGTACAACCATCTATAGGCTGGTCTATTTCATAAGAGGTGGCCTGTCATAAATACTCCTCCCAAAATTCTATTCTGTAATGGTTGAATCAGTTTGATTCTTTTTCTTGAGGAGTTTGGACTTAGATACAAAGAAAGAGAATTAGTCCACAACTAGCAGAAGAGAAAATAAAAACAAAGAAGAGTAGATGCACATGGGTAAGTTTGAGTGGACATTAAGGTAATAAAGTAATAATATTAACGGATGACTAGGGCTATTATAGTTGGAGGATTAGTCATAACTGTATCTTGAATGGTGTTTCAGCTCTTCATGAGACCTGACCATGGAACTGCTGAAGGCTGTTTCCCTATTCCTCTTTATTTCTGCATATATCCTTATACTAAACCCCCACCTTTGGTTCTTGTAAGCCATCTAACATGTTCATCAAGAGGATTATAACAATAGCCAGTTAAATGACAGAAATTCCCTCTTTTCCTATTCCTTTCTCCTTGCTCCACCCACTAACAGATCTAATTACTCCATGAGAGTGGAGTATGGTGGTGAGTGAGTAGGGTAGCAGATTATACTACCATTCTCCCCTTTAGGTACCTGGGCCCAAAAGAGTAACTGGCCATGAAGTAAGGAAACACCTTGAAGCAAATATAACATTACTGTTTAAACTACAATCAGAACATTATGGAATCTTGCCAAAATGTCATTAAGAGACATGAAAGGGAGATTTGACATTGCATGTCTAGGAGCAGTAGTAGAAAAAGCAAAAAACAATTTTATGTGTTTACCTTTACTAAATTGAGACTGCACAATAAACCAGTTGGTTATACGTGCTTTTTTGCAAACTGCTTTTGTTTTTTTAAAAAAGGAAAACTATAAAATACCATCATGTTAAAAAAAAAACAATATGATATGCTCCTCAATTTGAAAGGAGTAGTTGTAATAACAAATTGGTTTGCAACAATGTGTACTCTCTGACCATTCAAAAATATGTGGTCAAAGAAACACACCCAAATACACAAGATGAAACTCCTTGTACTTTAAAAATAGATAAGCAATAGTTACATTCCTCCACACAAAGTAGAATGAAGTTGTTACTGCCTTTCTGGCTGGAGAGTTGACTCTCTATAGAATCTAATAAGCACAGAAAGAACACCAGATCCAAAAGTTGGGCTAGTAACTGATGAATTGTCCACCTGTTTCCTATACTCCCAGCATCGGTAATTAAGAGTACCTGCTTCCTCATTTACAACAGTTTTTATTAGTTTCAGAGGTAGAATTTGGTGTTTCATCAGTTGCATATAACACCCTGTATAACATTTTTATACTCCATGATGGGCTGCCATTATTACCATGGTTTATGACATTTGTTAAACAGCCTGACTGTACTTTCATGAGGGCTATTCTTGAAAAGTCACTTTCATCCCGCACTTACCTTTTATGTGTGCTAGGCACTAAGGAAGATACAAGTATACATTTGGCCTCATGATAATGCTCTGGAAGGTAAAACTATTTCTCTCCCTCTGCTCTCTACCACTAGTCATATACTTGTATTTCTTATAAAGATGGTTAGGCTTATTGTACAGTACTGTATACTGATATGGCAGTCTAGTTGAAGTCTATAGATAAGGAGCCAGGTCTTCCATAAAGAAGCCAAAAATACTCCATGCCAGTCAGAGGTTAGTTGTCATACAGGAAATTAACACTTGGAAATCAAGTCTCCCAATGACCTTCGAAAAAAAACCCTCTCTTTTTGTAATTGTTCTTTTGAAACTATACTTTAATGACTCTTAAATGTAAATCCACCTAGAAGTGTATGCATAATTGTTATTTCATTATCCTGTCTCATTCTTGGCTTTGGCCCTCTAAATGGAGGTATCTCAATTTCAAGAAGGCTAACATTGACTGCTTAATGTTCCTTCCTACCTCCCATCCATGATGAGTTTTTGTTTTACTTGATATGGAAGTTGCCAAGGTCCTTCCGTATCTCAGAGGCTATTTGTGAACTCCACAGGTACCTATACCAGCATGATGTTGATACTGACTATGCATATTCAAGAGCAAGGGTCAGCAAATTTTTTTGTAAAGGGCCAGATAATAAGTATTTTAGGCCTCACAGGCCAAAATGTCTGTGTCATAACTACTCAGCTCTACTGTTGAAGCAAGAAAGTAACCATAGACAATACATAATGAATGAGAATGGTTGTCATCCAATAAAAGTTATAGATTAAAATATGAAATTTGTGAAATTTTCATGTAGCACAATTTTTTTTTGGGTTGGGGGTTAAAAAAAAAAACAACAGGGACACCGGTGGCTCAGTGGTTGAGCGTCTGCCTCCAGCTCAAGGTATGATCCTGGAGTCCCAGGATCAAGTCCCACGTTGGGCTCCATGCATGGAGCCTGCTTCTCCTTCTGCCTGTGTCTCTGCCTCTCTCTCTCTCTCTCTCATGAATAAAAAATAAATAAATAAAATAAAACATTAAAATGTGAAAACCACTGTTAGCATGTGGACTGTTCAAAAACAGGTGGTGGTAGACTCGACTTGACCACGCGGGCTATAGTTTGCCAATACCTTCTCCAGAAACACAAACTCCAGGTTCTTTTAAAAAAAATTTTTCATACTTTCCAGATTCTAATGCTGGTTTTCTCACCTCCCAACTATGTGATCTTGAATGAGTTACTTCTCCTAAATATGCCTCAATTTCTTTACCTGGAAAATAGGTTGTTGTGGGGATTCAACTTAAATCCATTAACACAGGCCTAACATATGGGAAGTTCTCAATAAATCACATATATTATTAATAGTCCTACTTCCAAAAACCTCTTTTGTCTTTTTGGGAAGTAGATTAGATTTCCTTTGGTGGATGGTTTTGAATTGACTTAAATTGCTTCTTCTTCCAAGTCTGTTTTTGCATAATTTTCTCTTTACAAGTGTTCCATGCCCTTAGTAAATGATTGATTCTGATAAGATACACACAGTATTTTCAAAAGTTCCTTTGAAATATTAATTATTTAAAATATTGAATGTGCGATATTTCACCAGAGGCAACAATGGTTTTCTGGTTCATTGAGTGTTTATTTTTACAATATGTAATTTTCTTCTCCCAATCTTCTAGCATACACGTAACTAAAAAAAATGAATATGCATAAACATTATTTCTCAATGACCATTTACTATCAAGGTGTCTTATTATAGGCAAACTGCCAAAAATGTGTCCCTGGACAAAAAAGTTTCTTCACTATAACTACCATTAGAGTTCCATTTATTTGTGTTAACAAGCTCTCTTTAAGATACAAATGTATCAGGGAAAGTTAACTTACCAACTGAGTTACCCTGACAAAATTAGGTAGCACCTACCATGTAGATACTTGGGAGAAATCACCTCATCCTTCACCATTCATCACTTTGGAGCAAAATATCCATTTATCTTATGATCCCTAATACAATATTTATCTCATGACAAAATATACCTAAAACATTAACCATAATGTTAAAGAAGAGCAGCATTCAAAAGGAAGTTTACCCAGGATCTGATGATTTACCTCACTATAGGAAACTGTTAATTACCTGTTCTGAAAAGGAGATGAGATAACAGAATGAATGAACTCTCTAACCAACATTTTCCCTTTAGTTTTAACTTTAAGTGCTCTGAGATTGATTTTGCTTTTTGGTAGGTAACACTGTGCTAGTCCTAAACCTAGGAGCATAACATTTTTATGTTTTGTTTTACAAATTTTCAAGTGCCATGTAATGTAATTACTGTACTGCTCCTAGCTCATCCTGTGGTTTCTGGTAGTTTCTTCTGAGCTCCTGTGTCCTTTTTTCCCTTGTAAAAGTTTTCTTCTTTTTCAACAGGAACATCCACTTTCATTATTTTCTTTAAAACTTAATACATTTTTAAAAAGATTTATGTATTTATTCATGGGAGACACAGAAAGAGAGACACAGAGACACAGGCAGAGGGAGAAGTAGGCTCCTTGAAGAGAGCCCAATGTGGTACTCAATCCTGGATCCTGGGATCACACCCTGAGTTGAAGGCAGACGTTCAACTGCTGAGTCACCCAGGCGTCCCTAAAACTTTATACATTCTATATATGCCCTCTTGTAATCTCTTTGGAATGGTATCTTGATTTTCTTACTTTCATTGCCATAAATAACTTCACAGACTATTATCTTAGTTACCATCTGTTGATTTTCCAAGTCACCCTTTTCTCTATTTTTCGCTCACAATTAAACTATAAACTAACAAAAACTTCCCAACTACAAACTAACAAAAACCTTCCATCAGGTATAGGCTTTCTAGATGTCTGTAGACTGCAATACACGTTGGCCAGGTTTTTGCCAAATGGTTTGACTTCTTTTATTTCTGACTCATATATAGCATTACTCTTACAGATAGATATTATGGTCCTGCAGCACATTGTGTTATTTTCACCATATTGTATTTGCCTTTTACTTAGTCTATTACCTACTACTTTGTTGAATTATAAGAGCTAGTTTCTTAGATCCCAGAGAAAGAATGTTGTTTCCTTCTTTTGATAGGTGAACAGTCTTCTAATTTTGTGCCATCTATAAATCCATGCATCTTGCAGTATGGTCTTAATCTGGACCATAAAGGGTAGTGTTAAAAAGATTGAATCTAATTGATTTTTCTTTTACTCTACTTATCACTGCCTTCTTATACTGCCAACTTCCATTTACTACTGGTCATGAGCTTGCTCACAAACCAATTTTACTTTTCTATTTAGTCTTTCACCAACAATGCCAAAATTTTGCCCAGGGTTATATGCAGAGTAATATTTATCACTGCAAGTTAAATTATATTCTTGTATAACTGACTTCTCTCCCACTCTGGTCCATTTTGTGTACTACTATAAGGCTGACTTTAAATGTTACCTTTCTCATGTCACTATCTTTCTGGCTTTATAGTGTCCCTTGAAGCATGTTCAAATTTCTTACTTTGATATCCAAAGCCGTTTAGAAATTCACTCTAATCTAACTATCCAACTACAACTCCCATACCTTTCAACTATGTTCTCTCCCTACGGTTTATCATGCAGACCATGCATATTTGATTTGCATATAGGTAGCTATACTTACTCAAAACAACCTTGACACATTTTACCCTCTTAAAATCATATGATATGGACAGGTAAAGCAAATATATGATGATAAAAATCAGAGCAAACATTGCCTTGGAGTGGTGGAGGCAAGAGGAACTTTCTGGGGGTGATGGAAAGTTTCAATACCTTGCTTGTGGTGGTGCTTACATGGCTCTAGGTACTTGTCAAAATTCATCAAATTGTATGCATAAAATCTATACATTACACTATTTGTAAATTTATACACAAAGAGAGAGCAAGCAAGTGAGCACGTATGTGTATGCTAGGAGTTAATAAATCTAGATTTTAGTGTCTTCCTCCCAGTCATTATGCAATATTTTTAATGTAATATTTTCAGAGGCTTAAGTCCTAATTCTTAGGAGTCTTCCCCAACTCTTCTAGCCAACAGAGACCATAGTTTTATTTTTAAGAATTATATAATCTATGTAAATATTATCTC
Source organism: Canis lupus baileyi (assembly GCF_048164855.1). NCBI lineage: Eukaryota > Metazoa > Chordata > Mammalia > Carnivora > Canidae > Canis > Canis lupus. The sequence continues at coordinate 53,466,564 of NC_132876.1, read as the reverse complement.
ACATGGTAGTGTCCTACCCTCAGTAAGAAGCTTTTTCCTTCTTTTGGATAACTTTATACTGATTGGTTTTTGATAACTTCTTTAACTTTTGAGCAGCTCAGCTTTTCTAGAAAGCTTTAATTATACAATTGAGAATTCAAGGAGGCTATAACAGTGAATTAAGGCCATTATGCCCAGGTTGTTTGGATTTTAAAAAATAATTTTCATAGTATTGGCTTTAGTTTAGTCATTTTTGAGCCACCTGGGTGGCTTAGTGGTTGAGCGCCTGCCTTCGGCTTAGGGCATGATCCTGGAGTCCCAGGATCAAGTTCTACATCGAGCTCCCTTCATGGAGCCTGCTTCTCTCCCTGTCTGTGTCTCTGCCTCTCTCTCTCTCTCTGTCTGTCTCATGAATAAATAAATAAAATATTTTTTAAAAATAAAAAAGAAACAAGATTCCTGGGTCAGAGACAAAGAACTCTGTTATTCACAGTACAGCCAGCAATGTGAGCTTCATGTTCATACTGTTTTCCCTTGCCTTCCAGATCCCCCAGGGCATTGCCAAGGTGAGCTGAGGTAGATGCTATGCCATTGGTGGGTTTTGTGTTACTGCTGATGACTCCAATTTTAGTGAACCCAAATCTTTTATAATGAAATGAAAGCAAACTGCCTGGCATTCACCCTGTAGGAAAATATAATCTATCTTCAAAACAAACAGACTTACCCTCTGCTCTGAAGGGAGGCACTATGTCTTTCAAGGCTGTTCACTATAAAAACAGTCTTGAAAAGATAATCCAGAAGAAAGGTTATCAATGCTTGTGGTCACAAAGTACACAGAAATGTGAGGAACCCACAGAGAATTACCTCTAAATAAGTTTGTGCTAGCCATTGGGGAATAATCTTGCACAAAGGTATACCAGAGATAGTTACCTAGTGCTAATTTTAATCTATGGCATCTCCAAACTCTTCTGGGGGAAAGTAAGTCAACACAGCACAGATAAATGTTGATAATGAAAATTGAGATCAGCAGGCATACGATATCTATTGAATGACCAACACTGTTGGAAGCATGAAATAGAAGGTACAACACATGCCTTTCATTTTACCCAAAGGTACGTAGCTCACACAGAGCCCCAGTGGACTGCATGTAACCAGCCTACCTCCTTAATACTGTCTCTGATCTAATTTCAGGATGAAATATTAGAAAGTTGCCTCTGAATTGTTACTTCCCAGACATGCCCATATATTATCATTTAAGGCCTTAAAAAAAATTACCAATTTTTTCCTCCATTTTCTTTCACTCAGTAAAATAAGTTTTGTAAGATGTGAGAAAACAGTTTTCTATGCAATTCAATAAAACTATTTTCCTTTTCAAGGAAAAAAAGACATTTTTTTCCCCTGAGTTTGACCTCATAGATCAAAAAATAGAAAATAATAACAGCAACTCATTACAAATCACATCTAAATAAGAATTAATGGTTCTATGAACTTGCAAATTCTAAGTGAATTGTCAGTCTCACACAATTCAATCACATAACAAATTTCACTTAAATTCATTTAAAATGAAACCTATCTTTCAAATGATCATGTTGCCTTCCATTTTGTTTTAGGAATAACTGAAATATAAAATAATTCTAAGATATATTTATAAAAACCTTCATCCTTTCAGGTTAGATATTTTATGAAAATCTCTCCACTCTTGAAAAGTTATGGAGCAAATGATAAAGTAATGGTGAACTGAAACCTATATTTCTTTCTTTTAATACATCAGTGATATTTACAAAGACCTGGCCTTTCTTTTTTAACAGAACCATCTAGTACATACGTTCTCAGCAGGGTCAGTATCATCCCTCAAGGGGATGAATATTGGTTCTTAGGGAGGTGGGCAGAGAAGAATCTTAGATATTACAATTGTTTGTGGCCCTCCAAAAGACCACACTATATGAATGGATATGCAGTACATCTATTGCATTAAATTTTAATGGTGGGGGGATTAGGAAAAAAATGTCTGAAAAGGATCCTCAGGGGGAAGGGGAAACTTGTGGGAAAAAAACGGTTTAGAAAAAGTGGTCTAACATAATATTTTGATAAGTGCTGGCAGATGGCAGCCATTAATTAAGCAAAGGAATTCATTTTTAATTCCTATATATTGTATTTGTTCCATTTTTAGTATATGCATAATATAATGATATTCAAGAATTTTAATGAAATGGCATCCATGTCATTATGTTATAATTTCTTTAATGTAATTTTTTTCTTTTTTTTTAAATTTTATTTTATTTAGTCTTGAGAGTCACAGAGAGAGGGAGAGGCAGAGACACAGGCAGAGGGAGAAGCAGGCTCCATGCAGGGAGCCTGACTTGGGACTCGATCCTGGGTCTCCAGGATCACACCCTGGGCCTAAGGCGGCGCTAAACCGCTGAGCCACCCGGGCTGCCCATAATTTCTTTAATGTATTAAAATTTAATACTTGCATATTATTTATGTAAAATCATAAATATATAATGTTTCATAGTCTTTTTTCACTTTTACACATATATTTATTTTTCTACATAGTCCCTGTAATGACTATTTTTATAAGGATGCATGAAATTCAGTTATACCATGGTTCTCTTCTGGCTGTATTTCTATATCACTAAAAATTCCTTTCAGGTTTTATATGTAATTCTACTTCTCCTGACTGCCTATTAAAAATTGGTGTCCTCAGGAATCTGAGTCATTCTCCACAGTGCTGTCCAACAAGTCTTTCTAAAAGGAAAGTCTGATCAAGTCACTTGCCATTGCTTGTAGCTGTATTTCCCAATACAGTAACCATGCACATACAGGTAATGAGCACTTGAAATGAAGCTAATCTGAAGTGAATTGTGCTAAATTAAAAACATGCTAGATTTCTGAGACTTAATTTGAGAAAAAAAAAGACTAAAAAAAATTTTTTATATCGTGAGTTAAACATTTACTTAATATATGAAAATAAATTTCATCTGTTTTTAATTTTTTAAAAATGTGGCTACTAGAAAGTTTAAAATTATTTATGCAGCTCACATTTTTGGCCTGCATTATGTATCTATTGTAGAGTTATGACTTAAGGGATAGTGCTCGGGGACCTCGGGTGGGTCAGTGGTTTAGCGCCTGCCTTCGGCCGGGGGTGTGATCCTGGAGTCCCAGGATCGAGTCCCACTTTGGGTTCCCCACATGGAGCCTGCTTCCCCCTCTGCCTGTGTCTCTGCCTCTCTCTCTGCGTCTCTCATGAATAAACAAGAAAAATCTTAAAAAAAAAAAGGGGGGGATAGTGCTCAAACTCATATCAGAATTATGATCTTTTATCATCTGGTCACCATATGCCTAGTCAATTTTGTCTTCTGCTAGCTGCAGGCAAAGAGGGCTGGTCCAGGTGTCAGATTGACCTGGACTCATAGCTGGCCCCCTCCACATGCCAGCTGTGTGATCTGGATCAAGATGCTTAAATTTTAAATTTCAGTATCACCAGCTGAAAAACAGAGATAATACCTATACAATGTGTTGTTGGATTAAAAGATAAAACAAATGTAAAGTGCTTACTGCATAAAATTTAATTCTCCCTGTACATTATAGCCATGCCAAACTATTTTCAGTTCCTCTTTTCTTTCTATTGTAGAGGGCAGGTGATCATTCAGATTTGTCTTCAGCTTTAATATTCCTAAATGTACATAATCCCACATTCCTGGTTAGTCATTGTGATGAGGTTTTGAAATATAGGTGAGGTCCGGAGCTGATGACCAAGAAAGAATTTTTGAGACGTCTTTGGTGCAAAATGGTGGTTTTATTAAAGCATGGGGACAGGGCCGGTGGACAGGAAGAGCTGCTGCCCACAGCCTGTGAGGGGTGGCTGACTATATACTTGCAGAGTTGAGGGAAGTAAGCAAAAAGGGAGATTTCAAAAGATCAAAAGGGAGATTTTTTTTTTCACATACTAAGGAGGACCTATAAGACACTGAAGGCTTTTCAGTGCTTAAAGATTGATTTTCCCTCTAGCAAGGCATTAACATTAAGACAATTGGAAACTTACTGAAGAATGTCACACATATCCCACCCTGGGTGGGGGTGGCTTGTGGGGTATCAGCTGTGCTTTGTGCAGCTAGCCCTGTTCCCTCATCAATTGGGGTTCCACTTTTATTTGTCCCTTTTTTTTTTTGCCAAATTTTGGACCTGAGAACCTCTGTGCTTCCTTTTGTTTTTTATTTAATATCATGTTCTAGAGAATCCATTTTATTATTTGTTTGTTTGTCTATTTATTTTATTGAGCACTTGCTGTGTGCCAGATATCACCCCTTTAATTTATTTTTTTATTATTTTTTTTAATTTTTTGAAGACAGCTTTATTTTTTAAAAATTTTTTAAATTATTTTTTATTGGAGTTCAATTTGCCAACATATAGCATAACACCCAGTGCTAATCCCATCAAGTGTACCCCTCAGGGCCCGTCACCCAGTCACCCCAACCTCCCTTTCCACTACCCTTTGTTCGTTTCCCAGAGTTAGGTGTCTCTCATGTTCTGTCACCCTCTCTGATATTTCCCACTCATTTTCTCTCCTTTCCCCTTTAAACCCTTTCACTATTTTTTATATTCCTCAAATGAATGAGACCATATAATGTTTGTCCTCCGGAGAATTCATTTTAAAAGAAAAAATGATTGATGTAACATTGAAGAAATCTCAAGTCAAATAAAGGGCAAAATCAAAAGAGGTTTTAGCTTGTTCTTGCCCTGTAGGAGAATATTTTTCTTGTGTGTGATTTGATACCCCCTAGTTATTCTTTAAGCAAAGTAGGATTTAAATGTAACTTTAGAACAGCATCAGAAAGTTTCTTCTCCTTCCCTCCTGCCTTCTTCTTCTCTTAACCCCTCTGCCTGCAAATGTCTTCTACCCAAGACCCACACATTTAGCTACGACTCAAATTAACTACTTAGTTAGGGTCCTTTTTTATCATCAGCTAGGCCAGATGAGAAGATGGTTCTCATTCTCAGTTTGCTGTGGATTACCCACAGTGTAGTAGGGTTTCTGGCAGTAAATACCTTGAAACAAATGTTCTAACAAATCTTGAAAGTGTTTTTGATGGCCAGAATTGTAAAAAATAAGAGTAGTTTAAAATGTTTTAAATGCATTTGCATTAGGAATTTCTATGTACATCTTTTGAATACTCTGCTCATGGAATCTTAATAGTTCCTTCCCATAGGAAAAATTAGAAACACAACAGCATTCCAAAAGGGATGATGAGACTCTGGCTAATGTCTCTCAAATGTAAAATGTGGCCTTTCAAATGATGTTGTCACCTGCTCCTTCTATAATGTCAGCATTTTGAAATGGGTAAAGGATATGGATTAGGTAGGAATTGAATGCAAATGTGTTTTTGCAAATAGTGTCTTTTCAGATCATCGCAGATGATGGTTGAATGCTGAAGATATTAATACAATCAGTATTTAACCTTGTGTAACTATACTTCCTCAAATCATGCCCTGCACATTGATTGCATTAAGCTAGGTCATTGGTTTCTTGTTTAGGAATATCTTATAAGAATCTTAACTGGAAAGTTAAGTAGTTCATCAGCTACTGTTTATTTGTATACTGAGCATGTCATCAGTAATACAAAAGACAAGGCCCTTAAATAGAAAGAACAGTGGGATTGGCATGAATTTTGCTTAATGCTGCATAATAAGCAAAGTAGCCTGTGGTACCAGAAACTGACAGGGTTCATTATGTTTAAACAGATATATGTCTTTAATTTAGGGATATTATGTAAATCTGACAGAAGTTTTTACCTTTATTTTTCTGTAGTTTAACTTTAATTGCTCCAAGATTAATTCTGATTTCTCGCTCCCTCCAGAGGGTGATGAGACTGGTGTGATGGATAATCTTCTAGAAGCCCTACAATCAGGTGCAGCGTTCCGAGACCGCAGAAAGCGGATTCCAAGGAATTCAGGTAAAACTCGTTCCACCTTACATGGTATTATAAAATGTGAATGTTCATAGACAAATAACACCCCCAAAAAACATTCGATTCTCCATGAATTTTTTTAATAGTCGATTTTAATTCATGTGTTAAGTCTCAACAGGCATCTATGTCTATGTGATCACAATTTTCAATTTGGTAAAGGTATCCTCAAATAACTGTAGGTGTTGCCAAAAAAGTTCAGAAATAAGGACTCCTGCTGTGTTTAATATTAAATATTTTAATTGTTTTATGCACATGTAGTTTGGGTGGAACATGGTTTAAAGCCATAAATATTAATAAAGCGTTAAAAGTAATTGGCCCTAGGGATGTCACATTAGCTATTTACAGGTAAGGAGACTGAAATAATGCTTCTTTCGAGAGGTCATTTTGGCTTTGTAGTACAATCCATTCTCCATTCTCCATGTTAATAAAGAGAGGAGAGGCACAGTCATATTAGAAAGTTGTCTGTTTGGGCAGCCCCGGTGGCTCAGCGGTTTAGCGCCACCTTCAGTCCAGGGCATGATCCGATCCTGGAGACCCGGCATCCAGTCCCACCTCCAGCTCCCTGCATGGAGCCTGTTTCTCCCTCTGCCTGGGTCTCTGCCTCTCTCTCTCTGTCTCTCCCTCTCTCTCTCTCTGTCTCTCCTGAGTAAATAAAAAAAAAAAAAAATAGTTCTCTGTTTGTACCCTGTGGCTGTGGTAAATAATGGTTCCTCTCAGAATAATCCGGGTAGCTGAGCTATCCACCTCCTATAAGGAAATTTCGATATTTTTAGTTTATATCTTACGTGAAGAGGAAGAAATTAGGTATTGATTTTAAAAGTCCTCTTCATGGCTATGGAGCAATATGGAGAAGTAAATGAAAAAAGGAAAGTTAGTAGTAAATATGTAAATTCTACTCGGATTAAGGATATTTGTCTATAATTCAACACATATTTTGTATTTGGACTGGAAACTAATATATAATCAGCCAAATAGAAAGTGGTTAGCTCTTTAAACCATTGTACTCCAACAAACCAGTGAAAGAAATGGAGCCCAGTACAGTTGTCCAGGAAGGTTTTTGGCAATGACGAAATTCATGGCAGAGGACAATATAAGTTATCTTCATCTTTTTTACATTTGAGTAAATTTTGATGGATATGAAGACATTAGAGATGACCTACAAAAAGAGTACAAGACTGGAGGAAAGAAAAGCAAACTATTTGTGTATTCATATTGCAGTGCTGTGTAGCAGAATATTAGGAGCATTACTAATCTGTAACTATGCAGCAGCCATTTCATCTACCCTCAGTCTTTATCCGTAAAATAAGAATGTTTTACCATGCTATCAGAGACCCCTTCCAACTCCTAAGAGAATAGAAACCTTCACTGTTCTTTCTTGAACTATCAGAGTATTAACAGTGAAAAGCAAACTGAAATAATTTCTCTATCAATTCAGTTCTCTGTTAAGCAGCTGTTAAGTAAAAGCATATTATTCTGTGCCATAAAAGAACTGCCATCATCTTTCTAGGCTGTTTATTTTTAGAATACATTTGCTAAGGCCCCTGTCTGATTAGGCTCACATCTCATACTGACTCTAGAAAGATTGTACTGAGAAAGAGAGAGATCATCTCATGGTGTTTCTGTGAGCTTGGTACTTAAGGGAATATAGTATCAATTGTGAAACACCAAGAATAGATTCACAAACTGCATAATTTTATAGTATTGATTCCAAGTATTCTCAATTGAAACTTCCATTGGTTTGTAGCTGGAGTGCATCCATGAACCCACAGGGTCAAAAATATCAACCCGTGTTGTTCTGGCAGTCATTCCAAGTGACAGCAGCCAATGCAAGTGTCCAGAGGTAAAAAGAAACTAGAAGCAGATGGTAGCAACTATTGGTAAAGCATCTTGAGCATCAGAGTTCAAGTGAGGGAGAGGGGGAGGCAGGCATAGAGTTGACAAGTCTGCCAAAAACTGCCCTATTTGCTTACCTCTTTCTGGAAGCAACAGAACTGGGAATTTTCCCAGATTTCCTCCTTGTTTTTTTAACTCTTCTAACTAGATATTTTCCTGCTGGCCTCCTTTTGTTTCACTTTCTTAGGTACTTTTTTGGTTCTTTTTCAATGCACCATTGACTTTATATTGTTATACTCTCCCTGATCAACACTAGCATCCTTACTACTTTCCAATAACCTCTACTTTAACATGATGCAATAGAAGCAGAAAAATCAAATTATAAAGAAGGCTATTTTGGGGATGCCTGGGTGTCTCAGCAGTTAAGCGTCTGTCTTTAGCTCAGGGCATGATCCTGGGGTTCTGGGATCAAATCTCACATTGGGCTCTTTGTGAGGAGCCTGCTTCTCTCTCCCTCTGCCTATGTCTCTGCCTCCCTGTCTCTCATTAATTAATAAATATCTTTAAAATGA